>NC_088792.1:85622498-86286920 GCF_011386835.1 Chrysemys picta bellii
TATGTTCAAATTTCTAACCAGTAAATGTGCTCATTAAAAACATCCTGGAAGTGCTGGAGGCTGTGTGTGTGTGAGCCATAGTTCTGCCACATTTTAAAGGTGGCGTCACCATATTCATTCTACATACTAACATGAGGGTTATACGGAATGCAGTATGTTCTATAACAACAGATTGCTACAACTGCTCTAACAGTGGAGTGAGAGAAAGAATTTTAGGATATTTTTCCTTAACATTTAAAATATTTGGGTTTTTCCATCCCCAAAAAGATGCGTAATGTATCAGTATTTCATTATAGATCTTTAAGTTGATAAATGAAACATCCAATAATGTTTGAATGTCTGCACGTTTATACTTAGAGCAAACGACTTACCATATTCTGAGCTAACATGGAGTCAGGGAGTCACTGGAACAATTTTCCCTTGCAGATGTGCAGTCATCAAAAAAAGAATGTGAATCCAGATTTGATTTTAAAAAAAGATCCGAGTATTAAAGGCTTTTTAACTAGTGGGACTACAGTGTGAGGAAAATGTGGTGGAGTAGTTCACTTAAAGTGGTCATAGTTTACTTAGGTTTGGTCTCACAATTCTAATGCAGTTAAAATCAGAGGAACACGGAAGGGAAAGAGGTGCTGAAGAGCAGTGGAAAGTGGAGATTGAGTGATTTACCTCTGATGTTACTATTGCCTATATGACAATGAGCTGTTTTTAGGGCAGCAACAAAGGGAGGAGCAAAGAAGATGAAGGAGGAGGACAAGCAGACACTATATATTACCACCAATGTCAGAATCTTTCCACTCAACAATGAGTTTTTCACTGAAGAGCAACATGGATAAAACTGAGGGGTGAAGACACAAGAAGAGCAAGGGGAGAAAATAGGAAAAAAGATGATGAGATTAAAAGAGGAGAGGGGCTGGAGAATACCAAAACCAATTGTGAATGTACTAAGGCAGATTGCCAGCTGGTATAAGCTGTATTAATAAGTTCCCCCCTATTCACAGTTAAGACAGGACAGAATCACTAAATTCACTCATCCTGCTCACAATTTACACTTCAATTTATAGAGGCAATTTCAGAACAACTCATATTTGCTAAATAAGAAAAAAAAAAGACATCTTGCTAGTTCAGAATCAGAATAATAAGGGGAGTCATTTCAGGAAGATTTGGGGGGCAATGAGATGAGAAAAAAACCCCATTCATTTACATATTCCAAATCTACAACCATTGTACTGATCCTTTTTTCCAAGCCACAAGAAAATGTGTCACCCTATGAAGAGAGAAGCATTATGGGAGAAATATAAATTTGGATAAGACAGACTCAGTGGAAAGTAGCATTCATCATTAAGTATTAAAATAACAATAAAAAAAGATATCCAGTAATGAAAATAACTGAAGGAAATCAGCAAGATTGCTAAAGTCAAATCAGCACCTGAAAACTAAGAATCCACCCTCCAATATTACCACTGGATACACTTGAATTAAAAAGACTAAATTAAAAATATGAACAGTTAATAAAGATATACTGTAGCACCTAGATTAAGCTCCCCACCCACCATCCAGTAATATCAAGATCAAAAGATTATTACCCAACTATAAACAGATTATAAGGGTGAGTCAGCATCCAAGTATCTACCCTCCACAAACACTGTTAAGTGTACACATACACATCTTCAAATGAAAAGAGTTTATGATGGTGAGCTACAACATTGCTCTGATAACAAAGCCTGAGCTACAGTGATATTTTATGAATTGTAATAAAGAATTAGAAGCTCAATAGATTTATTTCAACAATAGAAAATGGTATTATTTATCTGCACAATAACTGTAATCCTGTGGTAGTATAAATAGGATTTATACAATAAAATTGCAGTTAAGTACTGCATTTACTATATTCAAATTGTTCAAAATCTCAAGCCACTCAAGCAATTTTCTAGTTCATTTTTAATCTATTTAGTGTGTAGCAGCAGTGCTCATGGTAGGACTGTAAAGGATAAGAAGATATAAAGGGGAGTGTTTTCATCTGAGCTGTTAAAGAAAGACTAACAGGAAAACAAATTAATTTTTTCCTATTGCTCATTTCAGTCAATGATAGAAGGAAGACTGAGACTCAAGGAATCACTCCGTAAACATAATTGCTCCAGAAACCACACAACAGAGGTGAGCACCAAGGACCTACCTGATTCTCACTTCAGTTTTATACTAGTAACTCCACTGAGTTCAGTAGAGCTATTAACTTAATGCAAGTAAGCGCAGATTCAGGCCCAAGATCCTAGATACGTACAATGGCAACACATTACCATTCCTTTTCCATCTCTCTCTTCCTCCTTCCTGATCCACTTCCTCCCTGTTCTATCTACCTATCCCCCATTCAAACATCTGGTTTATTTTCCTAGAACTATTTTTTCTTAATTTCCCTGAACGTTTGGCCTTCGCAGCCTCATCAGGAAATACAGTTCATTCTATCACAAGCCTAACCCAAGGACCATTATTAATATGGGACATTTTGCTGCAACAACTGTTTACAAACAAGTGTATAGCTTCTAAAAATTCATCTCGCCGGTGAGAGAAGACTTATGGATTTATGGTTTGTTAACAGCATTTGATTATTTCATATTGATTGACACAGAAATGAAACAATGTTCAAAAACTGAAGAAAAGGAGGCATGTAAAGACTGCACCTATTTTAGTTCCCTCTGTGGCAGAACATTCCACAGGTGAGTCCCTATTACATAAACAAAATTTCTCTAAAATTTCAATACTTTTTACCATAATATAGGAAAAAAACAGGATAAAGTATTATAAACACTTCCATATAGTTGTTTCTTGATAAAGGGTAGCTGTCTCAATAAAGGCATCTTCAGTTCACCAATCACTGTAGTAGCTAGAGGTTAATAAGGCATCAGTACTATACAACAGCTAGAATCAGAGAGGTTTGCAGCAGTTTAGAGGGTTCTATAAAAGGACAAGACACAAACATTCCACGGTGCTTTATGGTGCCCAAGTTGCAAATTGCCATAAACTACTTGAGTTGGTCACACTTTTTGGGACCAGGGTCTGAAAGTGTCCTATACTTATTTGCAAATCTATTTAACATCCAGAAACATTTAACTATTTAGTCTGTAATCAATCAGATTTCAACAGGATTTTCTTTAAAAGCACAGCCTAAATATCTGTAATTATCAAGTGCCCACAGTTGTTTTAAAGTTGTTTTTACCCATTACAAATGCACATTTGAAAATTGTCTGTGTAAAATCTCTTACAAAAGTACCTAACAAAAGGTTTCCAGATCCAGATACTTAGACAAATGTTTTTAAAAACAAATATTTTAGGGGTTTTTTTTGTTTGTTTGTTTTTGTTTTTTTTTAAGGTGCAGGCTAGAGGGGGACACTTAAGAACATTATGCTTGTTGAACCTTGCACAGAGCTGGACATAACTACATTGGCAGGACTCTTTCTACCAAGTTGTATTGCTACAGTATTGTCTGCATAAGTGGGTGTGCATAGGCGTTCATAAAAAATGCTAGGGAGGAGGGAAAGAAAAACAGGAGATTAAAAAGTGGTAATTTGCCTTTCACAGATGAAAGGTAATATCTTAGATGGAGCGTATGGAACAATGGAAAAGATTCACGAAAGGAATAATTGTCACAAAAGATATTTTCAAGCACAATTACAGAGTTGGGAATCAAACCACATATCAATATTTTCAAACTTGTGTGCCTAAATTAGATAGCTAAATCCATAGCAGTCTGATTTTCAGAGGCATTAAGCACCTGTGGCTCCAAACAAATTTAAAGGGAGCTATGAATATTCAGAACGGCTGAAAATTAGGCCACTTGTCAACAGTAAATATGGATTAATTAAGCACCCAAGAATGTCCTGACCACAATTCTTCACTGTGGGACTTTGGGGGTTGTTGTCTATAGGAGGTTCCCTCTACAACTGGTGGCAGAGGGGGAAAAGTTTACCTGGATGGAGCAGAGCAGAGAGAGAGAGAGAGAGAGAGAGTGAGTGTGTGTGTGTGTGTTCTGCCCTTTCAGGTGACCAAAGGGTGAGTGGAAAAGCCTTCTCTCACTGTGATCAGGCTGGCAAGACTGACCATTTTAATAATCACAGCTTGATGGAATATCGTGTTATTTTTAAGCAACTTGGTTTTAGAAAGTTCGGAATCATACAAAAACCTAATTTGTTACTGCCATTACATTATTGGTAGAATTCAGAAAACAATGCTCAGAAATGAGATGAAAGGTTCACCTACCAGCAGAAGTGAGGGAAAGGAAATTTCATCAGGTTTTAGAATTATTAGCCTACGTAACATGGTGGCATAGTGTGTAATATTTGCACAGAGTAAGAGAAATCGATATCTCTATACATCTATATATATTTGTTTAGTATAAAGACAGTTCAGGAAATGTTTTTTAAATTCCCATTTTTTGTATTTAACTAATTGTGCTAAAAGATAATTAAAATAATCAAGCACATACAAAACTGTAATACAAAAAAAGACTTCAGGTAAAAACTATGCCTTACAAAAATTCTACCTGTAACAAATACTCTAAGTATGAGAAAACTATTTTCACTGCCAAGATCTGGGTCTCAACACAATCTCATCAATATGAATTGCACTTAAATCTATATAATTCTTAATTTCTAATTGAACAGTGAATAGGATGAAACGAGAAAAATTCTGATTAGAAGAGAAAGTTTAGTTGTGTTACCTAGTAAGCGCAGGGCTATGTTCAGTCAGGGCTACCAATAGTTTCAGGGCATACACTGGTACTGGATCAGGTGCCATTAGAATGTGCTCATATCTGCAATGAAAAATAAAAAGTAATTATAGTGAAAAGTCAGATATTCTGTATCATGCAGCTGATATGCTTTGTGACTAGCTTAAATTATATCAGCTACTAGAGTTTTATGAAAATCACCAATCCAAAATGATTTTCTTTTCCAAGTCAATAACAAGACAAAAACCTCAGGGCCTTGCAACCTGACTCAAACCTGAATACAAGTGTTGAGCGCAGGTTGGATATGAAAATGACTTAACATGTTTGGGTCAGGCTTTAAGATCAAGCCCAAGGGACTAGAGGTGGACGTGGGGTTGTGGGCATCCCTGGAAGTGGCATGGGAAGGCCGGGGCAACAGCAGATATTCTTTTCTTTATATGGGACAGTGGCTGGCATCAGCAGCACTGATGGGGGAGGGAATGCTCTGTTCGCACGAGCTGTTTCCCGCCTTAAGACACAGACAAATACACAAGTGTGTGCGTACACACATGGTGCAGCTCAGCTGTGAATAGAGTGGTGCGGCGTGGCCAGTCAGGTTCCTGCATTGGGTATCCCTTGTCTTGCACTCCACCCTCCCTGCCTGGCATGGAGTAGTTCACAGTTCCCTGTGCAGAAGGTGCCTTTGCTGCACTTTTCAGGAAATGTGCGAAGATGGTGATTATGGAGGGCTCAGCAGGTGGGTACTAATCCCAAGCCACCCAACAGTCCCAGGGCCTGTGCCCACACCTACCCTTCCCCTGTGCCTGGAGCCCTGCAGCTGTGCCAGGCAGGAGGCAGCAGCAGAGGGGAGGAGGACAAGGACTTCCCCATATGCACACAGCAATGGGGCTTGGTGCCTGGCTGCAGGCTGGAGGTCAGGGGCTTAAGGTTGCCAACTTTCTAATTGCAGAAAACCAAATACCCTTCTCCTGCTCCCTGCCCCGCCCCTTCTCCGAGGCCCCATTCCCGCTCACTTGCTCATTTTCACAGGACTGGGGCAGGGGCATGGGCATTGGAGGAGTTGAGGGGTGCAGGCTCCAGGCAGTGCTTACCTCAGGCAGTTCCTGGGAAGTGGCCAGTATGTCCCTCTGGCTCCTACATGGAGGGGCAGGCCAGGGGGTTCTGGGTGCTGCCCCTGCCCGCAAGCCCTGCCCCAACAGGTCCCACTGGCCATGGTTCCCAGCCAATGGGAGCTATGGAGCCAGCGCTCAGGGCGAGGGCAGCACGCAGAGCCCCCGTGGCTGCCTCTACGCCTAGGAGCCAGAGGGACATGCCGGCTGCTTCCTGGGAGCCGGGTAGGGAGCCTGCCAGCCCTGCGCCAACCAGACTTAACAGCCCGGTCAGCAGTGCTGACTGGCGCCGCTATGGTCCCTTTTTGACCAGGTGTTCCTGTAAAAAACTGGACAGCTGACAACCGTAGGGAGGCTGTGGTCCCATGGGAGTGCAGGAGCAGACAATTCCAGGTTCATTGGGGCAGCTGCAGGATGGGGTGGGAGAACAAGGCAGGTCTGTGAATGACAGAGGCACATGGGTCTGTTTGCAATGCCTTGGCCATGCTGGTCTGCTGGCTCTGGTTGCTGTCCCTCTGCAGCTAACTTTGCAGCCCAATGCAACGAGACCCACCTACAAGAGTCCGGGTCAGGTCAGGTATGAAAACAACTTGAAACTCCTACGTTTGGGTCAACTGTGGTCTAGTCATGTTCAGGTCAGGCTTTAAAATTAGGCCCGAACAGCTCTCTAAAGGACTCTAACTCTTTGGAACTGTATAATAAGACCATTACTTGGATATGAAGTTTCAAAAGCAGAGCTTCACAAAAATTAATCTGTTTATGGGAAGAAAATACAAAGGAAGAAAAGCAGTATTAATAGAGTCCTTTAGTAATGTGTATATCTACCTTTTCAAAAGGCCAGCAATAAAATGACAAAACACTCATTTCACACAACGAATCTTAAAATAGTAAAAGGTACAAGTGCTAGGGAGACTCAGAAATATCGTACGAGGGATTATATGTGACCAAACCTAGATTCTTCATTTTGTTTATTTTTTTGCAATTTAAAACCTTTTAAAGCACCAGGGCGAGAAGCGTGGGGCTGTTTGTTTTGAATGAAGTGTACTTTCATCCAAGGAATGCTACTGAATGTGCAACAACTCCAATCAGTTTTTATTACTTCAAAAATGCCATATTGTGAGGGAGACATGAGTATTAGTTACCTACCACCTAACATCAACTCATTCCCCTCAAAGTTTGCTTTCTTTCTTTCTTTATTTATTTATTTTTAAAGACAACTGAAGATTGTACATAACACACACGCAGATATAGCAGACAGCAAGAACGGCAAATCTGGATGCAATGTCTGATCAATTTTACAAGCAGACAAAAGTTAAAACATGTATGGACGGTCCAGAGCAGTAAAGAGGTACAAGAAAGAAATCTTTTAAAAGACCCATGCAATATCTCCACTAACCGAATGCCTGGTAAAGAGGAAACGAGATGCTGAATATCAACGAGGAAACTGCTACTTCTTCCAACAATATGATAATCTTTGATTTACCAGAGGAATAAGAATATTTCTATTTCTTTGTTTGTTTTAATGAAAAGAACAGCTGTAAAATAATAGCATACGGTAATGGAGACGAGTAGGGATGAAATAAGATACAAGAGAGAGAGACTGACTCACTCCTGTCAAAAACAGCACCTTTCATTAGTAAGAATACCACATTTTTGGCACCAAAATGTCTTCATACTGCATAAGCGTTTTCTAAAAATGTTCTGAAGCAGGACAAAATGCAACAAAAAGCTACCAGCAAATATCACTGGTTATCTTGGCATCTATGGGACTCCCTTCACAGAAAGACACACTCTTACAGGCTTGTGTACACAGTGCACTAATCTGCACCAGAGAGGTATAAATTCTAGGGAGCATTCAGCGCATCACACACTAACTGGCCTGTGGGAAAACTGCTGGCATATACTAAAAGTTCCATAATGTGTGTTAAAGTAGTCCTGTTTCACACAGTACATATGTGAGCAAGGCAGGGCTTGCTGTCAGCAACACATCACTGGTACTCGCCTCTAAGCGAAGTGTGCTAGCCATGTTATGTTCCAAGTCCATGACATTTTGGGGAGGAAATACCAGGAACTGAACCTACTGTCTTGCATGGTAGCACAAAGACTTAATACTTGATGGTAGCTTTATATCTGTAATAATTAAAGCTTGTAATTTCCAACTAATAAATTTCAATACCTGAAATAAAGCACATTTTCTCATTTATGATTAATGAACTTCTCTTTCTCTCACATTAGAAAAAAAATCTTAATTCACTAGTGACATAGGCCCCAATCCTGCAAAAACTTACACATGCGAGTAGTCCTACTGATCTCAGTGAGACTGCTCATGCATGTTTATAGTCATGGCAAGGACTGCTGGTACTACATTTTTAAACAAGGGAGCCTAAAGATAATCACCTAAATTAGCTCTCAAAATCCTGACTTTGTTGCACAAAACATGGATTTAGGTCTCAAACTGATAATTCATAACAATATTAATAAATATTGATACAGAAGCCAACTTTAGGCATACATGCTTATAAATGTGGTACATGGTAACTTGTTAACGTCCACGGTAAAGCTATATTATTTAAAAAACAAATGATTACCATTATATTTATTTAACTTCCATCTCCCATGTGTTCAATGAAATCAGTCTTAGGCTTGGTCTACACTAAACCCCCAAATCGAACTAAGGTACGCAACTTCAGCTACGTGAATAACGTAGCTGAAGTCGACGTACCTTAGTTCGAACTTACCGCCGTCCAGACCCGGCAGGCAGGCTCCCCCGTCGACTCCGCGTACTCCTCGCGGCGAGCAGGATTACCGGAGTCGACGGGGAGCACTTCTGAGTTCGATTTATCGTGTCCAGACTAGACGCGATAAATCGAACCCAGAAGTTCGATTGCCTGCCGCCGAACCAGCGCGGTAAGTATAGACAAGCCCTTAGTTATTTGTTTTTACTTGAAACTCCATTTTTTCCCCCCAAAGGTAACGTAAGTGAACTATTTAGGGTAAGATATTTTGGCGTACTAAGTAATTCTATAGCCAAGTGATTCATTGACCCAAATACCACAGAAAAAACCCAGAACTGCTAAAATGAACATTCTTTTGGTGGCAATTATGATGAACTTTTTCTGGAAAAGTATATATGGTTATGAATCACAAATATCCCAGTGCTGTACCTTCTATCTGGAGAACAAGTCTCTTTGCTCCTAAACCATTACAATGTGAATATCTATGACCAATATTTTCATCACATGAAGAAACGTACAAACTAATATAACTCCGTTTTTAGAGATGAATATAATTATTTGGTAAATTTAATCTATAATCAGGTAAAGAGCTATATTGCCATCTTTCTCACATATAAATAGTGTCAAGGGAACCCAGAGGTTTTGGAGTTCCTTTAACCACTAAAAATTTTAAACATATACCTCCTCCCTATCTGAACGATCCAAGATTTTAGTTTGGAGAACTGGGCTGGAAATCTGGCAAGATGTTCTTAATCACATTTCAGCACATGAGATCTCAACCAAAACCAAGAAGTGCAGAGGAATGTGTAAATGAGAAATATTATTTTCTGTATTTTAAGAGATTAAGAAACATTTTCATATATGAAAAAGGGTTGGTGTGATCTGAGTTTGAGGAAAATGTAGGTCAGTTTTTATTTAATACAAACCATTTCAACCACCCCTGTTTATTGTATTATTTCCAAAAGTTTTGTATTGGTTACCAAATACCCAGGAAAAATAAAATCTCTCAGTAAAAGAAATGAAAACATTCCACTCAATGAAAGGTAGGGGGAAAAATAACATGCTAATCTACAAACACACTAACACAGTGTTTCTCAAACTGGGGCCGCCGCTTGTGTAGGGAAAGCTCCTGGGGAGTCGCGATTGGCCGGACCTGCGGACGGGGCAGGTAAACAAACCAGCCGGCCCGCCAGGGGCTTTCCCTACACAAGTGGCAACCCCAGTTTGAGAAACACTGCACTAACATTTCTAACCTAAAATTACCATTCTTAGACTCAAGTAGAGGGTGCCATTCATGTATACAGCACATGAGAAGAAAATTATGACTGTTCTTTGCCAATACTGTATTTCTCTAAAGCTGCCCTTTTGCATTTCAGATATATAGAGCAAAATTCTAACACTTGGGAGAATCTCTCACTTGAATCAATTGAATGTGGGCAGACTTCAATTGCACACACAAAGTAGGCCAGCCAGAGTCCCCTTTAAAAAGAAAGTCAGCACAAATTAAACTATTAAATCCCCCTGTCCATACAACTGGATAGTGAGGCTCTCAGTTCTTGAGACTGAAATGGAGCTGAATGACTCCTTTCAAGAATCTCATTACCATGGAGCTCGAAAATACTGATTTACCATGGATGGGTAGGTGAAATGCCAAAATTGCCACCAAGTGCACTCTCAACTAATTAAGTGAAAAATCAGAAATCTGACAGTGTAAAAGGTACTCCGAGTTGTCTTGGATACAAACCATTTTTGGTTGAACTCCCCAGGCTAACAACCACATCGAGAACCACTTCTGTTTGGCCAAATAGGCTGCTCTGGTGGAGGGCTTTATATTATTAAGCAAGATTTGCTGGACCACCTCTGAACATCATTCCCCTCCTCATCTAACCATCCAGTATCCACACTGTGAGATGCAGGGAGATGAGTGCTGGATGTGAAATCTGTCTGTGATACTGAGTCAGGAGGCCGGGATGAAGAGGAAGAGATATGGGAGGCTGGACTGATAACGCAAGGAGGTCAGAGAACCACCATGATCTAGGCCATGCTGGAGGAATGAGAATAAGCCTGACATGATACAATTTCAGCTAGAAAATGACCTGTGGGATGATCAGAGTTGGAGGAAAAGCACACAGGAGTGCTGATTCCCAGCGCAGGTGAAAAGCATTGGTAACCACTGGATCACTGTTCTGGACACAGAAGTCAAAAGAGTGCTTGCTGGATGCTGCAGGAGGATGAGCTGGATGGCTAAATCTGGAACCAGCGGGCCTTTGCCTCTGGGATCTATGCCCTTTCCTGGGGTAGTCCCACTGCCTTACTGGAAAGGAGGACTGCCCAAAGAAACGCCTATAGTGGCATCGCTGTACAGCTGGCATATAAGTTCCCAAGGAATGCAAAGTAGTTCGGGAATCCTTAAAAGAGTGCAGGGTCTCATTGCACTTTTCCAAAAACAAAACCCAACTACCAAAAGTTAAGTCCTCAATGGTCTGCTGCACCTCAGGTACAATGCCTGAATTCTGCAGCTATCAGGTACCTCCTCATGGTCACAGCCAATGCCATAGTTCTGGCTGAGGTATCTGCCAGGTCCAGAGCTGACTGTAAAGAAATCTTGGTTACCATAAGGCCTTCTCCAATGAATGCTTTAAACTCTAAGGTTTTCAGCAACTTGTCTGCAAACTCCGACATGGCCACCCAATTAACAAAGCCGTATCTGGAGAGCAACATCTGCTGGGTTGCAAAGCACATCTGCAGGGAAGAGGAAATATAAATCTTCCTCCCCATTAAGTCCGTTCTTTTGGACTCTTTGTCCATAGGTGTAGATTTATGTCATGCCCTGTCATTTGCTGCAGTTATCACAAGAGAGTTAGGGGCCAGGTGGGAATAGAAACCCTGCATGGAAACAGAGTACCACTTCTCTGAACACTTCGCTGTAAGAGATAACAAAGCAGGAGTATTCCAGAGGGCCTCTGCAGACTCCAACAGAGCTTCATTTAACCAGGACTACTCCCCCTGAAGCTGATGGTTGGAGAACATCCAGCAGCTTATGCATATTGTCCTGCAGAAATTCCACCTGGATACCTAAGGTGACCTAAGGTCCTTATATGTCTTAAAGTGCTCAGGCATCCAGGGAGGAGGAGGAGGAGCCTGGCACAGATGAGTCATCCAGAGAGGATGAAGAGGCGGTTTGCTGTGCCAACAACAGGTCCTGGTCTTGCACCACGGGATCTGGTTAGTCACACCTGAGCCATTCTTTTTAGGTTACAAGTCTGAGGAACTGTCCCAGATTGAGGTGTCAACAGAGGTGGTTTTGGAACAAATTGATTAATTAAACAGTAAGAAGTCACCAGAACCAGATGGTATTTATTCACCCAAGAGTTATGAAGGAACTCAAATATGAAATTGTGGAACTACTAAGCGTGGCATATAGCTTATCATTTAAATCAGCTTCTGCACCTGGTGATTGGCAGATAGCTAATGTGATGCCAATTTTTAAAAGAGGTGATACAGGCAATTACAGGCCGGTAAGCCTAACTTCAGTACCAGGCAAATTAGATGAAAGTATAGTAAAGAACAGAATTATACACATTGATGAACACAATTTGTTGGGAAAGAGTCAACATGGCTTTTGTAAATGGAAATCATGCCCACCAATCTATCAGAATTCTTTGAGGGGAAACAACAAAGATGTGGACAAGGGTGATCCGGTCGATATAGTGTACTTAGATTTTCAGAAAGCCTTTGACAAGGTCCTTACCAAAGGCTCGTAAGCAAAGTAAGCAGTCATGGGATAAGACAGAAGGTCCTGTTATGGATGAGTAACTGGTTAAAAGATAGGAAACAAAGGGTAGGAATAAATGGTCAGTTTACAGAATGGAGAGACATAAATAGTGGTGTCCCGCAGGGTTCTGTACTGTTCAACATATTCATAAATGATGTGGAACAAGGGGTAAACAATGAGGTGGCAAAATTTGCAGATGACACAAAATTACTCAAGATAGTTAAGTCCAAAGCAACCTGCAAAGAGTTACAAAGGGATTTCACAAAACTGGGCGACTGGGCAACAAAATGACAGATAAATGCAAAGTAATGCACATTGGAAAACATAATCCCAACTATACATACAAAACGATGGGGTCTGAATTAGCTGTTTCCACTAGAAAGATCTTGGAATCATTGTGGATAATTCTCTGAAAAGTTCCACTCAATGTGCAGCAGCAGTCAAAAAAGCTAACAGTGTTAGGAACCATTAGGAGAGGGATAGATAGGAAGGCAGAAAATATCATGCATTTATATAAATCCATGGTATACCCACATCTTGAATATTCATGCAGATCTGGTCGCCCTACCTCAAAAAAGATATATTAGAATTGGAAAAGGTACAGAGAAGGGCAACAAAAATGATCAGGGTATGGAACAGCTTCTGTATGAGGAAAGATTAAAAAGACTGGGACTTTTCAGCTTAGAAAATAGACGACTATGAGGGGATATGATAGCGGTCTATAAAATCTTGACTGGTGTGGAGAAGGTGAATAAGGAAATATTATTTACTCCTTCTCATAACACAAAAACTAGGGGTCACCCAATGAAATTAATAGGCAGGAGGTTTAAAAACAAACAAAAGGAAGAAGTTACTCACCTTGTGCAGTAACGATGGTTCTTCAAGATGTGTGTCCCTTTGGGTGCTCGACTCTAGGTGTCGGTGCGTCCCTGCGCTGGAGATCGGAGCTTTCTCGCAGCAGTACTCGGCCAGAGAAAGGGCGCTCACAGAGTCGTTTCGTGCAGCCGTTGGCACCTGCTGTAGTGTGCGTTCCCCCAACCATCCCCTCCGTTCCTTCTCTACTGCAGAGCTCAGCTGTGTGAACTCCGAAGTAGAGGGGACGAGGGTGGGTACTGGAGCACCCACAGTGACACACATCTTGAAGAACCATCGTTACTGCACAAGGTGAGTTACTACTACCTCTTCCTCATCGAGTGGTGTCCCTGTGGGTGTTCCACTGTAGGTGCTTGTACAGCAGTACCCCACCAGGGATGGTAGGGGTTTGGCGTTATGTATAAGTGTGTGATGAGAGCACTGTAAGGCCAATA
Organism: Chrysemys picta bellii; assembly: GCF_011386835.1. Classification (NCBI taxonomy): domain Eukaryota; kingdom Metazoa; phylum Chordata; order Testudines; family Emydidae; genus Chrysemys; species Chrysemys picta. The sequence goes on from NC_088792.1 coordinate 85,636,145, forward strand.
ATAGCATCTGAGACAAGGCCTTGGATGATAGCGTAATGCTTTGCAAAAGTGTGCTCTGATGTCCAGGTTGCAGCTCTACAAATATCTATTAAGGGGACATTGTTCAAGAACGCAATCAATGTCACCATGGCTCGTGTTGAGTGGGATCTGATGCCCACGGGAGGTTCTTTGTGATGCAGGTGGTAGCAAGTATGAATACAGGTAGAGACCCATTTGGAGAGTCTCTGAGTCGATATTGTAGAGCCCTTGGAGCGCTCTGCTGCAGAGACCAATAGTCTTGGTGACTTGCGAAATGGTTTAGTTCTGTCCAAATAGAAGGCTACAGCCCATCTGACATCCAGCAGGTGCAACGTTGGTTTTCGAGAGTTATGTGGCGTGGGATAGAAGGCAGGTAAGCGTATGGTTTGGTTAATATGAAAATTTGTAGCCACTTTGGGCAAGAATTTTGGGTGAGGACATAACGGTATTTTGTCTTTGGTAAATACAGTGTACAATGGTTCTGCCATCAATGCTCCTATTTCGCTGACATGTCTGGCAGACGTGATTGCCACTAGGAATGTGACCTTCATTGACATATGAAGGAGTGAGCAGGTTGCTAGAGGCCCGAAGGGTGGTCCTGTGAGACATTTGAGCACAAGATTGAGATCCCATGGTGGTGCAGGTTGGCGTACTTCTAGGTACATGTTCTGTATACCTGCTAGAAAGCGCAATGTAATCAGGTGAGTGAATATTGGAGCCCCTTCTATCTGTTCGTGGAGGGCCGTAATGGCAGCGAGGTGTACTTTAATAGAGCTTATGGCTAATCCCGTTTCCTTCCGTTCTAGTAGGTAGTCTAGCATCATAGATAGAGGCGCCGTGGTCGCGTCCAGCTGTTTTTGCTGTCACCAAAGGGAGAATCTTCTCCACTTGTGGCGGTAAGTATTTCTAGTGGTGAGAGAACGGCTATTTAGTAATACCTGTTTTACTTTCTCCGAACAGTTCAATTCCCCATGTTTGAACCAGAGAGGAGCCATGCTTTGAGATGGAGTTTTGCTGGATCTGGATGGAGCGTCAGGCCCTTGTTCTGGAAAAGGAGGTCCGTCCGGAAAGGGAGCGGTTGTGGGGCACAGACTGCTAGACATGAGAGGTACGGAAACCAAGTCTGTCTGGGCCATGTGGGGACAATAAGAACGATGTATGCTCTGTCGAGTCGTATCTTGCGGATGATCCGTGGGATCAATGGTATCGGCAGGAAGATGTACATGAGTGACACGTTCCAAGGGAAGAAGAAGGCATCCCCTAATGATCCCGGTGCCAGGCCTGCCCTGAAGCAAAATAGTGGACATTTGTGATTTGTTGCTGAGGCGAAAAGGTCAATTACTGGGTGACCCCATTTTTGGAATATTGTGTCGAGAACACGGTCGTTGATTTCCCACTCGTGTTCCTGTGAGAAGTGCCTCCTGAGGTTGTCGGCTGTAGTGTTTTGGCACCCTGGTAAGTATGATGATGTGATGTTTATATTGTTGCAGATGCAGAAGTTCCGTAAATTCATGGCTTCTACGCATAGCAAATGTGACCTGGCTCCTCCTTTGCGACTGATGTAAAACATGCACACCACATTGTCGGTGAGAATAGAGATTGAGGTTTCTCGTATGAGTGGGAGGAAGTGTCGGCATGCATTGTGTAGCATGAGGAGTTCCTGGAGATTGATACATAGTTGGGTTTCTGTCACAGACCACTTGCCTGGTACATTGTGGTGACCCAAGTGGGCACCCCAACCTATCAGGGAGGCATCTGTTGTAATAGTCACTGATGGGGGGGTCTTGTTGAAAGGGAATCCTAGAACATACATTCCCTGGCTGTGTCCACCATTGTAGAGAGAGGATAATTCTTGGTAGTAGTGTCATACATCTGTTGAGAGAGTGTTTTCTGGGTGCATAGACCGTGCTCAACCAGTGTGGCAGACAGCACATATGGAGTCTGGCATACTTTACTACGAAAGTCGTAGCTGCCATATGTCCCAAAATCTGAAGGCATGTCCTCACTGAAGTTTGTGGGCTGAAGGTCACTGTGGAAATAAGATTGGTCAATGTAGTAAATCTGTGGTTTGGCAATATTGCCATGGCTTGTATGGAGTCTAGGTTGGCTCTGATAAACTGCAATCGCTGGGTTGGTTCCAGTGTGGATTTCTTTTCGTTTACCTGTAGACCTAGTTGGTGAAACAGGTCTATTGTGGTCTTCAGCATGCCTGCAGTTTCTTGTTGGTTGGCACCCTTGAGAAGGCAATCGTCCAAATAGGGGAAGATTATGATTCCATTGTGTCGTAAATGTGCTGCTACTACCGCGAGTGTTTTTGAGAATATGCAGGGAGCAGTGGACAGTCCGAAGGGAAGGACCCTGTATTGGTAGTGATTGGGTCCTACTGTGAACCTTGGGAACCGTCTGTGGGCAGGATGTAGTGTAATATGGAACTATGCGTCTTGGAGGTCGAGGGCTGCAAACCAGTCCTCCGCATCTAGCACTGGGATTATTGTGGCCAGAGTGACCATTTTGAACCTGTGGTTGTGTACGAACCTGTTGAGTTTTCGGAGATCTAAGATTGGTCTCCATCCCCCTCCTTTCGTCTCGGTCAGGAAATATTTGGAATAAAAACCCCTCCCTTGGTATTGATGTGGTACTGGGTCTACAGCACCCAGCAGTAGCAGGTGGTCTACTTCCTGTTACAGAAGGTGCTTGTGAGAGGGGTCCCTGAAGAGGGACAGGGAAGGGGGGAGAGTAGGGGGAATGGCTGTGAAAGGAATGGTGTAGCCAGATTGTATGATCTCCAAAACCCATTGATCTGCAGCCAAGACATGGTAAAATGGGCGTAAGCGGTGACCAAAATTGTGGGATGGGGTATCTGTTGGCGCTAGAGGTGTGGGGCGGTCATGCATACCCTCGACCAAGACTTCAAAATTGTGGCTTAAATGTAGATGGACAGGGGACGAGGCCTGGTTCTGTGGAGCTCGTCGTCTGAGCCCGTTGTTTGGGTCTGTTCTGAGTGAAGTATTGGGGTTGTTGATGGTTAAACGAGGTGTCTGGTGACCCCTGGTATGGTGTAAAGCGAGGGCATTTGTCAGGCGGTGGATGTATGCCTAGTGTATGCAGCGTTGCTCGGGAGGCCTTCATAGTATGGAGGACGTTGTCTGTTTGCGACAAGAATAGTTTATGCCTATCGAAGGGGAGGTTCTCCACTTTTAGCTACAGTTCTTTTGGAATTCCAGAAGCCTGCAGCCATGATGTTCTTCTCATAACCACAGCTGTTGCAGTTATTCAGGCTGTTGTGTCCGCTACATTCATTGAGGCTTGCAGCACTGTGCGGGCTATTAACTGACCCTCATTAATAATGACAGTGAGTTGAGGACGTTTATGCTCGGGGAGGTCCTCCACGAGCGCTTGTATTTTACTATAGTTAGAGTAGTCGTAATGTGCTAGTAGAGCAGAATAGTTGGCAATACTAAGCAGAAGGGTGGCTGACGAGTAAACTTTCCGCCCAAAGAGGTCCAATCTCTTGTGTTCTTTATCTTGCAGTGAGGAGCGGAAATGAGGCTGTTTACCGTGCTTATTAGCAGCCTCTACTACCAGAGAGCAGGTTTGAGGGTGTGAAAACAAAAATTCCATGCCTTTGGCTGGAACAAAGTATTTCCTGTCAGCCCTTTTGTTGGTGGGTGGTGCCGATGCCGGTTTGCCATATTACCTCCGCAGGCTCTATTATAGCCTCATCCATGGGGAGGGCAATCTCGGTCGATGATGCCAGTTGTAAGATTTTTAACAACTTATGTTGTTTCTCCTGCACCTCACATAAAGGCAATTTCTTGGCTGTTTGCTACTCTTTTGAAGAGTTCTTGGACTCTGGTGTCGTAGGGGTAGATGGCGTCACCGCTTCGTCTGGTGCAGAAGATGAGTGTGGGGCAAGTGGTGAATCATCCAGGGCTACCTGAGATAGTATCTCTTCCTCTTCTATCTCTGTCTCAGGGGTGTCAGAGGTTTCTCTGTGTGGTAATGATGGATGTACTCTGGAACCTCTTGTGGCTGGGGAAGGGGAACCAAAATAGGGGTTCTGGTATGTGGGCCAAGGACCCCATTGTGACCATTGCATTGGGTAAGGTGGTAATGGGTAAGGCCAGTGCTGTGCATACCAGGGCTGTGAATGCTCTGAGGGATGAGGCTTCGGCTTCACAGCATTCCATATAGGTCTCATCTGTGATGGGGATGAACGTTGAGAGGAGAAACGGGTGTCCTGCACGTCTCCTTCCTCACCACTATGCATAGAAGGTGGTGCAGGAGATGAAGGATGGTACCACGCTATGTAGCTCGGGGAGTGTTCGGTGCCAAGCAGTGGTGACTGCAGTGCCGAAGAAACTGCTATGTCAGCAGGACACAGGGGTTGCACTGGTTCTGCCTTGGGGTTGCAGTTGACCGTTGGAGCGCTGACCGGTGCCGGGTTTGGCTTGTTAGCCGGCATCAAGTCTTGGGGTAGTGCTGGTGGCGGCAGCACTGATCGCGGTGCCGCTGCCTGTGCCGCACGCTGCACCGAGGTAGTCGGTGCCGTGGAAGAGACGTGACGTTTCAACTCCAGTGCCAAGCGTTGGGGCTCAGCAGGGGTCCGCTGAGGGACGGTGCCGGAGGAGCCCGGTGCCTCATAAGTGCTCACTCTGGATGAGAGGAGCATTGAGGGTCGCTGGGGAAACTCTCTTTTTCTGAGAGACCCTTGCTGGAGAGGTCGAGGCTCGCTTCCTGACAGTTTTGGAAGTCGGAGCCTTATCAGAGCTCAGGGATCTTGGTCTGTGAGACTCCCCGGAGGATGTCTCTTGCGGAGGTTGGAGAGATTTCTTCAGCAGAAGCATTTTCAAGCGGAGATCCCTGTCACGTCTTGCCCTTGATGTTAAGTTGGTGCAATGTGCACATTTCTGGGAGATATGAGTTTCTCCCAGACAGCGAATGCAGGATGTGTGGCAGTCAGAGACCGTCATCAGTTCACGGCAGGAGTCACACTTTTTAAATCCTGTTGAGGCCAGCATGACTGCAGTTAAGCCTTTCCCACCTCTCAAGAGATAAGGGTGGGAGTTAAATTGTAAAGGTAAACTGTAGAAACTGTTCCCAAACGGGGAGTCAAGGGGAGAAAAAGCCTTCTTCTCTTTTCCTTTTTTTTTCCCCCTGAAGAAAAACCTCTAAGAGGAACTAAGGAAACTATGTAACTATGTATAGACTAACTAAACTATGTAACTAAGTATAGACTAAAAAGAAGTTCCTATGTAACTTGTAACTTTTTTTTTCCAAAAAGCATCAAAGAGCACTGCCGCGGAGCTCCATCTGCAGCCGAGGATGGTTGAGAAGGAACCATGGGGACGGACGGTGGAGCGTGTGCTACAGCAGGTGCCAACGGCTGCTCGAGAGGACTCCTGTGCGCGCCCTTCCCTGGGCCGAGTACTGCTGCGAGAAATCTCTGATCTCCGGCACAGGGATGCACCGACACCTAGAGTGGAGCACCCACAGGGACACCACTTGATGTAGAAGTACTTCTTCACACAATGCACAGTCAACCTGTGGAACTCATGGCCAGGGGGTGTTGTGAATATCAAAACTATAATGGGATTCAAAAAATAACTAGATAAGTTCATGGACAATAGGTCTATCAATGGCTATTAGCAACGATGGTCAGGGATGCAACCCCATGCTCTGAGTGTCCCTAGACTGTTTGCCAGAACCTGGGAGTGGATAGCAGGCAATGGATCACTTGATGATCGCCCTCTAAAACATCTGGAATTGGCCACTGTTGGAAGACCGGATACTGGACTAGATGGACAATTGGTCTGACCCAGTATGGCTGTTCTTCTGGCTAACCCTGGAGGCCCAGAGGGAAAAGGCTCAGCAGTCGCTTGTAGCTGTGGTGTAGTCACTAATGGGACTGGTGATCTCACTCTGGAGTAGGTCGAAGAGAAGACCTCAAAAACTGAGGGTTGTCATAAGGAGGACACTGGGCAAAAGGATATGGCATTGGTGGTCAGTAGGCACCGGGTCAAGACCCCTTGTCCCGACTGCAGGAATGATGCCAATCTCAGTACTCAGGCATCAGAGATCATAGATCACCATATTGGGTGATGACAGAGGGGAGGATGACCCTAACCAGGATCTCGAGGGGGTCTCAGAGATTCTCCGGTGACAACAGGGAAGTCAGCCCCAATAGGGTGAACAAATGATCTGACCAATCTGAAGCACAACACGTGGCGTGATATCAGTGGTGAAAAAGGATAGGGAATCAGCACCAGCGGTACTGAGGAAGTCAGGCTCCCACACAGTACCAGAGAAGGCACCTGCACAGAGGCCAAGGGTGGTACCAAGTTTGACAACAAGATCTGCTGCCAGGGCAATGACAGTGCAGAGGGGCACATCCACATCAAGGGGGCCTTCAGTGCTGGGCACATCATCAGCCTCAATTCCACAGCCTGAGATGTGGACAGTGCGAACTGCAGTGCAAAGAAACTCGGCAGCTCTACAACACAGCCAGAAGGTGCCAAGAGAACAACGGAAGATGAAGCAGTAGACACAATGGTACCGGAAGACTCCCGAACTAGTGGAGAGTCAGACAGAGGCAAATCAGGTCTGAAGGCACCTGATATGCCAACAGCACTGTCGGCACTGGTGCTTGCATCATCAGTACCAGATTCAATGGATGCCCCATGACTAGACCTGGAGTCAACAGTATGAGCTCTTGCTGATCTCGGCGCACTACTAGGGAGTGATTGGATGGACCTGCTCCATCCCATGTGCTGAAAGGAGTATAGTGCCGGTCAGCACTCCTCTTGAAAGGTGATGAAGAGTTTCCCCAAGCCATGGCACTAGGGTTGCTAACTTTCCAGGACTGGCCTGGAGTCTCCAGGAATTAAAGATTATGTCATGTGATGAAATCTCCAGGAATACATTCAACCAAAATTGGCAACCCTACAGGGCATGGTCCCCTTTAGTCTTATGGGACCTCTTTCTTGCCTCACAGGCTGCTCCAGAAGGTGCTGCAGCTGTAAGTCTCTCATCACCCAAGTTCTCTTGTTGAATGACTTACAGATGGAGCACTATTCCTTTATGTGTCCCTCACAGAGACACAACAAGCACCTCATGTGAGGATCGCTATTGGGGATAGCCCCTCCACGCAACAGACAATGCTTGAACCCTGATGAGGGCATCAGACAGGGCAGACAACTACTCAAACTAACACCAAACTAAACCTAAAGTACCACTAACTATTATATAGAATAAAACAAGAAAAACCTCAGAAAACCAAGACTGAAAATGCGAGGTGAACACACCTCACTGAGCTCTGACTCTAGCTGCAGGAGGTGAGAAAGAACTTGAGGGGGATTGGGGCAATGCCACCCTTACAAAGCCAGAGGGGGGCTAGGACAGCAGGGTATGAGTGCCACTCAGTGGGTACTTCTGGACAAAGTTCTACGGCTTTGGTACACTGGACACATGCCTACATGAAATACATGGCTGCATCTACTCAAAGAAGAACAGTTCTTAACTCATTAGCTGGGCAAACATGGATTTGTTTAAATCACAGCCTAAGAGCGGAGGGTAATTCTTGTCTTGTTCTAAGAGAAACCATGGAGACAGTATCACTGAGATACAACTTGGGCGTCCCACAAATGTTCTATTTGTGTCATTGTGACACTCTGTACCTCGGAACCCCCATATTCACCACTGTGATATGACTATGATAGGTTTTGTACAAAGTATGTCTTGTGAGATATAGTTTAAAAAGTCTTGATTTGCTGAGCATTAATATCCTATTGGATTATGCGCACTAGCATTTTATGTACAGTTATGAAGTATTGCTATATATGTTAATGAAATATGTTGTGTGGTTGAGGCAACTATCACTGGCCAGACAGGCACTGATGGCCCATCAAGAAGAATCTGCTATCCCAGAGACTCCGTGGAGAGGGCATGTATGCAGTGAGGGTTGCCTAACTCTCACGTCACAACAAGGATCTTTCTAGTTGCTGGAAGGAAGTATAAAAGAGGGACAGTGACATCATCACTTGGGCTCTCTCGTCCCCCATCTCCACACCTGGAAGATAAAGACTCTGAATTGGGGAGATGGGTCCTAGACTGAAAAGGAATACAGCCTGTGTATTAAGGACTATGAGATGCCTGTCACATCTATTAGCGTGAGCAAAGCTGTTTGATTCAAATCTTGCTTAGTCTGCTAAAGTTAGAATTTAGACTGAAATTTTATTTTAATTTCTTGTGTAATCAATTTTTCTCTCTATGCCTGCTACTTAAAATCTAGCTTTCTGTAGTTAATAAATCTGTTTTATATTTTACCTAAAACAGTGTGGGGTTGGTTGAAGTGCTTGGGGAATCTCAGCTCAGATTAACAAGGGCTGTTGCACATCCACAACCCTTTGTTGGAGTGGCGAACTAATTAATGAGTTTATATTGTCTAAGGGAGTCTTGAGCAGTATGAGATGGTATACGTCTGGGGGGGCAAGCAGGGCCGGCTCCAGGCACCAGCTTAACAAGCAGGTGCTTGGGGCGGCCAAAGGAGAGGGGCGGCACCTGTGGCAATTCGGGGGCGGCAGGTCCCTCACTCCCTCTAGGAGCGAAGGACCTGCCGCTAAACTGCCGCCGCCAATCGCGGCTTTTTTTTTTTTTTTGCTTGGGGCGGCAGACATGCTGGAGCTGGCCCTGGGGGCAAGACTGGGGTGATTAGCTGGTGCTTCTCTCGTTATGATTCATGAGTGGCTGAGAGAGCATTCCTACAATTTAGCTGGGTGTGAATCTCCACATGCTGATGGCTGAGTGATCACAGCCCCTGGAAAGGTTTGCTGTTTGTCACTGGCATTGCACTGAAAGAGACAGGCCAGGCTGGAGAGTTTAAGGGATACAGCAGTCCCACATTTCTGGTTGTACCCCGGGGATCCCATCACAAGTACTGAATGGATTTTGCAGGCACACATCTGGCAGAAAAATCTGACACCAATTTATCATTATTTACTACTATTTTAGTTTTGTTTAAATCAAAAAGGTATTTAAAACAAATATACAGTCAAAATGGATTGTATATCAAATTATGCCCCATTAGGGTAGCTGTACTGTACTTACTGAGGCAGCAATGAATCTCTAATGAGACACAGAAGCTTGTTGTTTGAGTCAAGGCTCTCCTCTTTCTCCTCAGCCATGACCTCGTGGCTCACAAGCAGTGATGTGGTTTCTGAAAGCAACCGCAAGCTGAAGAGTCTCCATTCCACTTGAAAATAAATGTGCCAAGAACGTGACCACACTGAAGTCTAATTAAAACAAAATGTGGAATTCATGGAAATTTTAGTTGATGTGGCTATGTACTTACCATTCTGACTACGGACCAAAGAAACTAAGGGTGGGAGGATATAGTCCACAACCTAAAACAGAGCATTAAAAAGATCTGGTTTAGATCATTCAGAAAGAAAAAATAGAACTCAGATATATATACATAATCTGTTTATTCCATTGCTAGACTCTTTAATCAAAGGGATGAACAATCATGGAAATCCATCCATAATCACACTTATTAGGCCACCAAGTTCACTTTGCTCTAGTAAATCACTATAAAGTCATAGATGATAACATCTGTATATCAAAAACAGCAGTATCAATGTTGGCACAATTTACTGAGAATTCTTTTTAGTTTAAAAAGCAGAATTTGGTGCTGATGTTGGTAATTTTATTTTAGCTTCTTTAATATCTAAGTGTATTAATCCCCATGCTCCAGTCCATAAACTAATCAGATGGGATTAGGAAGAAATTTCCTCCAATGATAGTTAAGGTACATTGTGGAAGTTTCACACGCTCCACACTGATGCATTCATCATCAATTTCAGAGAGAGGATATTTCAACTAGATAAACCATTGGTTCTTTCCAGTACAGTCATCCATAGGTTCCCGTTAAGATTCAGATTTAGAGACTGAAGTCTTGAATTTTGAAAAAAATATACTCCAATAAAATGTTTCTATATTCCCAAGAGTCACTGAGCAATATATTCCAGTCTGATATATCAAGTCCCCTCTTTAGTGGAATGACAGCTTATTTTCAACCTCAATTTTATGCAAATTCAGCCTTCTAACAAGCACACACACACAAAAAAAGTTATTGGGAATGGAAAACAACAGGAGCAGAGATGAAAATCATCAGAAGCAATACAATACAGTAAACTGATTTTGAGCATCCAGGGCAGGTCACAGATCCTAAAACTGAGAAGTTAATATTACTAGTTAATCATCATTTCAGTAAACTACACAAATCAAATAATGAAGAACTTTCAGGATAACACCACCACAAAAAATATCTAGTGGAAACAAACGATTTGACCATGCTACCACAAGATGGGCTTCTCGATTGCTCTGAACAGAATGTATGATATGATGTTTTAAAATATATATATATTTGTGGCTAGCTTCTTAGTTAGTATAAATCAGTTTAGTTCCACTGAATTTATTTGAATGTTACAAAAATGACACATTACAATGGTTAACAATTTTTTGTTTGGAGAAGAATCATTTAATTTCATAGAGTACTCAATCAAGTCTTCTTAATGTATAAGGTGCATTTTTCAATACTTCATCATTATGAAATCTTTCATAGCCCTTATCATACATATATAATAGACAAGTTTCAGAGTAACAGCCGTGTTAGTCTGTATCCGCAAAAAGAAGAACAGGAGTACTTGTGGCACCTTAGAGACTAACAAATTTATTAGAGCATAAGCTTTCGTGGACTACAGCCCACTTCTTCGGATGCATAGAATAAGTAATAAATGACTTAGCACTCCATTAGCTCTTTTCAATGGAGGACTTTAAATTGCTTTACAAATGCTAACTAAGCAAGTCTCAAAACAGACCTGTGAGATGGGTAAGAATGTATGGGATTACTTCTTCTGCCACTTAACACAGCTGCTTTTAGGTGAAAGAATATATCTCATTTGGTCAATTCAGATCCTAGTTTAGGAATGCTCCTGGATTCCTTGCTGATGCTACTTCTCACGTAGAAAGCATTACTCACAGATGCCGCTATCATCTCTGGCTGGCTAGGAAACACCATCATATTATGGCAGACAATGACCTGGTCTCAGTTGTATACATGTTTTCACCACCTCCTGTCTGGACTACACCCATGCAATACACATCAGCCATTAGGAAACTCCATCTACTATAGAATGTTATGTGTCTCCTCAGCAACACAGGCTACTGTGAGTGTACCAAACCTGTCTCCTCTACTCTGTAGCCTGGCTTCCCATAGAATATTCAATCAAATTCAATGTCTTGGTCCTTATCTTCATGGTGCTCTATTGCCTGGGCACAGCGTATCAAAAAAAAAAAAGCCTAAGGATCTAGGATGAAGCTCACGGTTGACAACTTTCCCCCTCAGTCACAACAGAACTTTCAACTATAAGTGTAAAGTTCATCTGTGCCAAAGACAGAGCTTTCTTGGGGGCCAGTTCAAGAGCGTGGAATGAACTCCGCCAGGAATTACGCACTATCACAAACCTCACCACCTTCCCACCATCACCAACAAAAAATACCGACCAAAAGAAAACACTACACTGCATGCACAAATCCCCGATAGGGCGAGAATGAGAGGAAGAACAAATCATATATGACAGATAATGAACACACCTTGTAATATGCTACTGGTGCCCAGATACTACAATAATGAAGACATTATAAGAACTTATATGCAATAGACAAGACTGGATTCCTACACCTCAGGCAGGAGAAAAGGTTAGTCAGTCTTCCATCATATAGTAGAGAGGGGAAAGCCCACGGTTAATATTGTGGAACATGAAGGGGACAGACAGCTTTGCTTCCTAAGCGCTCATCTACTCTTTTCCACATATGTATGAGGAAAGGGAGTCTATGCACATGTAGTGGGGAAGGGTGCAGAAATAGAGGTGTGCTGCCACAATGGCATGCTCCTTTCCCCCCTATGCGGGGGCTTCTTGGTGTTCCAGTTCCAAAGCTTTGCAGGGAACAAAACTGATGCATTATCCCCTCTTCCTCCTTTACAAAACTTGCAGACAGAACATGTAGTAAGATATACTGCTTCCTTCCTATGCTGTGCAAGCCTCTGAAAGAGTCAAGGGATGGACAGGTACTTGGGCAGCTGAGGTCAGGACTGCTCCTGACAGAGTGACCCCTGCAGAAGCCAGAGGGTCAGTGGTAGCTTGATAGCAGGGTCTCTGGTGGCTCATTGTGAGGTTTAGGGAGAGGCAGGATCCCTGGCCTATTCTGTGGACATATAGGGAAACAACTCCCTGATATGCAAGAATCAAATAGAAATTAAGCAATTTCAGGGAGTATCTATTCCCGTGTAGATTAGTCCCATATAAGAAGTACTAGGCCAATAGGTAGGTAAGAAGATTTTTCTTTTTGTTTAAAAGGAATGTTCTTTTTTGATATACTCTGTATACAAAGCTACAGAATTACACCTAAAAAATGCAGTGTTCAAAAAATATTAGTTGACTTAGCTCTGTTGTTTAGCAACATTATGGGTACGTCTACACTTCAAACCAGGATTCCCAGCTTGAAGAGACATACTCATGCTAGCTTTCACTGAGCTACTATACTAAAAATAGAATGTAGCTGCAGCACTGCGAGCGGGCTAGCTGTCCTTAGTACGTGCCCGGGGGTTGGACAGGTACATAACTCAGGGCAGCTAACTCCTCCTGCAGTTTGTGCTGCTCTGGCTGCATTCTATTTTTAGCATGCTAGCTCAATGTCTCCTCAATTTGGCAATCCCACCCTCAGTTCGAAGTGGAGACATACCCTATTGTTAACAACATTCAAACTGCCTAAGCATCACAAACTGTCTTAAAATAAAAAGCTCTATTTACAGAGACAGAATAATGACAAACTGATCACTCCACATAGAAATTGTTCTGTACTGGCCTTCATTTGATGAATTCCAAGTAATTCCCCATTTATTCTAACCCTACTAACAATACATGTTCCTTCACTTTTAGAAATAAATCTCTTCAATGAACAACTTGAATTTGATCATACTGTATTGTCACATGTCCACAGCAACTGAATATGGTGCTTGAAAGTCAACCTACTATTGCCGGTCAGTCCAAAGCGTTCATAACATCATTATTTTTAAACTTTATTAACTTATTTTAAAATGAAGATAAACATTGTGTTTTCTTCATTTTCTATTAGAAACTAAAACAATTTTAATGTTGCTATTATGGAGCAAATGTTATGCACCACTCAAGAAGGCTTTAGCTTATTTTTTTATTCATGACACACTGATGGTAGGCAACTTTGTCTAAAGGAACTATCCTAACCTCTGGGACCTATCGAAGATACACATTTCTGGCAAGTAAAAGGATATCCTATTAACCACTTTTATATTTAAAGTATTGATCTGGAACTGTGAACATGTCTTGCTTCAACTTTTCAAAAAAGCATTAAGTTCCTTTGGGTGCTGGCATTTATATTCATAGATTCCAGTCATGTCCAACCTGCAGCAATTAAAAGGTATCCCTTGAGTAACAGTATTTCTAAAAATATTTTGTATGCATCATGTAAGATGAGGTAGCACTTTCCTCTACAGTAATGGTAAGCTGTACTTTCCAAAATAATTAGCACACTAGACCCCGCAAGTGGTAAACTAATTACAGAGGGTCCTGTAGCACCTTTAAGACTAACAGAAGTATTGGGAGCATAAGCTTTCGTGGGTAAGAACCTCACTTCTTCAGATGCAAGCTAATTACAGTTCACACTATTAGCAGCAGACATGGTTATGACAATCAGTTATGATGGACTAAAACAGATCTCTTCAACCTAGCATACTAAATTCAGGGCACTTTCCTCACTATATATGGGGTCTCAATGGCCATTTGTTGGACACTAGTATTGGTCTGGAGAAAGAGAAAACTTATTGATGGAAATGAAGCAGGCAAGTGACAGATTATTTTCTCAAAACTAATTGTTCATAAGCAATGGAAGTAGTTATTTTCAGTTAATAAATATTTTTTTAAAAAGACATCCATTTGAAAACTGGAAAAGGATTCTGTCTATATACAAAAGTGCCATACTTCATAAATTTTAACAAGCATTTGGGTGGACATGAAAATTAGTTCTGGTTATTGACAGTGATTGTTTGGATAAAGTAAACACTACCACAAAACTTTGCAAAATATCTGAATAAAAATTGAATATCTTTTAAAGTGAAAAAAGTTTGGTTAAATTAAAAATAAAATAAAAACCCACATGACTTTGCCCTTTCTTAGGCTGGGACTAAAATGGATTCTTGCAGCATTTTTGATCTACGCAGAGCTAGGAAACAAATGAAGAGTTTGTCTACATGTCAAGTTACTTGCACAGCAAACCAGGGCGTGAATCTACAGCAAACCAGCTTGCAATTTGGTGGACATTGCTACAGCACAGTGAAAATACAGCTTAGTGATAATTTGGAAGTAAAGTGGGATAGTCACTCCTCACTTTTTGTCACAATATGTTGCGAGTATGTATATTAAAAAGGCACCTGCCTTCTTGCTGCAATTTATTTCAGAAAAAAACAGGCCTTATAATTAATATAATGCACTGAAAGAAGGTACTGAAATTTCAGTTAATATTTTTGAAAGAAACATGCATCACTTTTATGGAGGTCACACTAAAGACACACTAAAAACCACAGAACCATTATCTTAAGAAACAGCAGTTGTTCTTGGAATGGTGTCTAACAATGAATTTACATGCTGTTAAGCGTCTGAGATAACATTCACTTGAATTCACTCCAGATCGCTACTTAACTTCTGCTTCAAGAACTGCTTCTGCAATTCTGCTTGCAGTGAATTGAGTTGACTTAAAAATAAATTTTATATCCCTGTTCCACTTCCCTTAACCTCTATCTACTTATCTATCTGATTCTGAGCTCCTAGTAGGGAGGACCAGACTTTCTTGACTGTTTGGCAAACACCCAGTATATTGCTTACTGTACACTATTCAAAAACCAACAATAACAACAGGCATTTTAATTCCAGCTCATCTTTCTTGTATGTGTTAGTTTTAGTATTTTTAGTCCTTACAACTTCACAACTTAACAGTCAGCTGAAAAACACACACACCAAAAGGGGATTGGAGAACTGAGACAGAGTTTTTCTTCTCTAGGCCACGTGTTCATATCAGTCCAGCTCAGTTTGTTAATGACCAAAGGCTGTTTCAATTTGATGGCTGTTGAGTTCAGTCCAATTTCCAGTAAACAAGTGTCCATATAATAATAAAAATCAATACCATAACCAGCATTAATTGGTACTCTTGGTAGCAGTCTCTTCAGAAAGAACAAGGACTGAATGGGCTCGAAGGCAGAAATACCCTTTTACTCTTAGAGGTGAATCTCTTCAGGTCATGGTTAAGGCATACTGGCAGAATGAAGTAGGGAAACTTCCACAGATGTTCAGTGCTGTTCTTGTTCTGTGGCTAAAGTGGTCAATCCATTTTTTTTCTAATACAAAATCATTTTAGAAACAGATTTCCAGAGCTAATTCTGGACAAAATATCTGACTCTTTTTGCACCTTTTCAACTGATTGGACATAATAAATTGAACCTGAACATTTCTGTTCACCTTTTAAATTTAGATCTTTCTATAAATGAACAAATCTTTTTCAATCAAAAAATAATTAAAACTTTTTTCTATTTTCTGATCATACATATTTTAAGTCTTGACCCTAATAACTACTGACTACTTGAAACATTCCGTTTGTTAGTGGGAATTCAGACAGTATGTATGCAATTGTTTCATGTGCTACCAGGACTTACTGTTGAGCGGTGGAGCGTCAACAAGACTGGATGCTGTGTTACCACATCGAATGCTGATAAAGTGGTCTTAATTAGTTCTTCTGATGCAGTTTGACCTGTTCATAAAAGAAGCATTGTTTTTCCTTATAACATGCTACAGTAAGAATCATAGATGCCAGAACTAGGGGTACTGGGGGTGCTGCCACACCCCGTGGCTTGAAGTGGTTTCCATCATATACAGGGTTTACATTTGGTTCAATGGCTCTCAGCACCCCCACTATACACATTGTTCCAGCACAACTGGTAAGAATACATTCATATAAAGATATGGGAATGCCATAGATGAACTTACCTATTGCTCCATCTAAGTTAGTTTCTCCCAAATCTATTGATTTGATAAAATTCTGTAGAAAAAAAAAATACACATTCAAAATGAGTTTAAAAACAAAGAGTAACAAATGTTTTTCACACACACACCCCTCAGAGCATCCTCATTAAAACTATGCTATCCTCAACCATATTTAATATTTTTCATATATGAAAGTTGAATGCATTTGTATTCTAGTTTTCATGACATAATTTTGCAGTTTTGTAAAGGTGTTGCATACTCAAAAGTACTGTACAACAAGGCCCATTAACTCGACTAATGTCAAGAAGTTTCCTGATAAATATGAAGCAATTAAATAGTGTACTTTATTAGTAACAGAGCTTGCATTTTCTAAAAAGAGACTTTGAACTTTCTTGGATACTGCTATATTAAAATAGCTCATGAAAAAGACCAAAGACCCTCTGGAAAATGTAATTTTCTGTAATTTGTGCCATCTTTTTGATCTCCACACACAGTGCATATTGTATGGATGCACTTACATGCAGGAGTACATAGAGAAAGGCATACTTTATAACCTAAATAAATCATCATTCTGAGGCACAGTGAATAAAATATTAATGATTTGGGATAAGTAAATATGATACTATTATTCCCACTGTTCTTGGGCTATTTAATTCATTTCCTCTCTTCTGACTTCACTTTTATACATGTATATACACCTTTCATAGGGGATGCAAAAGACATGCTATTGATGCTTACTTGCCACAGAAGGAATAATTCTTAGCAGAATTTAATACACTATTACTTATATTTATGATAGACAAGGTACTGCTTTGGCATCATCTTTCTGACCTTCAAGTTATACACCTCATTTCTATACAGTATTACGGTAAAAGCTATACAATAATTTTCATAGAACTTTCAATTTATGTCCTGAGGATGTCAATGATAAATTGTATTACTATAACATTGTTAGAAGTGCATCCAGAACACACTACCTTTTCCCTAATACCTAAGAAATGCATACAGGAGTTTTCTATCCACAATAACAGCATTATATCTTTGTTTTTAAACTATTACAGAGCAGGTCATAGAAGAATGTTTACTTACCTTAAAGTAACTGTGATCCCTTGAGATACTGTCAAGTGGATCCCACAGTAAATGCACATGTGATTCATACACGTGAGATGGATTTTTTTTTTTAAATAAGCAGTGTCCATCAGAAGGAATGACAGTCTGAATGGTTTACTCCTGTCAATGTAGAGTCCTGGCTACATCTAGGGTGCGTAATTTCTTTTCTCCCAGTGCCAAATGAGGTTTCAGGAAGAAGAAATGCAAGTTGATGGATTAGTTCAGATGAAATTCTAAAACCACTTTGGAGGTGAATTTCAGGTAAGGTCTTAGCACCACCTTGTCCCTATGGAATATCATTTGGGGAGGGTAAGCCATAAACACCTGAAGCTCACTCACTCTTCTAGCTGGAGTGAAAGACTAGGAGGTTCTCCTTTCTAGTGAGGTGATGTAGGGAGCATTCTGAAAAAGGTTAAAAGGGAAACTCCATGAGTCTAAGGAGGACTATATTGAGGTCACAGGCAGGAATTGGTTCTCTGACTAGTGGGCATGTAGTAGCCCTTTAAGAAATTTCAGTAGCATAGGATGAGAATATTAGGGATGGGCAGAAAACGGGTTTCCCATCCTGAGAGAATTTCAAATTTTTTCCCATCCCACTTCAACCCAAAAATTTTGATTTGGATCAATCAAATGTTCATTTCGATTTCAACCTTCCCACCCCCTTTTTTTAAGTCCAAATTTCTAAAATTTCAAAACAAAACAAAAAAGTTGTTTTGACTGGAAAAACTGAAGCTTTTCATTTAAAATATGCTGAAATATCCCATTTCAACAATTTCAAAACTTTTTTCCCCGAAATTTGAGTCAGGATATTTGTCAAAACTTGCCTCAGTTCACAGTTTAGGTTTCAACAAATTGACATTTTGGGGGTGAAAAGTATTCATAAAAAAATTCCTGACCAACTAGAGAGAAGAAAGATGGGTGACAAGCTAAAATTGCTGAGAGGCCGACTTTACTAGATTTGAGCAGAAGACCTGCTTGCATAGGGTGTCAAGGATCTTCTGTAATGAGATCTGGAGTTTTTGGGCTGCCCGTTTCAAGAACTTCTTCCATTTTGAAGAATACGTTATCTAGAAGATGTCATTTTGTTTTGAAACAGGATTTCCTGGACCTGTAGGGAGCAGCCATTATCTGTGTTACTGAGCCATCCAACAGCCACACAATGAGTGCAGTGACAATGGTTCTGGGTGGAGTAACTGGCCATGGTTCGGTGAGACAAGTTCCAGGCAGCGTGGGAGTTGGCCTGGAGGCTGGACATCTGCAGTAGATCTGTCAGCCACAGCTGCCTTGGCCAATAAGGAGCCAACAGAATGATTGTGGGACTCACCCTGGGAATCAGGGGAAATTATGCAAAGGCATACAAACAAGCCTCTATTCCACTGAAGGAGGAAGGTATCTGGTAATGAATCTGGACTCAGGCCTTTTCTAGAACAAAAGTTATGACATTCTGCATTACCATTGGGGCAGAAAAATCTTTTGTGGGGAATCTCCACTAATGAAATATCTGTTCTGTAATGCATCTGTGCAAGGGCCATTCATGTCTGGTCACAGACTGCTTGCCTGCTAACTTGTTGCTGAATCCTGGTGTTGTCCTGTTCTGACAACACCAATTTCAGAAGTTGATGACTTACAGGCAGAAGGGCAAAGAGCAGGTGCCCTCTTGCTTGTTATGTAGTGCATGGCTGTTGTGTTGTCTGTGAAAAATCTACAATGAAGGAATTATGGAGGACATGAGGTGGCATAGGGCACATGTGCAGCCTTAACAGACACTGCTATTAAAAAAAAAAAAAAAAAACCTCAGTCTTGAATGCACAGAGCACATTTGTACCTAGAGTGGGATCCACACTGACACATACTTAAAGAACAATTATTTTGGATGAACATCAAGGTCTAATAAGTTAGTTTTCTATGAAAAAAGGCAATTTATCATTATGTCTGCCTGTTCATTTGAAGAAAGCTACTACCTTTCATCTAATTTCTTTAGAGAGAGCGTTTTGTTTATCTGTGACAAATTAAAATCTGACTATTTTGGGAAATCCATAATCTGTGCTGATTTTGCACTGACTGAATTGTGCCAATTGGTCTGCTCTGAATGGCTCTCCAGGATATCATTAACCATCCTCGTGTTATGTTTAATTGAAGAGGGACAGGAGACAAATCAAGTCCAGTGCCAAAATTCCTACTTTAAAGTCAAAATAGCTCGATGCTTGCCATCCATAATCTCTGCCATTAGGTGGTCAGGTGCAGAAGCTCTAGGCTTATCCTATCTGATGGGAGAGGGGTGTGAAGAGCAAGTTACTCACCCTGTGCAGTAACTGTGGTTCTTCAAGAGGTGTCCCCCCAATGAGTGCTCCACTCTAGGTATGCCTGCACCCCCAGCACCTCAGGTCAGAGATTTTAGGTAGCAGCGTCCATTCAGCCCGCCCATGCGCTCTCTCCATCTCGTGCCCTGCATCAGAGCTATATAGTGCTCAATGGGTGAACTGCTCTCAGTTCCTTCTCTAACTCAGAGCTCACTGGAAAGAACTCCAAAGCAGAGGGGAGGAGGGTAGGTAGTGGAGAACCCATAGCAACACACATCTCGAAGAACCACACAGTTATTGCACTGGGTAAGTAACCTTCCCTTCTTCAAGTAGTGTCTCTATGGGTGTTCCATTCTAGGTCTCTCCAGCAGTACTCCTGTGGGAAGTATGGGGCTTCAGTGTAGAATCTAGAATTGCAGATAAGACATTGGAACCAAATATGGCATTGGACGCTGAGTCATGAGCGACTGCATAATGTTCAGCAAATGTATGAGCAGATGTCCGAGTCACAGCTCTGCGTGTTTCTACAACAGGAACATTTTTGACAAAGGCTATGGAAGTAGAGAGGGATCTCGTGGAGTGATTTCATATTTTAGAAGGATGTTGAAGATTGTGAGACCGATAGCAGTAGGTAATGCAGCTTGATATCCAGCTAGAGTCTCTTTGTTTGGAGACTGAGGATCCCTTAGATCTGTCCACAATGGAGAGAAATAGTCTGGAAGATTTCCTGAAGGTCATAGTCCTATCTAAATAAAAGGCTAGTGTTCTCCTTACACTGACTGTGTGCAATGTTGAATCTCTTTTTTTCTTGGTGCAGTTTCAGAAAAAACTGGGAGGTAGATAAGTTGGTTTATGTGGAAGTATTTATGTCCACTATTTTCAGCAGGAACTTGGGATGTGGTCGTAATGTCACCTTGCCTTTAAAAAAAAAAAAGACTGTAAAGAGGGGGTATGCCATTAGAGCCCCCTCTCTCTCCTATTCTTCAGACAGTTTTCATAGAGAGGTGTTGAAGGGAGCAGCGGCCATGGGTTCAAAGGGAGGTCTTGTTAGACACTGAAAGACAAAATTGAGGTCCCATGTCAGTATGGGGCATCCGATTTGTGAAGAGAGATTACCTAGACCTTTGAGAAACCCTCTGGTTGTGGGATGAGCGAAAACAGAATAACCCTCTATCTGATGAGGGAAGGCTGTGACTGTGACAAAGTGCACCTTGACAGAGCTTAGAGATAATCCTGACCTTTTTAGTTCTAGGTTGAAATGCATACAGAAGACCTGTGTCCCAATGTGAAGTATTGCAAGGCTTATTACAAAGGTGCCCACCACCATGTGTCCCAGTAGCTGGAGACAGTCCGAGGGCTGACCCAGACTGTTAAGAAAAAATTGATCAGAGTGCTGAATCTGTGCAAGGAGAGGAATGTTTTGGCTTCTACTGCATTGAAGGAGGCTTCTATGAACTCCAGATGTTGTACTGGAGTTAATACGGACTTTTGAATATTTAATTGTAGTCCCAGTCAGAGAAATAGGTCCATGACTTTTTGTGTGACCATCAAACCCTTGTTGAAGGAGCATGCCTTGAGAAGGTAATCGTCTAAGTATGGAAAGATCAGAATTCCTTGTTTGCGAAGATGTACTGCTACCACAGAAAGGACCTTTGAGAACATTCTGGGCGCAGAAGATAGGCCAAATGGGAGCATATTGTATTAAAAGCGATCAAACCCGGAGTAAATCAGAGAAACTTTCTGTGGGATGGCTGGATCACAATATGGAATTAAGCAACCTTCAGGTCAAGAGCTGAGAACCAGTCCCCTTGGTCCAGAGATGGAATTATTGCTGTGAGAATTACCATTTTGAATCGCTGAACCTTCACAAATCTGTTGAGTGATCTTAGATCTAGAATAGATCTCCAACTGTGTTTTTTTTTCAGTACCAGGAAGTACTTGGAGTAGAATTTCCTCCCTCTGTATTGTGCGGAAACTGGTTCTACAGCATCCAGGTTCAAGAGTGAGTCGATTTTTGGTTGTAAAAGATGCTCATGAGAAGGGTGCCTGAAAAGGGAAGGTGGGGGGGGGGGGGGGAAGAGAGGTAGGTAGGTAAAATGGATAAAATATCCTGTAGAAATTGTCTCCAACACCCATTTGTCCGTAGTTATGTGCTCCCAGTTTTAATGAAAAAGAGCAAGGTGGTTGCCGAAGGGAGAGAAACATGCGGATTGTTGCAACAGATAAGGATGGGGGTGGTAATTCGGGCCCTTGACCAACCTACCATAATTGATGTTTTGATATAGAGGGTTATGAAGTGAATGCTTGTGGGGCACTTGGTGTACTCTTCTGCAATCTCTTGTGCTGGGTTTCATAAGGCCTCGGGTCGGGGGGAAGGAGAATTGAGTAGGCTGTAATCTCTGCACCATATGGGATTTACTGAATCTTTTTTGTGTGTGTAGGCATGTAAATTCCTAACAAGCACAAGGTGACTCTAGAATCTTTTGATGTGTGGAGGGATTCATCAGTCTTCTTGATGAACAACTTTGATTCTTCAAACAGAAGGACCTCCGCTGTAGGCTGGATTTCCTTTGAAAAGCCAGATAGTTGAAGCCAGGAAGCCCTCCTCATGACCACCGTTGTAGTGGCTGTGTCAGCAGTGGCTAGAGAGGCCTGCAGAGATGTACTTGCAAGGAGTTGGCCTTCAGCAGTGATCATCTGAAATTGCTCCCTCTGGTCTGTTGGAAGATTGCCAGTAAAGGCATTCAGTTTGGAGTAATTAATATATTATATACTTTGCCATGAGAGTTTGATAAGTGGCTACCCTAAATCACAGAATAGCAGATGATTGTGATTTTTTTGCCCAAATAAATCCACATATTTAAAATCCTCATCATATGGCATTGATTTAGCATGGTGCTGTCTGTCATGTAGATTTACAGCACTGACAATAAGGGAGTTTGGGGATGGGTGTGAAAATAAAAAGCCTGAGCCCTTGGAGGGAACATAGTATTTTTTTCCCGCTCTTATAGGTGAGAGGTATTTTTGCTGAGTGCAGCAAGGCCTCACAATGTGGAGAGATGAGAATGTGTGCAAGATGTCAAGTAGCCTGTGTTGCGACTCCTTAATCTCTTCTAGCAGAATTTTTAAGGAGTCCGCTAGCCTTCTGATAAAGTCTTGAAATTGTTTGAAACTGCATGCCAAAGTTGGTGGAGGAGCCAGTAACCACGGTAGAGGAGTAGACTTAAGTGTGCCTGAAATAATACGCTTGGTGGAATTAAGTTGCACATCGATCATCCTTGTGTGAGATGAGCAAGCCCATACTGAGTCCAAAGAGTCCAGCGGAGGGCAACAAAAATGATTAGGGGTCTGGAGCACACGACTTATGAGGAGAGGCTGAGGGAACTGGGATTGTTTAGTCTCCAGAAGAGAAGAATGAGGGGGGATTTGATAGCAGCCTTCAACTACCTGAAGGGGGGTTCCAAAGAGGATGGAGCTCGGCTGTTCTCAGTGGTGGCAGATGACAGAACAAGGAGCAATGGTCTCAAGTTGCAGTGGGGGAGGTCCAGGTTGGATATCAGGAAAAACTATTTCACTAGGAGGGTGGTGAAACACTGGAATGCGTTACCTAGGGAGGTGGTGGAGTCTCCTTCCTTGGAGGTTTTTAAGGCCCGGCTTGACAAAGCCCTGGCTGGGATGATTTAGCTGGGAATTGGTCCTGCTTTGAGCAGGGGGTTGGACTAGATGACCTCTTGAGGTCCCTTCCAACTCTGATATTCTATGATTCTATGATTCTATACTGGAGCGCAGTACTCTGCAGCTGAATAACAGTGCCAAGGCTGAAGTGCGTACCATTTGGGT
This sequence comes from Chrysemys picta bellii, assembly GCF_011386835.1. Classification (NCBI taxonomy): domain Eukaryota; kingdom Metazoa; phylum Chordata; order Testudines; family Emydidae; genus Chrysemys; species Chrysemys picta. Next base: position 85,659,540 of record NC_088792.1, read on the forward strand.
ATTAGCACCCCAAGTCATTCCGGACAGTTTTCCAAGCAAGTTGTTGAGCGTTTTGACCTTAGTTGCTGTTTTTGTAAGATGGTCACAACATGTGAGAGTTCTATTCAACGTGATGCCTACATAGACTGGATGTGAATCATGCTTTATTCGCTAAACATTGAGAACTATATTCAGCTCTCTGCTCGCTTGTGCATGATCTAAGTGGAAGACACCCAACACACTTGGCATCAGGCACCACCACCAATAATCAGCCATAGCCACCATATATGCATTCAAATCACTCAAGTATGTCAAAGGAGTGGAACTGAGTACCGAGGCATATGTCGTCTGCATAAAACTCACAAGATCCGGCATATGGTAGGTTATTCAAATATAAGTCAAATAACATTGGAGATAATACTGAGCCTTGCGAGAAGCTGTTCTGGTGCCTCCAAGCACTTGTTCTTGTAAGGCTACTGATGTGGTGCAAAAGACATGGATGTGGGCACCCAAGGGCATCCATACCAACTGGGTGGGCTGTCTCTCTCAAGACAGTAAGCTGGTTCTGCAGTTGTGGAAAGCTCCCTGATAGTGGAAAGGAGAGCCTTGGACAGAAATGTGAGAAACTGATGAGAAATTGTCATCATCGTTCTCCTCTTCATCACTTGGCAGAGGTGGAGCAGTTATGGAAGCTATGAGAGACTGTCAGTACTGTTTGTCTGTCCGGGCAGTGAAAGGGGTGGTCGGTATCGGAATGTGTTGATGCCGATCAGGAGACACTCAGGCATTTCTGAAACCACCGAGACCCTGGAAAAGCAAAATTCCTGTGGTACCAGGATGGTGGGCAGTACTGCTGAGGTAAGATGAGCAGAAGCGACTGATGTAGAAGGTGCTGATGGTACTGGAGGTCTCTTACACTGATGAATGACCAGTAGGTGTTGGTCTGGCCTTCTGCAGAGCTGACGTACTAGGTACCGAGGCTCTAGGGGACGCTGTCGGTACCAATTTTAAAGCTGTTCTCTCTCTGCCATTCCATTCACCCGACAGTAGCAATCTTCTGGAGCCCAAACTCTTCGAGTCCTTAGGCTTTCTGGCAATGACAATACCTGAGGAACTTGCAGCCTCATAGGTACTGAGCTGGAGATCGGTGGGTGCCAAGGTGGTCGACCTGGCTGGGGATTGTCTCTTAGTAGTAGATTCTCTACCCAAGGGACATGAAGTCTGCTTTCTGGTGACTTTTTGAGAGGAATCCAGGGATTTCCTCTTCAAAGCCATGGGGGAGTGTCATGCCAAAGAAGTTGATAGAGTAGGCCTTCTCAAGGACCGTTGTACAAGGAGGGTCCCTGGGCTGGGCTCAGAACTCTCCATCAGTTTTAGTTCCTGGTTCTTTCTGGCCCTTTATTTTAATTTAAGGCAGAAATAACACTTTTGAGGGATGTGTAACTCCCCGAGACAGCGTATACAGCATGAATATCCATCATTGACTGGGATAGCCTCTCGACAGGAAGGCAATGTTTAAACCCAGGGGAGCCAGACATACCCTTTTCAGGTTCCACTTCCCCACAGGGAACAACCAAGAAAAAAATAATTGTGGATGCTATTCTAATAAGAAAAAAAAATTATAAACTCCTCGAAAGAAAAGGAAAAGGGAGTACTAGAACTAATGGAAACTCTATGAACTAATTATCTCGAACAAGAAGAAAAAAAATACAAGTGAGGTAATCTCAATTCGGATGCTGCTGAGGTGGTTGAGAAGGAAGTGAGGGCGGTTTGCCCACACAGCGCTATATAACCCTGTTGCAGGGCATGAGATGGGAGAATGCATGTGTGGGCCAAACAGACACTGCTACCTAAAATCTCTGATCTGAGATGCATGGGGCACAAGCACACCTAGGGTGGAGCACCCATAGGGACACTACTTGAAGGCATCTGCTTCTTGAAACTTCACCTTCTTCCTATTCAAACATGCACAAAAGGGACAGAGACAATATGGCCCTAATGTTTTCATGAGAGGATTCCATGAGGAATTATTTTGCCAAACATATGCAAATTCTTCCATGCATCATCACCAGATCCTCAACTAATATAAACAGAAGGTTAAGAATAAATTTTACAAAGAATTCTTTCATCAATCACTATAGAAACTGTATTTAAAGAAGCCCAAAAACGACGACCAACTGCCTTCATATATGGTTTCATCAATTCACCATAAAGCTAAAATATTGACTAGAGAGAACCAGTTTGGGCTAACAAAGCATTTGATAAGATCTTTCATCCTTCTCACCAATTTTTCTTTGAGGATGTAGTTGTGAAGTGGAATCAAGGGGAATTGAAAGTGCCCAACTTCTTGCAGGATTGCGTCTGCATTATTTATCGCATTTAAGATTATATGAACCATAGCAGGGGATACAAATAATTCTGAATTCAAGATTCCATAGGTAAGTGAAGGATGAGCTGATATTTCAGAATTTGGCTTTAACTACAACAACATATATTTTAAATTTACAGATATATAAATTCTATTTGGTTAATTATTTGGGATCATTATTTTAAACTTTGTAGCGCAGAGATTTATTGATGAAAAATAAGTCTTTTTCATGTCTAGGTTGCTAGTTCAAATCAAGCCCATTTAGTTACTGTAAATTGTTATTATCTGTCAGGAATTTGTGACTACGTGAAATAATTTTTGAAGGGAAGATATTGGTTCTTTTCCAAAGACAACAACAAATGGCCACTTCACAAAACCAAAACTACAGCTAACACTAACTGGCCAATTTATTAGCTGTATTAGGGAAGCCAAAGAGCTTGGAAAGTGAACTAAAATTGATCTCTCTAGTACCCACTTGAGGCAAGTGGGCAGGACAGTAGTGAGGAAACTTGCACTACATCTGCATGAGCTGTAATTGATCTGTGGATAAAATAGAGGACTTCGATCTCCACAAAGGTCAAGCCAGCACCTTTCATAAAAATTAAATTCACTTACAAAAATTTAAAGAGAGGGAAAAAAACCCTATGCAGCTCCACTTTTAAAATTTGGATTATTTTTTCTTAATTCTAATGCTCGTCATTCTAAAAACAGTCTTTATGAACACTATCTTTTCAACCACAGACACGTGCAGCTACATCAAACTCTAAGGAACAAGAAAAAGTGAAACAGTAATCTAACCAGTCTGCAGCGAGAGATTTTGCAATCTACCATGTGAATAAATCACTAATTTAAGCACTTTGTTGAAAATGTGTCCTTCAAAATATTGTGTCTGATCATCAAGTGCAACTTTTAAAATACACTTTTCTCATTTGACAGTGGCTATCACTTTCATACTAGAAACTAACAATACAATACAGAAGTACTACTTCATTTTAACTACAGTGCTCTATGGCATATTTGAAATCCAGTACAGTTTTTATTGTTAATGTCAAAGCTAGACAGCAGATGCTGAACATGACAAATGTCTTAGCTCTCTAGTTTATGCTGCTCAGCATTTCATCAACTAAATATAGTGCAAATGTACTGGCAAGGAGAAAATGATAACATAATTCATGTGGGTCATATCCTTAAACTAGAAAAAGCATGTGTGTTATTAAATATGACTGAACTGAAACAGAGTATTAGAGTTTATCTTTCATAGCACTTAGGAAATTATGCATTTATCAGAAATTACACAGTATGCAGAGCGTACATTCAGTTATATTATATGAAACTTCTAAATTATCTTTTTCATTATTTGAATGACCTTCGTGACATTTGATCTTAAATACTGTTTCCATGGAGAAAGCCATTGTATTAGGTTTTTGTCTTTTAAGCAAATATAATATTGGAAGACCATATATTTTCTGCTAAGAAGTCAAATTTAATATAGTAAAAATAAAAAAGACAATTCCATTTTTATTACAACTATCCTATATATTGTATAAGATTAATTCCAAGGAGTATACACATTCTTGATATACAAAATGTTAGTATAACTGAACTTGTTACTTACAAGCAAAGTTCCATAGTTTAAAAGAAACTCCTCGGTTACAATCTGAGGACGGAATACCTATTTGAGCAGAGTTTTGACATAAGAGTAAATAATTAAAAACGTGATAAATGTAGCATAGTTTACAGTGTGTTTAAAAAAGCAGAACATTTATTTTGTTTTTATCATTAGAATTGTCTAAATGTAACTTCACAAATAGGGCTCAAGTCTTCATTCTGTCACATAGCTGGAAATCCCACTGACTTCAATTAATGCTGACTTCATGTAAAGAAGGCAGAATTTGGCCTACTCCAATTACAATCAACATACAGTGCATTTAAGGAGCATACAGTGGTTTACATTGTTTTCTAATTAAAAAATAATTACCTGGGATGTCACAAGGTGAAGAACTATTGGCATCATGGGAAGGCACATCTTCAGCTGTTTGGCCTGAGTTGTTGATGGATGTTTACGTCCAGAGACATTAGCTAGGGCACTAAGAATATCACCTGTAACACACAGCAAATATGTAGGATGCAGCTCAGTCTACCTCAACATAACTAAACAAAGGGGCTATTGACATTGTTTCTCATGTAGCCTGTATGAGGTTTCCCAGGCTTAACCTGAAGAAAAACTATTTCTGATTCTTCTTACAAACTGAACTACTTAAAGAGGGTTTGATCCTGCAAAGTGCTTGGCACTCTAGACTCAATCCAAAAAACACCTAACTGTGCTTAACTTTAAGCATGTGAGCAGTCCAAATGATTTCAACTGATTACTTTCAAAACAACAAACAACTTAGTCTCTAAATGCTTGCCAGTAAGTTGCTCTGATTCATGTGGATTTGCAAACAGAAGATATACCTTTCTTCTCTAGATAGGAATTCAGAATGAGCGGCAAGGGGTATATCAGTTATCCTGGCTGAAAATTTTAACCAGTTATTGCCAGAAATACTAACCCTTCGTTTCACAATCTCACACTAATGTGAGAAATTAATTTCTCCTTCGTACCAAATGGGTGTAAGTGACAAACAAAGGAGCTGAGGCTGATTACTACATCTGTCCTGTTTTATGCAAGTATAATTCCGCTGACTTCAATGGAATTATTTTTGCATAAAACTGGAATAATATGGTGGCATGCACACTACTTTTCAAGGCAAGCAGCTGTCACTCAAACTTCTCCAACCACACTAACTCTGAACGCCACACTCCCCTAAAACCAGGGATAATTTCTGGTCCCTGGAAACATTTGTAAATCAAGTCTCCATCCCCTTCTGACTCCCAAAGTGTCAAATACATATCAGAATGAACCACAGGAACTTTGTGCAGTCTAGCCAAATTTAGCAATCAAAAGTTGGAGAAGCCTGTTTAGCAGCTTTCCATAAGATATTAGAAAATAGCATTCAGTGATTTCACTTTAAATCAGGGTTCCCAAACTTTTTGCCTGCATGACCCCGTTTTGAGACACTGTTTGCTGTGACCCCAGACAGCAACAACGCAACACAGTGACCAAGGAATTAAAGGAATTTACACATTAAGTACGTTATTTAATGCTCTCTAATGTGACACACAGTCTTGCGTGTTGCAACACAACTTCTCGAAGTCCAGCGGTGTGATAAATTTCACATTTAATCTATGATGCAACATCAACAGAAGATCAATACTGAGATTTGATGGACACAGGTGAACTGAATCCAGCTTCACACAAATATGTGCTCACGAATGGCACCATCAATTTCAAGGCACGAGTTGAGAGTGCAGGATATTCACTCTTGGCAGGGAATCAGAACTCCAGGAGAGAAACTTGGGGATAAGTTCCTCACAAGAATCCACTGCAGGAAATTTCAGTGAGCTGTTTGATTTCAGCTGCTGGCAAATCCATATTATCAGGCTTGCAGTGAAAGGGGTTTTGTACCCAATCATACTTTGTCATGTTCAAGTTGAGGGAAAAGGATGCAAACTTTCCTTCATCTGGCTGAGATGCTTAGCCATCATCACCTGTGTGGGAGGCTGAATAATTTCATTGTCAGCCAGGAACTTGCAGCATGGACCCAACAAGTTACAATGATTCTTTATCGAGTGCCAACAGTGTACTCAGGGTAGCATAAAAAGAAGATATGGGCCCTGCCTTAAGGTACTTACAAGCAACTGCAGATTCCCATCTCAGAAAAGACTAGCACAGGCTCCTACCAGCTCAGGCAGAGAGGATGCTCTATTGATAAAGCTGCTGCCTACTGAAAAGGATCTTCTGGATTCAAGTCTCTCACCTGGATATCTGCAAAGTTGGATGGTGCAAATGGCAAAATGGAATCTGCAAAGCCACCTCTGCACATCCAACATGTCCAGACCTGCTCCACAAATACTACACCAGGAGGCACCCATTTTACAAAAATGGTAGCCTCCGCACAACATGACCTCACATACACTGTATCCTTGAGGCCACGATGTGTGGAGGCCATCATTTTGTAGGTCAAAATGTCAGCCTCCTGGCATGGCATTTGTGGAGCAGGTCTGGAAACATTTGGGGGCAGACGGCATCATCTCACACAACGAATATGGTCTGTTGGACCCCACGACCCCATCTGCTGATGGCACAACCCACCCCTATTGGGGTTGCAACTCACTGTTTGGGAACTGCTGTTTTAAATTAAGAAGATTTTGGATAGTGAAGTCTCATATTAACTCTAATCATGTGCAAGATACTGTGTATAATTTCATATAGTTTAAACACACATACACACAATGGACACTTAAATTATTTTTGTAGGATGATATTTAAAAAACACTGAACTCTTGAAATACAATGAATGAATTCCAAGCTCCACTGAACTGAACGGCAAAACTACCAATGACTTTAGTGAGGCCAGGATTTCTGGATGACAAAAATTAACATTTTCAAGGAGCATATAATTTTTCTGGAATGTACTTCCACAAAAGAGAAGTGGATAACACAAAGTTATCTAAAGCAACAGGGATTCTTGTGAGGGACAGGTAAAAAATAAAATAAAAAGGATAGTTAGCATGAGCCAATGAGGGAGCACAGCTGAGTTATTGAAAAGAATGTCTCAGGCACAACTAATCTAGAGAAAAGGATCAATATCTGATCATAAAGGGGAAGACAGTGGTTCAAGAACCAAGAAGTGTGAGAAAACCAGCGAATTCCACTCTGACTGATCTTGTTTTATATGAACTATTGTCTCAGGCAAACAAGAAGCCTTTGTTGTATGCATAAAAATGGAAGCGATGGGCAGGGGAAAGTCTCTGCTTATATGCAAATAAAGAAGAAAAATGAATATTTTTAAAGCTTTGAGAGTTAATAAATTCTGCCCTTGAACATACACATATTTCCTGTTTTTCCAAGCCTATAATAGAGTCACTGAACAATTAAAAGCCAGATTCTGCTAGCCTTATATGCAGTTGCAGAGATTTTAAGACCAGAAGGGAACACAGACTCATCAGACCTGTCCTTTTGTATAAAACAGGCCATAGAATTGATTCATATTAATTAGCTGAGTAGTATCAGTAGTTTATTACTCAAATACTCCCATTGACTTTAATACTCAATGTACGTAATGGAGGCAGAACCTGGCCTTAAATTAAATTAAAAGGAGAGATGTGCAAACAATTCTATTCCAAATGCAATATACTGTTCATAAAAATGAATGCATTTCCCATCATTTCTCCAGTTATGTGAGCCTCAATAAATAGTCCTAAATTTTAATAAATATGTACTTCTGGTTTTGAATCATTAAATTATAATAATATGACAAAGCCCTAGTTGTGGTGAACAAGAGATGCTGAATTTACCTAACTTGTTATTCTGGCTTTCCATATTTTACGATGCATACAGTGGTCATCCTGTTGTCAAATTTTGCATTAGATAAATAGATACAGATACCTCATTATTTCAGTATGACTGTATATTATATAGCAAATACCTAAAATGCTACAAATACAGAAGTAAAGTTATTTAGTTAACAAAGGCAAATGGCAATTTTTTAAGGCTGACTACTCTACTATTGATTTAATCTAACTTTTTAAAATAAATATTTGAAATCAATTTCTATGTTTTAAATCTATTTGGTTTATAGCTACATCTGCTGGAAGAGTATGGGATTAGAAGGGAGTTTAAATAAATATATATTAAAAACTAGCAAACATCAATTTCCAACTCAGAAATGTAACTGCTTTTAATTTGTTTCACTTTGCAAAATGTCTAACTTTGGACTTTTTTCATATGGAGGAAATAACTTTCACCCCTGAATCAGAACATATTCTTTCATTATCCCAAACAGGTAAAGAGAAAATACTCTCCTATAAAACTAGAGATCTCAAAATGAACCTTAATAAAAGCCAACTACAAAGACAGTCCTCCCTTCACCCAAAAACAATACAACCCCTCTCCCCAACATTAACTGGAGAAGGAAAACAGAGTGGAGAACTTATGTTTGATGTAGAGGTTGTCCAAAATATGCCATTAAAATTATACACCAACAGTAAAGGCAGAAAATTGCATGTAAAAGACAATAAGTTATTTTTGTTATTATCATTATTTGCATTACAGTAGTACCCAGAGACTAGGGTTACCATACGTCCATTTTTTCCCGGACATGTCCGACTTTTTGGTAATCAAACCCCCGTCCGGGGGGAATTGCCAAAAAGCCGAACATGTCCAGGAAAATGCCAGCCGGGCACTTCCCCTCCCGCGGCTGCTCTGCTCCTCCCCTGACTCTTCGGCTCTGTTTAAGAGCCGAGCTGCCCGAGCGCTATGGGCTTCAGGCAGCCCCCTTGCCTCCGGACCCCAGCCGCCGGCCGGGCACTTCCCCTCCCGGACTCCGGCGGCGCAGGGTCTGGAGGCATGGGGGCTGCCCGAAGCCGGTCGCGCTCGGGCAGCTCGGCTCTTAAACAGAGCCGAAGAGTCAGGGGAGGAGCAGAGCCTCCGGCCGCGGTGGCTCTGCTCCTCGCCTGACTCTTCGGCTCTGTTTAAGAGCTGAGCGCTACGGGCTTCGGGCAGCCCCCAGGTCTCCGGACCCTGCGCCGCCGGAGCCCGGGAGGGGAAGTGCCCGGCCGGGGGCGCAGGGTCCGGAGGCATGGGGGCTGCCCGAAGCCCGAGCGCTACCGGCTTCACGGTTTGCCGGGCAGCCTCCAGACCCTGCGCCCCTGGCTGGGCGCTTCCCCTCCCGGGCTCCAGCTGCGCTGGGGAAGCGCCGTCCGGGGGTGCAGGGTCTGGGGGCTGCCTGGCAAACCGTGAAGCCGGTAGCGCTCGGGCAGCCCTTTTTGCGTGGCTGGGAGTGGGAGGGAGGAGGGAGCGGGGTTGGGGCGGGGAAGGGGCGGAGTTGGGGTGGGGCTAGAGGTGGGAAATGGGCGGGGCCAGGGCCCCGTGGAGGGTCCTCTTTTTTTATTTGTTAAATGTGGTAACCCTACCAGAGACCCCAAATGAGATCAGAGTCCCACTGTGTAAGGCAGTGTACACACATTCAGAGAGAGAGAGAGAGAGAGAGACTCTCCTCAAAGCATATACAGTCTAAGGCCCTAATCCTGCAATTGACCATACATGGTCATCTGATATTTAGTTACTTAGGAAAACAAAGAACAGATGTGGTTTGAGGGAGAAACAAAATATTACATCGTCTTTGTAAATAAATTTTAAAAATAGGTGACTTTAAAGCCTACCAAACTTTACAAGTGCTACCCCTTTTTTTCCCCATTACTAAAAACAACAATTAACATACAGTGAGAACTTTAACTGCCATCTTTACAATAATGACTCACAGATTGACCTCTCCACTCCTAGAGTATCTTTCTCCATCCAATCCCACATGCTAGCCTCGCTTTGATGTTTCCTCTTCCTGGAAGTCTTGCAGTCAAACTTGTACTTAACATCTTTCCTCACAAACACTCTCCACTACCCACATTCTCTGTCAGGCTTGATAACCCCACCAGTCTCAGTCCTCTAATCTGGAGGTCATTTTTGTTGACTCCTCTTTTGCCTTGCATGTCCAGGCTGTGCCCAAATTTTGCCATTTCTCCAAGACTTGTCTAAGATCTATCCATTTTTTCTGTTCAAACAGCCAAAACTCACCTAGCCCCTCATCACATTTTATCTTGATTTGTATAAACTTCTTCTCTCTGGGCTCCCTAGCACCCACATCTCCCTGTCCATCCCATACAAATTGCTGGTCAAATGACCCTTGTTTGAATCCCTAAACTGGCTGCATCACCATGTCAAATTCAAACTTCTTGTTCTCACCTGCAATTCCCTTCACAACTCTCTGCTCATCTTCATTTCTGCTCTTATCTTTTATCACATTGTCCCCCACCCTGCCTTGTCTGCTTCTCTCAAAATCCTACCTTAGTATCTCCTTCCAAATTGTACTCTGTGACTGGAACTATGTCCCTGAGGACTTTGGCTGTTTGAATAGAAAAGCCACTAGTATCTTACCCTTCAAAACTCTCCTCAAGACCTATAAACATATTAGAAAATTAATGATGGCTTCAGGGGAAGATTGGGATAGTTGGCATTTCTTATATAAAGTATGTTAAAATAACTTTATTAAGATAACTTTCAAAGGTTAGGAAATACCAGAATTAAGATTATGCAAACTTAATTCAACTCCCTTCTGCATTATTATACAGTCTAACTATATGATCACATACTATTTTTTTCACAGGACCCTGCCTCATTCAGTGCACAGGATAGATATGCTCTGGGGATAAACAAGGTATGTGTGGTGAAGCTGCTCTCTGTAGGACCCTGGCTTGTTTGTGCTAAAAAGGTGATAAGTCTGTACCATTATGCATATGTGCACAGGCTCCAAATAATGCACAGGCAAACTTAATTCTGGCATTTTCTAATTTGAGTGCCTGGCTTTGCAACCCCAAAATATTTTTTTACAGAAGTGTTTTGTAATTTCCTACATTTTTAAAAAAGCAAACTGAAAAAACAAATACTATCATGTGGCATCTACGACACCTACATAGGTCCTCAGTAGGGTTGGCCACTTTAGATCCACACACAGACTTCTGTCACTTGAGCTAACAGAATAACTGATAGCTATAGTAGGTGGTCATCCTCTATGTGGATTGGCAAGAGGGAATGAGACGCCTTGCCAGGGGTTTCACAGATATTTTCTGACAGCAAAGGAATGGTGACTCAGGAATCTCAGGTTCCATTCCAGGCTCTGGAGGGAAGTGTGTTTAGCGGGCACAGACTCTTCTGACTGTTTCCCCCCCGCCCATGCTTGACCTCTTCTGTCAATACTCTCCAACCTGTCCCGGTCCTGTCTCTTTCCCTCCCTGGCTCTTTATCCCAATCCCATTCTTCTTGCTTAGTCAGTCCCAGTCTCCACTCCTATGTCTTCTTACCCCAATCTCCACCCTACTTCAAGTCTCTCCCACTCCCCCCCTGCCTCATTCCCAGTTTTCTAACCCAGCCAGTCCCAGTTTCCCCATTCCAGCTCCTCATCTGATCTGTCTTTCCCCTCCATCCCACTGGTTCCTAATCCTAGTCTCCATCCCCAGACTTCTCATCCAGTCTCAGTCCACCTTCACCCTCTCTCCAGCTCCTTTCTCCACCCAGTCTTCTCCCTCCCTCGATTCTTGGTCCCAGTCCCTTAGTGCAGCCATCTCAATTCTCCTCCCACACCCCAGCTATTGCCAATCTGGCTCCCAGGCCCTACACTACCCCACACCCACTGGTTCCAAATTGCCAGCTCCTTGTCCCAGTTTCCCCCTACTCATCTGATATCAAGTGTTCCTTCCCCCAGCCAAATGTCTCCCAGTCACCACCCTTTTCCCTCACTAGCTCCCAGCACCAGTCTCCTTGCCAACCTAATCACAGTTTCTCCCTCCCAACCCCTCTAGTCCCAGACTCCTTATCCCAATCCCTGGTCCATGTTTTGTGCCCCCAGTATTCGAAACAGACAGCATCCTCCTCCACAATAACTGGGTGCCAGCAGGGGGACCACTGAAAGCACAGGAGAGACAGGTTCCCTTCTCTCAGTTCCAGGGACAGCCGCAATCCCTTTGCAGGGAAAGTCCAGCTTCACCTCTGTAGACATGGCCTGGAGTATGCTCGGTTGCTCTATGGGGATGGTGCACACACAGTCTGGTCAGCACCAGGACCTAAGAGAGGCTCAAGCATGCTCACTGAGGTTGGACTGTTCAGAAATTAGCTGCTACAATAAGTCTCTACTAAGGATGTGTGAACTGTGATTATCCAATGGCTTATAATTTGGCCAAATTTGGGTGGATTTTCATGGGGCTAGCACAAAGCACACCCTGACACAAAGACCACTCCCAGCCAAATTTGAAGTCCCTGGTCCACAGCATGGGAGCATTAGAACTATTCAAAGAAGAAGTGGCCAGAATTTAACATGGGCAAAACAATGATTTTTCCCTGTCCTTGTTATTAGAGACACCTGAACTGTATTGGCTGAGGTTTTCTAGAAAAATTCATCCTGAAGCAGAAATCCAGCATGTAAAATTTTACCCCCAAAATTTTAAAAATTATAAGCAACTGAAATCAGGGTTTTACAATGGACAACTTTAATAGGTGGTGCTACCTGCCCCAACTATAATCATATGCATTCTCACATAAATGTTTATATAATATATACAATTGCATCTCTCTTCTTCCAGGTTTTGTAGATCACGGTTATACTGTAAGATCTTTGGGGCATGGACTCTTTCTTTAAACATGTTTATACAACACTTAGCATAATGGAGCCTGAGTCCTGATTGGGACCTTGTGTGCCACCACGATTGAAATATTAAATAAAAGAAAGCATTTTTTCAAGATTCAAATGCAAAGTATTATATGCTCACAATATAACTAAGAAATCTGATGAAGCTAATGCCATAAACAGTAAATGAGGGGGAAAACCTCTTTCTACTTACCATTGTCTTTACTCTTTAAAGAGATACTTAAATGTTCCACAAGGGAGTGAGGAAAGAAGACAGACAAAAAAATTCTTTTTGTAGTCAGCCAGCTGAATTTACCTAGGATTCCTGGCAGCTCCTGCACAATGTGATAGATGAGAAGGTCCAGGCATTTTGACAGGTATTCATTGCCGCTTTGCTGCTCTTTTCCTGGTGTAGCCTTTCTGCTGTCTCTTTCAATGTACATCACCAATCTACATATAAGCAAGTGCAAAAGATTACCTCTTGTGACAAAAAACTGATACTGCATCTCAAAAATGCCACTGAGGCAAGCATTTCCAGAGGGGCATAGTTACAAGCAAGATGACATTTAGCTGTTGTTTCAGCAACTTGTTGAAAACATTAGAGTTTTGTCTTTAAAACAAAGTTCATTTAAAAAAAAAATAACAACAAATCCTTCTGTGGGGAACTACAGATAAGCCAAATACAATTAGCCAAATTAAACTCTGGTGTAAGCAAGTGCAACTCTATTAGTGTAAATGGTAATACAGTGCTTACATGAGGAATGAATTGGCCCTTAAAAACTGAATAGGAGATTCTAACTTTAAACAGTTTATATTGAATTGTAATGCAAAAAAAATTGCTTAACCAAGGTAGCAAATTTTTAATTTGTGTACCTAAATATAAATGCCAAAACCTACTTTTTAAGTACTTAAAAGAGGTGGTGTGATTTTCAGTGAAGCCACAAATCTCACCAAAGTTAATGACATATAGAAGTACCATTGAAAATTAGGCCACATATGTGCACCACTGGGCAAACAAGAATTTAAAAAACCAAGAGTCAGATTATGCCTGGCCACTGTATAGGTGTGCAACCTGTGGGGGAGAGTACAAGAAACTTCTGCTTCCTTGCATCCTAGCATTAGTGGCCAGGAACAACTGCAACCTCTGTTTACTCCCTCCTAGTACCCCAGTAGTGAAAGCCACCAGAAAGGCCATAGCGCTGATTTTCTTCCACAGCACTGGTTTATGGAGTTGTCTGCAGACACAGAGAAGTGCACACCCTGTACCACTCTAGGGATTTGTGCAGCAGGCATTTAGACCTTGTGTGCCTGGGGTTCCTTTTTCAGGCATGATCCCTCCCAGAGCTCATCCCAAATGTGGGCCAGGATCAGGATAGTCTCTTCCAGCATGCTCCAGTATAGGAGTATATTTAGTTGTAACAAATAATAGGCATACTCAAGAAGCCAGAGTTAATGACATTTATTTAAGATCAAATTTCTCTGTGGAGAGGAAAATGCACTGGATTAATCTACACATCTGTTACAAATTAAATGTTTCAAATACTTAATTTTTTTAGTCTAGATATTATGACAGTGAACTTTGAGTAAGAAATAGGGTTACCAATTTTGGCTGGATGTATTCTTGGAGATTTCATCACATGACATAATCTTTAATTAAAGATTAATCTAATTCATGGAGACTCCAGGCCAATCCTGGAGGGTTGGCAACCCTAGTAAGAAATAATTTTAAACTATAGTTTAGCAGTAGGTTTTTGCCATACTGGCAGGGAAGCATAAATTGCTGTTATCAGGATTTTTAAAAAAGGACTATTCCCAGCTCTCTTAATCCATCCCCTTTCTTAGCCACTATTTTAAAAAAGTAAATAAAGAGATGTGACAGAGGCCCAGTGGTGGTTCACTATTCTGTGTAGTCTGTATCAGCAATTCTTCTCAGACCTGACATACGCACTATGCCTACCATGCTATTGTCATAATCTGTATCTAAAAAGTATTATATATCATTTGAAAACTAATGACATACTGGTGATGCATATCATTGTGAAATGTACATATTAACATTGTATGAGGAATTATGGACACTCACTGATATTATGCCTTTTTTTTTGTTTGTTTGTTTTAAGTCTGTGACCACACTAACGGAGGAAGAGGTTCTCCCCCAGACAGGAGGGAAGGCAGCTACCTACTTCTCTCCAGTGTAAATTAAGTAAAGGATGTGGTCAAAGTAAAAGAAAAGCACTTTTACAGGCAAGGTAAACAAAGCCATCAGGAGAGCATGTGGGAAGAGAGGACTGCTTAATCTCATACTGTGCCCCCAAAAAACCTTTCTGCTTCCTGAAGCAAGGGAAATGAACTTTGGGAAGTCAGTCAGTCAGTCACACACACACACACACTCACTCACTCACTCACACGGCGCGCGCGCCATTTTGGCATCCTTCACCTGAAGGGACAAAGGAACTGAGCACTTTGAGGGGGTACTGGCCAAAGAGCATGATCAGCCATGCTGGAACAGACTTGGTTCGAAACACTTCTTTGAACAAGAGACTCAGGTTTTAGTCTTAGAATCGCATTTTTACTTTTGTTTGCTTGTAATCCTTTCTATCTTTAGTCCTTATACTTGGTATCACTTAAACCTACGTCTTTTTGTTTAATAAACTTGTTTTACTTTTACTGTAAACTAAGCCAGTGCTTTGATTAAAACGGAGTGTTTGCTAACCCCAGTTAAGCTAATAAGATGCTGGTTACTCTCTCTAAGGGATCAGTGAACTTCACTTTTGTAAGTGTTCAGTGAGCACTACAGGGCAGATGGTTTAGGGGAAATTTGGGACTGTGCAGGTGTTGGGGTCACCCTGCAAGGAGTAACCAAGGCTGGTGGAAGCCAGGGTGAAGCTACTGTGCTTTGAGCATGTTGCTGGTGTCAGGGCGCTGAATCAAGACTGCACAGCATTACAGGGCAGATAGTGACACAATCCCTTACTGGTCTGGGTTGAACCCTAAATGCCACATTAATATAGAAATCAAAATGTGTCTTGTCTGGGATGATGAAAATAACTGGATTTAAACAACTTCTTGTGCAAACATGTGGTATGTTAGGGCCCAGTCCTGCAAACCTTTATTCAGGCAGGAGAACAGTCCCATTATAAAATGGGATTGTTCACTGGAATAAGAACTACTCTCCTGAATAAAGAGTTTGCATGATCGGGCCCCTAAGCAATGATGAGACTGCATATTTTGAAATACAACAAAAACCTTTATTTTATGGTGGCTTATATGGGGGAGGGAGGCGAGAAAGAAAAAAGTGATCCATTCAGTAACCGTTTACTTTTTCTCACCCCAGCAACCCACAGGCAGCAGATCCAGCTATACCTTGCCAAAGGTTCTAGTTATTTTCCTTAGACTCTCAGTATGATTTATTCAATTATGGTCAATTTTGATGAAATATAATACATGTTAACTATTCAAAAGCCCATCTCATCATTCAACTCCAACTTTCATTATACAATATGCTATGTAGTTTTATTAGACATTTTCAGTTGCCTTGAATAATTAAAACAAAATAACTTAAGTTGTTTAAATGAGTTCTCTCTCACTGAGAGAGAATATGTTTAACCAAATATTAAGTATGAGTAAAACATGACACGAGAAACCAGAGTGTCATATTTTTCTTTAAATAAATATTCTTCTAAATGTAGTTTGAGTCTGACAGTAAGTTTAGAATTGTCTGCACATTATCGAAACAAGCTGTTGAGTGAAGGCTAGCACGATAAGTTTGATATATATTTATATTTTAAGAAAGGAATTCTACCACAGAATGATTTACCAGAATATTTGGGGCAGTAAAACAAACACCTGTTTGTATGGCAAAACTTGGCCTACAAAAGTATCACATTTATTCCATGCATAACAAGTACATGTCTGCCATGCAATCAAATGGACACAGAGTGAACAAAGAAAGGCCAGAATTAATAAAATAGACATGGCATTAACAGTTAGGATGAATTAATCATTTTCTGAGAAGTTGGGCATGCAACTCAATTCAGCTTCCTGGCTATATCTATGGTACGTCGTGTCCTATCACTCCCATGTAAGGTGACCTAAGGATTATACAAAAAACAACCTAAGGTTTCAACCATTTTTCCAACAGCACAACCTCAGATTATTTATAAGTTCTTAATTACAAATAAATTATTCCTTAAATTTTCTGTGTATGAACAGAAAGATGAGTGATATAATTCTGGGTAAATTTATTTCCTAGGTTTAATGTAGTAATAAATATTATGTTTTATGTACTCAAGGTACAAAACAACAAATAAAATAAGTATTTTCCTTGAAAACTGATTCAACTTTCCAAAGAAACTATCATCTCTGGAGATCAAAGTTGTACATTTTGGGTGGCAACTACATTATTAATAGTGGTCAAGATTTTCAAAATTGGGTACCTAGAGATAGGTTCTTAGTCCAGATATAGGCATCTACATAAATGGTCTGATTTTTAAAAGTTTTGAACATTTATCAGTTTTCACTGAAGATTTCAAATAAACAAAACCCCTCTCCTTTTTTCTCCAACCTAAGGAAAGAACTCCACCCCCAAAACCCCCACGCCTGCCCACTGCTCCCTCCTCTCCTCCTCCCACCCCACCCCACCCAAGTGCTTCCTGCCCACTGAACAGCTCATCAGCAGTGAGCCACGGAGCCGGAACCAGTATGGCTGGTGGGTGCTAAGCACCCCCTATTTTTTCTTCTGTGGGTGCTTGAGCCCCAGAGCACCCATGGAATCAGCATCTATGAATACAGGAGCAACTTTTTAGTGGATAAAATGAAGCAAAGGTGTATAATTTGGTAGACATTCACTAGAAACAAGGAACAATCCTTTTAAAATATAGAGTATGTAAAAACAAATAGACATGACCACTCAGTATATTATCCAGACAGGAAGTCAGATATTGTACTAATAGTCTAATAGGAATTTCAGTTTTAGGAATTTCAGTTTTAGGAATCTACTGTAGTTCTAGGCTAACGTGCAAGTCCGGTCAAACCTTTATCTCTTGTGCTGCAGGGGGAGATTTTGGATGCAGTGCAACTGACATATGCTCCCAGAAAGGGAAAGGAAAGTATGGAAATTAGTCTATAAATCCCCTGTTGGTATAGCAATGAAATAAGCTCTCAACTGCTGAATATAATTCATAGCAGGAAAGTATGAGGTTTTTATGAATTTGATAGAGTTTCAAATGTTACTTATTATTCAGCTAGATAAAGAAACTTGATACAAAAATATGATGAAGAAATCTCACACTTAATACTTTTTGTTACCAGATAAGCATAATACAAAATAAAAGGAGTTAAGATGAAACGAAGGACAGTCTTAAAAGTGAGGTACGTGAATGGCAGCCCTAAGCACTGAAAACCTGCCCACATCCTGCTGACAACTTATGTGGTACTGAAATAATTTGGTGGCAAGCAGCCCTTTTCTGCAGGGGTGGATAAATCAGCACAGTGAAGGTGAATCTAAATCAGAGCAGAAAGTAGATTTCATTAACGAAGACTGGGATTTTCAAATATGTATAAAATTTATGCAACCAACTCCCATCATGTTCAATGGGAGTTGGTGCATAACTGCAGTAGGCCTCTTTGAAAACCCCAACCTCATTTCTTAGTAATAATTTGTATACAACAATCACAGATCTACCCAGTACAGTAAATGGCAAGTCACAGTGGCCTAATGGGAGTGCTCTGACCTGGCAGGTAGACTACACTGCCATTTAAGAGGGTCTGGCAATGACTCCCAGACCTTGTCTCACTCTTTTAGAGGTCATGCTTTGTAATACTCACTGAGGGCCCTCAAGCCAATTAGGAGTTGCACTGACAGGTTCTCTCAGAGTTATTTCCATTTCCCTAGGTAAGAACTTCAAGCACGGGGATTGTAAAGCAGGGGGAAATAAGGATATTTTCCTAACTCTTTCAGGACCAGAGAAATAATATTTCCTTATTGGAAAAATACCTAAGTTGCACCAGATTTTCTTCATATCACATATACAAGGAGAGCTTTTAAATCATGATTTATACAATTTCTGATATTATTCTTGTATCTATAACTAATAGGAATTGCACGTTCATTTCACTTGGGTGAAATGTACCCTTGTGCACATGGTCAGCACAAAGCCTATGCACCAATTAATACCTCTTACATCCTCAAAAATCAGGCTTAAGTGAGATTTAAGGTATGATCGCCTTACCAGGCAGCATGAGATTGTGGGGCGGGGCTTGGAATGCAGTGCATACCCCCTGGGTTGCCCTGTTTCAAGAGTCAATCAATAGGCTGGATCTCAAAGAAGAGGGCTGTCAATGGGTAGTTCTGGTCCCTGCAACAGGCTCTTGGGTTGACTAGCTAGGGCTGGATAGGTCTATGATGGCATGGAGATTGATGGACCTAGAATAATTTCGTGGGTATTCTGTAGAGTTCGAGGACCTATGCAGTCAGTTTATGCAATAATCTTTCTTGACAAATGAGCACACAGGTTCTGTTCATTTTAGTGATATGTTGACTGTCATGTTTGGGATTTGAGCAGTGAAAAGGGTGAAGGCAGGTAACAGAGGGAACACTGAGGACCTTCCCCTTTTTCACTGCTACCAGGACAGTTTGACTTGAGTCGTTATCCTGCTATGGAATTTATACAGTTGCGACCAACCGGCCAACAGTACAAGATGTTTTAACTGTCGTCACTGACCCCTGCCATTCACAAGTGGTGCATAGGGCTGCACACTGCACATAGGGGAATTTTGTCCTTAATATTCAGTTTCCTTTCTTTATATCTCCATTACTTTAATTTTCAGCTAATATACTGTATGCTCCCTGCTACAGTACACTAAGTTCACCAACACTGAGCAACCATAAGTAATTTGCACCTACCAGCAATTTTTAATGATTTTACCATCATTACTGAGGTAAAATATTTTCAATAGGAAAATTCAATATTTTTACATTATATGCTGCAATTCTACTCAGACTTACATTTTTATATTTAAACAAGGAACATTATGATCCTAGTTCATTTGGTAATGAGTTATGAGAAAAAGTAATACAGCAATAAAGATGCCAACAAGATCAAAGAGTGGACTATATTAACATTTTGAAAAAACATTTCATATTGGGACTAGGACACCTGTCTAATTGTCTAACCAATGTTTTCACAAAATGGTCTGAAATATTTTATTTTTTAAGTAAACTAATCGTTTGAAGAAAACTTGGGAAGTGCTTACAGCATATTATAGTACACTTTAAAAACAGAGAGCTGATGTGGAGACATTGAGTCCTTATTTCTTTTGACTTATGTCATATTTATGAGACAAAGAGCAAGTCAAGAAAGATGCCATACATCACATAACAGAATGCAAAGGGAAAGAAATAGGAAATAATAGCTACAGGGGGGAAAAGGTCACTGTGGAAAAAAAAGTGTGAGCAAAAACAAAAATCAATTCATTATATCAAATACTAAGAACACCACTACACTGTCATTAGAGTACCCTGCTATCATCCATTTTAAAATCACCAGCAGTCAAAATGTTCTAAAGCTAATAGCACTATAGCAACAGCTGACTACAATGCAACTAAAAGGTTTTAAAAGAGTACTATAAATCAAGTGACAGATACCTGTCACAAGACTATTATTATGTCAAAATCTCTGTACTGTGTAGAGTACTTTAGTGCCATAATAATGATGGAATATGTTTACTCTAATCATTGACAAAAAAACCTAATTCTGTTGTACAACAGGACTTTGGAAGACTTATAAAATTACCTAACAGACATGAAACAGTAATCATGATACAATGGACATATCTTTGTATTTAAGAACATGAATGTGGTGCTTCTGAAAAGTACCAGGTGATAGCCCTGGAGAGTAAAGACCTTTAATTGTTTAAGGGACTGTCACAGTATGAACAGCAACAATGCAAACTTCCCCACACCTTCCAATCAAAAGTTTCAGAGTAACAGCCGTGTTAGTCTGTATCCGGAAAAAGAAGAACAGGAGTACTTGTGGCACCTTAGAGACTAACAAATTTATTAGAGCATAAGCTTTCGTGGACTACAGCCCACTTCTTCGGATGCATATAGAATGGAACATATAATGAGGAGATATATATACACACATACAGAGAGCATAAACAGGTGGGAGTTGTCTTACCAACTCTGAGAGGCCAATTAATTAAGAGAAAAAAAAAAAACTTTTGAAGTGATAATCAAGCTAGCCGAGTACAGACAGTGTGATAAAAAGTGTGAGAGTACTTACAAGGGGAGATAGAGTCAATGTTTGTAATGGCTCAGCCATTCCCAGTCCTTATTCAAACCGGAGTTGATTGTGTCTCGTTTGCATAACAATTCTAGCTCTGCAGTCTCTCTTTGGAGTCTGTTTTTGAAGTTTTTCTGTTGTAATATAGCCACCCGCAGGTCTGTCACTGAATGACCAGACAGGTTAAAGTGTTCTCCCACTGGTTTTTGAGTATTTTGATTCCTGATGTCAGATTTGTGTCCATTAATTCTTTTGCGTAGAGACTATCTATCTCCCCTTGTAAGTACTCTCACACTTCTTATCACACTGTCTGTACTCGGCTAGCTTGATTATCACTTCAAAAGTTTTTTTTTTTTTTTCCTCTTAATTAATTGGCCTCTCAGAGTTGGTAAGACAACTCCCACCTGTTTATGCTCTCTGTATGTGTGTATATATATATCCTCATTATATGTTCCATTCTATATGCATCCGAAGAAGTGGGCTGTAGTCCACGAAAGCTTATGCTCTAATAAATTTGTTAGTCTCTAAGGTGCCACAAGTACTCCTGTTCTTCTTTCTTCCAATCAAAATGGCTCTGCATTCCTCTGTCAAGACTATTCGGAAGCAGGGGTGCTGGAAAATTTTTTACAGTGGGAGTGCTGAGAGCCATTCAACCAAATTGTAAACCCTATACATAATGGAAATCACTTCAAGAGATGGGGTGCAGCAGCACCCCTAGTTCATAAAGTGAGAGGGCATTTAATTTTCCATGCTCATACAATCCTCTGGTCCCTCTGCTAGGCTAAATGGGTGCCAACTGTGGTATCTGGGTTTGTGATATGGATACCTATCCACAGCATTCAGATTGAGATAAATTAATTTGAAGTACTGATATTTTTTGCTCATTCCTGGACTGGGCTGAAACCAGTGACCTAGAGATGAAACAACAATGAAAAACAACATTACTTACATCAAGTGCTTTTCTTTCATAGGTCTCAAAGCACTTCAGAAAGGGTCTGTGTAACAGGTTCTAGTGCAAATCCTGTGTCAGATTACTGTACCTCCATTGTCCAGGTATCCAGTCCCCATATCATTAATTTTGAAATATTCATTTAGAAATGCACCTCTTTTAATGGAGTCTTTTTAATGAACAGCAAAGACTCTGAACTAGCAAATACTATTTTATAGATTGAGCAAGTTTAACAACTAACTCACAAAAAACTGTGCAATGATATTAGACTTGATAACTTGGTTAAAATAAAAACCCTGTATAAAGTAAATTGAACAGCATTCATCTTGAAACTATGGAGATATATGCAGTGTTGCCTTAGGGTCATTACTACTCTGACTTTTGTATCACCTGTCTCAATTGTGAACTTTTCCCTTATATCAATTGTCTTTTACCACCAGATTTTATAGTCTGAAGCAATTTAATATGCTATATGCATTTCCTGTCTGTATATATTTTATCTTTATCAAAATATTACTAAAGAAGAAACCAAGACACAAATTTTGCAACTTTTACTAGACTTGCTATAAATTTTACAAAACAACAGTGTTTAAAAATGCCTGAAATACTCAAATTATTTTTTAAAAATAGTCAGCCAATTAATTTCTTGCTACTGTACTTCTAGTCATTCTGAAATAGCTGTATGGTTCTCCCACAAATCTAGGAGATATTTAAATAACTTAAATATGCTGATGAATGCCCATTGATACACATCACAGAACATCCATTATCCATGCTGGGTCAAATAAAATGCATCCAGGGTCCAGAATATTACAAAAGTAACTGTCTCCCCATATAATGGCCCATTTCTCCTCTCCCATCCCACTGTAGCTATCTCATAATGTGAGCACCAGAGAAATGTTTTAATTTCAATCAGCTATCCTGTCAAGGGATAAACTGTTCACTAAAAAGCTACCATTATGTTTAAAGAAATCATAATATGTGAAGAAAAATAGTTTGCTAGTTCAATAAAGTCTTTTCTGATGCTGTTGTTAATCTTGATGGTTTATAGTGTGTATTGGCCCATTATCGATTTTGCTTTGAGTACCATTAAAACAATATTAGAATAGAACCAAGATTCAATGCACATAGCTTGTCCCACAACTCTCCTCACAAAAATGGCTCATTTGAAAGTATTAAATAAATAAAAACCTGAAATATAATTTATTAATTTAATCTGGTGACAAAAATCAAAGTTTTCCCTCTCATAATATGCTAATAATTATTTATAAACAAGTAGTACCCATTAATACAGGACTTTTGTTGTAAAATATTCCTCTAACTACACAGTTACATGTCCACTAACAAGCATACAATTATCATTAAGTCGTTAAAAAAAATAACAGTCCAGAACTGATTCATGAGTGGTAGGAGACAATACTACCAACTCCAACCCTGCCTTTCTCGCACTCCACGACACCATGGAACACAATCCCATGCAATCTGCTACTTGGAAGGTTTTCTTCACAATGTACAATGGAAAGTAGCATATGACCCTCCGTTTTCAGATTCTTGTGACTATCTGGGGTAAAAAGTATGTCCCCGGTTGGATTTTCCTCTTCTTATTTTTCCCATTATTCCCTCCAAAATTACTTTAGTAGTTCACATTTTAATAGAGTCTGAAGGCATATAGGACTCCATCTGGTCCAAAAATTGAGACATTTCCGATGTCAGAAGACGATACAGAGAAATTTAAGTTACTGCATTCCTGTTAAAAACCATCTTCTTGAAAATCATTTGGATCACTGTAACTGATAGAAAAATTCAAAATTCACTCTGCTTTGGAGTGGTCTACCCATTTGTACAGCCTTGAATGACAGGTTGTCATATCTCACATTGTAAAATAATGGGTGAAATTGATAAAATCAGCAAGGAAGTGTTAGAAGAAATATCTCCCTTCCTTATCTTTTCAACGGAATGGTCTGTTGGACTACTCCAAGTCCATACACAAACATAAGGCCATTTTGTGCCTATTAATCCTTGGACGTGGTGTTGAGCTGCACCACCACAGTAGGAACTCTGAGGGGCGTTCTCTACCAGTAGTGACCATTATAGTTAAAAGCTTACAATTATGCTTGACCTCAACATGACACAGAGTGCAAGGAACAATTTCCCACCTTCAGTCCTAACACAGAGGCCAGCAACAATTTCAGTCACTGTTCTGTTCTACTTATTGTAGACACTGCTCCCTGCTAGTCCCCAGTTGGGAACAGAAATTATTCCAAATGGATAGGAAACAATGGGATCAAAGGCCCTCCCTAGCAACCACGAAACTTCCAGTTGTGACTGGCCAGTATATGGGCACCAAACACTATCTGGCTTTTCATAATAGTAGTCGCTACTATTCTGGGGGACTCATATGATATCCTATTAATCTTAAACACAAAATCAATTGCTCTCAAAACAATGACTCAAAAAATACTATGGTATTTACTGATAGAGTTTACAGAGCTAACTTTGAAAATACACACTACATGTCTAATTATATTCTCCATTAGCATCTTACCTTGCTTGGCAACTGAGCAGTAACATCTCTCTGTTATTAATTAAAACCTGTAACAGGACCAGAAAGGCTTTTGCTCGAATGGAAGTCGATGGACTTTCAAATAAACGGATAATGGTAGTCACAAAATCCTGGGTGGAAATAAAAACAACACACAAATACTGCTTATTGAATAACAAAGTAGGTAAATAACGTTGTCCATTAGCGTATACACATTTTGAATCATTCTGGCATAATAAAGATGCAATTACGTTTGGATTCAATGTTCGTTAAATCCTTTTCATAACATTAAAATACAGCCCAAAACCCCACATGGTACTGTTGAATAAGGGAGTTTTGTCCTAGACAGATAGGCTGACTGCAGTGCTGACATGTGCAGCCTTCCAAAGGCCAAGGTTAATAGACATTTTCTACTGTATTGGACCCAAAATAGGACTAACAGGTTATTTAAAACACACAGAAAGCCATAATTAAAGTTATTTCATCCTAACAAAAGACAAAACAAAGGATATTTTAAACCCAATAGTTCTTTTAAAAGAAAAGTTGTAATTTTAAAAATTGCAAAAATACATACCGGTACTTGTCTTTCCTCCTAATACTATGAAATTTAGTAGTTTACATACTACTTTCAATATGAGCTAGAAGATCGTAAGCTAATACAAATAAAAAAATATTTGCTTGATGTAACTATAGGCTAGTTAAGTATACCGTGTACTATGTGGCACATCAGATCTAAGTTACATATCAAGGACCCTGGATTTAAAAGAAAACACTGTTTCCCTCTGTAACTATGCCTGGTATGGGTCACAGCTGAGGGCCAATCTCAGGTCACGCTGTGAAAAAACTGGGAAGACACTCCCACACTGGTGGCATATTCTATGATTAGATTAATCAAACTAGCAATAAATGTGAGCTACTGGATCACTATACTAGCTTAACATGAAGCCATAGGCAGTCCCTTTAAACCTATATTATCACCCAAACTGGATTTCTGTGATGAAAGATTATTAAAACCACACATTAGGTTCTTCCAGCCCCAGGAGGCCAGTCACTTACCTATAGGGTGACCAGATGAGAGACATGAAATATCAGGATGCCGGGGGAGGGGGAGGAGCCAGCAGAGGAAAATAAAAACCCAAGAGCCGCCAGAGCATAGGAAAAATTAGTGGGGGCTGAGCACTCACCAGCAGCTCCACGCCCCACCCCGCCCCACCCCCCTGCACCAGCTCGCCTCCACCTCCCCTGCGCGGGCTGCCGCGTCCTGCTTCTCCCCCCTCCCTCCAGCACTTGCGCCGCCATACAGCTGATTAGCGCAAGCCGGGGAGGAGGAGGAGGAGGAGGAATGCGGCATGCTTGGGGAAGAGGCGGGATCCAATGGGGCAGTGAGGGGGCGGGAATTTGGGGAGGGATCCAATGGGGGAGGGAGGGTGCAGAGTCGGGGCGGGGGCAGGGCGGAGTTGGGGGGGGGGGGTGCGAGCCTCCTCCACCTGTGTGCCGGAGGGCAAAATATTGCGACAATTCGCGTCCCAACCGAACATCAGTCGGGACGCGGGACAAACAAGTAAAAATCGGGACGTCTGGTCACCCTACTTACCTGGTGTAAGGTCTTGGGCGTCAATGGACGCCCAAGACCTTACACTAAAAACAACACTGTAGTCATCCTTTAGTAAACTAAAGATGTATTAACTAAGAAAAAGGAATGAGAGTTACTAAAAGGTCAAAGCAAATAAAAATGAAAGAAGCCCAGAAACAGCTTCCTTATTTTAAAAAAAAACTTTCCCTTAATTTTTTTAGTAATTAACATTTAACACAGTACCGTACTATATCTATATTTTTTTGGGGTGGGGGTGGGGGCAGGGAGTTCTCTGCTGCTGCCTGATTGCGAACTTTCAGTTCCAAATGAGGTGTGTGGTTGACTGGTCTGTTCTTGTGTTCATAACTCTGAGGTTCTACTGTACTGATCTTTTGAACTTGGCATCTGCTCTGGCATCCATGTCAAGTGCATAGCGTTTTAGAAAGCTCAGTGGGTTATTCCACACATATGCCTTACAAATTGCAGAGATTAGTACTTTTCTGAAGCAGGCGAAAACTGTGCCCGGATGGAGTGTGCCTTGACAGTTGGAGGGGAAAGTTTGCCAGCCCAACGATAGCAGGTGGAAATTTATTATGTAATCCATTTCAAGTTGTCTTGACTCTTTGATGCACCAGATACAGCCACAAAGCGGTGGGGTGAAAGGTTTGGTCCTGTGGATGTAAGAAAGTGGGTCCATAGACACATTCACAATATGAAGCTCCCTTTTTTCCCCAGTGAAAAATGCAGTTTCGGAAGAAGACTGATAAAGTAAGAGACCGATTCAGACAGAATTCTGAGATTACTTAAGGGATAAATTTAGGGTGTAGTTTCATCACCAACTTGACCCTGTAAAAGGACATAAATGGTGGCCCAGCCATAAGAGCTTGTAGCTTACTAACTTTGCACTGATATGATACCTAAGACAAAGACCGTCTTGATAGTGAGAGGATATAATGACCTTTCCACTAATGGCCTGAATGGAGACTCCATGAGCTATAGGAGAGGCACTATAAGCCTCAGCGTGGGGCAACTGAAGAGATGACCTGCTGAGATCCCTTCCAGCCCTACATGTCTATGATGCTATCCTGAAAAGCCATATTTCATTTGCAGTTGGCCGCCCATTTTTCCTTTCTTCCAAACAGATGTAAGCATTGGAGATCCTTATCCTTAAGCATGTTTTTGGCAAAGCTCAACTTCTTTTAGACCACCTAGGGAGCTTGGGCTAGAGTGGGAGTAAAAGTAACAGAAACCCCAGTGGGTAAATTGTATAGTTTTCTGACATGTTTTGCTGGTGGTGTTTAGTGGCTGGTGTTTGCCACAAGGCTCTTTGGGTCCAGGACACCTTCATTTATACAGAGGGCAATCCCAGTGGGACCGGCAGCTGACAAAATGTAGAATAATTTCTGAAACTTCTTGGAGATGACTGACGTCTCAGTCTCCAAGGTGTCTTCAATCTGCACCAGGAGCTCTTAAAAGGCCTTGAAATTGGCCAGTGCCAATATCAGTACTAAGGATACTGCTTTCTCTGAGGATTATGAAAAAAATCTCTTTAGGAAATAATACGGGTCATTTGGCCTCCAGATCCATTCCACTCTGTATCTAGCAACTGATGTCTCACTATGGAAGTGGCAGGAGTGGGGGACCTCCTCCTCATCTACTAAGGCAGGGATCAAGAGGGCAGGCTCTGATAGGGGCTACAGTGGCATTCCATATGTGTAGAGAGGGATGACAGGTTTCTGATCAGACAGTGTCAACCTTGGTGCACTTACAGATGGCATCTGCAAAGAATGGCAACATGGCTCTTAGACCCTCAGTAATGACAGTCTCTGCTCAACACAGGTGGAAAGGTATGTTTCAGGGATGGTGAGGAGAAATAAACCTCTTTCATAAGCAGGACTATCTGATAGGGTGGTTTCAGCACAGGTGCATATCTCAGTGCAGAGTGTGGCCCTGAATTTACACTATTGTGCCAGAGTTGACACTGCTAGGGATGGGATAGTTACCTTTCGTAACTGTGGTTCTTCAAGATGTGCTGCTCATGTCCATTCCATTGTAGGTGCTGGTGCTCGCCACATGCACTGGTGCCGAAAGTTTTTCCCTCAGTGGTATCCCTAGGGGACTGGCTCTGGCACACTCTGGAGTGGCACGCATATGCACTGGTATAAGGGACACCGCCAGCTCCCGCTTCCCTCAGTTCCTTCTTGCCAGATCTCCAACAGAGGGGAAAGAGAGCAGGTCGTGGAATGGAGATGAGCAACACATCTCAAAGAACAACAGTTATAAAAGGTAACTGTCCCTTCTTCTAGTGCTTGCTCATGTCTGTGACGCTGTACCCCATAATGCTTTATGGGAATATGACATAACTGGAATATGATCTACTGAATCTATCTATGCTACATATGCTATGTTACATATCTATATGGTTATGATCTACTGAATCTATTAATCCTATCTGCATGCATCATTTTTGAATTTGAAGTTATGAATATTGTCTGTGTACTGGTTTTATTGCTAAATAACCTGTCCCGCTTTTTCACAGTTGCTATCTGGTCACTCTAGCCGAGGCCTTAGAGAGAGCAGAACTGATTACACTTTCTGTTCTGTCTGGTGGTGAACAGGTCTGTTCGGGAAGCTCCCCACTTCTGGAAGAACATTCTGACGACCTCACAGTGAAGGGACCACTTGTGGTGAGAGAAGGACCTTCTGAGGTGATCCACCAGCATGTTCTGTATGCTGGGGAGGTGTGAGGCTTCCAGGTGGATGGCATGATGAATGGAGAAGTCCCACAAACAGAGGGCCTCCTGGCACAAAGCCAACAAATAAGTTCCCTCCTCTGCCTGCTGACATAGAACATGGAGGCCGTGTTGTTCGTCAACACCTGCACCACCCAACCGGACAGTTGGGGAACGAAGACTCCACAAACCAGATAGATGGCTCTGAGCTCCCTGACATTTATATGTAGAGTGAGCTCCTCAAGAACATAACCCCTGAGTTCGCAGTATACCAAGGTTGGACATATCTGAAATCAGGGAGACAGGGAGTCGCAGGCTCATGAATGGTGCACTTTCCAACACCAGAATTGGGTTGGACTCCCACTGCAGGGACGTAAGTACCTGCGGTGGGATCATGATAAGCTTGTCTAGATGATGTCTGGCCGGGAGTAGCCAGTTCTGGAGGGGGCGTAATCTGAGTCTCGCATGTTGGATAACGTATGTGCATGCTGCCATGTGCCCCAATAGTCTGAGACAGACCTGGGTAGTGGTGAAGAAGGTGGGCAATGACACTGGCAAATCAGATCTGATATTGCCCTGAACCTGGTCTAGGACAGGAATGCTCTGGCTCAGAGTTGAGCACCAATCCAATAAACTCTATCCTTTGGACCGGGATCAAGTGGCTCACAATATCTCGACGCTGCGCTGGACCTGGATCCTGGAGTGGCCCTTGATAAGCCAGTCGTTGAGGTACGGGTAGATCTGGATACCCCAACATCTGAGGTAGGCCGCCACCACCAATATGCACTTCATAAACACCCTTGGCACCATTGCTAGGCCGAAAGGCAGCACTACGAATTAGGAGTGCGCGGTCCCAACTACAAAACATAGGAACCATCGGTGTCAGTGAAATATCAGTATGTGAAAGTAAGCATCTTTAGGTCAAGGGAAACATACCAGTCTCCTGGATCCAGGGAAGGAATGATGGAGGCCAGGGAGACCATGCAGAACTTCAACTCCTTGAGATACTTCTTGAGGCTCTGCAGGTCGAGGATGGGGCGTAGACCACCCTTAGCCTTTGGGATCAAAAAATAGTGGACATAAAACCCTTTCCCCCTCAAGTGCAGAGGGACTTCCTCCATGGCTCCCACTCGTAGAAGGCCCTGCACCTCCTGAGTGAGCAGATGCTCATGAGAAGGGTCCCTGAAGAGGGATGTGGGGGATAGAAATAAACTGGAGGGCATATCCCCCGCAACTATGGTGACGACTCACTGTTCCAATGTTATAGAAGCCCAGGCAGGGAGGAAGGGGGACAAACTGTTGGAAAAAAGCTGGGGTGCTGGATTCATGACACAGGCTGAAAGATCTCCTTCGAATACACCCTCAAAATGCCTGCTTATTACCCGATTGATTGCAGGTGGAGCTCAAGTGAGCTGAAGAGGCCAGCTGATGGCCTTGCCGGCGCTAATACCCTTGCCCTTCTTGCGAAAGGGTTCTTATCGAGGTTGGGTCCCGAACCTGTTAAGACAGCTGTGGCTTAATCCACTTCCTCGCAGGTACCAGCATGTAAAGGCGCAGCAAACGCAAAGTAGCACTAGAGTCTTTTAGACCACGTAATTTACTTTCTGCCTGTTCTAAGAACAGTGCCAGGTCGTCAAATGGGAGGTCCTCGATGGACTGCTGAACCTCCACCGATAGGCCCAAAGGCTGCAACCAAAAGACACACCTCACAGAAATAGCCGAAACCATGGTCCAGGCCTCCAAATCTGCATAGAGTCCGGGGACTTATGCTGGGACCTCAGGCAGGTAAGCCGACCCGCATCTGAGGACTGGTAGTGCTGTTCAGGTGAGCATTGGCAGGGCACCCTCTGCGGCGGGGAATGGTGCCACACTGATGAAGACCGCTAGAAGGGTCTGGGGGTGGCAGGCAGGTCTGGAAGTGGGCTTGACCACTTAATGGGAGCTGGAGTCTGACCAACATCTGGAGGGGAAGAGCTGCCCCACACGGGTCTTTGCTCTCCTCCAGCTCTCTCCTTCCCTTTATGGAATGCCCTCTCCCGGCCTTTCTTTGCTTTTTAGCCAGTACTAGGGATGGGGCGCTCTGCCCGAAGGCCGCAGTGCTTGGAGCAGAGTCCGATCTCGTTAGCTTCGAGGCCGGTGCAAGGGCAGACTCCATAAGAAGTGCTCGGATACGATGTTTCGCTCCTTTTTGGTCTGTGGCCTGAAGCTTTTGCAAATGCAACACTCATCGCTCACATGGGTTTTCCCTAAACACTTCAGAAAGCTTCTATGGGGATCACTGACTGGCATAGATTTTTTGCAGTAATCACAAGGCTTGAAGTCCGGGGACCAGGGCATGCCCCGTCCCTAGGCTAAGTCCTATACAGGACTTACTAATTAATTCAAACTTAATACTAAAGGAACTATTAATTCTACAACTTTAATAACTATATAAAACGAATTCGCTACTAAGTACACTAACAAAGCTTGCAGAGACAAGGAGACATTCCAGCACCGTCAATGGCAGTACGAAGGAACTGAGGGAGGGGGGAGCTGCTGGCGCCCCTTATACCAGTACATATGTGTGCCACTCTAGATGGCACCAGAGCTGGTCCCCTAAGGATACCACTGAAGGGAAAACTTCCGGCACCAGTGCATGTGGCGAGCACACACACCTACAATGGAATGGACACGAGCAAGTACTCAAAGAAGAAACATCCATTACAGGTGGAGCCTGCTGCAGCTCAGTCTGCTCCTTTCTGCTTGTCTTCAGAACAATACATGTCTTGGTCAGCTTCTAGCCCACATCCTCCTGTGTCCCCCGAGCTCCTTTCCAACCTCCTTCTCTAGTACTCACTGCATGCCCTTTCAGCATCCTGTTTAATGTCTGAGTCATCAGCTTAAATGTCAGGGCTGTTGATGTACCTGTTTAGTACCAGGGTCAGCACCAGCTGATATTGACAGTGATGCCAGTGATGGGGTCAGGTTATGGTGCTTCTTTCTCTGCGAAGATGCCTGCCTGCTTGATGGAGCACTGGTAGATGCAGTCTTGACCGTTAAATGGATCTTTGAACTCAGCTCTTCTGGATCTCATGACATTCTCACAGATTACTCTAGAAGATTGACTTTCAGCCTCACATCCTTTGATTTGTGGATTCTTACAGCAAAGGCGAGACAGACCAAACACTGCTTCAGATGTGAGACTCTCTCAAGCAGAACAAGCATCTGTTGGACCAGTATTGCAAGACAGAGAAGGCTTGAAGCCTGCGGGTTTTGAGTCTGCCATTCCAGGACTCTGTCTGGAACTTCTGCAAGCAGCTTTCTGTTTGAAAAGCACTACAACAGACAAGGGTACTAAAAATAAAAGAATATAAATAGTTCTGAGACATTTCAGAGAGTTTGGAGACGCTTTCGAGAAATCTAGCTAAAGCCTAGTGGGTTGGACATCAGCCAAGTTCCATCTCACTACCATGGGTGCTAAAAAGGAACTGATGGAGGGTGGCAACCATCCACTCTTTATGACCTCATACGGGAGCACAATGATTCACATGGCACATAGGCACATTTAAGAAAATGGAGGTGACTTTAAAAAGGGAGCAGAGTCAGGATCTTGGAAAAGATGGATAGGAGTCAGGGGTCAAGGAGAGTATAATTTTCACAGGAAACAAAATTAAGAGTCTCAAGTAAATTCTTTTAAAAAAACAGACGCAGTGTCAATTTACAATACATTTTGCAAAAGAATTATATGAAAACCTACATTCTGTATTCTATTTTCTTACTGATGTGGAATATTTATTGACTAGGAATGGAGGTGAATTTCTTTTGTTTTATACAGTGAGGAATGATTGGGTGATCAAAATAAGTAGCTTTTAATCATTTTCTAGAAGATAAATTACAGACATTTATCAGGACCTGTGACACTGTTAAAAATGTCTTAAGTTAATAAAATGATTATTTCAGCAAGACATTTTACTTACAATACAAATTGGCCTAAGGTCCTATATGGATAGCATAATCCAAGTACAATTTTAGCTTCAATCACTACACATTTTCTCTTTTAAATGTCGAACGGTACTATGTCAAAGTAGCTGTCCTCATGCATTTCTCATTGTTTTTTCCTTAGGGTCATTATCAATTGATGGCCAGGCTAGAGCCTTCTGATTTTACTGAATTTTAGCTGAACCAGCAACTCAATTACAGATCAGTCCCAACTCTTGAGATTTGCAAAAAAAAATCCTGTCAAGTTCTGTACCTCATTATTTTACATTTTTTGTTTTAATTATATCCTCCATTGTGTAGATAGCAGGTAGTAATTTTCTTGACCTAAGTATCTAGTCCCGAGAGACACTATTGTGTCTGCTCAGGTGGTCTTCTCTATTAGAGTGAATGACCAAAAATGCAGACAATGGGGCGTGTGACTGCTAGAGATCTGAGGGCACTTCGAAAGCTATCATACAAAAGGCCAGCTACAAGAAGTACACATCTTAGTAAAGGAGTTCTGAACCCATCAGGTGCAAAATGGTGACTGATAACTGCATGTAGACTATAAACTCCGCAGGGAAAGGTGCATGTCCTGAATCTCACTATATAGAGCCATGCAAATCTATGGAGCTACATACAAATGTTTAACAGCAGCAAATTGATAAAATTACATCATTATATAAAAATCTATACAGA
The DNA here is from genome assembly GCF_011386835.1 of Chrysemys picta bellii. Lineage (NCBI taxonomy): Eukaryota > Metazoa > Chordata > Testudines > Emydidae > Chrysemys > Chrysemys picta. The sequence goes on from NC_088792.1 coordinate 85,692,898, forward strand.
AAGAATGGGAAACTCCTGGTATACTTAAAAGAGCCAACAAGCAGACGTTTTGTAAGCAGAAGAAAAACTAGGAAATACTTGTACAGCTTTCTTAAGCAGATGCAGATGTTCCAGCCATGGTAAAGGTAATTACCATACCAACAGAATGGAACTTGTTCCGTAAAGACCAGATAGACCATAGGGATGAAAGATTCCCTTATGAAAAACTTCGTCAAGTTTTGTCTGTGCCCCTCAACTTCTCTCTTTTTTTTTCCATTTAAGTTGGTAACTCTACTGTGTTTTGGGATATAGTATCAATAAAAGGTCCTATACAAAATAAATATGCAAAATAAAAATACTGAAGAACTGCAATATTTGTAGTTACGTATGCAAAGATAATTGTAAACAGATTAATTACTTCAGAGTGTAAGATGAACACCTGCCAGGACTGGGAGGGAATTTATTGCCACCACATCCTTCCTCCTCTCCCCTACTTCCCATGTACCACATTGCACAACTGGCTAACCACTACATGGGGAAGGGAGTTCATAGTTCTCTGAAGCATCAGGTATTACATTCTGTTAAAAGCAGGACTTCAGACTTGATGGACCAGTGGCTTCATCCAGTACAGAAATCTCAATTCCTATGTCCATTTTTTCAGCTTTTTAAGTAGTGTAGGAATGTGTTTCAATAACTTGAGCTGTTCTTTATCTCAACTACAAAACAAGGTGAATATTAAGGGCAAACAAAAAGGTTGATGAGTTGCCATATGACCTTTCATAGTCTATGAAGAATCAGGAAAAGTTTTTGGTATAGCAAAATGACATGTGCAAGACAGAATCATAGAATCAAGAATAGTATAAAGTTTAAATCAAACCTTTTCTTGAATCAGTCTCTGAAGATGAATCCCACATGACAACATAGAAGCAAACATGGTCAGCATGTACTGTTGAACTTTACATATTCCAGTTGCCAATGAGTTTATAACAGCCATTAACCCAACCTTTTCAATCACACTCTGGAAAGCACTGGGTGAGTGACGAGTAATCCTGCATAAAGCCTATATAAATAATAAGATATTCCCATTAAGTAATACTATTTTCATTTTAATAATAAAATAACTAATGCAATAAAGAAAATCAATGAACAGCAACAGCTTTTCCAATTGTATTTTTAGGAGCAGACAAATGTAGTGAATTCATATGGTTTAATTTCCCCCCACACTTATATACACACACTGCAACTTGCTCTATAAATTAGAAAGAATAATTTTAATCAAGCATTTTGTTAGTGTAAATGTTATTCCTTGCTAAGGTACAATATCATAATACAAAATGGTTATTTTATTATAAGTTGGGTGTCTGTTAGCTAAATTAATTTTGCTTAACTCTTCGATACACAATAGTGAATATCCTGATTTAACTGTATAGATTAACAAGGAAGTCATATTTTTGTTGTTTTAATTAAGGAAAAAGAAAACCAAAGCTAAAGCAAATGATATAAGCAATTAAGCCTATAAAGGAACAAGAAAAACAACTCCCATTTCTTTAGAGTAAGGGTTCAATTTAAAACTAATATTTACTTTTTTGACCATTGAAATAATCCAGCTGAGGAGGAAGAAGAGCAATGTTCCTATTTTCAATCTGCATAGGTAAGTCAAATAATAAGTTTGAACATAGGTATCTGACCAAATTGAGAGAAATTGACAATAAAAGAAAATGATGTCACTTTATATAAATAAGTAATTTTTCTTTTGCTATTATCTTCACTGACATCAAGGAATTAATCAGTTTTGAATTATCCAAGTGTATGAAACAGATCTACAGCAGTGGTTTTCAACCTTTTTTCATTTGCAGACCTCTAAAAATTTTCAAATGGAGGTGTGAATCCCTTTGGAAATTTTAGACATAGTCTGCAAATCCCCAGAGGTAATGACAACTTTTGCAGACCCCCTGCAAATCCCTAGGGGTTCACGGATCACATGTAGAAAATCATTGATCTATAGTATTTGAAACAAAATAAAGGTTTTAAAAAATCTCAAAGTAAAAATTGAAGAAATATACATTTTAAATGAAAGAAAAGAATCTCAAGGGATCATGCCATAATCAGAATATTCAAATAAATTCTCCCCATAGTGAGTTTAACACAGACACACAATTGGTTTCATTAATACTGAAAAGATTCTTGGAGCAGCTGGTAGGACAAAAATCAAACTTTCTCTTGATACAAAATCCCTCTCCAATTAAACTGGAGAAACTTTCTAAAGAAAGGGGTCACTGAAATATGTCTAAACAGATTGTACAAGGCCAGACAGCATTTGCCTAACTCTCTCAAAACGTTAGTAAACTTTGTAGACTTTCCATTTTCATTTATGAGATTTCAGTTTTCATACTGGATAATGTTTGCTGATTGACACCGGGGTGCTGGAACAGTTTGGATAGTGGAGATGCTGATGATGAAAACCATGTATTTAGTGTTTGTTATTACCACTTCAAGCCACGGGGGGCAGCAGCACCTCTAGTCCCAGCACAACTGATTGACTCTGCAAAAGGTATGCTTTATCAAGCTCCTAAGCAACTGGGAGGACATTCTGTCCCTAAAGCACCTTAAGTTTGGGTAATTTCTAAATCTGAAGTATGCAGAATCTCTGAGCTGAGCTTCAGAGACTTAGTCTGAAGAGAAAATTTGCAAAACTCATTTAGTTTCAGCATTTTGAAAGTCCTATTCAGTCCAGAATGATGAAAAGTTAAAATCATCTCATAACTGTAATAATAAAGTAACTTGCCTGAGAAAAATATAACTGTGACATTAGACCATAAATACAAATTTATACTGTTTTATACTAAATAATGTTTGATATGCATTTTAAACCGGTTGTTCTAAATTTGATCCCATAGCTATTTTTTTTATAACTCCAGGACAGAAAAAACTAAAAGTATTTGCTTGGTGCTTAGAAATGCAGTGGAGTCTATTTAAATCGAATATGGGTTATTTAACAGTAGAACTAAATAGACATTTTATTGAACCTGTTCAACAACTCAGTGTTCCTACTTTCTTGTCCTCTCCAGACCAATGCAACCTTACCAATTCCTGCTCTTTTCATTCACTTTCTATAGCCATCTCTCTTTTAAAACATTCTGCAAAGTCCATCAGTCAGAAAAAAAAATCAAATCAAATAAGATGACTCAGCTGAGCTTTGGCAAGTTTTTAATCCCCATTTAAGTGGTTTATGCTGTATGTAGCTGGCTCTTCCTACCATAGAAAAAGCAAAACTCTCTCACTCTCTCTCTTCATATTTTAAACACTGCATCAATGTTTTGTGGCCAATGAAGACATAACCATTCCACTTATTTTGAAAAAAAATGTTTTTAACTGCTGCACTTTGAGAATGAGCCATTTTGACTCATATTTTATAGAATTACTTCTTTGACACACGCAAGACATTAAAAAGATTCAGTTTCTCTACAGGACAAAGTCTGTTGTATTTACCTGGTGCAAGCTAGACTCCAAAGAAAACAAAAATATTGAGACTCCGTTCCAGCTTATCATCTGTGACAGAGGACTGCATTAAAAAAGTGTCTTTTTCCTTGACTAGAGACACTGAGGACAGAATCTTCTTGATAGATTTTTATTATTGATTAAAACTAAATTAGAATAAATAATAATCATAAGGAGCACAATTCCAGAGTACCCTTAGAGTGAAATCCTGATGTTGGTGTACTTTCCATATTGCCTATTCTCTCAATGTCAAGATACAACAGTCATTTCTCAAACAAAATGCATTCTTAGATATGACAGTCTCAATTGTGAAGAATTCTTCAAGATACCTTTAAAAAAAGGCAGCAAAGGCTCCCTCAAATATGATAAAATAAAATAGGATATAGGACTAATGACATCTGTTCACACAGTCATGAGGTACAAAATTGACTAAATATATCTTTGGAACAATAAATTACAGTGAAACCGATGGCACGTACCAAAAAGAGGCTCAATGTCACAGAAAGACATACATGTTATGTCTACACTGCAATAAAAGACCTGTGGCACAGCTGCTGCTGGCCTGGGTGAGCTGGCTGAGCCTTGCAGGGCTCAGGCTCGCAGAGCTAAAATTTGCAGTGTAGACATTTGGGCTAGGACTGGAGCCTGGAATCTGAAACCCCATAAGGGGAGCGGGGTCTCAAAGCACAGGCTCCAGCCCAAGTCTGAACATCTACACTGCAATTTTTAGCCCTGCAGCCCTGAGACCTGCTAGCCCGAGTCAGTTGATCTGGGATCTGAGACTCTGTACCCAGGGTTTTTTTATTGCAGTCTAGACGTACCCGTAGTACAGTCTAATATAGATTACCTGATAGAGGTATATAAAATCATGAGTGATATGGAGAAAGTAGATAAGGAAAAGTTATTTACTTATTCCCATAATACAAGAACTAGGGGCCACCACATGAAATTAATGGGCAGGTTTAAAACAAATAAAAGGAAGTTCTTCTTCACACAGAGCACAGTCAACTTGTGGAACTCCTTACCTGAGGAGGTTCTGAAGGCTAGAACTATAACAGTGTTTAAAAGAGAACTGGATACATTCATGGAGGTTAAGTCCATTAATTGCTATTAGCCAGGATGGGTAAGGAATGGTGTCCCTAGTCTCTGTTTGTCAGAGGGTGGAGATGGGTGGCAGGAGAGAGATCACTTGATCTTTGCTTGTTGGGTTTACTCCCTCTGGGGCACCTGACATTGGCCACTGTCGGTAGACAGGATACTGGGCTAGATGGGCCTTTGGTCTGACCCCGGTACTGCCATTCTTATGTTCTTATGTTATGTTCTAATCCAGGTGTGGGGAAACTTTTTGGGCCAAGGGCCACATCTGGGTATAGAAATTGTATGGCGGGACATGAATGCTCACAAAATTGGGGTTGGAGTGTGGGAGGGGGTTAGGGCTCTGGCTGGGGGTGCAGGCTCTAGGGTGTGGCCAGAAATGAGGAGTTCAGAGTGCGGGAGGGGGCTCTGGGCTGGGGCAGGGTGGGTAGGGTGCGGGCTCTGGGATGGGGCTGGGGATGAGGGGTTTGGGGCGTAGGAGGGTGCTCCGGGCTGGGACCAAGAGGTTCGGAGGGTGGGAGGGGGATCAGAGCTGGGGCAGGGAGTTGGGGCGCAGGGGGATGGCTCAGGGGTGTAAGTTCTGGGTGGAACTTACCTCAAGAGGCTCCCGGAAGCAGCGGCATGTCCCCACTCCAGCTCTTACGCAGCAGTGCGGCCAGGCAGCTCTGCACACTGCCCTGTCCGCAGGCGCCACCCTGCAGCTCCCACTGGCTGAGGTTCCCAGACAATGGGAGCTGCAGGGGCAGGGCTTGGGGTGGAGGCAGCATGAAAAGCGGAGCCCCTGGCTGCCCCTACAAGTAGGAGCCAGAGGGGGGATGTGCTGCTGCTTCTGGAAGCTGTGCGGAGCGGCTCCTGACACTGCTCCCCGGCTGGAGCGCCAGAGCGGGGCAAGCCCCAGACCCCGCTCCCCAGCGGGAGCTCAAAGGCAGGATTAAAACGGCTGGGGGCTGGATCTGGCCCACGGGCCATAGTTTGCCCACCCCTGGTCTAATCCAAAAGGGCCTTAATTGTGTAGCAAGGCTTCCATCAGTCCACTGCAACCCCAACATGGCTCATAAAACCTACAAATGTACCACATTGTTCTTAGATTTAATTACTATGAATGACAGTAGATAGTTGGTGGGCCAGGGAAAGAGGAAGAATGACTTTATAGCCTTGTGGTTAGGGATGTGTGAGTCACAAGTTCAAGTGTATGCTTCAATGACTAAAAAGTGGAACAGCTTCAACAGGGGAGACTGAGAAGTACCCATACCAGAATATCCCATAGACCAGTGGCTAAGACACTGTCCTGCAATATGGGAGATGCAAGTCCAAATCCCTTCTCCTCATAGACAGAGAGGGAATTGAACCTACATCTCCCACATTCCACAAGAGTACCCCCAACCACTCAGCTAAACCTTATAAATGGAGGTCCTCCCCTTCCCTATGCCCGAAGAGTTTGTGAATCTATTCCTCCTTTGCTTTTGTCAAAATGTCAAAAAACAAAATTAAAGATTTTGAGTCGGGTTGAAATGAATGTTTCATTTTGCCAATGCTGAAAAAATTTGATTTTTCAGTTGAGCCAGAAATATTTGGCAGACTTAACATGAATTTGCAAATAGTTTCATATCAACTGAAGCTGCATTTTTCGGTGAATGGTCTTGACCCAAGATTTGTGAATCTGACCCATGTCCTTCCTAGCTGTGAAAGAGGGCTTGTCTATGTGAACATTCAGCAAGCTGCTAGGGGGGTATAAATCTACAATCACACTAGCCTGCTGCGCACTAATTGCGTGGTCTCTGCTGACATACACTGACAGTTCCTTAATACTCTTTGATCTATCCCAATTTGAAATCACAGTAGATCAAAGTGCACTAAGGAACTGTTAGTGCACATCAGCAAGGTCCACACAGACAGTTAATATGTGGCAGGCTAGCATGGAGTAGATTTACATCCCAGTTTGTTGCAAACTAAATGTTCATGTAGGCAAGCCCAGAGAATCATGAACAACTGGTTCCACTCCTGACTGATGTAGACAAAACATAATACAGAGAAGGAATTTCCCTTCCTCCTTCTAACACACAGGAGTCCAACCAACACTGAAGAAACTCAGACCTAGATGCTTTGATTCTAGCCAACTTCCATCCAACACCAAACCCAGCTTTCCTAAGCAAGCTCACAGAGAAACTAGCCGAAGGCCAAATACAAACTTATCTAATTGAAGCTAACATTCTAGACCTGGCACAACTTGGATTCTGGCTAGGACATGGAACTGAAACCGCTTTAGTAGCACCAATGGATGATCTTCTCCTAGGTCATTGGATAAAAGTCAGATGATGATTCTCATCCTCCATGTCCTCTCTGCAGCATTTAACAGTTTTGTCCATGAGATGTTGTCTCCTGAAAGATGAGGTGGGAGTCCAGGGTAATGCACTAAAATGGCTTGATTCCACCCTGGAGGAATAGTTATTGGAAATGGCATCTCTACCACTAGACTCTTCACTTGTGGCATCCCACAAGGATTAATTCTTTCTCCAGTCCTTTTCAACACCGATCTGCAGCTACCAAGTGAACGGGTCAGACAACATGGACTCAAGCACTAGAAATATGCAGATGACTCACAACTGTACCTATTCTTCACCACAAGCAACCACAGCACTACCACCGAGATGGCCCTATTCTTGGATGAGATCAGCTCCTGGATGATGAACAGCTGACTGAAGCTGAACTGAACAAGAGAGGGGTTGATGCTGGCTGCACAGGAAAGCATTTTGAAGAGTTTGCAGCAATAGTGTAGTCTCCTTTAGTCAAAGTTACACATTCACAGTATTTCGTTTGTCATTTAAGAATACTCTTGGGTTCCTCACGGACACTAAACTCTCACATAGAAAACAATGCTCATGGATCTGCTATCATTTCTTGTTGACTAGGCAGCTCCATCCCACCTTGGTGGACAATGACCTGTGTCTTCAGTTATTCATGTCTGCCTCCCTTCGTGGCTGTACTACAGCCATATGATATACCTGAGCATGAAGTCTTCAGCACCTAGGAAACACCAACTAATACAGACTGTTGTAATATATCTCCTCAGCAACACAGACTACTGCAAACACATCAGACCTATCCTCCACTCTCTACAATGGCTTCCCTTAGAATTTCTAGTCAAGTTCAAGGTCAAAGCACTATAAGGCCTGGTCCCAGAATATCAAAAAGACCATCTCAAGAGTTCTGGGATGAAGACTGTGATTGACAGCTGTACTCCTTTACAAATAAAGGTAAAATCTGTTTGCGAGACAGAACTCTCTTTGGCACTGGTCTGCAAATGTGGAATGAACTCCTCCAGGAACTAAGGACTGTCACAAATCTCACTACCTTCCACTCCAAGGGCAAGGCACATTTCTCTGACCTTAACTTCTTTAACATAAATACATAGCAACATGAATATTAAAAAAAAACACAACAACACAACACACAACTAAAACAAGACACTAAAACAAGACACTCCATTCCACACACTTTTCTCCCTGGAGAGAGAATCAGAGAACAAACAACAGGTGACAGATGTGTAGTACCACTGCTTAACCCGCTACGAGGAGGTATTCACATAAGCCACTCATCACTGTCGTATAAGAACTTCTACAGAATAGAACTAATAAAACCAGTAAGCTAAATTTTTTCGCTCATTCTTTTGTTTTTCTTGCTACTGTATGGCAAAAAAGTTTAGAAGATTGTCTGACTCATCATGAACAGCTCAGTGTTTAGGATGTCCTTGTGACAGAAATGGCACGCTCCTGCAATATATTTTGGAGATCTTACTTAAGTTTATAGATCATTGAGGGCCAGGGATTATATATAATTCCATGGGGGAGGAGGACCACAGCCTTCAGGAACTAAGAATGGTGGGAGGTGATTAGGCAAATTCACTCAGGCTTGCATATACTGGTTCAAACTGAATTCTCCAGTGACCAACAGTCAAAGAAAGGACTTTTGATAAGTAGTCTGAGTTTAAACTGACTCAGGGCTTGCTTTCTGATCCAGCAAATGGACAGGACCTTCTGTCCAAGTGGAGGCCCAGTCCTTCCTGGGAAGGGTTGAAAGGATTGACACTGGCCAGAGTGTATGGGGGGTGATCTCTAGTAAGCTTATTAGCACACTTGCAGCTTTTTTTTTGTTTTGTTTTTAATATGTTTTCTCTGTAAAAATACATGTGCTTGCTTAGAAAGGTCTGTGTGGTAACATATCTGTGGGAAATTACGTTGTTTATAGCCTCAGAAGAGAAACAAAGCAGGCCCACTTAGGCAGTCTGAGTTGCTGGGGAATTCACAGTTTAGACTGGGAACTATGCAGCCTCGTCAGGAGGGAGAGAGATCAGGGTCTGCGCCCAAGAGAGGTGACAGCTGAGGAGCAAGAAGCGTAGAGTGGGTGCCCTTGTTGGACCATGGAGGAAGAATACAGGTGCAGTTGCCCTGAATTGTAACAGTACTACTTCAGGAACTTCTTGTGTAACTCACTACAAATGCGGCAGAAAAATTCTACCTCCACCTCAGGCCTAACCCATTACTGTTGAGGTTAATATTCCTTTGCTCGTGGATTTTAGAGGTGCTAAAACCAGATTTATAATAGAACCCTTAACAAGAGAATGGCTATTTACATGTCCTAATAATCTAATAAAGTTTAAAGCACTCAATGAACATATTTCAAAGGAATCCAAAAGCTTTCACAATTTTGGACCTGGCCTCGACAAAACCAGTGGCAACTTCTAGCATAGAAAATATATACATTAATCCTCCAAAGACAATATCGAGCCTGTAAGGTATAAGTGTAAAATCCCATTCTAAACACCAGCAGCCTCAATATTCCAAAAGTTCATAGCACTTCTGCAGGTTTGTGTTTTTTGGTCATGTTGGCAAGTTCCCCACATATGTGCAAAAGAGGCACATGTCAAGTATGCCTTCAACGTGGATTTTTTATTTTTTTTGTAAAGGACAATATTTCTTGTGCCATGTTGGCTTATTTTTTAATTCTCTCTCATGTCTTTATTAACATGCTGCTACATTTCTCTAATTGCACACCAACCATATTAGTGACACTAGTATCTGGAAACAACTGGGAATCCAACAAGACCCTCAAATTCTAAACCATAGCAACAAAAAGCCGTTTAAGACCAAATATAGTGGCTGCTAATGTAGTTTTTGTCCATTCCTCCAGTTCTTCCCACCCAACAAGGGTGAAAAATCTTGGTAATACCTTAAAAAATATTGCCAACATACTATGGAATTTATAAAGTTTTAAAAAATGATTGTAGTTTATATTTTAAAGGCTGTTACATAGCTAACCCAAGGGCATTTATACACCTCCAAAATGATCATCTACAATGAAGGCTTAGGCCCCAGAACAGGCACCAGGACATCTGGGTACAATTCCCAGTTCTATGACAGATTCCTGGGTTATGTTGGCAACTCACAATCTTGTTGTTCCTCAGTTCCCAATCTTCTGTTGTATGTTGCATCCCTTCCTCCCACCATTTCTCTATTTTGTCATATTTAGCTTGTAAACTCTTCAGGTCAGGGACTGTCTCTTAGTATGTGTTTGTACAGCATCTAGAACAAGGGGACACTGATTTTTGGTTGGATCATCTACTCTCTTCTGTAATACTAACAGTAAACAAGAATAATCCTCTACCCCCCTTTCCAAAACAATTAAAAGCAGTATTGTAGCACTGTAGGAATTTTAAAGATTCCTTGGAAGACAAAACCCTTTGAATACTTGCCACAGACAGCGCAATAAAGCATGAGTCCAACAGACAATTATGAACTCATGAGGCATTTGTCCAATATTAGCTTTCAACATTAGGATGTACTCAGCATCAATTATAAGTCATCTCAGTGAAATGAGCAGAACGCGAACAAGGGTAGAGTGAAAATTATTGGTCACAGTGGTAGAGAGGAATAACGTTATGTTAGCAGAGCAATGTAAGTCAAACAGTTTTGAGGCTTTTCTGGGTCAGAGCAAAACTTTCAAACATTATAAGATTCACAAGTCAGCAATATATTTGTCACAAGGCTCCTCTTGCTTAAAAGTCAACTGAAGTCAATTTCCATCTGTAAGCAAATTAAGGTTTGTTGCCTTTTCATATGTCAAGGCTGAATTCTCACTTTGTCACTCCGAGTGCAGAAGGTAGAGGCCTGCAAGGATTCTAAAAATTAATACTGGCCACTCCAGGCTTGTATTAAACTCCAAGGTTACACCTTTTCTCTGACCTTGGCTTGGTAAACGCTGCCACCACCCAAATGCAAAAAAACCTCTTTGAACCCAGGAAGGAGCACTTGGGAATTCCTCCCTGTGGGGTACCCTCAAGCCCTTTCACACACACACACACACACACACACACACACACCCTACCTCCTCCGGGGAAGAGCTGAGAAAGAAAACGAAGGAAATCAGCCGTGGCTATCAACTAATCAAACAACATGCACAAAGCTCTTAGGACACCAAAAATCCAATCCTTTTTCTTAAAATAGGTAAATTTTATTAAAAACAAAAAGGGGGGGAAATACATCTGGAACTTAGGCTTTTTGCTAGATCTTAAAAGAAACAATTACAAAAATTAAGCACCCATAATAGCTTTCTTGGGGGTTCAGCTTAAAGGTTACAAGCAAACAAAAGCATCTGGGGTTAGAACAGAAGAGATCCACAAGCCAAAATAAGAAATAAACCTGATCGTGTCTAGCTAAACATTCTGATCTACTTACACATTTGGAGTTCAGATAAGTAGTTTTAGGCATGACCTGATTCTTTATCATCATACCTGGCTTAAGCTGCTTACAGCATTGCTGCTTTGTCCCTCCAGCCCAGAGAGAACAGACAAAGGGAAAGTTTCTTTCCCAAATTTTAAAAGTTTTACTTTCCCATTGGCTCTTTTGGTCAGGTGCCCACTTCCTTTTCTTTACCTGGGAACTTTTAACTCTTTACAGGTAAAGCAAGCAGAGAACAGCTACCAAGAGGGATTTTACATCTAACTAGCTGGTTGGGTGTCCATAAAAGGGAGCTATCCCCTGCTCCATTTATCACAGCATATAAAAAAAGAAATGTCTGTGTTGCAAGACCCATACAGTAGTCACCGTTACACAAGTAAAAACACTGCATTTGCCTACAGAACTAATACTAAAGGTATGTTTACACTGCAACTGAAGGTATGATTGTAGCTCCCATATGCTCACCCATGCTAAAAGAACAGGAGTACTTCAATCTAGCTAGCAAGGGGAACCATAGTAGTAAAGACTCAGTGGCACAGGCTTTAGCACAGGCTAGCAACCAGAGTACCCAGACAGGCTTGTACTCTGGTTGCTAGCCCATGGTGCCACATCTTCACTACTACTGTAACCTGTGCCAGAAAGATTAAGCCTAGCACTGGTATGTCCACTTGTGCTACAATCACACTTTCGCTTGCAATGTAGACATACCTTAGGAATGCAATGTTCCTATAAAACTAACAGATCGCTGAAAGTTTATCATACAGTTTTAGAAATGTATGTAGAAATACAAAATGTTAACATCACATATCAAAATAATATTCAAAAGACATTTCAATATATGTATAGAATGCTCTCAAAAGCTTTTCAAATTAACAATACCAGAATATTTAGACGTTTTGAGAAGAAGCTCCTTACCGAAATAGCTGTTATCCTCAGAGAATCTACAGTGGAATGTCTGAAAAGGTACCATAAAACAGGTCCAATTTCTCCTGTAATAAATCCCTGTGCATGAAATGAATCAGTGGTGCAAACATTTTCAACAATCTTCGCCGCCATATGATTCACAATACGTTCTTCCTAGAGGGGAAACAAGGCATTTTATATTAACTACTGTTGTCTCTCTCTTACTTTACTTTTCTGAACTATTTAAATAAAAGGCAAATACAGCAAAATAATTTGTGTTGTCTGAATACTGCTTCTTACTCTTGTTACACAGATATCAGGAAAAATATGGAAAATCCTTAGGGAAGAAGTCATTTCACAGGAAAATTCAACTACTTTGAAATATAAAGTTTATGTCCCCCTCCCCCTTTATCTTGTACTGTAAATAAATCCAAGGAGATAATAAATAGAAATAATATTTAAAACTGAGTTTTCCATCTCCAAGTGATCACTCTGAATCCAGCATAGGTCAGCAATGAATGAAAGTTGTCACTGTGTCTTACTGTGTCATGAGCATTCAGCTACATGAACAGGTGTTCATATCACATTTGCCAATAAGAATGCCAGTTATTATGGTGATGTCAACAAAAGGGTCAAGGACTTGATAGGCATGGAAATTTAATTACTCTTAACACTAAAGGTGCTTCCACCATGTCAAGGTTCAGGCATATTGGTGAGGCAGTGCATGGCAGATTGCATTGCCATTACCCCAGTGCACTTTTTCTATGGATATACAGAGGACACTTTCCAGGATTTTCAATTCACCACCTTTACTAATAAGTTTATTTAAGAATTTATTTTAATTAAAAATTTAATTACTTACCATTCAATAAATGTACCATATATATCTCATGTTTGGCAGGGGGAAAGGCTAGGAAACATTTGCCGGAATATGAAAATTTATATTATAAGTGCTGCATATATACATGTCATATTATAGCAGTCATGGGAAATCAGTACTATCCTATAGTTAACTAAGTCCGAGTTCCCATTCCATTTTAGTTTTTCTTTCAGTTGCTTTATAACTTTCTCAAATTTCTCCACAGCCAATTTTTTTTCACGCTTAGTCTCAGCCAAAAGATTAATCTTTTGGAAGGTTTTAGTGAAATTAGCTCAGCCATTTCTGAGTTATAAGAACATGAAAAATAGTCTAATTTTTCATGTGTTCTTAATTTCTGCACCTGCATAGCTATTACTGTCAGAAGCTAGAAATTTCAAATGTAACCTATTTTATAGTTTTTCATTGACAAACGAAAAAGTTTTATGTACAAAAATTGTTTTAATCTCCTTACTCTTAATCTGAGAAACATGTTCAGTCATCAGTTTGCCAAGTGCCCCCATGAGTTCTACTTCACCAAAACAATTCCCATCGACACAGATAGCAAGACTGTCAGTTACCATGCAATGCCATATTTTCTTTCAAAAATGCTACACCTCTGTCCCATTTCTGATTTCTCTGAGTGCATGCCCTCAAATGTCAGGTCTCGCATGTCTTTACCACTCCAGGGGTGCAATTACATAGTTCTCCCAGTCTTAGATTAGGCCCTGGTTTACAGCACCTTATGTACTGAATGTTCTTGCCCAACAGGTCCAACTGGGTTTGGCACCTGTGCTGGGAGTCTGTGACCAGTGGTGAATATAGTGACCAGAAATATTCTTCTTAAACCAAAATATTGTTTAACAGTAAGGACACAACACATTTAGAGGATTCTAAAACAACAGTCTACACGTATGTCTATTTTAACTAAAATCTTACAATCACCTGATGGTACCTGATGGTAAGCTAGGCAGGCCTAGCTTCTTCAAACACAACAGAGTGCTTCCCTCTGAGTCTAGCTGCTCCTCAAACAACATCTTGACCACCTCTCTCCCCTTACTTGAAATCCTCATTCTGCAGGACATAGATCAACCACTAACTGTTTAGGATTAACAAAAATCCTAAAAATCAATGGGTCAGGTTATTCCATAACTGTCCTTCCTTGGACCTTGAAAATGTGGTATAGACCACTGAGAGACATAGGACAGTGAACTAACTGGATCACTGCTTTGATCTAGTCCAGCAATCCCGAAATTCCTGGGCCAGATTGTTACTTCCTATTCCATCCCCTTTGTGCTTCCTGAATCTTATTGTCATAAGCATCTGCAGGAACAGGCACCAAGTAATTTTAAATTAACAAATAAAATAAAGATAATAATCCATGCACATTGTCCATGCAAATAACTGTTCTCTTGTCTATTTCTAAACTACTAGAAAAATAAATTATGTCAAAATAATATTAATCAATTAAGGTATATTATCATGGACGTTATCTTGCAACAATTTGTGTTCTGGATTACTCCTACTGATTCTATCGAAAGGTTTACTTGAATACAGACTGTATAATCAGATGCCATATTTTATAAACAGATCATTTACCAAACAGAAATTGAAGACAGAACATGTGATATTTTTCCTCATTGTCCACTACATCATTTTCCTTCCAGCTCTAACTGTGAATAAGCAAAGTCTTTCAACACTGACTACATGCAACTGATGAATTGGTCCAGTTAATTTAAATACAAGTAAGGAAGACAATAGATGTACTCCAGAGATTTAGTTTGTTTAGTCTATAGCACACTCAATCTTCACAAATAATGCATCATAATGGCATTATTTATTTCTCTTATATTATTCTCCACTTTATCCTCCCATCTCGTTCCCTTTGGATTTCTGACATTTATACCTCCACAGTCATAACCACCACCAACTGTGAGCAACAATAATGAAACTTTTCAGGTCATTAAAAATATATTCCTAACTATCTCCTCCCTCTACTGATCATCAATGTTTAATTTTTGAACATATAAGACTAAATAGATGTATGTGGGAATTTAGTATAATTCTTATTAAAGGAAATTTTCATCATGAGTGTCATATTAATTCGTTACCCCGTCTAAACTTCAGCTCTACTTAAACAAGAACAATTTACTCATGGGGCCTGATTCTCATCTCACACCAGTTTTACACTGATATAACACAACTGATTCAATAGATTTACTTCTCATTTACACAGCTGTAAATCAAAGGAGAATTAGCCCCCAATCTTAACAAAAGTTTTGTTAGTGTACCATACTGTACAGTAGACAACCATTTAAAAACTCAAACAAGTGCAGTTTTATCAAAATTAAGCTTCTTGACACTTATTTCTCAGATATTTTTGTTTGCAAATAACTTAATATACATTTTCAATCTTCTCCTTTAAATTTCAGTTTAAATGATTTTCTGAACTGCACAGGTGAAAAAAATACATGCATTTACAATATGCACTATACATATTCAAAAGATTAATAGCAGTATTCATTCTTTCTTACATACCGATGATTATTAGGCACACAAGCTGGGGCTCCTGTGTCACTTGACATAAGTAACACCACATTTAATAAATGCATTACAATACCACAAATAAGCCATAACCAAAGCATTATGCAGCAGAGAATCGTTATTATGAATGCTAACAGATCTTCAGCAATATCCAGATGCAGTTTTAGCTATCCTTAGCAAAATTTTGTCCCTCAAAAGTGTGCTTTATCTTGTACTTTTTAGGCAATGCGGAGATGAGTCATGCCCTGTACCAGATAACCACAGTCATTCTTATATCTTGGCTGGGAAATGGTCATGTATTGTCACAGTGCTCTATCAACTCAATGAGGCTTTCAGATTAATTCCATTTGCTGCCACCTGAGATTGGCACCCTTAGCCCCTCTGGGACCTGTTCTCAAACACTGTATAAGCAACAAACCTTGTACCATTTTCTGCTTAATTAACTCTTGGGAAAGGAAGGCTGAGCTAAACTAATATTTGGCCTCAACTGAAGAATTCATCTTGTCATGTTATCAAGACATAAGCTATGTTAGTTGAAAGAAGTGGATCCTCAAGATATGATTAAAGAGCTTTCGTACACCAGATAACCTGCCAGTACCGTGAACCATAAACAGCATGAATATAGCACTATTAAAAAAGCAATACTATCAGATTTTCTCAGATTCCAAGTAGTTTTACTAAAGAGCACTAAAAGATATAGGGCCTGATTTTTAGAGGCACTAAGCACTTCTGGTTCCCACGAACTTCAAATACAGTTGTGGGTGCTGAGTACTTCTGAAAATCAGGCACACATAAATGAGAAAGCAAGTATGAATAAGATGAATATATCTGAAAAGACAAAGGTAAGCTTCCTTTTCATTCAAAATTTAAAAGCATAAAGAGGTCAATATTTCCATTTGGATAAAAAACTGATTTTACTCTATCTTGTTATTTATTTCGGTTGTGGAAGAGCCAACAGCATATTAGAAGCTTTCCTAAACACTGAGAAAGAACATAAAATCTAAAAGCAGTGTACTTTTAACATGTCATCTTCAGTTTTGGATAATATATATATACACATACACACACACACACACACACACACACAGATCTTATATATGTATAACATTTATATATAAAAAAGTCATAAAAATTTCAAGTACTAATGTAGTGTCATTACAGAAGCAGACTGGAAACAGATTCGGGAAATAAAGAACTTATTCCAGCATCTTTCTAATCAGTTGCTAGGACAGTTTCAGTTTAAACGAAGATGGAAGTTGGAAAATTAGACTATATTAAAGCCATATCATGAAAGAATTAACTTTTGTTCTTGAGTATTCAGGATTATAGAAATCAAAATATTCATTTGACTGTGAACTGTAATTACATATTCTTCACTGAAAAAATAATCTGACAATGTAGAGAGAGTAAAAGATTTACTTTTACTTTAAGAAAAATAAACCAAGAATTTGGCTGTAAATTGGGGAATGGAGTAAGGAGGACAATAGGAGTAAGGAGGACAATAAACACTGCCCAGTCTGTCCCCTCAGTCTGACACACTCAGTCCTTCAGCAGCCCAAAGATAAGGCTCAACGTGGACACACAGGACTTCACTGCTGCAAACAGACTGGGGCCTTAGCTCTTATACTTTAAATACATATATATTTAATGATAAATATATACATTTCAACAATACCACAGGGCCAACTGATGTAAGCAGAAACAAGGAAATTAAATGTCAAGAAGGAAATTTTCTTCTTAACCCACCATTCCGTACTGTATTTGAGCACACACTATGTGAAAAATTACCAAGTCACATCACATAAAAGAGAAAGAAAAGAAAAAAAAGAATGATAGAAATGTAGGGCTAGAAGGTTCTTTGAAAGATCATCAAGTCCAACACTCTGCACAGAGGTAGGACCCATGTAAACAGACTATCCCTTACAGGTGTTTGTCCAACCTGTTCTTAAAAACCTCCAACCATGGGGATTCCACAACCACCCTTGGAAGTCTATTGTACAATTTAACTATCCTTAGAGAGTTAGAAAGTTTTCCCTAATATCTAATCTCCTTTGCTGCAGATTAAGACCATTACTACTTATCCTAACTTCAGGAAACAAGGAAAACAATTGATCACAATCCTCTTTATAACAGCCCTTAACATATCTGAAGTCTGTTATCAGGTCCTCCCATCTTCTTTTTTCAAGACTAAATATGCCCTGTGTTTTGTTTTGTTTTAAACTTTTCCTCATAGGCCAGGTTTTCTAAAGCTTTTAGCATTTTTGCTGCTCCCCTCTGGACTCTCTCCAATTTATCCACATCTGTCCTGAAGTGTGGCACACAGAACTGGACACACTACTCCAAATGAGGCCTCACCAGTGCTCAGTAGAATGGAACAATTACCTCCCATGTCTTACATATGCCGCTCATATTAATATATCTCTGAATGATATTAACCTTTATTGCAGCCGAATCACATTGCTGACTCATATTGTGTCTGTGATCCGCTTTAAACCCAGATCTTTTTCAGCAGTACTTACCACCTAACCAATTATTTCCCATTTTGCAGTTGTGCATTTGATTTTTCCTTCCTAAATGTAGTACTTTGAACTTGTCTTTATCGAATTTCATCCTGTTGATTTCAGACCAATGCACTCACCTTGTCGTAATTTCATTTAGATCACATTTCCCAAGTTTCCTTTAGAGAATGTCATGTGGGACTGTGTCAGCCACCACACTAAAATCAAGATATATCACTTCTATGGCTTCCCCTTATAATCCTATTTTCTTCTACAAATTATTAAGCAATCAATTTGTTCTAGTATCTTTCCAGGTATCAAAGTTAGGCTAACTGGTCTATAATTTCCCTGGTCATCTTTGCTTCCCTTTTTAAAGATAGGTACTGTGTTTGCCCTTTTCCAGTCCTCTGGGACCTCACCCATCTCCAGGAGTTCTCAGACATAATTACTAATGGTTCCAAGATTGCTTCAGCTGCTTCCTTAAGCCTCCTAGGATGAATTTCATCAGGCCCTACCAACTTGAATAGATCTAATTTATCTAAATAATCTTCAACCTGCTCCTTCTCTATTTTGGCTTTTGTTCCTTCCACCTTGTTGTTAATATTAACTGTGTTGAGTATCAGTTATCATTAACCCTTTTAGTGAAGACAAAATAGGCATTAAACACCTCAGCCTTCTTGATATCATCAGGTATTAGCTCTCATTCCCTGCTGAGTAGAGAACCTATGCTTTCCTTAGTCTTTTTCTTGCTCCTACTGTATTTAAAAAACCTCTTCTTATTCTCTCTTGTGTTCCTTGCTAGGCATAACTAATTTTGTGCCTTAGCCTTTCTGATTCTGTGCCTACATGCTTGTGCAATTCTTTTTTTACTCCTCCTTAGCAATTTGTCCATGTTTCCATTTTTTGTAGAATTCCTTTTTGATTTTCAGGTCATTAAGGAACTCCTGAATGAGCCATAATAGCCTCTTACTATTCTTCTTATCTTTCCTTCACATCAGGATAGTTTGCAGTTGTGCCTTAATATTGTCTCAATAAATTGCCAGCTCTCCTGAACTCCTTTTTCCCTTAGATTTTCTTCCCACGGGACAGTACCTACCAGTTTTCTGAGTTTGTTACAATTTGTTTTTTTGAAGTCCATTCTCTTTATTGTTTATCTCTTTAATGCTCTCACTCTTTCCTTTCCTTAGAATCATGAAATCTTTTGTTTCATGATCATTTTCACCCAAATTGCCTTCAACCTACAGATTCACAACCAATTCCATCTTGTCAGTCAGAATCAGGTCTAAAATGGCTGTGCCCCTGGTTTCGTCCTCTACTTAATGAAATAAAAAGTTGTCCCCAATATTTTGCAAGAACTTACTGAAAAACACTTGGTGGGATAAATCTCATGACTGAAATATCAGTATAGGGGGTAATAGCTTGTTTAGGAAGGACGGGGGCGGGAGGTGGGGAAAGGGAGGACATGTTGCATTATACATCGAGTATATATATACTTGTTCTGAGGGCCAGAAAATTGAGAGGTCGATCAGTTGAAAGTTTCTGGGTAAAGATAAAAGGGGAAAAATCAGGGTTGACATCATGATGGGGTCTACTATAGACAATCAAATCAGGAAGTGGAGGTGGAAGAGGCATATCTAGAACAAATAATAGAAATATACAAAACATAAGACCTAGCAGTAATGGGGGGATTTTAACTACTCAGACATCTGTTGGAAAAGTAATTTGGCAAAACAGATCTCCGATTTCACTTAAATCATAATTTAGCTTATGTAGCAATACTTCCAGTTCTTTCTGTCTATTCCCCATAATCCTTATATTTCGCTATAATCAAAGATGTTGAGCAGATTCCCGCACTGATTTCCCTTTTATTTCTCATATGACCCTATTGTAATTTTCCATTTCCTCCCCGTCTAGCCCTCTGTTATGGTTGCTTTTTTATATTTACCTGTGGGCTTCATAAGCCTAAATCAGACCACATTAATAGCCCATGGCGGAACCAGATGTCTCAATAGTGGGATACAAGTTAGATAATTTCTTCAAAAACCTTTTAACTGTATCATACACAAATAGTGATTGTCATCAATCAAAACATGATAAGCTGAAAGAGCCACCAAATGAAATCTTAAAGACAAATTAAAGAGCCCCTCACACTTCAAATACATTATATATTCCAAAACACAGAGAACAGAAGTTGTAAATGGTGAGCCAGATTTTTTCATTAAAAAAAATAAAAAATCTAAACCATTTCAAATAACATTTCATCACAGATTGTTTTCTAGAATTAAGCAATATATTCTGACTAATGACAAACAAGTTGTTCAAGATTATTCAAAGTCCGATAGGCCAGGATGTTACATAGAGAGATTGGGGATCCAGATGAAGAATTTGCCATACTGCTGAGAAAACAAGTCCGGAGGCAAAAGAAAGAATCTGTAAACTCCCTCCAACAGCTGAAGCAAGTCTGCATACCATTGCTGTCTCTGGCAAGCTGGAGCAATCAGGACCAACTCTTGCCTTCCCTCTCTTATCTTCCTCACCACCATCTGAATTAATGGAAAAAGGGGGGAAAGCATGCAGGAGGCCCTCTCACCACTGCATCCGGAAAGCGTTGAAGATGGACTCACTGCTCTTTCCCACACTTAACAGAAAAGACTACTCTTTTTGTTGAACTTGGTTGCAAGCAGATCCACAATGGGCCAACCCCAACTGGAGATCTCTTGTACCACCTGGTCCTTGAGAGGCCACTTGTGCATCTGAGAAATTTCTCTGCTGAGCTCATCTGCCAATACATTACTGTCCCCTGCTAAACAGATAAACATTGTGTAGAATGCACCAGTCCCACAGACTGACTGCCTTGGGACACAGCAGAGGAGACAAGGCACCTTCTTGCTTGCAGATGTAATACAGGGCCAACTATATTATCCATCGTTACCTGTACAACTTTCCTCCTTATTTGAGAAAGAAAAGATCTGAGAGCCAGGTGAAGTTCCTCTCAGTTCTAAAACATTTATCTGCAAATTCTTTTCCTGAAATGCCCAGTGACCTCAAACTATCGGAGAACCCAGATGAATTCCCCATCCATTGAGATTATTGTGGCAAATGGCAAAAGGAAACTGAACAGGATGCCTTTCAGAACATTGGCTCAGTTTGTCCTCCTCATCAAAAAAAAAATAAAAAGTGTCCTGAGGCATGGTGACTGGCATGTGAAGAATGTCCGGTTTTGGATTGTAAACTTGAGCCATCCATCATTGCATGGGCCTCATTCTGAGGAATGCATATGAAGTAACATAAATAGACACTGCCAGGAGACCTCTTAGACCCAAATAGAAAATTACTTTCTGGGTCTGACGACATGGAATCTCTGGAATATCATTATCACCACAAATCTTTCCTCTGGAAGGAAAGCTCTCTCTGCTACCAAGTCCAGTATAGCTCCTATAAAATGGATTCTCTGACTTAGACATAAATTGGACTTTTTGATATTCAGAAATAGTCTTAATCCATAAGTAGGGAGGTAGAACCTGAATGTGAGCTAGCAAATCTTCACATAACAGAGCCTTCAGCAGCCAATCATCTAAATATGGGTAAACAAAGATACCCGGTTTTCTTCGATGCACTGCTACTACAGAAAGACACTTAATATAGACCCTTGGCACTGTAGAAATGCCAAATGGCAGAACCCTGTACTAAAAATATCTCAGTGCCATCACAAAATAGATTTACTTCAGATGATTTAGCCAATTAGAGTTACGGAAATATGCATCTTAAATCGAGAACTGCAAACCAATCCATACTTCAAAATGATGGAATTATAAATGCAAGGGTTAACATTCGAAACCAAACTTCCAGAAGAACTTGTTCAACTTAAATCTAAGCTTGGACAGACCAATTCACTGCCTGGTAATTAGCCCCCCTAATACCTAAGAAGTGTTTATTTACTTTCAGGTCTATTGAATGAATACATGCATATCATACACAAACACACAATGCCTCTCCAGAGCAGGATCTTTGCACTGTGGTGGCATAAAGAGCTTCGAAATCTGTGGCTGTGCTTTATCTTCAGTGATAAGACCTTCATTTGCAGACTGTCAATTCAGCAAATTTCATGAGCACTATATTCATTAGAAATTTTTTTGAAAAAAACTAATTTTATAATATCCAGATAAATTCTCAGTGAAATTTAATATATTTCAGGGTTTAGAATTTATTTTACTGTACAGGAATAAATTAGTGTTCCTTTGAATGCCTCTGTTTTGTTTCTATGCCATGTATATCTACAGATAGTAAGAGGTCTCCCTTTGCTAAGATGACATTTACATCGTTTATAACAACCATGTCTTAGAATGACATGGTATCCATTACTACTGGCTGGAAGGAGTCCAAAACACAAATCAGTTGTGTGTTCTTGGTCGCTTGACAATTTGGAGATTTCCTATGCATCTGGAGATTTCCTCCATTAAGTACAATCTGCAAGCAATAAAGATCTCAAAAGAAAGGTACTTATCTTGATTTTTTTCTCCCCAGTAAGGAATGTTTTCAGCCTTTGGCTTTGCCTTGGGCAACTGGTCTTAAATAAACAGTAAATGCCAACCTTATATGTGATTCTGCTCAGTTCTTTTTCATTTTGTGAGTGGGGACCATAAATGTGGTTCTTTTCTTTCCTTTTTTAACAAAGCAAAGTTGTCACAATAGAAATTAACTATAAGGTATATAATATATAGCAAAAAAAAGTGTTTAAAGTTTACTACTTTGGGGCCTCAAAGGACACTGATGACCTGACAAGATGATGGAGTGTTTAGAGCCTTGTATATCAATTTTTTATCAGACTGGAAGAAAAAGAGATCTGCGCAAAAAATAAATTGTAGCAAGAATTGTACTAGTTCACCAAACAGTCAAAAGAAATCCATAACATGAATACATTCAACATTTATATCATAGTAATTCTTTATTTACTATCTTATAAACAAAATCAAGTAACAATGTATAAATGTTGAGTATACAGAGAAAACTACTTCATTTTTGAAAACTACTACTACTGTGTAGGTCATGGTCGTATCACGATTATTTAAATTCAGAAGCAATACTTCACTGATGATGTACTGCAGTGCTTTAGGCTACAATCATCTCACAATGCCTGAAGGGTTATTACAGTGGAGAAATTCTACTGAGGACAATAAAAGATCCTTACCCCTTCCCGAAGGCACCTCATTAGCACAGTGTAAGCAGCCAAGGGAACGACCCAGCATTCTCTGTGGTGCTCCTTTTTTTCTTCCTGTAATGAAGTGGAAGGATCAGCAATGAAGCTAACAGCACAAATGATATTAACCCTTTAATTAAAAAATCATAATATCTCAGCCATGAAAAATACATCCAACAGATTTTTAAAGATTAATATACATATGTCAACTGAATAAAATCTAGAAGATAGATTAAATTATGGAACAAAAATTGAATTTAATATTTTGAATTTTTATGACACAAAAGTTGATTTTTATTATATGGTTGAAGCATGATCTAAAATTCCTATGAGTATTTGTCCTTAGGTTTGTATTTTTCATTGGCTCAACGTAATTCACACTCAAAACCAGTCCTACAATCTTGGCAATCATTTTGATTATTTCGTTACCGGTTTCTAAAGTACTAAAAATAGAAAAAAAAATTCTATCATATCTAGAAATACATTTGCTTACTGTCCCTCAATTTAAAAAAGTTTTTAAAGAAAATTTGTTTTTGAAAAATATGCAGAAGTTATAAGAGTAGCTTATTCAAGACCCAGTATGGAGCACTTGGAAATCTGCTATTTATGTAGATAGAAGTAACAACATTCCAGAATCCTTACATACCTGTCCTACTGGAATAGTCTTGTTCTATTCACTAAAATGAGTCTATTATTCCGCTATTAGTGGTAAATAGATTGCTGCTTTTTTTTTTTTTAAAAAGTGGCATATTACAAATTGTCATGTAAATAGAAGCTCATTTGGATTTTCTTAGTATATAAAGAACCTGTAACATTTCATGAAAACAAATTGCATATTTAGGCACTAACCTGCATTTGATAGCATATAGGTGCTAGTAATTACAGGAGAAAAACATTTGCTGGGAAAATTAAAGAGAATAAGCTTTTAATGTACTGCATACTCTAAAAAGCATAGGATGGATGTACAAAGTGATCAGGTTAGTGTTGCAGGAACAACCTTAATTTTCTGTGTCTCCTGACTTTTGAGATTCAATATATATTTCAACATCACCATTCCATTAATAAGATATACTAGTTGAAGAAAAGCCATTAATGAATTGCTTTCCACACATTTTCCTTTGAGAGGAACACAAATACATACAACTCTAATCAAAAATCAAATACTTCATTTTTTTCATTCCAACATCATCATTTCTTAAACCTTGTTTCATTCAAAGGGAGAATAAAGTTTAAGTTGATTACGAAGGGCACCAATGGAGAAACTGAGTTTTTATCAATGTCTAATTTCCTTTGAGCTCTATGCCAGCTAATTACCAATTAAAAAGTGTGGTGTAATTTCCCTTGGAACTGACACATGCAAAAATGATAGATCTGTCAAGTTACGTGGTGTAACCAGGGGATATTCAATTTAACGCCAGCCATGGACATCTAACCCTGGGCTATGATGTTCTCTCCCCTGCCTTTTTTTTTTTTTAATATATCTGCAGATATTTATATAGAGATATTCTTAATTTACATTTTTTCTTCATGTTACTGTTAAAAGCAAATCGGAGATTAAGTGCTCAAAGTAACCCCCAACATTTGAGAAATATTACAAAATGTGAAAGGATGTGAAAGTCATCTCTGGACACTGGCAAACTGGGTTTTAACCCGTTTGCCTTTCCCCATCCACTGCAAAAGTGAATAGGGAAAAATAACTCTAACCTTACATTACAGCCCAATCAAGTTCAAGCAGAGGATGCCTTGTAATTCCATAGGAGCAATAAGGGCTTGTCTACACGGTGCCAGCAAAGCACTCTAGAGGGGTGTGATTTGTAGAGTGCTCTAATGCATTGTGCTCCATGTAGGTCCCTCTAATATGTTCCTGAAAGTACTTAGTTCACGTTAATGCAGTCCTATACCATATTAATTATAAGAGAACATGCATTTGGGCTGTGAAGGATACAATGTGAATACTTTTGTGTGTAAGAGAAATTACTAATTGTAACTGGAGTTAACCAATGCTCATATTCACTTTAGATCCTCATTCTGGTCTTGTGCCCTTATGAAATTAATATAGTAATATTCAAAACGTTTAGATAATGTAGTTAATGCATATGCCTCAAGGGACACAAAGTATAACATGCAATATCCTTTCATGCAATATCCTTTAATATCTTTTTAATCTGAAGTGATCTACATTTAATAATTAAAATTCTGTTTTTATTCTTTAGAAAAGAAGAAAAAATGCACGTGGGGGTTTAGAAAAAAAATGCTATCTTCTGTTATTACTATTAATAGTATTTCTCTTTCTACAAAAGCTACCATTGTCTTGAAAATGCTACTCCAGGTAATGGCTGGTGCAGAACATTGTTCCTTTTGTTGCCAGTTCAATGGTCCAAATACAGCCTATGTCAGTAATCATCAAAATTTGCCATTTGAAATTACTTAGTCTCAGTCCAGTTCCTAGAGGACAGCTGTTCACATAAAAAAAAAAAACCACTGTTACAATTGGAACCTATATTGAGTGTCTCAGCAGAGGACAAAGTAAGTGAACTACCCATTCAAACTTAAAGATTGTCTCCATCCTGATAAGTTTTGAAAAACAATGCTGGGGCAGCAAAGGCAAAATGCTACACTGCTGTCTGTATTATACTGTACCTTACCTGTGCATTGAGACAGAGGACCATAATATACTTAACTTTGTATTTCTTGATTTTTGTGCAATAAAATTTCAGTTAAGTACTTATTTGCTGTTTAACATGCCAGATGCAGGGCAACACTGATCTATGTATATCACCACTGAAATGCAGGCAAGGGAATATTGCATCAGTTAACCAGTGAACCAGTGTCCAAATTCACTCACATTCAGGTCACACAGAAAGGCCCATTGGTTTTATGACCTTCTTTGTGGGTGTGGAAGGAATCATATGAGAATAGAGTTGTAAGTATGGAGGGAAATCAGTGATTGTGGAAGAAGCTTTTAACAGTTGGAAAAAGCTTTCAATAATTTATGAGGTTGGTTTTGGACTTTTTATTTTTTTAAAGTAAATCCCCATCCACTGCTTTGAAAATGTAGGGATAACTTCTAAGAGCTATTTTCTACTGTGCATACAGCACCAGTGACCCAGTAAAAAAAAGCAAGACAGTTTAATGAGACTACAGGAACTGCCCACTGTTACATGAAAACATTTCAATCCTGCTACGATCATTCTGGATTGCCTCCTTCCAAGGGGGAAATACCATCACATGAATTAGAAGCATTAAAGGCTTCATTTCAGTTTTAAAATGCCTCTTTCAGCAAGCACAAACGAACATTTTTAGAAATAACAGAATTACATTGAGAAGTGTAAACTGGGATAACTGAGAAAAAATGATAAAAAAAACTACAGTGAAAGAGTGTAAGAAATTTAAACAAAGAGGTTAAAACTTCTATGATCTGTCCTGGAGATTCACAAAGTAGAGGGGGGTTATAAAATGGCAACCAAATAATTCCATGGTCCCTTTAAAAGTTACATTTTATTTCAAACATGAGCTTCAGGCATTTCCTTCTCTTAATGGCAGTAATGAAAGAGAGCGAGAGAAAGCAGATACAACTGTGTGGGATTTTACAAGACTTGCAAATCCCCTGTACTTTTAATGTCACAGCACTTGAACATATTAAACATTAATAAGGCATGCACTTGAGGGTAACAAATGCTAAGAATACCCACATCGGATGTTTACCTTACATCTGAAAAGGATTTGAAACATTAAAAAGATTTGCAAAGATTATCTTACAGACTTACCTGACTAGCTATCAGGAAAAGCACCTCCCCAAGGGCGGGTAAAAGGCATTGTTTCAATTTGCTGTTCCTGAAGTTTTCCCTGATCACTTCAGTTAGGAGCATGACTGCCTAAAATATAAGATATGATAGGCCTTAATTGGCAACCTTGTCTCAGACAAAACTTACACTGAAAACCAGCTGAGATGTGCCCGAGACCCATTCTACTTCTGTAGTCCTCACTCAGGCAGAACTTTCATGCACATAGAATGAGGTAAAGAAGAACAGGAAGAAATTTTTAAACTACAATGTGAAACAACTGAGAGGTATTGCCTATACTATAGACAGTAGTGATCCTTGAAGTCAATTGTTTCCAAAAGTTACTGCATGCTATGTACCTGAGATGCTGGGTTATTTTTATGTACTTTATATAAGCGGTAATTGTGGTATCACACATACCATGGTGTGTTAACACTTGAAAATATCAGCTTTTTCATGACTACTGTAAAATATATTATTATTATTACTGCTTGTACTACCCTTTTCAGAGGATCAATAAAACATTACCAGCTACAAATCTTGATACACACCGGCAGGAATAGTATTTAATATTTCATATAAATAATAGGGCTTCCTACTGCATGCTTACCTCCATGATATTTTAAAATGTACAAAAATAAATACAAGGCTCAACAGCAATTTGAAAACAAGACTATAGAAATGAATGCATTATCACCACCTTTGACATGACAAATATACTGTGCACTATTTCACTCTTCCATCTGTAAACACTTCCTCTTCCATTCCCCTTTAAAAAACAGAAGTACCTCTTGTCAGTCTGAGGAGAAAGTTCCTATATTTAATTTATGCCTTTTTGCTGGGGAACAACTGGTTGCAGACTTGTTAAGCAGTATTTTTATTTTTTTCATAAAAAAAAAATTGTATCTCCCAAGACAAGTGTCAGACAGTCATTAATTCCAAGATCTTGGGTGTCTACTTTGTTTTCAGTACCTGATGGGAAAAGTAAAAGTCTATCCAATGAAGACTGTTCATATCTGACCAATCAAATAAAAACTAAACAAATAATGTACTGGTAATATTCTTTTCATTGTTCAATTCTCATCTAATTTTATGGGTAAAGAGTGCTCTAACCCATGGAGTTTGATGTGCCACCTTTTTAACATACAAGTAGTAAAGAGAAGGGTCACTCAGAAACTGAGAGACCAGACACATTTCTTAACTGAGATGGATCTAGGTCTCACGTACAAAAGACAAACTAGAGAGACTTACAGACAGAGCACTTGTCTTTAATGTGCCCTTCTCCAAGGCACAATGAACATCAAGCGTGGGGTCAATATTAGGGATCGCATCCCACATGACAGTGTTTAAAACCTGATGAGTGCATTATTCAAGCTAAATGCTACTTAACTATCTACTACTAATTAATTAAATATTAAGAGTACTATTATAACCAATTATATACACAAGATCACAAGAAAGCACTCTGACAGAAAAACATGAAGCAAGATACAAAAGACCAGACATACTTGTCAGAGCAATGGTCCATGCAGCCCAGTATCCTGTCTTCTGACAGTGATCAATGCCAAGTGATTCAAAGGGAATGAACAGAACAGGCAATCACCCCCTTTCGTCCACTCCCAGCTTGTGGAACACAGAAGCTAAGGACACTCAGAACATGGAGTTGCATCCCTGACCATCCTGGCTAATAGCCATTGATGAACCTACCCTCCATGAACTTATCTAGTTCTTTTTTGAACCCTGTTACCCTTATAGGCCTTCACAACATCCCCTGGCAATGAGTTCCACAGGTTGACTATGCATTGTGTGGAGAAATACTTCCTTTTGTTTGTTTTAAACCTGCTGCCTATTAATTTAATTGGATGACTCCTAGTTCTTGTGTAATGTGAAGAAGTAAAAAACACTTCCTTATTCACCTTCTCCACACCAGTCAAAATTTTATAAACCTCTATCATATCCCCTCTTAGTCATCTCTTTTCCAAGCTGAACAGTCCCAGTCTCTCTCTTTCTCCACATATGGAAGCTGTTCCATATCCCTAATCCCACTTGCTTCTGCTTGTATCACTATTGTCTTTTATCTTATGTTTTAATTTAAAAAACAAAAATAATGGATTTTAAAACTTCTGATATACAATATGGAACAGTTTGAGAGAGAAAAACAGTACAGTTTTTGTTCAGTGGTTCTGAACTGAATAATAACTGTGATATTGGCAGCCTTGTTGTACCTTCCCTTAAAATTAGACTACAAGCCTTTCAAGACAAGAACAGTGTCATCCTATGTATTTCTATAGTACCTAACCCAATGAGAGCCTTATCCTGAATGTGGCTTTTATACCACTAGTACTAATCCAAACACACACAATATGGGATACTAAGGAAAAAACAGTAGTGGACAACACTGAAAAGTTAGCATTTACCAA
This sequence comes from Chrysemys picta bellii, assembly GCF_011386835.1. Classification (NCBI taxonomy): domain Eukaryota; kingdom Metazoa; phylum Chordata; order Testudines; family Emydidae; genus Chrysemys; species Chrysemys picta. The sequence continues at coordinate 85,722,404 of NC_088792.1, forward strand.
CCATTATCACAAATTTCTTAAGCTAAGTATAGAGGAAAATTCTGGCCTCTGAAATACACTCAGTGGTAAACGTTATCAAATACTGACTTTTTAATGGTGAACACTTTATAAATTAGTCTATGATTTTCCTCTCCTTGCTGAACACATTCAAGGAACCAAGTTCTCCCTAGCTATAGACAAAACACGCACACCTAAAATGATGTGGCCCATTGAATCAGAGAGGTATCTTGGTTCCTCCCCAAATCCATGGAGAGGCCCTTCTCAGGTCACCTGCAACTAGAGAGATGTGGGTCAGAGCCTAGGGCTCAGGAATCCTGGTCTAGAAATGTGCCTTGACAAAAAATGGGCCCTAACTAATCTCTTAATTCTCCCACAAACACAAATATTACTTTTACTCCTGACAGAAATAATATAGGATAGATTACAGGTGTAAATTAACTGTGCTTTAGGGCCAAATATAAAAGTACAAAATTTGGGCCACAGACTTTTTGTTCAAGGTTAAAGGGCAATAACTTAAGCAATAAATAAATAAAAAGTGTAGTCGTATTTTATTACTTGGAAAAAAACTGCATAATAAAAAGTCAATTTATATTAATTATCGACAATATGTCATCTCTCCCCACTCTGGCTATTTTTTCTATCAGCCTACATTTTCCCTATTGAGCAATTAGTAATGAACTGTAAGTCCCACAGCATCTTGAAAAGGCATTTTAAATGTAACACATCAGTTAGACATTTTATACTAGCTGTCAAGTTGGATGGACATAATAGATATAGTTACAATAAAAAAGAGCAAATATACAAGATTTATATCTGGAGAGACAGCCATTAGCTATACGTATGACAAAATAATATGTCGATTCAATATGTTATTCCTTGGATATTTTCATCCCAATTCAGGCATCTAGAAGTTTCTCTGCAGTTCAGAAGCCAGTATTATAGTTTGTTCACAAACAAGAGCTATTTTATACCTTATGAAGTAGGTGGCAGAGATTTACAACGTTTCTCCATTTTTAATCCATTGGTATGAGGTGTCAGTAAGCATTAGTGGGAATTAAAACACATTTGTAATGCTGCAGACCCTTACAGAGATAAAACTGCCTATGCCTCCAGCATAATAGAAATTGCTGTAGAGCTCAGTGTCTTGTAAGTAGACACACATCATGTTATGTGTGCTGATAATAACAAAACAACTTCACTTTCCTTTGAACAGAGTACTCTCCCTTGGCTGCAAAAGTAGGTTATATACAGTATTAGCACTAAACAGAAAAATAACTATCCCTATTATAACATTTTTAAAAGTACATATGAAAAAGCACATACACTCTGTTACAAAGAAAGATAATGGTGTTTCTTAGAATATCCTAAAATACCGATTTGCATAAGTGGGGAAAAGGTGATAGTGCTATCATTGGTTGAACATTATAAAGACTTGGAAATATCTTCTCCAAAAATATGGCAAGTTCATTAGAATTATGTGTTATTTGTGTATCTGGATGATATCGCTGTATTCTTAAAAATGATTTCAGCACAAATTATTATCTGTCTGAAAATTCAATAAGGCCATTCATTAAGGCCAAGATAACGTTTCTAGATACCTTAAATGACTGCTTCATGGAGCAGCTAGTCCTGGAACCCACGAGAGGAGAGGCAATTCTTGATTTAGGCTACATCTACACTACAGGGGGGGGTCGATTTAAGATACGCAAATTCAGCTACGCGAATAGCGTACCTGAATTCGACGTATCGCAGCCGACTTACCCCGCTGTAGGGACGGTGGCAAAATCTACCTCTGCGGCTTCCCGTCAACGGCGCTTACTCCCACCTCCGCTGGTGGAGTAAGAGCGTCGATTCGGGGATCGATTGTCGCGTCCCAATGGGACGCGATAAATCGATCCCTGAGAGGTCGATTTCTACCCGCCGATTCAGGCGGGTAGTGTAGACCCAGCCTTAGTCATTCGTGGAGCACAGGACCAGGTCTAAGAGGTGAATATAGCTGGACTACTTTGTAACAATGACCATAATTAAATTTAACATCCCTGTGGCAGGGAAAACACCACAGCTGCCCAACACTGTAGCATTTAATTTCAGAAAGGGGGACTACACAAAAATGAGGAGGTTAGTTAAACAGAAATTAAAAGATACAGCAGTAAAAGTAAAATCCCTGCAAGCTGCATGGAAACTTTTTTAAAAACACCGTAATAGAGATTCGACTTAAATGTATACTCCAAATTAAATAACACAGTAAGAACCAAAAAAGAGCCACAGTGGCTAAACAAAGTAAAAGAAGCGGTGAGAGGCAAAAAGGCATCCTTTAAAAAGGTGGAAGTAAGTCCTAGTGAGGAAAATAGAAAGGAGCATAAACTCTGGCAAATTAAGTGTAAAAATATAATTAGGAAGGTCAAAAAAGAATTTGAAGAACAGCTAGCCAAAGACTCAAAAAGTACTAGCAATTTTTTATTTTTATTTTTTTAAGTACATCAGAAGCAGGAAGCCTGCTAAACAACCAGTGGGGCCAGTGCACGATCGAGATGCTAAAGGAGCACTCAAGGACGATAAGGCCATTGCAAAGAAACTAAATGAATTCTCTGCATCAGTCTTCACAGTTGAGGATGTGAGGGAGATTGCCAAATCTGAGACATTCTTTTTAGGTGACAAATCTGAGGAGCTGTCCCAGATTGAGGTGTCGTTAGAGGAACTTTTGGAACAAATTGATAAACTAAACAGCAATAAGTCACCAGGACTAGATGGTATTCACCCAAGAGTTCTGAAGGAACTCAAATGTGAAATTGCAGAACTACTCACTGTAGTCTGTAACCTATCATTTAAATCAGCTTCTGTACCAAATGCCTGGAGGATAGCTAATGTGACACCCATTTTTAAGGGGGGGGGAGGGATAGCTCAGTGGTTTGAGCATTGGCCTGCTAAATCCAGAGTTGTGAGTTCAATCCTTAAGGAGGCCACTTAGGGATCGGGGGCAAAAATCAGTACTTGGTCCTGCTAGTGAAGGCAGGGGGCTGGACTCAATGATCTTTCAAGGTCCCTTCCAGTTCTATGAGATAGGTATATCTCCATGTGTTTAAAAAGGGCTCCAGAGGTGATCCTGGGAATTACGGGCCAGTAAGCTTGATTTCAGTACCAAGCAAACTAGTTGAAACTATAGTAAAGAACAAAATTGTCAGACACATAGATGAACATAACTTGTTGGGGAAGAGTCAACATGGTTTTTAGAAAGGGAAATCATGCCTCACCAATTGACTAGAATTCTTTGAGGAGGTCAACAAGCATGTGGACAAGGGGGATCCAGTGGATATAGTGACTAAGTTTTCAGAATGCCTTTGACAAGGTCCCTCACCAAAGGCTATTAAGCAAAGTAAGCGGTCATGGGATAACAGGGAAGGTCCTCTTATAGATTGGTTAAAAGATAGGAAACAGTTACCAAAGGGTAGTGTGACAGACCCAGACCAGTGGGGTACAGGAGTCTAGTAGAGGGCAAATATACTGGTCACTGGATGAGTAGTTTTCTGTTCCCTGAGTGACCAGAGAAGGGGTTGCACTAGAGTAATCAGGAACCTGCTAGACCCAGTTAAGGCAGGCAGGCTAATTAGGACACCTGGAGCCAATTGAAAAGAAGCTGCTAGAATCAATTAAGGCAGGCTAATCAGGGCACCTGGGTTTTAAAAGGAGCTCACTTCATTTTGTGGAGTGAGTGTGGGGAGCTGGGAAGCAAGAGGCGCAAGGAGCTGAGAGGGTGTGCTGCTGGAGGACTGAGGAGCACAAGCGTTATCAGACACCAGGAGGAAGGTCTTGTGGTGAGAATAAGGAAGGTGTTTGGAGGAGGCCATGGGGAAGTAGCCCAGGGAGTTGTAGCTGCCATGCCGCTGTTACAGGAGGCACTATAGACAGCTGCAGTCCACAGGGCCCTGGGCTGGAACCCAGAGTAGAGGGCGGGCCCGGGTTCCCCCCAAACCTCCCAATTGACCTGGACTGTGGGTTCTTCCAGAGGGGAAGGTCTCTGGGCTGTTCCCCAACCCACATGGTGAATCTCTGAGGCAAGAAAATCCGCCAATAAGCGCAGGACCCACCAAGATAGAGAAGGAACTTTGTCACAATAGGAATAAATGGTCAGTTTTCAGAATGGAGAGAGGTAAATAATGGTGTCCCCTAGGGGTCTGTACTTGGACCAGTCCTAATTCAACATATTCATAAATGATCTGGAAAAGGGGGTAAACAGGGAGGTGGCAAAATTTGCAGATGTTACAAAACTACTCAAAATAAATTCTGGGCAGACTGTGAAGAGGTACAAAAGGATCTCTCAAAACTGGGTGACTGGGCGACAAAATGGCAGATGAAATTCAATGTTGACAAATGCAAAGTAATGCACGTTGGAAAATATAATCCCCACTATACATCTAAAATGAATAAATTAGTTGTTACCACTCAAGAATGAGATCTTGGGAGTCATTGTGGATAGCTCTCTGAAAATATCCAATGTGCAGTGGCAGTCAAAAAAGCAAACAGAACGTTGGGAATCACTAAGAAAAGGATAGATAAGAAGACAGAAACTATCATATTGCCTCTATATAAATCCATGGTATGCCCACATCTTGAATACTTTGTGCACATGTGGTCGCCCCATCTCAAAAAAGATATATTGGAATTGGAAAAGGTTCAGAAAAGGGCAACAAAAATGATTAGGGGTTTGGAACGGCTTCCACATGAGAAGAGATTAATAAGACTGGGACTTTTCAGCATGGAAAAAAGAAATGACTAAGGGGGGGGTATGATAGAGGTCTATAAAATCATGACTGGTGTGGAGAAAATTAATAAGGAAGTGTTATTTACTCCTTCTCATAACAAAAGAACTAGGGGGCACCAAATGAAATGAATAGGCAGCAGGTTTAAAACAAAAGGAAGTATTTCTTCACACAATGCATAGTGAACCTGTGGAACTCCTTGCCAGAGGATGTTGTGAAGGCCAAGACCATAACAGGGTTCAAAAAAGAACTAGATAAATTCATGGAGGATAAGTCCATCAATGGCTATTAGCCAGGATGGGCAGGGATGGTGTCCCTAGCCTCTGCTTGCCAGAAGCTGGGAATGGACGACAGGGAATGGATCACTTGATGATTACCTGTTCAGTTCATTCCTTCTGAGGCACCTGGCATTGGCCACTGTCGGAACACAGGATACTGGGCTAGGTGGACCTTTGGTCTGACCCAGTATGGCCGTTCTTATGCCAGGTACAAAGTACACTGAAATGAACTGAAGCCTTACTGTTGACTTAAATGGCCTTTGGAGCTTATCCTTATTCACTAGTGTTTATTCTCCTACTTAAAAATAGTAACACCATCCTAGCAGAAACAATACTATATGGCTTAGCTGATCAATCATACGCTACATGTACTAAATAGCAAATACTAGGCAGTGAAAAGTTTTGAAGAATCCACAGGCTGAAGTTTGCTTACATAAACTGCTAGACACTACAGCAATAGAAATAAATAATAAATTGAATATTTCTGAATATAGGATTGTTTTGATCACAATTCACAGACACAAAAGGCCAAAATTTGTCATGCATTTTGTTAGTAACAGAGTTTGACCAGTTCTACAAGATAAATTGGTATTTGAAGCAACACACATTAAAAGCAAGGAACAAGATTTTTTTTTAAAAAGGTCTGTCTACTCAAAAACTTAAAGTACAACTGCTCGTCAAATGTATGATCAGCACCTAAATGTCCCATTTGCAGTGTAATTTGTACCATACTAGGAAACTGGTTACAATACAGTAATGTCCTGATAGAATTAAAGAGAGATTTCTGTCTTGTAGCAGTCAGAAACAAACCATATTTTAAACTTTTTCTCCAAAAGTACTACAGCTTTGCAAAAAAGTCTAAGGATGTGTCATGGTTCAGAACTGGTCTTGAATTAACAGTGAAATCCAATGAATAAAGTTGAATCAACTATGCTGTATAACTAATTTTTGCACGTTCTGAGAAACTGATTGTGAAAGGAAAGATGGGCAGAAAGCTAGAAGTGAAGAGGAGGAGGAGTGGTCCAGTGGGTGTTCAAGGCAATGAACAGCATTTAAATTCGAAGCGTGATAAAAGGATTCAAGCTGAACACCAACAAAGTAAAGATCTTTCATGTCAACGAATAAAAGCCATTTGTTTTCAAGTAGTTTGAGTCTATTAAGTCTTATTAAGCATGCCACCATTTCCAAGGCATCAATATCACAAAATGCAGAGAAAACTGGTACTTCATCTCTGCAGCATTAGTTTTTTTAGCCACAAGGGAGGCCCAAAGAAGCCAATGTCCTTAGTAGTCAATAAAATCCAGAGACTTAGGGTATGTCTATACCATCCGCCGGATCGGTAGGTAGTGTTCAATGTATCGGGGATTGATTTATCGCATCTCGTCTGGATGTGATAAATCGATCCCCGAATCAACGCCCGTACTCCATCTCGGCAGGAGGAGTAAGTGTAGTCGACGGACAAGCTGCGGCAGTCGACTCACCGCCATGAGGACAGCCAGGTAAGTCGAACTAAGATACTTTAACTTCAGCTACACGAACAGCGTAGCTGAAGTTGCGCATCTTAGTTCAAACCCCCTCCCCACCCGCTAGTGTAGCCCAGGCCTTAGGAATTGCCCCCATATGAATTGCTGCAGAACGAGTAGGAACTTTATTGGAGGATGAAAGAAATCCTGGAACACACCTCCCAGCAGAATCCTTTAGCAACAGATCATCTTCATAGCATATGTAATTAGCATGACTTCTGAATTCTCGTAGCATCAGCAAGCATCGTCTTACACATTCTGATGAAACAAATAGAGGTGGAACAGTATTTTCTGTTGCATCAATTTGTGATAGAGGCTCGTGATTCTTTTTAAAAAAAAACATTAAGGTCAGTCCTAGACTATAGTCCATTTAAAACTGTAAACTGGAGATATCTATCAAATTTGAGGTTTTTTTTAATGCTGTAGGCTGACCTCTGTAATATTAATAATGAATATTTAAATAGCAGAGGAAGATTTCCCTATTGAACTAAATCCCTCAAGAAAGATAAGAAAGAAGAAATCTCTAGGGCGCCAAGTGCATATGAAACAACGATGTTAGTAAATAGATGCTACAATTGCAGCTTTTGTCAGCTACACAATGCAGCAAGATCTTAAGACCTATAGGAAAGTGTGATGGTACCTCTGTTCATCCCACTCTTTCTACATAATGCTTTCACCACATGAGGAAGTCTGGATTGCCTCAAAGAACAGTCTTGGCACATTGCATAGGAGTGAAACTTTAAGACCCTGAGTAGATTTGCTTCTTTCTGGTGGCATAGATGGCAGGGTAGGATTATGAAGTTGCAGTAACATGCAGACATCAGAACACATGGCAGAGAGAGAGGTTTAATGAGTTCCCATTATATAAATACCCAGGCAAGAATCTTTGTTAGAGATGAAAATATTACTGTAATGGGGTGGTCACCCTGCTCCTTCCTGAAGGAGATAAAGCAGCCCTGGAGAGGGCTGCAGCGGGGAAAGCAGCCACAGCTGTGGTCAGCTTAATCAGGGCCCAGCTGGCCCTTATAAGAGGGCTGTGGGCCAGAAGAAAGACACACGCCCTCTCTAGCTACCTAAGAGAGAAGGACCAGGCTGCCTGGGAAGTTGAGAAGGGTACCTGAGGTGAAGCAGTGCTGGGGAAGGGCAGAGGAAGTTGGGAAGCTCCAGCCTAGCAAAACCCCAGGCTGCAGGCCAAGTTAAGGGCCCACAAAGGGTACTGGGGCTGTAGAGGGGCAGCCCAGAGACAGCCAGAGGCAGCTGGTCCAACCCCCCTTGCCGATGATGAGTGGTTTATAGACTGCAGTCTGCCCCAGGGAACGGGGACTAAATGGAGATGGGCAGTAGCCACTGAGGCAAGGGGAAGATAGGGGGTTGGGGGTTCCCCAAGGAGGGGAGACCCAGGTTTGGGGTTACTGCTGGGGCAGAACCCCAGGGCAAAGGGCACCGGGTCCACAAGGGACACAGGGGCCAGCGGCAGGCGAGCCATCAGCCGGCAGAGGGCGCTCCAGGCTAGAAAGAGCTAATTCCCTGGATGACCAGCAAGAGGCACCGTGCCGGTGAGTCATCACCCCGCCACAATTACCTATTAGTATTAGTTGCTCTTCATTGTTAGCCCTCACTAAGGATACACCCCACCACAAACTTTGCCTAAAAACTCGTGGAAGAGGAATACTACAGGCCTAAAAGGATGAAATTCCAAAATAACCATCAGGTGGACTCCCAACAAACTAAGTGCAAGACCAGAAGTCTGAAAGTGTAACAAGTACGCCAAGATGTCCTGGATAAAAACTAGCTTTGGCTGGACTCCCTGGGCTGGCAACAATATTGAAAACTGTTTCATCTCTGCTGAACAGGCTGCTCTCTCTGAGCTCAGGTTTTTCTGTGGTGAAGTCATGGCTACTTGGGGGTAAGAGCCCCAATCTATCTATCTTTCTCAGAGCCCATGCCTTAACAGCACTGGGGTCATCTGGCTGGGAAATGGCTAGGCATAATTCACTCTCTGCTGAGCCTCGGAAAGCTCCCTGATATATAGAGCACCTTTCGGACTTTGCCCAGTGCTTGTGAGACTGCTCTGCCATGCCTGAAAGGGGGAAGAGGAGTTCAGCAAGCAACTGCTGCAGCAGAGGCTCCAGGTGGCTATAGCCATGACATGGCATAAACCCTGAACCCGGAACAAGGAAGGCAGCTTGGAACAAATAAAAGCTCACTACTGCCTAAAAATAGCTTAAAAATAATAAAGGCAAAAGGGGGATAGTCAAGTTCAGGATCCTGACCCAAGGAAGAAAGGAGAGCAGCAGAATACGGACCCTGGATTTCAGAAAAGCAGACTTTGACTCCCTCAGGGAACTGATGGGCAGGATCCTCTGGGAGAATAACATGAGGGGGAAAGGAGTCCAGGAAAGCTGGCTGTATTTTAACCTTATTGAGGTTGCAGGAAAAAACCATCCCGATGTGTGGAAAGAATAGTAAATATGGCAGGCAACCAGCTTGGCTTAACAGTGAAATCCTTGCTGATCTTAAATGCAAAAAAGAAGCTTACAAGAAGTGCAAGATTGGACAAATGACAAGGGAGGAGTATAAAAATATTGCTTAGGCATGCAGGAGTGAAATCAGGAAGGCCAAATCACACTTGGAGTTGCAGCTAGCAAGAGATGTTAAGCGTAACAAGAAGGGTTTCTTCAAGTATGTTAGCAACAAGAAGAAAGTCAAGGAAAGTGTGGGCCCCTTACTGAATGAGGGAGGCAACCTAGTGACAGAGGAGGTGGAAAAAGCTAATGTACTCAATGCTTCTGGATAGCAATCTGAGCTAAGAGCGCTGCTGAGGATGCTTGTGAATGCATGGAATGAGCAGTCAGGTTACTTAAGAACATAAGAATGGCCCTACTGGATCAGACCAAGGGTCTATCTAGCCCAGTATCCTGTCTTTCAACAGTGGCCAGTGCCATGTGCCCCAGAGGGAATGAACAGAACAAGTAATCATCAAGTGAGCCACCCCCTATCTCTCATTCCCAGCTTCTGGAAAATAAAGGATAGGGACACTATTCCTGCCCATCCTGGCTAATAGCCATTGATGGACCTATCCTCCATGAATTTACTAGTTCTTTTTTGAACCCTGTTATGGACTTGGCCTTCACAACATCCTCTGGCAAGGAGTTCCACAGGTTGACTGTGCATTGTGTGAAAAAATACTTCCTTTTATTTGTTTTAAACCTGCTGCCTATTAATTTCATTTGGTGACCCCTAGCTCTTGTGTTACGAGAAGTAGTAAACAACACTTCCTTGTCTACTTTCTCTACACCAGTCATCATTTTATAGACCTCTATCATATCTTCCATTAACCATCTCTTTTCCAAGCTGAAAAGTCCCAGTCTTATTAATCTCTCCTCATATGGAAGCCATTCCATACCCCTAATCATTTTTGTTGCCCTTTTCTGAACATTTTCCAATTCCAATATATCTTTTTTGAGATGGGGCGACCACATCTGCACACAGAATTCAAGATATGGGTGTACCATGGATTTATATAGAGGCAACATGATATTTTATGTCCTATCTATCCCTTTCTTAATTATTCCCAGCACTCTGTTTGCTTTTTTGATTGCCGCTGCATATTGAGTGGATGTTTTCAGAGAACTATCCACAATGACTCAAAGATCTCTTTCTTGAGTGGTAACATCTACTTTAGACCCCATCTTTAGATGTATAGTTGGGATTATGTTTTCCAATGTGCATTAATTTGCATTTATCAACATTAAATTTCATTTGCCATTTTGTTGCCGAGTCACCCAGTTTTGAGAGATCCTTTTGTACCTCTTCGCAGTCTGCCTGGGTCTTAACTATCTTTAGCAATTTTGTATCATCTGCAAATTTTGCCACCTCACTGTTTACCCCTTTTTCCAGATAATTTATGAATGTTAAATAGGACTGGTCCCAGAACAGACCGCTGGGGGACACCACTATTTACTTCTCTCCATTCTGAAAATAGACCATTTATACCTACCCTTTGTTTCCTATCTTTTAACCAATCCATGAGAGCAACTTCCCTCTTATCCCGTGGCAGCTTACTTTGTGCAAGAGCCTTTGGTGAGGGATCTTGTCAAAGGCTTTCTAAAAATCTAAGTACACTATATCCACTGGATCCTCTTGGTCCACATGCTTGTCGACCCCCTCAAAGAATTCTAGTAGATTTGTGAGGCATGATTTTCCTTTGCTAAAAACCATGTTGACTCTTCCCCAACAAGTTATGTTCATCTATATGTCTGACAATATTGTTCTGGTACTGAAGTCAGGCTTACAGGCCTGTAATTGCTAGGATCACCTCTGGAGCCCTTTTTAAAAATTGGCATCACATTAGCTATCCTCCAGTCATCTGGTACAGAAGCTGATTTAAATGATAGGTTACAGACTACAGTTAGTACTTCTGCAATTTAACAGTGGAGTTCAGAACTCTTGGATGAATACCATCTGGTCCTGGTAACTTATTACTGTTTAATTTATCAGTTTGTTCCAAAACCTCCTCTAATGACACCTTAACCCGGGACAGTTCCTCAGATCTGTCACCTAAAAAGAACGACTCAGGTTTGGGAATATCCCTCACATCCTCAGCCGTGAAGACCGATGCAAAGAATTCATTTAGTTTCTCCACAATGGCCTTATCGTCCTTGAGTGCTCCTTTAGCACCTCAATCGTCCAGTGGCCCCACTGGTTGTTTAGCAGGCTTCCTGCTTTGGATGTACTTAAAAAAAAATATTTTTTTGAATCTTGGGCTAACTGTTCCTCAAATTATTTTTTGACCTTCCTAATTGTATGTTTACACTTCATTTGCCAGTGTTTATGCTCCTTTCTATTTTCCTCAATACTATTTAACTTCCACTTTTTAAAGGATGCCTTTTTGCCTCTCATTGCTTCTTTTACTTTGTTGTTTAGCCATGGGGGCTCTTTTTTGGATCTCTTACCATGTTTTTTAATTTGGGGTATTGTATACATTTAAAGTTGAGCCTCTATTATGGTGTCTTTAAAAAGTTTCCACACAGTTTGTAGAGATTTCACTTTTGGCACCGTACCCTTTACTTGGTGATGAAACACCTGTCTGTTCCTATCAACGATGGATACACAAAGTTATCCAAGATGAGATTCTCCATGAGGAGATTGGCAGACCTTTCATCCTGTCCACTATAGCCACAAATGGATTAGTCCTCTATATGTAGAATGTCAGAGCTTGTCTAAGACGAACATTCAATGTGTGTAGTCGTTGTTCATTCCTATTTGCGTGAAGTTTTAGGTAAAACACAGGTAAGTAAATTGCTTGACTGCTATGAAAATCTGAAACTACTTTAAGGGAGGAAACTCAGATAAGGGCATAAGTACACCTTTAAAGAAGACAGTATGGTGGCTCCAATGTCAAGCCCCATAGTTCAGACACATTTCTGGCAGAAGTGATTTCAGTTAGAAAAGCCACCTTCCAAGAGAGGTATAGTAAGGAGCTCATTGCTAAAGGTGGTCCCGTAAGTTTAGACGGGGCCAGGTTCAAGTCTCAAGTCTCACATGTGCAATCACTCTGTAGATCTAGTGCACCTCCCACTGCTTCTGTTGATTCCCTAGGTGCTGCTGGAGGACCACCAGGACCTGCTTAACTGCCCCCTGGAATTAAAGTGGAAATTCTGGTGACCAGCCTTGTCCCTTCATATACCAACTTGGAGGGCAGACCATCTTTTAATAAATAAGGCTTGCGTATATTTAGGTTCCATCATCTAATTGTCCAAACTTAAAAAGTCCCAAAGTGCATTTAACACACACAAAATCCTTCCTCCTCCACTGGGACTATTCCTCAGCCTTTCTTCAGGGCTTAGCCTGCAGCCTCTCCCATCCACTGGGTTCAATACCCTTGCAATAGACTTGTTCACCCTCCTTCCCTAGGGTTAGTACGGGAATCCAATCACACGCTTTACTCTGGATTCTGGCAGAGGGCCCTGTACTGACCAGATAGGTGTGCTCCTTTACTTGTGCTGTGGTTTTCTCTGAGCCACTTTCTATCCAGCCTTTTCAGTTCCTCTTGGGGTCTCTATCTCTTCCCCGATTAGTCATTTCTCTCCCAGGCCTCCCTGCCTAAAGTGATTTTTTTCACTGCTCTGAGCTTGGCTTAGCCCCAGGGTCCCCAGCTCACAGCGTAAGCCTCCTTGTTATACAGGTCACTTTTGTCTAGTTTCCTAAATCTGGATTTAGGTGCCTAACTAAGCATACAAGTTTGAAAATTTGGTTTAAATTTATTAGAATACAGTGGTTTTCAACTTTTTCATTTGCAGAACCCTAAAAAAATTCCTAATGGAGGTGCAGACCCTTTAGAAATCTAAGACAGTCTGTGGACCCCCAGGGGAAAATGGGCCACAGGTTGAAAACCACTGGAATATATCATATATCAAGAAGAGCGCACCCTAGACTGCCATGTGGATGGGCAAATACCAGTCTTGGTCCCATGATCCTCAGGTTGACATACGGTGAGAGTACAACTCTGTATACTGCCACTGAGAACGAATGAAGAGCAGTGAGTAACAGAACAGCAACCCCTTTGGTCAACTAAGAACTGGCAACTGAGGACAAAAGTATGGGAGATTACATGAAATTGGCCCAGTAGAGGGAGGATGGGGATTTAAACCAGACAGGAAAATTTAAATACATCCGTACAGTTCTGAAAGGGATGCTGAGAAGCCATGGGGAAAGTATACATAGAAGAGAAAGGGAATTTGCAACAATATAATTCAGAACCAAATTCCAATCAGATCTTAAGATGAGAGCCCCCTAAATTACTTAGGCTGTGACTACCAAAGAGATTGCCTCTCTCCATACTGTCACAGCTGAGATCAGCAGTGATGCTCAAGCTGCATCACCCTTGCTATACTGGAGAGGGGGCTGTACACAGAGTGCTCTCTGAGTGCTCCAAGATTTTGGAATATGCTCTTCATTTGGATTTGAAATACCCCAAACTTAGTAAATCTGAGGGCATGTTGCAAAAGCCATTTATTTGATAGGAAAATACCATCAGCTTTCCCCATAAAACCCTAACAGTAATGGTACAATAGAAAGGAGCTCTTCTGTTGCTTTTATTTACTGGCTGGCTGAGTTCATTCGTTAATGTTTATGGTTGTTTAATCTTGCTGCCAGGCTGAGTTTGTTATTTAACATGAGTTTTTAAAGCTGCAAGGTGGCCATTATATTGTGAGAATAATTGTCAGGTGCCTAGAATTTTCTGTATGGGTTTTTATTTAACTTTGTTTTGTTTTGGCAATTGTTTAAATCTAACAAAAGAAATAAATCACATGTATATATTCAGTTTGAGTTTTATTTTTTAATAAAAGTCTAGCAACTCTAAGAAAACTTCTGAAATATTCTCAATTTGGATTAATGTAAAAAACAAATTATTGTAGGTATAAATTATTCTATGCATACATCCTATAGAGCACAAATGTATACTTATTAATTATTCAAAGAAGGAGATGGGGCAAATTGAACTCAGTTCAGCAAAAGCCCTTCTACTACCACACTTAGGAAAATTAGTCACATGGCAGCACAGTGTCTAGGTAATAATGATGACAGCTCTCTAGTGGACCTCATGTAGTTTTTAAACAGACTTTGTGAGGGTCAGCTGATCAGAAAATGCTTACAATCTTTGATATCTGGACTCAATGGTGAGCTGAACTCCAGCACCCTTGAACTGCCCCCAAATCAACACAGCCACCATGCGTTGTTCCTCACTGATCCTTATGCATGCAATCCTCTATAAAACTAATTCATGAGGCCACTTCTCTGTCCTCTGAAATTTCTCTTAAAGAACAACCTATGCTGTGACACCATATGAAACTGGGCAGCTGACAATGGATAGGTTGCGGGGCTGTAGGGTTAAAAAGTTTAATATAATTAATGTACATAACTGGTTTGTATCACTCTTCCCTACTATTCATATGTCACTTAATTTAGAGAAAAAAAATAATGCAATGGACCTAACAAAAAAATATGCATATCACTCCCAAACCTCTCTGTTCCCATCCCCTGACCGCCCACCCCGGAACCTCCACCCCATCCAACCACCCCCTCCTCCCTGACTGCCTCCCCAGAACCCCCGCTTCCTTACCCAAACCCCCCCGCTCCCTGCCCCCCTTACCAGCAGCAGGAGCTCACAGCCGCGACACCCGGCCAGAGCCAGTGGGCAGCGGGAGAGGGGCCGAAGACTAGGCTCCCAGGCCAGGGGCTCAGGGGCTGGGTTGGATGTGGCCTGCAGGCCATAGTTTGCCCACGTCTGGTTTAAAAACATCCAAAATTATTGTACAATGTCAGTGTAGTAATTTGAGGTGTTTTTTTTGGGGGGGGGGGGTGTTTGTTTTTAAATCTGCTCTTGAGTTTCATTAAGAGGTAATCAGCTTGAAGTGATGCACCCAGCATTATATATGATGCATTTTGCTCCAGGTAAGACGGTAAAGCTACTCAGCATTCAAGAGCTCAAGATAGAATTTTAAACCAGAGAATATAGACCTTAACAGAATTTGATTTTGTATTTTGTGTGAGGCACCTAATTACGTGTCTGTACATATGTTAAGTGACATGCAATTTATTTAATAGCTATTTATTAATAGAAAATGAAAATGTTGTACTGTATTTGTTTAAATAAGAGGCAACATCTATCATCTTAAAACACACCCACCCACAAAACATTGCTGTCTGTCAACTTTCTCCAATAGCACTACAACCTCAGAATTAGTTGCAAAAATTACTGAAATTAAAATTCTAAATGAGAATGTAGAATTATTCATGTCACACCTAAATCCACATACGTACATGGATTTTATACAAGAAGCTGTATTTACCGGACATGTGAAAGACATAGGGTGAAAGTAAAGTCCTGGCCCTGATGAAGTTAATGGCAAAACTACAATTGACTTTAATAGGTCCAGGATTTCACCCAGGATGGTCGGTAGTCCTAACAAAGGCAAGAGAAGCCAACTTTAAATGGTATTTCTACTTCAGGGAGCAGTTCTGATTATTTGAATTTGTTGTGTCTTCCAATTGTGACTGCTATGTCCATGATCTTTCATAGACATTTTTTTTTCTAACAAATTAATATGAAGGTTTCATAAGAACTTCAAAATCACATTATACTTTAAATAGAAACCTCACAATAGGTGCACTAAAAATATTACAGCAAAGGTTGGCAGAGACACGAGCTAGTTAGAATAAACAAAAATCTGTGATTACAGAAAAAATATATAGGCTGAAAATTGTTCTACAAGGCATCAGGTAAGATATCAAATACACTTCTATCATTATAAGCAATTAGGCAGTATCTTTTTTAAAGTGCTCTTTGATGTGAGATGTGCTATTTCCATGCATAAGCAATTCAAATATGGTCATTTTACATCTGTACTGCACTTTATCATCACTTCACTTATGTAAAAAAGAGAAAGTAACATTCTTTTATTTCTCTAATCCACAATTAAGAATTGTTGAGTCCTACATTTACTCTAAAACCAAGTTTGCCCCTGAAGTAGACAACAGAAAAAAAATCAAGTATATCATATTAAAAGTAAATATAAGCTTACCTAGCAGTGTACCAGAAATTCAGTAAATAGGAGACTTAGGATTAGTAGCTAGGTGCAGGCCAATAAGAAGCCAATAGTGATAATGCATTAGGTTTTATTTTGATTAGACTTTTATCCCAAACAAATTAAAATATGCAATTAATCAAAGGAAATTGGCAGGAAGTATGATTTCACATTATAAATATTAGCAAGGCAGACGAATCCTCAAAACAAAACTTAGAGAACACAGGAATTGTCATACCAAATCAGACACATGGTCCATCTAATCCACTTTGTTATTTCTCTGAGAGATGCTTCAGAGAATGGTGCAAGAAACGCTACATTAGGCAAATATGGGATAATCAGCTCCCCTATAAAGGTCTCCTCCAAATCTTTAATACTTAGAGATTGGCTTAATACTTGAAACATGAGGTTTTATAACCCTTCAGAAATGCTATGCTAGCATTAACTATTACAACTCTGGATCAGTGATACTCAGACTATGGCTTGTGAGCCGCAAGTGGCTCTTTAATGTATCTCCTGCAGCTCTTTGTAGCATATGATTTTAAAACACTCTGATGTAATTATTAACCAATATAAGTTATTAACCAATTGGGATGCTTTTAATATGTTAACCAATTATAGTTGAAAAAATAATACTTGGGTCAGTCATTTTGCTGTGAGATATATAAACTAAATATTTTCCCAGTCATACTGTTTAAATATGAATACATAGTACTATAGTAAATGAAAAATTCAAACTAGGGCCGTCAAGCGATTAAAAAAATTAATCGTGCTATTAATCATGTACACTTTGTATTCTGTGTTGTAATTAAAATCGATATATTTGAAAATTTAGAAAATCATCCAAAAATATTTAATAAATTTCAACTGGTTAACAGTGCAATTAATCGCAATTAATTTTTTTGAGTTAATCGTGTGAGTTAACTATGATTAATTGACAGTTCTCATTCAAACTACTGTGGCTCTTTTGGGTAACACTGATCACTAATTTGGCTCCTGAACCACTGATGTCTAAGTATCGCTGCTCTGGATATTCAGGTTATCCAGGTAAATCCCAATCCACCTTTGAATCTTGCTAAATTTCTGGTTTCAATGACATCTTGTAGCAATGAGTTTAACAGTCTAATTTCACATTGGTAGAATTAGTACTTCCTTTTATTAGTTTAGACTAAGTCTTAATTTCATTGAATGTCCCCTTGTTTTTGTGTTTTTTAGAGAGGGATAACAGAAGTTCCAATCTACCGCCTGTATACCATTCATTACACACACACACACACACACACACACACCTCCACACCCCCACCCCCACACCCCACCCTTTTGTCTCCTTTCTAAAGTAAAACAATCCCTTTATTTTCACTCTCTCTTCATATGTGAGGTTTTCCATATTCCTAATTATTCTCATTGCCCTTCTCTGAAGACCCTCTAATTCTTCAATATCCTTTTAACATGGGATGGTCAATACTGCACACAGTATTCCAGATGAGGCCATAGCATTATATCTTTTTCTATATTATTCTCCATCCAGTTCCTTGCACATACTAACATTGTTTTTTTGACCACAGCTACACATTTTGCTGAGGCTTTTCATTGAGTGTCAGATCCATTTCCTGAGTTTATACAACAATGTAAATCCCTATAAAAGTTCACTAAAACATCTATTAGAAAGGAAAGGGGAATAAATGTCAGACAAATAGATAGCAAAGTTTTAATTTGACAAGTCATTGCCAAAACCAAAAATAAAGTACTGTTCACACTCAAAGTATGGAATTATCTCAATCATACGTACCTCATTGTACATTACTATCTGAGCTAATAAGAAAGACCTTGGCATTGCAGAAATCTAAGAACATATGGTATTTTTTATTTTTAATTAAGCTTAATTTTGCTCAGAAAGCACCATACAGGTTTGAAATATTAAAGATAAAATTGTAGTTTGCAAGCCAAGAATACTCTTTGATCTTGAGTACCACTGAACACATCAGGGAATACAAACACTTCTGTATTCTAAAGGAAGAAATTCCGAGCCCTGTGCCTGGTTTGAGCAGCTGGGCACATACACAGCTCTACAGAGTGGTTGTGGAATTCCTACATGGAAACAGCTTTGGCCAAAGAGCTTTTATGTGACCCACCTTCATGGAGGAGGAGGAAAAAAAACAAGAGGATACATGCTGTGGCTATCCAAGCCCTGTCCCCTGATTGCTGTGCATAGAGAGTTCACGCTGAGTGAGGCATGCAACCCCCTACTCCTCCTCCGGATCATATACATAATTTTCCCTGTTGTATGACAAAGTCAAGGTCACTATTACATTTACGATGGAGGCAGAAGATGGTTTCACAGCAGAGGATTTAACAGGAATACAAGTTATGTTCAGAATGCTGAATGAAGGATCAAACACATAGAATAGTCTTTTACAGATACCACTTCATCCTTGAGAAATTCATGTATTCTGTCACTGAAATATAGGATCCTAACTATATAGTTCTTCATCAACCCACAAAATAATGGTGTCGCACAAAATATACAAGAAACCACTAAATCATCACCTTCATAAAAAGACACTAACTTATTTGGGGCTATTGTAAGGGACCATACTAGACAACATCAGCCATGCCATTTTAATGGGGAAGATGTACCATTCTGCTGATTGACAGAAATGCAATTAATGTAATGTGCTCCCTAGCAACAGTTCTAATTGAGTGTGCCTTTTATGAAGGTGAATTCAGCTTTGATCATGTAATTAATCAAAGACAATTATAAAAATGTACCTAAAGCTCCATTCAGTAGTATAACTTTCTGAGCACAGTAGCTAAATAATTTTCAAGTTCTCCATTGCACTTGTTAGGCTCTTAGAACTTTTTAGAGCCCCATTTGTTTGGATTGATGGAACTGTAGTGCAGAAACAAGAGTATATAGATTTCCAGTTTATTTACTTCTTGGAAAGACTTTTTCTGGACCAATCCATGAGTCACTGTCAAAGGAGACTCATTCTGGCTAGGAGATTTTGGCCTTTTGATTGATATGTCTGCCTGCCATTTATCCAAGGCCAGTTAATAAATTAACTCCATTATGCCAGATTGTTGGAGGTGAATTCCAGAAACTAATTTTACAGGTAGGAAATTCATTTTTTTTTTTAAGACACTTGGGCCTGGTCCCCACTAAGTCCCCAAATCGGACTAAGGTACGCAAATTCAGCTACGTTAATAACGTAGCTGAATTCGAAGTACCTTAGTCCGAACTTACCGCGGTCCAGACGCGGCAGGAAGTCTCCCCCCGTCGATGCCGCGTACTCCTCTCGGCGAGCTGGAGTACCGGCGCAGACTGTGAGCACTTCCGGGATCGATCTGGGATCGATTTATCGCGTCTTAACCAGACGCGATAAATCGATCCCAGAACATCGATGGCGTGCCGCCGGACCAGCCGGTAAGTGAAGACTAGGCCTTGGTTAGTAAAGTGAAATCCCCTCGATTAGCACAAACCCCAGTGGAAACAATAATATTAAGTGGCTATCCCGATTGTGCTGGAAAGACAGTCACTTTAATTTCCAGATTTGAAAATAACCATTGTACAAAGCATTAAATATTCGCATATGTGTATGAATAACATTCACATTGCAGTTACACCTAGACATCTTCAACCAGGCCATGGACTCACTATGCTAGGCACTATACTAACAACAGTAATGGACAATCCCTGTACTAAAGAGATTACAGTCTAAAAGACAAGACACAACAAGCAAATGACATGTGGTTAGGGGTATATGACACTAAGGGTATGTCTACACTACGAAATTAGGTCGATTTTATAGAAGTTGATCTTTAGAAAGCGATTTTATACAGTCAATTGTATGTGTCCCCCACTAAGCACATTAAGTCGGCAAGGTGCGTCCTCAATACCACAGCTAGCGTCGACTCACGGAGTGGTGCACTGTGGGTAGCTATCCCACAGTCCCCACTGCCCATTGGAATTCTGGGTTAAGCTCTCAATGCCTGATGGAGCAAAAACATTGTCGCGGGTGGTTTTGGGTACATGTCGTCAGTCTCCCCTCCCTCCCTCCGTGAAAGCAACAGCATTCAATCTTTCGCGCCTTTTTTCCTGGGTTACCCATGCAGACACCATAGCATGGAGCCTGCTCAGCTCACTGCTGCTGTTGTGAGCATAGTAAACACCTCGCACATTATCCTGTAGTATGTGCAGAACCTGGGAAGGAGCCACCAGCACGAGGACAACTGTGAGGATGACATGGACATAGACGTTCCTGAAAGTACAGGATGTGGCAATTGAGACATCGTGGCAGCAGTGGGGCAGGTTGATACAGTGGAACGCCGATTCTGGGCCCGGCAAACAAGCACAGACTGGTGGGACCACATAGTGTTGCAGGTAATGGGATGATTCACAGTGGCTGCAAAACTTGTGCATGTGTAAGGCCACTTTCCTGGAACTTTGTGAGTTGCTTTCCCCTGCCCTGAAGCACAGGAATACCAAGATGAGAGCTGCCCTGACAGTTGAGAAGCGAGTAGTGATAGCCCTGTGGAAGCTTGCAATGCCTGAATGCTACCAGTCAGTCGGGAATCAATTTGGAGTGGGCAAATCTACTGTAGGGGCTGCTGTGATCCAAGTAGCCAAGGCAATCACTAACCTTCTGCTAGCAAGGGTAGTGACTCTGGGAAATGTGCAGGTCATAGTGGATGGCTTTGCTGCAATGGAGTTCCCTAACTGGGGTGGGATGGCAGATGGAACACATATCCCTATCTTGGCATTGGACCACCTTGCCAACCAGTACGTAAACTGCAAGGGGTACTTCTCAATGGTGCTGCAAGCACTGGTGGATCACAAGGGACATTTCACCGACATCAACGTGGGATGGCTGGGAAAGGTGCAGGACACTCGCATCTTTAGGAACTCCAGGCTGTTCGAGCAGCTGCAAGAAGGTACTTGCAGACCAGAAAATTACTGTTGGGGTGTTGAAATGCCAATAGTTATCCTTGGAGACCCAGCCTACCCCTTGCTCCCATGGCTCATGAAGCCATACACAGGCAGCCTGGACAGTAGTAATGAGCAGTTCAACTGTAGGCTGAGCAAGTGCGGAATGGTGGTCGAATGCCTTTGGACATTTAAAGCCCGCTGGCGCTGTTTGCTGACTAGGTTAGACCTCAGCTTAACCAGTATTCCCATTGTTATTGCTGCTTGCTGTGTGCTCCATAATATCTGAGAGACTAAGCGGGAGATGTTTATGGCGGGGTGGGAGGTTGAGGCAAGTCGCCTGGCGGCCGATTTTGAGCAGCCAGACACCAGGGTGATTAGAAGAGCACAGCTAGGCATGCTGCGCATCAGAGAGGCTTTGAAAAAGCCCGCCAGCGAGTACTGGGGGTGGTTCCTCCCTCCCCCCAAGCCTGGGAGCTGGGCAGGTTGGGGCCGGGTCACTCCACTTCCTGCAGGAAGTGGCCAGACCCCCTACCCGCCCGTAGGCCTGGGGCCAGCCCTGCCCCCACCCCCGCTGTCCCCCATGGAGGCCTGGGGCAGGGCCACACACAGCCCCCCTGCGGAGGCCTGGGGCTGCGTAGGGCACCAAAATAGCTAGGGATGGCCCTGAATACAGCAGTCGATTTTAAGAGCCCTTTAGGTCGACAGAATGGGGTTGGTTGTGTAGACACATTGCTTATAAAATCGACCTGACGTGGCTAAATTCGACCTAACCACGTAGTGTAGACCAGGGCTAACAAACATACAAAGTTTTGCACACAGTAGCCATGTGCCTCATACTTAGCCAATCAGTAACAGAAATCACAACTCATCACCTCCCTAACCATTGTCAGATGGCAGTTTTCTGTATGCATCATGCAAGAAGTAAGTTTTGAAGAGGGACTTGAAGGAAGATAAGGTGGTGGCTTTACAGATTTTGATGGGAATTTTTTCCCCCCATACATAAGGGGTAGCATGGGAGAAAGCACAAAGCTGCCCATGGGAAAAGTGGACAAGTATACAGTCAAGTTGGTGGAGGACTAGCCTATGGAAGAATTTGAAATTTGGGGAAAGAAGTTGGTATTTGATACAGTGGAAGAGGTAGAGCCAAAGGAGGGACTTAAAAATGTGGGTGATATAGTCAGAGCCATGAACGCAAAAGATGACCTTAGCAGCTACATTTTGAGTGGACTGAGGTGGGAGGTTGGAGATATTAAGGGCAGAGAGGAGGCAACTGCAGTAAATTAATGTTTATGGTTTTCTTTCAACCCACGAAGATGCAATTGCCTGTACTGAATGAGATTTAACAAAAAAGAAGAGCGTGTTCCCCTTCTTTCAGATAAGGTTACAATATTGCTCTATCATTCCATCTTGCTAGGATAACATGAAAGCATGTTCTCCCCTCTTCCCCTCAAAAAAGAGTGAAGACTGACTTCTCCCCCGTCATTGTTTCTGGGCGAGAAGTCCATTGCCGAATAAGCAAAGGAAGGCACTGAGAAGAAACCTGCAATGTGGAGAACAAAAACAAGGATATGAGCCTCCCCAAATCCCTGGAGGACTTGAATCTGGAGGTAGGAATATGCAAATGGCTCTCTTGCTCTTAAACATCTAGGGGCTGCAGCTGCCAGTTTTAGAACTCAAACTCACAAGGAAAACTTCAATTGGAAAAATCTGGAAAGATAACTAGAGAAAAAATTACACAGAGAGAAGGATGCTTTGGATTGGCAAAGGCCACTCTGTGAGAAGACCCATTAACAAAGAGACAAAATTAGCCTACACATTTTCAAGAGTTGCTTACATTTATTGCAATTTTACAAGTATGAAAAAACACAAATAGAAAAAAGTGCCTTCATTGTCAATCTACTCAATTTCTGAACTACATTTTGAAACGAAAACAGAGAGCAATTTACTGACTTGGTTCTAATCAATAAAGTGAGTTAAAATTAACTGGAAGAAGTGCAGTGATTTCAGGGACAAGAACATCCATTTGTTCTGAATACAAATATTTGATAGCATTCAAATATTAGCATATATCAGCACACTAAAGACATAAGTGCAATATATAGTTCCACAGTAAACCTCTGCCTAGACTGTTTCAATTTAAGATTCAAATCGAATGAGAAGCTATTTTTTCTTATAGTTCTTTTTTGTGTTTGAGTGACCTCTTGTGGATGATTGTACAACAAAAACAAGTTGTTCTTTGCGGGTTGCCTTGAATACTGAACTTTGCAAACTTCTATCAAAAGGTACTGAACTCCTCAAACAAGAAACAGAGGGACTTTGTGCATATAGAAATTTAGAAGGGATAATTTTTTTTTCCCTCTCAATGTGTGCATGAGTGTAACGTATGGGAAATGTGCCAGACTGACAACCTGCAGACCGAAATCCTCTATTCACTGAATACACACGCGCACACACACACACACACACACACACACACACAGTTAAAGATTGACAATACTATCCCACCCAGGGGAATCAACCTTATCCTGAAGGGACTATTTCTAAGGGTAAGGAGATAGATTAAGTCTCTATGCCCATTCAGGTCTTGATCCTGCTCCTATTCAAGCCAATGAAAAAGCCCACGTTGACTTTAACCACGTGGATTCAAGCCCTTAACACCCTGGCCTCTCAGCAAAGATTGTCAAAAAAAAGTACTAACCAGGGCCACCAATGTTAGGTTTTGTGATGTGGATAATCATTCTCTGGGAACTGGACTGAAACCAGTCACTTCATATTAGGTATAGTTTAGATCCCCCAACATGTTCTGGCTGGCTTCAGCCTGTTGTGACACCCCAGCATGCAACTTGCTTCATCAAGACAGCTATCTCAGAGTTCTAACTGAAGCATTAACTGGCTCATACAGAGACAAGGGGCATTATTTTTTAATACAATTCAGAGTGCAATTTTGAAAGGATTATTTTTAATATCTCAAGGGCATAGAATTATCATCAAACATCTCAAAACTGTGTCTTATGCTTCAGAAAACATCACTCAACCCCAGCATGAATTTGTGGTTACATCTCAACCACAGAGCCCTGCCGGAATATGCACTCAGCTCACATGGTAGCAGTGCAGGAGCTAGCCAATGTCAGTTTGAGGAAAATAAAGCAAAAATTCCCAGTATTAAAAAATATATTTTAAAAGTTACTGGTATTTATGTTCTTTGAAGTCAGACTGTCCAGCTTTGACACTGCTGTGATGACTCAATAGGCACCACAGCAGGCACCACTTAGAGCTCTGCAGGTCTAAAGATCTCTGACAGCTCTCGCCTACTCTTCCTCTACTGAGCCAGCCTTACTTTGTAAAGTCAACCAGGTCTTCGTACAGTTTAAAATGATTTTAAAATGTATATATTTACAGATTACTTTGAAGACATCAAAATGTTTGCCCTGGATTCTGCTAGGATGGGTCAACTGACTGGTCTCACAATATGTTTATTAAAGCTGAACAATACTTTTAATCTGTAGGTGATTGAAAATAAAATTCTTTTTTGGGAAAAACGTATTTAGAATAAACTATCATTAGAGCTAGAGTAACAAACATCTTATGAACAATCTTGTACATACAAGCTGGAGATGCATGTTCACATAGGATACATTTTCCCAGCTACTCTACCAGAAATATTAAAAATTATCTGATCCAGATGGCTCTGGAAATGACAATAGCTCTTCAGTTTGAATGTGCCCCAGATAAGTGTTTGGACCCAGGACAAACTACTGAACTGTTGCTGTTTGGAATTCATCCATACTCTCAAATCTATGGGCTTTTTGAATTTATACGGAAGATCACCAGAATGGGACACCGTCTGGACAAAAAGTAGTATTAGCTCAGTGCAACAACTGTTCAATTTCTTCCTTTAAAATCACTTAATGGAAGTATGTTTCATGAGTGTTTGTTATTCCACACTTTAGATGGGATAACATATCTGCTATACTAATTTGATGGGAAATGGCTGGCCATATGTGTTTTCAATAATAATCTACTGGATGTAAAGAATTCCTAGGCAAATACCTGAAACCAAAAACTGTATGTGTATCTTGGAACTATCCTTTAATGTCTCTGGTTTCATTAAAATAAAATCAATAAAAATCAGAAAACATTGCCATATCTGAGAGAAATAAGTTAAAAGTGACACTGACATTGCAACCTGGAATTCAGGTAGGATGCAGTTGGTAACAGTGCAAGCTTTTGAAGTAATCTAGAGTCTTTCCCCTATTTCTGACATGTGATTTTACAAAAATATTGCCAGGAATTGTGGAATAAGATTCCAAATTACCCAATAGAATTCTCATCTTTCTCAGAAGACAAACATACATCACAAAATGCTATATCAAGATAATTATTATAATTATAGATAATAATGAAATGATTAGGCACAATGTTCTCTATGGTGCATCCAGAAGAAGGCACCTGGAATAAAAAAAATAAACTAGATATGTACACCTCTACCTTGATATAACGCTGTCCTCGGGAGAAAATCTTACCGCGTTATAGGTGAAACAGCGTTATATTGAACTTGCTTTGATCCACCGGAGTGTGCAGCCCCGCCCCCCCCCCACCCCCGAGCACTGCTTTACCGCGTTATATCTGAATTCGTGTTATATCGGGTTGCATTATATCGAGGTAGCGGTGTAGTTAGCTATTGATTAACCAATGAGTGTGTGTGCCTAAAGTGCTAAAACTCTCTCCTGAAGCCAGATCTGTATAAGGAGGATGTGTATTTGTGTTAAGAGAAATTTTAGCAGCTGTGCTGATAATGTGCTGATGTCCACTGAATAATAGGAGATATGCATGAAAATCTCTTCAGTTGTTGAATTTCACTGTTTTTGTAGAAATCACATCAACTTTAAACACTTTAGATAAACATGAATGATTGGCTCCCACCAAGTTCAGGAGTTTTATATACATGTGCCATATGCAAATAGTAAAATAAGAATGAAATGTATGTGTTTAACCAGTCTTCTGATTAAGTCATGTCAGCTATCCATCAATATGTAAACATTTATAAAGGATTCAAAAATGTAAATGTTTTCCATACTAAATGATTTTCCCTTGCACTATTATGTTCTGAAACGGGTGGTGGTGGTGGAGGAATGTCAAACTGAGTTCCATCCCTACATCCTTTTTCCACAATTTAGTTATCACATTTATTTTGTTTTCTTTAAAACAATAGTAATAACAATTACCTTTGAGGATAACTGACTATTCAGAAATCCATCATATATTTTTATATTATTCCAAAATTCAGTAAAGAAGTGTGATAGACTAGTAACAAATCATTGCAAAACTGAGCTTATGAAAAAGGCTGTAAATACTGCAGTTCTGCCAAAATATATTTGGAACAACCACAAGTATAGCATAAATATATTACAACATGGATGTATACATTTAGCTAATAGGATGCACTATGTGTCCATTTTCACATTTGGTGGGGAAATAAAGCAGAGTTCAATAAAAGCTGTGAAAATGTCTGAGTTTGCGAATAAAAATATCAATAGTCTTCTGAATGTTTGGCAACTTAAATAATCAAAAGGTAAGTTACCTCAGTAACAGGTACATTTTCTTTAAGTTCAGTTGTATGCAATGCCAGTAAAGCAATCACTCTGGCTACTTTGGCACGTCTGTGAATTAAATACATTTGTTAGCTTCATGGAAAAAAAAAAAAAAAACAAGTTCAAGATCCTACTTTATTTATAATGGTGTATTGTACACAGAGTATACATTGTTAAGTGTATGCCGTTTTGAAGCACAATTTTACATTAGAAAAGCCCAGAATTTTTTTTAGACACTTTATCCATTGCTCTTTAAAACAGCATTTTATTTCAGTAGCTCGATTATGATTTAGGCAATTACCTGTGCAAAGTGTCATGAATCTCCCCTTCGTACAATAAAGTGTATGTTAGTATGAATATTATCTAAATTATTCATTAATCACACTCATCTACATTTGTTTAAAATACAGAAAAGCCATCATAAGTCATTTTAAATCTTTGACTCCAGTTGTCAAAATAGATTCCATTGCCAGAAATGAAGGGCATGTCAGAAAATTAACTTTAGATAAGAGTTAAAACTACCTTTTTAATTTTAAAAATAAGGAATAAAAAAAAGCTTTCTATAAAATAACCAGCAGATGGCATTATTTCATTATAATTATTGACAAGTTTGCTTCAAAGAAAGCCTCTGTTATTATGGATATTATACTTAGTTATGGCAGGGGTCAGTTTGTTTGGGGATTTTTAATACACTACATCATAAACTACATTATAGAATTTGTAGATGTGATTTCAGATCCTTTATTTATTCTACTCAGTTTTGCATATTATTGTTGAGAAAAAAATTATTTTCCTGAATAAATCTAACAGCACATCCAATTTGTAAAAGAAATTGAGAAAGATATTAAGTTATTCTTCCTTTGTCTAAATATCATTAATTAAATCTAATGAGACAACTCTTAGAACACATTTATTTATTATTTTAAAAATAAGTAAAATCAAGCTAAAATTGGTAGTGGCTAAAATGTAATGGATCTTATTAGGCTTGAGGTACTGAAGAAATTCAAATCACTACACATACCACTATATTGTGTAATGTCTGTGGTCATTCCTCTTTCAAGGAAAACCATAGCAGATGTTTAAGTATGCCCTGTAAAATATTCAGCAACAATCAGCATTTGAATAAATTCATTTGTAATAAGTTGTTTGTTACTTACATATCCCAATTTGGAGCTGCCCGCAACTGTTGTATTAACAATGGGAACTAGAATAAGGAATAGATAAATACACATTTATTTCTCAAAAAATCCCTGTTCATGTATAAGAATAAAGATATAAGTCTTATGAAAATACATATTTAGATTTTTTTTAAATGTCTATTTTGTACTCTGACTACAAAAGACCTTGGGCGCTGTTCAAACCCATTGATTCAAAAGGATGTACTGACAGTTTGGGGGGAAAAAAAAGAATTTTTTTTAAGCTTTGCTTAAAACTATATTCCCAGATAAAAATAAATATATACTAGAAAAACTGTGATTGCCCACACACACACACACACACACACACACACACACACAAAGGTAAACAGACTAGTGATAAAAATTTGAAATGGCTATTCATCTGAACTAAACCAACCAACCAGCCTACAAATTCTCTGTTACTCTGCAATACAATTGTTTTGGCTAATATCAAGTCTAGTATCAACTGAGTATTCAACACACCATCTGGAAGGACTGTTTCCAGCCCTCTCACGGGCTCTACGATCTAATATGTCTCTGTCTCCAACTGTTATGATCTTATTTTGTCTAATGCATGTGTGGGGAAAACTCTGCCCTTATTACTCCACTATAATTGCAATTACTTTATTGAGGGCAGAATTTGACTTCAGTGGAGTCAGTGGCATACATGTAAATAAGGGGAAATTAGGCCATGATTAAAATTGGCCTTCAGTCAAAGAAAATAAACTGAAGAAAAAAAAATCTCAAAATTCAAAGCTATAAATTTATTTTAAAAGGCAGCTTGTTATATAATAATTCTGAGAGTGTGTAGATCACTTCCATAGTTAAAATACAAAGAAGGGAAGTACAAGTTTTTGCTATTTTTGCATACCCAAGACTGAAAAATGAATTAAGCCACCACCCAGAGACCAGCAAAACGAATTGCCACATACAGTTTGTTTCCTTAATGGTTGTACATGTTTTAGAAAACATGTTTACCATCTATAAAGGTATGGTTAAGGAGGATTGTCTATAACATTTTCATATGCATATTTTTCCCCAAAAGCAGTTTTCTGTGTTACAGCTTTTATGAATAACAATTTATAGCATCTTATAACATTTTGAGGTACTATTAATGCTGGAGACAGTTTAAATAATTATTTAATTAACTCTATTAACTTAGTGAATCATAAGAAAAAAATTAATCTGGAGTCTAAAAGACAGACAATGCTCCATAACTTCTTTTCAAGAAATCTAATTGGTACATTTCATTGCTTTGTCCTTAATTGGCTGTACTGCATGTGTCTTTATACCAACAGTTCCTTAAAATAGAAGTAAAGGGCACCATTGCTAAAGGCAGCTGACTTTTGCTGCAATGGCTGGTATGTGAACCATGTTGACTCTCCGGGAACCTTACTACTTACCAGCTGTGAGCTGATTAACCTGGTTGCTACTTCCTTGTGGCCAGCCACAGTGCAGAGATAGCATAGCAAATTCAATTTAGCTCGTGTTGCCCCTGTGTTCTTCTCAGTTGAGTCAATCAATGAGCACATTTGTTGCAAAAAGTCATTCCAGTCCATTTCTTTCAGAGAGGATAGCTTCTCAACTGTACACAAAAAATGTCAGCAGCTGTTTAAAGATTATGAATTGCCATCTTTGATTTTACTTTTAAATACTAAAATATAGTTATGTCCACATGAACCAAAGTAATTTTAAAAAAACTTTTGGATCCAATCACAACTTTGATATTTACAACAATATTAAGGCAAATAATTTAATTATTTTATAGAATACAATTATGAGAATTATCAAAAAGACCAAGAGAAAAAAGGGGGTACAACACAACAGGTGACGGTAAGTATACAAAACTATTTTCAAAGAGCAAAATCCATTAGGTTCTTATTCATAGTTTTGATTTGGTTCTTGCTTAGGTAAACCCACACTGCCTTCCCATGGATTAAAGGAAGTGATATTGTCCTCATTCATTCTTTAGTTTTTAATCAGATGTTGTCAATGGGAGTTCGCCAGAGCAACAATAAAGCAAAAATTAAGTAAAAGCCTGAGGAATTTGCTCAGAATCCAATTTATTTGAAGCATGTGGGCAGGTCTGCATCTGCTTAAATAGTTGTAGCATCAGGGCCTAAATGAGTTAAACAAGGTCAGATCGCAGCTGGGATTAGAATTAATTTCATGACTCCCAATCCATTACTCACAACATGTCTACAAGGAAAGCCATGAAAATTCAATCAATCCGTAGAGCTAAGCAATCCTGTCCATTACTTCTTGCACCTCTAAAACAGAAAAAAAAAATTTTTTTAAATGGTATCTAGACATTTTCATAGTGAATGTGTTGATTGTTCTTGGCAATATTTAAGGGGACTAATTCTCTTCGGTTTTACACAAATTTTACTCTGTGACAACTCCACTGACTTCAAAGGCGGCACTCCTGATTTACACCAGCGTAAGCAGGGAGAGAATCAGACTTTGGGTATTTATTTTAACCTCAATTCTCATCTTTGAAAAGGAAAAGTTTAGCCCTCAGTGTTGGTATTCAGCACCAGGGTAAGCGTCTTTTTTACAAGATGTTCTAACACTAGCCAAACAGTTGTTTGCCAGCAAAAATTAAAAAGCTGCAAACTATATAGCCACAAACATAATCTTCCAGTTGTTAAATAAATTATATCCTTTGTATAGCAAATGACACTGGAATCCATTTGGAACGCGGATCAAGCTTTTCAGCTCCATAGTCACCAGTTTCAAAGTTGGATGCTTAAAGACAGGTACCTCAATCTACATTCAGACACCTAAATAAGCAGTCTGGAATCCAAGAGATGTTAAGAACCTTTTGTTCCCTTTGAAGACAATGAAAGGTGTGTGTGCTAAGCACCTCTGAATAGCAGATCACTTATTTACATGCATACTGTATTTTGGCAAGTAAATGTCTACCTTTAATCACCCAAGTGTGAAAATTTTGGACTATGACTTTATCTTACAGAAAGTATTTGTTGCTGTTGTTTGGGGCCAAGGGATACTATATTTTATAACGATAACATTCCAACAAAATCACTGCTCAATATACACATCATACCAAATGGAACAGAATCTTACATTATTCCTCACTCCCTACTCCCACCATACACAGCTGAGAAGCAAAAAAGGAACATATTTTTAGCTGAAATTAATCTTCAAACATAATATATTTTAACAATACCTCTGTAAATAGACCAAAAGGAAATATTCCAAAGGAACTAGTATTACACTCCTGATAACAATCAGCCTTTTGTTTTTATAAATAACTTCACTTGATGCCAAAAAAAAAATGACTTTATGCTGGGCATTAGAAGCATTTCATAATTATAGGCAGGACTTGTAGCACCATCTTTTGTTATGGTTCAGCAACTCTTCCCATTATAAGACCCTTATTAGTTACAAAACTTTAACCATTTGGGCTGAAATCTTCCATGTCAGATATCTGCCCCAAGCTGAAATTTTTCTGGAAAATTTCTGCCAAAACAACTCAACCCTTTCCAAGAATGTTTTGCCCAAGTTAAGAAATTCTGGCAACTTTTTAAAAAGTGTAGTGTCTCCATGCTTTGGAGCAGGGACTTGAAATGTGTCCGGGATGTGACTTTTGCTGTCCATGAAAATCCACCCAAATTTCATCAAATTATAAACCTTTGGAAAAAAATCTCAGTTTTCACATGCTCCATAAACGCTTCTTCAATTTTAGCAGCTAAAAATCTGCAACGTTTCCAACCTCACTGCGCATGCTCTAGCTTCTCATAGCTTCTATTGCTCACCAGAATGCACATTCACCATCTCGGAAGAGCAACTGAGCATTTGCCAGTCCAATACTACAGGGATGAAGCTGGACTTTCCCTGTAACTGCTACTCTGGGGCAGGGTGGGGACAAGCAGGGAGCGTGTCTCTCCTGTGCTCTCAGTGACCCTTCTTGCTGGCACCTCAGCAGCATGGAGGAGTAAGCTGCCTAATCTGATTTGAGTAAGGACAAGAGCTAGACTGAGGATGAGGGAAAAGATAGATTGAGACATGGAGTCTAGTGATACTGGAACTAATGTGTGGGGAGAGAAACTGTTACTGGCAGCTGTAGGGGAAGAGGCTGGGACTAGTTGGTCAATGAAAGACTGGGACCGGGGGCACAAAGGCTCAGAAAAGTTGGGCAAGAAGACAGATGAGGGAAAATGGGGGGAGGAATCGGGAGTCATCTGTGTGAGAGTGAGAGCGCTGATCAAATGACGAGCCTGGAGATGGGGAGGACCCGGGACTGGCTGAAAAACAGGATTGGAAGTAAGAAACAGAGCAGGGGGAAAACTCAGAGAGAGCCTAGAGAGGGAGACTGGGACCCAGTGGGAGGCAGGAGGGAAGGGAAGATCAGGTCAAATGAAGAATCAAGAGGGGAGAAACTGGGACTGAAAAGAACAGTATGTGATTGTGTAATTATAGACTCAATTGTAATGCATATGCACAAGTGGGCTGAATTAAGGTTGCACAGGTAACCTTAATTCTGTCATTTCATAAGTTTCAAGTGCTTGACTTTGGAACCCTAATAGTGTTTTTAACGTTTTTAACTTGGTTTTCGTATGCAATTCAAACTTAATTTCCCCCAACATCTGACTGTGTTTTGCAAATAAATTTGATGCAACTAGAGCAAAAAACCCTTGTATAATGAATTCCTGTAATTAAAAAAAGTCACTGAATCATGCAGTTCACTGTGAAGGGATGAACTTTTTTCCCTAGATTTAACAGCATAAAAGACACGGAGCTGAGTCACATGTGATCAGGCTCTCATGCACTCCAGCTGTCTGCTGGAAAATGTTGGGACTTTGATCAACACAGTTGAACACACTGACTCCCAAACCCTGGGAGAGTCCAGCCAAGATTTTCAAAAGGACAGGCTTCAAAGTCCTTATGGAGCCTTCTAAATAAAGTGATCTGATTTCAAAAGTCTAAGCAACGCCAAATGGAGAGAGTTATTCCACTGATGAAAAGCATACATATTGTATTCATTTATTTCCTAAAGGTTTTAAATAAAAAAATAAATACATTTCAGAGGCAACTAAAGTTTTCCATAGCTTTAGTGTAATAACTGGATTTGAGTGCTTATTTTTTTTGGTTTGCTATTTTCTAAATAGGGCCTAATAAGTCTTGCTTTCTTGTAGGCTGAGCTCTGCAATTTGTGAATAATATATTCTCTTTGAAATAAGTATAAACACAATAGAAAATGATCTCAAACTTTCTTTCAAACATTTAATAGAACCAAACTACACGGTAAAACAATTACTAATTCTTCCTTGAATAGATGTATGCGATTCATTATCGCCTAGGAAAGTTATGCATTTCAATCAACAGGAAACTATGACACTTCAGATGGAAAATTATGAAGAAAATGAAAACATGCTATGTAAGTATGTGCTGTCACATGAAGCACTTATACATTTTATCAACTTCAGCAGAACTCTACCTGAATGTGCTGGTATATGTAACATTTTTAAGTCAAATCTAACTGGTGCTTGTTTCATTATCTGGAAAAAAAAAACAAAAAACAGTAGTTTGACTCAAGCCTATTTTAGATTTTTTAAAGCATTTGTAAATGTCTTTAAAGTAGAGAAACACAAACACAGACAAAGACAGACAAAAATATATTTAGCACATAAATTATAATGGTAGGAGTGGCTTGTATATTGTGTAAGTGTCAATGAGAAACAGGCCTAGAACCCGGGCCCACAAGGTTCATGGGAGCAGCCATGCTCCACAACCCTCCACCCAGCAGCCTATCAGTAGCTTACCTGACATCCACGTAGCCCAGCCCCAGTACAAGGCGCCACCCCTGAGGTCCAATTGGCTGAGTCCCAAAGCAGCTGATTGGCCACTGGCTCTGCTTAAGTTAGCAGCAGCACCAGGAAGCTGTCCCAACAACTGGGCTCCACTCCCCTTTGGACCATGCCTTGTGTTTCGTGCTTGCTCCTTGATTGTCTGGCTTTCTGACCCAGCTTAATTGCTAGCATCTGATTTATGGTTCCTGACCTCCAATTTGTCTCCCACCTCTGACTCCCTGGTATCCTGACCTAGCCTGACTCTGGTTCCAGATTCGTGGTTCTGATCTCCAGTTTGTCTCCTGCTTCTGACCTCCCAGTACCCCAACTCAGCTGTTTCTTGACTCTTGCCTCATGACTGTGGACTCTGGCTTTAGTAGGTCTGGCAGCCCACAACCCACACATGACAGCTTGTTCAGACCACTATAACCCTGTGGGGCTGAGCTCAGTGCAAGAAGGATGGACCCAGCAGCACAACCACAGTCACCAGAAGTATCAGACTCGCCCAACGTGGCTAATCAAACACTGCAGGCTTAAGTTGCACAGCTGACCTCGGACAACCAGCAGCTGCAGGAGCAAGCAAGGCAAATCAGCACCAAGAACACTGCAAATACAGCCTGCTGCACCTTCCCCCAAACAGGGGGCCTGTGATATCTTGACCTGAACAGTCTGGTAGTTCCAGGGTTTAATGAACCAATGCCATCTTCTGTTTCTGATGTGTCCCCAGACCTAAGCCTCTGACCCAGCCAAGGTGGCCTTGGTACTTGGCATGCTGACAGGAAGTGCATTAGATTACCCCCCTCTCCTTCCCCCCCCCCCCCCCCACTGGAAGGCCATACCCCAAGTGCTGTCAAACTGGGCCACCTTTCTCCAATTGATGTCAGGCATCTTTGATGACCTTCACCGAGCTCAAACAGGGCCAGGCTCTTCACAACTGGATAGTCCCCGCAATGTGCATGGCCTGCAATGTTTTTTAGGCTTCTCAAACTTCTACCAGAGGTTCATTTAGAATTTTTCAAAACACAAGCCAAGCCCCTTACTGCCACACTCCAGAAAAACACGCAGTTCCATTGGTCACCCAAGGCCCAGCACATATTCAAGCAGTCAAAGCTTGCCTTCACCGTAGCTCCAGTATTGGCCTAGCCAGGTGCAATGCAAGCTTTTGTTGGGGAAGCAGATGTCTTTAGTATGTCAATCAGGGCAGTCCTCTCCCAAAGGCAAATACTGCACCTCATCACGTACTACTTGAGGAAGCTCACCCACGCTGAGCAAAACTACAAGATCTTCAACAAGAGCTCCTGGCAATTAAAAATCACCTTCGAAGAGAAGCAACAGTACTTGGAAAGGGCCTACCATCAGGTTCAAGTGTTCACGGACCATAAGAACCAGCGATTCCTGCACAGGGCTAAGTCCCTAAACCAAAGACAGTTCCAGTGCCCTATTCTTCTCCTTGTTAAACTTTACCTTGACCTACTGCCCAGAAATGGCAAGGTTGACATCTTGTCCCAAAGATATGGCTCTGACCCATGAGGTCTCAGTTTGGAATCCAAATTACAGTGTATACATCTCACTGTTTCCATATCCATATCGAATCAATTCATTGGGGGTGGGGGGAGGGAGGAGTGCGGGGAAAGAAATCAGCGAGGTGTTTTCCTCAATAACCTCTCATTTATATTGGCCAAAATCAGAGTTCCCACTGAAGGCAGAAGCAGATTTTTAAAATTCACAATTAACATTAGGCTTGATTAACTACCAGAGATTGTAGAAAACTCTGCTAAAGTATCATGTGCTTTTATTCCCTGGTGTTTACCTGAGAGTAATATTTACCTGGCAAACTGCTCTCAAACAAATGGTGGAGCCAAAGTTGTGGTAAAAGAAATTTTTTTCCAGGAAAATGTCTCAGAGACATTGACAAAAAATCAGGCTCTGTCATGAAATCAACAAAACAAAAACAAAACCTACTTGATCAATCATTAAATGTCACCTGCTCCTGGGCCTATCATGGTATACCACAGGACATTTTGGACTGGACTTGAGTTTAAACCAGGTTAACTAGAATCATGTTTAAAACTGGCCTTTACTGGAAAGATTCTAACACAGTTTCACTGGCCAGTGAATTCATGGATGAAATGCA
The DNA here is from genome assembly GCF_011386835.1 of Chrysemys picta bellii. Classification (NCBI taxonomy): domain Eukaryota; kingdom Metazoa; phylum Chordata; order Testudines; family Emydidae; genus Chrysemys; species Chrysemys picta. Next base: position 85,758,195 of record NC_088792.1, read on the forward strand.
CTATCAACAACTTTACAAAGACAAGACAGGGACAAATGGACTCACCAGTCAAATCAAGTGTAGTTTTAAATAATGGAAAAAAATTCTTTCAAACACTATCCTTAAAAGCCAACTATTTAGATTGTTATAAGGAGGTGATAATAGGGGGACTTAAAATGGTGAAACCAAGGCCTGGTCTACACTATGACTTTAATTCGGATTTAGCAGCGTTAAATCGAATTAACCCTGCACCCGTCCACACAACGAAGCCATTTATTTCGAAATAAAGGGCTCTTTAAATCGATTTCAGTATTCCACCCTGACGAGCAGAGTAGCGCCAAAATCGATATTGTCATTTCGAATTAGGGTTCATGTGGCCGCAATTCGATGGTATTGGCCTCCCGGAGCTGTCCCACAGTGCACCATTGTGACCGCTCTGGACAGCAATCTGAACTCGGATGCACTGGCCAGGTAGACAGGAAAAGCCCCGCAAACATTTGAATTTCATTTCCTGTTTGCCCCGCGTGGAGAGCACAGGTGACCACAGATAGCTCAGCTCATCAGCACAGGTAACCATGCAGGCCGATAATCGAAAAAGAGCACCAGCATGGACCGTACGGGAGGTACTGGATCTGATCGCTATATGGGGAGAGGATTCAGTGCTAGCAGAACTTCGTTCGAAAAGACGAAATGCCAAAACTTTTGAAAAAATCTCCAAGGGCATGATGGAGAGAGGCCACAATAGGGACTCAGATCAGTGCCGCATGAAAATCAAGGAGCTCAGACAAGCCTATTAAAAAACAAAGGAGGCAAACGGTTGCGCCGGGTCAGAGCCGCCGACATGCCGCTTCTACGCCGAGCTGTATGCAGTTCGGGGGGGGGGGCGCCCCCACTACTCCACCTCTGACCGTGGATTCCGAGGCGGGGATAATCTCATCAGCTACACCTGAGGATTCTGCGGACGGGGAAGAGGAGGATGAGGATGAGGACGAGCTTGCAGAGAGCACCCAGCACTCCGTTCTCCCCAACAACCAGGATCTTTTTCTCAGCCTGACTGAAGTACCCTCCCAACCCAATATCCAAGATCATGACCCCATGGAAGGGACCTCAGGTGAGTTTACCTTTTAAAATATAAAACTTGCTTTTAAAACAAGCGTTTTTTAATGATTACTTTGCCCTGAGGACTTGGGATGCATTCGCGGCCAGTACAGCTACTGGAAAAGTCTGTTAACGTGTCTGGGGATGGAGCGGAAATCCTCCAGGGACATCTCCATGAAGCTCTCCTGGAGGTACTCCAAAAGCCTTGCCACAAGGTTTCTGGGCAGTGCAGCCTTATTCTGTCCTCCATGGTAGGACACTTGACCGCGCCATGCTTGCAGCAAGTAATCTGGTATCATTGCATGACAAAGCCTGGCAGCATATGGTCCCGGTGTTTGCTGGCATTCAAGCAACATCCGTTCTTTATCTCGCTGTGTAATCCTCAGGAGAGTGATATTGCTCATGGTAACCTGGTTGAAATATGGGAATTTAATTAAGGGGACAGAGGTGGCCGTTCCTACTGGGCTGTTTGCCTGTGACTGAAAAGAAATCCTTCCCTGCAGTTAGCCAAGCGCGGGGGGGGGGGGGGGGGGGGGGGGGAGGATTGGCCCTGAGCTTTTTGCGTTTGGCTAGCAGGGATCTTCTCTGTTACCAGCCACGCGGTGAGGGGAGGGGTACAGCGATCATCCAGAGAATTGGATGGCAAGGGGGTTAGTTTGTTTTCTGCTGCTGAAGGTTAACAGGAAAACCGCAGCAGTCAACGGGCTTTGCTTGGTATGTGGGAAAGGAGGGCGCAGAAGCCGAAAGACAATGGCTTACAATGGCAGCATGCAACCTGAATTCTGTTGCCCGGACCTGCGTCTGTGATCTCTAACACCAAAGCCACAAGCACTCAATATTAAGATGGAAAATGCGACCTTGTACTGAAATCTCATGTGCTATGTAATGTGAATAGTGTTGTTCACCATGAAAGAGTATAAGCATTGTTCTGTAAAATGTATCATTTTAAAAACTTCTCTCCTTTTTTTCAACCCTCCCTCCAGCAGCTGCAAATTTTTCAAGCCTCCCTCCTCCGTCCCGAAGGCTATCTCAGATAAGGCGGCGGAGAAAGAGGACGCGAGACGAGATGTTCACGGAAATAATGGAATGCACCCGCAGTGAAAGAGCTCATTTGAATGAGTGGAAGGACACGGTATCTAAATTTAGGAAAGATGCCAGTGAACGTGAGGTCATGAGGGACGCTCGAGATGAGAGGTGGCAGGCTGCAACGCTGGGGCTGCTGCGTGATCAAACGGACATGCTCCGGCGTCTGGTGGAGCTTCAGGAATGGCAGCAGGATAACAGACTGCCGCTGCAGCCGCTGTATAACCTCCCTCCCCCCTCACCATGTTCCATATCCTCCTCACCCAGACGTGTAAGAACACGGGGGGGGAGGGGGGAGGCTCCGTGCACCCTCCCACTCCACCCCAGTGGACAGCCCAACCAAAAGGCTGTCATTATATTGAATTTTTTCAGTGGCCTTTTACTTCTCTCTTATCCTCCTCCCAAACCTCACCCAGATTACCTTGTTGGTTCTCTCCCTATGTTTATAATCAATTAATAAAGAATACATGATTTTTAAACGATAGTGACTTTATTTCCTTTGAAAGCAAGCTGGGGGAAGGGGGAGGGTGGGTTCCTTACAGAGAATGAGTCAATAAAGGGGGCGGGTTTTCATGAAGGAGAAACAAACAGAAATTTCACACTGTAGCCTGGCCAGTCATGAAAGTGGTTTTCAAAGCTTCTCTGATGCACAGCACTTCCTGGTGTGCTCTTCTAATTGCCCTGGTGTCTGGCTGCAAGTAATCAGCAGCCAGGCGATTTGCCTCAGCCTCCCACCCCGCCATAAAGGTCTCCCCCTTACTTTCACAGAGATTGTGGAGCACACAGCAAGCAGAAATAACAATGGGGAGATTGGGTTGGCTGAGGTCTGAGCGAGTCAGTAACGATCGCCAGCGACCTTTTAAATGGCCAAATGCACATTCTACCACCATTTCTGCACTTGCTCAGCCTGTAGTTGAACAGCTCCTGACTCCTGTCCAGGCTGCCTGTGTATGGCTTCATGAGCCATGGCATTAAGGGTAGGCTGGGTCCCCAAGAATAACTATTGGCATTTCAACATCCCCAACGGTTATTTTCTGGTCCGGGAAGTAAGTCCCTTGCTGCAGCCGTTTAAACAGATTAGTGTTCCTGAAGACGCGAGCGTCATGAACCCTTCCCGGCCAGCCCACATTGATGTTGGTGAAACGTCCCTTGTGATCCACAAGTGCTTGCAGCACCACTGAAAAGTACCCCTTGCGGTTTATGTACTGGGTACCCTGGTGCTCCGGTGTCAAGATAGGGATATGGGTTCCATCTATCGCCCCACCACAGTTAGGGAATCCCATTGCAGCAAAGCCATCCACTATGACCTGCACATTTCCCAGAGTCACTACCTTTCGTAGCAGCACCTCAGTGATTGCTTTGGCTACTTGCATCACAGCAGCCCCCACAGTAGATTTGTCCATTCCAAATTGATTCCCGACTGACTGGTAGCTGTCTGGTGTTGCAAGCTTCCACAGGGCTATCACCACTCGCTTCTCAACTGTGAGGGCTGCTCTCATCTTGGTATTCTGGCGCTTCAGGGCAGGGGAAAGCAAGTCACAAAGTTCCAAGAAAGTGCCCTTCCGCATGCAAAAGTTTCGCAGCCACTGGGAATCGTGCCACACCTGCAACACTATGCGGTCCCACCAGTCTGTGCTTGTTTCCCGGACCCAGATTCGGCGTTCCATGGCTATAACCTGCCCCATTAGCAGCATGATCTCCAAAGCACCGGGTCCCGCGGTTTGATAGAATTCCATGTCCATATCCTCATCACTCTCGCTGCCGCGCTGCCGTAGCCTACTCCTCGCCGCCTGGTTTTGCAGGTTCTGGTTCAGCATAAACTGCACGATAACGCGCGAGGTGTTTACAATGTTCATGACTGCTGTCTTGAGCTGAGCGGGCTCCATGCTTGCCATGGTATGGCGTCTGCACTATTCACCCAGGAAAAAGGCGCAAAACGGTTGTCTGCCATTGCTTCCCTGGAGAGGGGGATATACCCAGAACTACCCGCGACAATGTTTTTGGCCCCATCAGGCATTGGGATCTCAACCCAGAATTCCAATGGGTGGAGGAGACTGCGGGAACTCTGGGATAGCTACCCACAGTGCAGTGCTCCAGAAATCGACGCTAGCCCCGGTACATGGACGCACACCACCGATTTAATGTGCTTAGTGTGGCCGCATACATTCGACTTTATACAATCTGTTTCCAAAATTCGAATTATATAAATTCGGATTAATCCCGTAGTGTGGACATACCCCAAGGAACAGAAACTATTAAAAACAAAGGGGTTTTGTTTATTTTTCAGTTTAAAGCATAGATCTTTTTAGTAAGTACAGACTGTAAGCAATAGCCTTTCCACAGTTAGAAAGGCAGCTGCCTCCGGTACAAAATATTTCAGTCCAAACACCTGCAATTAATTAAAGTTGTTTAAAATAACGATTTTTTTGTACATAGAAGCCATCACACCATTCAGCACAAGTGGTAGTTTCTGCTCAAGACTCTCTGTACTAGAAGAGAAGGAGTTTTCCAGATCAGGATTAAGGTGCCATAGCAGAGAATTGTGAACATTTGTCCAGTGTTGCCTATAATTTCAGTCTCTCGTTTTCAGAAATATTCAATTCATATTTTTTAGAAAAATTAATCATATGTCTAAACCCTGCCAATTTTTCTGCACCCTGCAAACATCCCACAACAGAAGTCCGTGTGAAAATCTAAATCCTAGTGTAAAAGGATTAGTATCCAGTGAGAAGACATCTAAATCTACAAAGTTTCATTTTAATAAGCATACCTTTAAATAAATATCTGTCGAGACTAGATGTTACTGGCGTTTAATAAGTGAAGGCAAGATATCAAAAGGTAAATCTGCAAGGGCACCAAATGCATCATTTAGTAGCTTCCACTAATTGTTGGAAACCCTTTCAGATTAATATTTGATCCCCAAATAAATCAGTTCTCCATACTGACTGTATAATATGGCCATACAAAACTGCAGAAATCTTGTCAAAAGGCTTAGCAGATGACTGGGTGGAGCTGTTTATGATGAGAACAATAAAGGAAAGGAAAAGAGTGGTCACCCTGTTTAAAGATGTATCTGTGCAATAAATTGCACAGCAAGTTCCTTAATCTATTCTTTAGTATCTTACTTTGCCATACCTTTGGATTGTCAATAATAGGGGTTACAAAAAGGTCAGATTCTGTGTAGATGAGCTCTTTCATCTTGGACTCCATGTCCTGCTGGCTTGAGTGTACATTTTTACCCTAGAACAAGAACATAAATACAGTAGTCAGGTTTGTAAGAAAAGTTTTCAAAATTTTTGCTGCAATATTTCTTTTAAACACTACCAAACTGCATTGTATGGATAACGCAAATACTCTGTGTTTGTATTATTTGCTTTACGGGAGTGAATAGATTCCTTAACTAAGATCAGGTCCCACTGTGCTAGGCACTATACAAACATACAGTAAGAGAAAGATGCTGATCCAATAGTAATAGACAAGCCAGACAAAGGGTGCTGAGACACAAGGAGATTACGTGACTTGCCCAAGTTCTAAAAATCTTTCCAGAATCAGGGCCTTATATTCATTATCCGCACCCCAGTTACTGCAGCACATTCTATTACCATTTTTTTTTTTTTAAATTCCCACCAACCTACAGACACACTTTTCTTAAATCTTTCATGAAATAGCAGGTATTTACATGCCAATTATATGGTTTATGCATTTCTTATTACTCAGTGAACATGTTTGTATGGACAATGCCCATTACTTTGTCCAGTACATCTTTTTAATGTTCATTGGGGGGGGGGGAGGGAATGAAATTTTATTTACACACCCCACCATGCCCAATTACCAACACCACCATTTTTGAAAAATGTATTCAGGTGCTTAACTTTACACACCGTAAATAGTCCCATTCAGAGTCAATGTGTATAAATCTTTGAAGGATTAGAGCCCAAAATTTCAACAGTATTGGCCTTTTTAAAAATAAAGAAAAGAAAGTTGGGAACTTACAATCAACAGTTATATAAATGATTAGAATTATATTGTCTCTAAAATCCTATTTAAATTATATCCTTTTCTTTTATGAGACTTAGTTTTATTAATCAAACTGCATTTATGACATTTATGAGAAAATTGGAGCTATTATTCTCTCCCTAAAGTACGTTTACTCAATACACTAGAAATTACCACCAACTATCAGCTATGTTTTATGATCTGTAATTAAAATAATATTAACATACTCTTTTTGAGCAGCAAAGGTTGATAAATAAAAATAAAAATACATTATTTCAGACATAGGTATGTGTTTGTTTTAAAACGAGGGGGGAAAAAACTAACAAAAGTTAAAACTGCCACATTAAATTGAAAAAATATAATCAGAAAATATAAGTATCAAGAATATAACAGCTTTAAAATCCCCACCTTTTAAAAGTCATACAAAATGATAAAATAAGAGGAGTAGTCTTACAATTTATATATTTTGTAAGAAATATTTACATGTGAAAATTAACAATAGACATTCCAATAATAACCTTAAGAGTAAAACGAACAGGAGTACTTGTGGCACCTTAGAGACTAACAAATTTATTAGAGCATAAGCTTTCGTGGACTACAGACCACTTCTTCGGATGTGGTCTGTAGACTACAACCCACATCCGAAGAAGTGGGTTGTAGTCCACGAAAGCTTATGCTCTAATAAATTTGTTAGTCTCTAAGGTGCCACAAGTACTCCTGTTCTTTTTGCGGATACAGACTAACACGGCTGCTACTCTGAAACCTTAAGAGTAACTCATTTCTTTTTTCCCTACGCAATGCAGTTACTCACTAATGTGTTTAATAACTATTGTATGTTATACAAAATGACTAATATAAAGATAACACATTATACTTATATTATAAAATATTTTAGAAATTGTACATAATATAAGGTATATCAATTGTAGATCAGTAATAGATACAAAAAGATATCTTTCTGCAATATCGATAGTACATAATTAACTAAAATGTTAGTATTCTGAAATTGAAAGAGGTGTGTGCAATACACCTTAAAGACAGAGGCGGGGAGTTGTTTGGGCCCTGCCCCAGCCCAGAGCCTGCACCCAGCACCTGAACTCCGTCCCAGAGCCTGCACCCCCACCCCCTTCCCACACACCCTCTCCTGCCCCCAAACTCCCTCCCAGACCCTGCACCCATACTCCCTCCCAGAGCCAGCACCCCTCACCCCCTTCTGAACCCTCACCCCTTGCCACAGCCCAGAGCCTAAACCCAAACTCTGTCCCAGAGCCTGCACCCCTCACCCCCTCATGTACCCCCAGAGCCTGCACCCAGCACCCAAACTCCATCCCAGATCCTGTACCTCAGGCCCCCCTCCCCCACCCAAACTCCCTCCCAGAGCCCAACCTCTCACCCCTTCTGCACCCAAACTCCCTCCCAGAGCCTGCACCCCAATCCCCTGCCCCATCCCAGGGCCTGAACCCCAGACCTCCTCCCCCCACCCAAACTCCCTCCCAGAGCCTTAGGCAGGTGGGGTGCGGGTTCTGGACACCACCAAAATTTCTATAAATCTGCCACCCCTGCTTAAAGATACAGTTTATGTAGTCTGAATTTAGTTACTGTCGTAGATACATTAGTCCTCTTTCCACCGAATATGTGTTAAACCATCTTTCTATAACTCAGAACTTGAAATGTTACATTTCTTGAGAGCTGTCTCTTACAGGTCAGAGTTAACACTGTTCTTGAAATATCTACTGTTAGTTTTCATACATACATTAACTAAAAAAATCTTGCATCAGCTGTAACAATATTGAAACTTTCTTTATATTACCTTATCTTTTCTATATATTTTTTCAATGTTAGATTTTCTTTTTTTTAAATTATAACACTCCTGGTAATAATGTTTTCTAATGTTTGTGTAACATCCTACAGTAACCTTATTGCCCTTTTTATTTAATTAATGTATGTATTGGTCTGGCAATCTCTTTTATTTCTCTTAATTAAGGGGCAAGAGATGCTGAGCTCCCAAAGTTTGAGCTAGTGCAGGGGCAAGTTTGGCCTCTGGTGTAATTAACAGCAGCCTGAGAATTGATCTTAAAATTCTGTAAATGTGTAGATTTGGGGATTTTTTTTTTTAATTTCAAGAGGGAACGGAGTGCAAGTTGGCTTTATAATGGAATCCAGGTTGCAATCTTAACTATGGAAATATTACTATCTCACAATAATATACTTCTCACCTTTGTCAAGCATAAAGTTCTTTGTTCTGAATTCTGAGTTAAGGCAGCAGCAGCACTATTCATTTCTACTGCAGTGCTAGTCCTCGGAGTTGGACGAGAGCTGAAAGACATTATACAAAAATTAAAGAGTGCTGATTAGCTTTCATGGATTACAAGACATTCTGGATTATGAAACCTCTACATAATTCCCATTTGTGAGGGGAAAGTGTCATGGTTAACAGGCACAATATTTGTTCCATCAACCCAATATATACTTCCTGTTTTTAAATCCCCCATAATAGTTTGTTTTTTTCCCCCCCACCATCAACCCTCCAAACCAAAGGACGTAGTCATATTAAAATCCCATCTCCTAAATGTGATGAGTCACCAAACAATATCTCAAGGCGATTAACTTGCTGGATTGCAATGCACTTTATACTGTTCTCAGCTCTAAACAGCCAGCAGTGAGAATGGAAGAAGTATTGAAACTGACAAGTATTCTGATGGTTTTTGTATTCATTCTTCTCATTTTTAAAATACTGTTTGTTCATAACATTTTTACAAAGTCACCAAGAAGATTAGGAGGACACGCAAGGAGAGACCAGGGTGTTGTGATAAAAACAAATTCACTGATTAACCAAGCTAGGTGTTTGGATTTTTACCCCAATGTAATCCTTGCTTTAGACAGATCTTTCTACTAGATTAGTGAATGGTGAGGGAGGCTGTTTCTGAAACAAGCAAGTTTCTGCTTCATGTGGACAGAAACTAAGCCTCTTATATCAAAAATGAATCCCTCCTGCCTTGCGGAAAATGAAAAACACACACAAAATAGGCCCTCACCAACTAAAACTCATCATTTCAGTTTTTATTTAATGGCTCCTGGGGCACATTGCACAAATAGCACACATAGAGACTGATAACCTGTGCAGCACAACTGACAGGTCTTTGCAGACACTATTTGTTGGCCTGGCTGAAACTGCAAGCTTCAAACACTCCACCCTATTAAGAAGAAATTAAAAATTGCTTAAGTGGTAAAGAGCATTTGTGCATACATAAAGCAAGAATGGAAGTAATGAATAACAGATAAACTTAAATTTTTCTAATCCTGTTTAGCAAAACAGCCCAGAGACTACAAGATTTTGCTATGAAAAACAGTAAAATAAAGCAATATTTAAATCCTGGGCTCCAACATCTCAAGGGTTTCTTTATACTAACTACCTAAACACAATTTTCCATACAGAATCATGAGCCAATCTGCTTGCGTACAAATACTGCAGTCCAGCCTGCGCTCTTTTAATTAAAAAATAACATTTAAGAAGATACTCCATACATTTTTTCTTTTCTAATTATTGCTCTTTAGTTTGTCATACCTAAGAAGAAATATGGACTCATTTGATTCACCACCAGGTGCACTTTTAGGCTGCAACTCAGATGGATTTTCTGTTAAAAACAAAACAAAAAACATGGAACTCATATTCATTTAAAGATTAAGAGGAATAAAATTTATGGAACAGGTATACTGCTGGGATTACAAGGCTGATCGGATTTACAGAACACACTCATCTGAAATGAGACAATATTAGCAATACATAATCTTACCTAGTTTGAAAGATTTATTAAGTTGCTTATCTGCTCGTGAGGATGACATGTCATTTGAATTTTTATGTGTATCCAATGGGTCCTTGGTATCTCTAGATACAAACAACTCCGTGGTTTCACTGTTGTTTAATAAGACATGCTAGTTAGACACTAGTTACTTAACACATTTCAAAAAATCAATACTATAGTGTTTTTATATTTGCACTAGTGTTCGCAATAGTGATAGATACGTTTCAAGAGACAAGATTCAAGATACATCCGTGCTATGAAAGTATTGTAACAAAATTTTTAAAACATTTTTATAAATTAAAATAAAAATACAAATAATGACCAGAAAACAGTTTTTTTATAGTAAAAAGGATATTTCTCTACTTATATTTATTATAAAAATGTTATTTTCACTGAACATATTGTACCTTGAGCTTATGTCCCGGCTATTTGCGGAATCACCATCATATCTGTTGAAAGCATCTTTCCAGAATGGATGCTGTAACAGGTCTGTCCAGTTCAATCTTTGTAATACAATAGAATAAAGATACTGAAACAGCACTACAATATAGTACCATGATTTAATATTCTATGAATCTCTCAGTGACTGACAAACCTGTTATTATGTAACAATGTAATCATACCATTTATAAGTCACAAGCCCAGTAAAATAGATATTTTAATGCTTTCTTCTCCCACTTTCAAAACAAGTTTGGACTGATTTTAAATTTTATATGATTCTAAAATTGCCATCATTACCATTATCCTGGTGTTTGTTTGTTTAGTACTGATTATCAGAGTAATTTAATCAAAACACTCAGCAGAAATCTTTGTATGAGAACAATATAAATTAACTGCAACATATTCGAAACAGACAGTTACATCTTTTTGCAGATGTAATCTGCAAAATGTCATGAATTCAGTATTGCAATAGTCATCGCTTTTCGGAAGAGGAGAAGACATAATATGTGATTAATTGTCCTGGATTAGACCACTTTACCTCTTTTGAGGATCCTTTTGAAGCAAACCATCCAGCAAACTAAGGAAGTGTGAAGAAGGTTTGGGAAGAGCAGAACCTGTAAACAGAAAAACTCCAAATAATAAAATGAATTTAGCCTAAAACTAGAATGATTACATGAATAATAGAAGAAATATAGAGTTCATATATAGGTCCTGTTCCTGCTAGTCACTAAAGACACGGGATATACAGGGGTACAGAGGTCTGTCTACTTGTATATGATAACACAACCAGAACCTAAGACAGCACATGCAACAGAAGCTTCCACTAACTAAGCAGCAGTAATTTTAAAAGTTTCTAAAAGGAAATATTCACATTGGGATGATTCTCATACAGTATAAAAAGAAACAGTTACTCGCCCTGTGCAGTAAATGTAGTTCCTCGAGATGTGTCCCTCTATGGGTGCCCCACCTTAGGTGCATTTGCACCCCCTGTGCGTTTGATTGGAAATTTCTCAAGGCAGTGTCCGTTTAGCCCATGCATGTATGCTAGTCAGCCTCGTGCCATTGTTATATAACATGACATGGGTGGACCACCCTCAGTTCCTTCTCTACAGCAAAGCCCTATAGCAGAGAAGGTGGAGTGCGGGTAATGGAGCATCCATAGAGACCACATCTTGAAGAACTGCAGTTACTGCACAGGGTGAGAAACCATTTATTCTTCTTCTTTGAGTAGTATCCCTATGGGTGCGCTACTCAAAGGGGGGCTACTCAATAACCACCTAAAGGAGGAGGAGGGGGCTTTGGAGTCGAGTCCAGTATGGAAGAAAGTACTCCTGATACTGTGTTTGACTCCGCTGTAGAGTCACAAGTTATTGCACAGTGTTCAGCGAACGTATGTATAGAAGCCCAAGTAGCAGCTTTACATATTTCAGTAATGGACACCTTTTTGAGAAATGCCATACAAGTGGAAATGAATTTCATACAGTGAGTTCGTATGTCCGAAGGTGTTTGAATATTATGCGATTTGTAGCAATTAATTCAGTCAGATATCCACTTGGAAAGTCTTTGATTAGAGATTGCAGATCCATTGAGCTATCTGCGAGTAAGACAAACAATTTGGGGTCTTTCTGAAGGGTTTAGAGTTCTATCCTGACAGAAAGCCAGGGCTCTCTTGACATCAAGGGTGTGCAACAATGCCTCTTGTTTATCTAGGTGAGGTTTAGGGTGGAAGACTGGCAGGTGAATAGGTTGATTAATATGGAATTCAGAGGAGACTGTTACCCACAGTTTTCAGAACCCAAAGCAGAGGTAATTTAACTGTTTCTCTCCAGAACATGTCAGGAATAAATCATTGGGGACACAGTTCCTTCCTCTGTCTGATAAATGATTGGTAGAAACAAGAGTGCTTTTACATAAAACTACTCTTTTATTAGGTCTCATGCACACACACACACACACACACACACACACACACACACACACACACACACACTAGCAGTAGGTTCAGAACACCCCAAACATTTATATAGATTGAGATGGGTTCGAATGATTAGCAACCAGGCTGGGGGCCCTCCTTCCATCCAGCTGCTGGGAAGTTTAGGTGTCAGCTCCTTGCCTAAAGAAAAGTTTCCCCAGACTGCTCCGAAGCATGCTTTCTAACTAACTCTATAGATTTTCTCCGGACAAAGCACATAGGCTGTTCTGAGTTATTCCCATCGCAACAGCCAACAACAATTCATTATTATCCACATCATCAAAACTGCTTCAGGAAAAAAAAGAAAAACATCTTATGAACAGATAACCAGAATCAAGGTCAGTTTTCCACACACCCCACCACCACCACCGAATCTTTCCTTTTCACTTTATATATCCCAGTCAGTAAAACTGCAGCTTGAAGCTTTTTGTCTGCCTAAGCAAGGCCAGATTTTTCTCCTGACTTTATGGTGTCCTCGATTCTAGCTGCCAGGGAGGGGGAGGGAAGGGAGAGGCTAAGTGCACAAGATGACTGCAGATTATATCAAATCCAGGTTTCTCACAACAATGTTAGGCAGAAATTTGACCTTATCCTTAAAAAATACTGTGAAAGGAGGGCATGCCATACAGGCTCTAATTTCCCCAACCTGTCATGCTGACATGATGGCTATCAGGAATGCCATTTTCACTGATAAATGGAGAAGCAAGCAGGTAGCCATCAGTTTAAATGGTGGTCTTGTAAGGCATTTAAGAACTAGATTGAGTTCCCAAACTGGAGTATGATGCTTAACTGACAGAAAGAGATTTCCGAGCCCCCTTAGGAACCTCACTGTCGTTGGGTGAGCAAAATAGGAAGGAATAAAGGGTGGGAATAACGCTCTGCTGGAGAATATAAAGCCATGATGGCTGCCAAATGGACTCCAATGGAGCTCAGCGATAGCCCTAAACTTTTTAGAGTTAGGACACAGTCTATTTGGCAGCAATGAGGTTGTCAGTGGAATACATCTGAGGTCACACCAATAGACAAGTCTTGTCCATTTTTAAGAGTATGGGTAGAAGATCGTTTTCTGGTGTGTAATACTATTATTCTTACCTCCTCAAAGCAGGTTGTCTCTAATCCCATGAACCATTAATCAACCATGCTTTGAGATTAAGAACTTTGAGGTTGGGATGTAGGATCTTTCTGCCTTCCTGGAAGAGGAGATGAAGACTGGCCTGCAGAGTGATCAGTGAGCAAACAGCCAGCAGTTTTATGTAAGGAAACCATGTGTGTCAGGGCCAGCTCAGAAATATTAGGATGACTCTGGCTTTGTCTTCTTTTATTTTCAGTAGAACTTTGGCAATTAGAGGAGTCAGTGGGAATGCATAGAGGTGATCAGATGACCAATGAAGGTGAAAGGCAACCCCAGGGATTGGTGATCGAGCCTGCCTTTAGAGCAAAACTGGGCACATTTCTTGTTTATCACTGTGGCAAACAAGTCTATCTGGGGCGTGCCCCATTGCCAGAATATGTGGTAGAACATGCTGAAATGTATTTTCCCACTCGTAATCTTAGAAGAAGTGCCTGTTAAATGTGTCTGTGATCACATTCTGAACCCCTGGAAGACAACGACTTGATTGCATATGCACAGATTACAAAGCTTGACAGCCTCTGCACAGAGGGAGGGGGATCTTGCTCCTCCCTGCCAGTTGATATAAAACAAAGATTTGGGGTCTGTGCTGAATTGTATTGCTATGTCAGAAAGGGCCACAAATCTGTGCAGTGCTTTGGCTCTTGCTGTTACTAAATGGAGATGAGCTCCTATGAATTCCAAGTTTTGTATATGGGTCAGAGTGAATTTTTGAATGTTCAATTGTAGGCCCAATTTGAGGAAGAGATCTATGGCTTCAAAAGTTACCCATGAAGTGACCCTTCAGCAGCCAATCATCCAGGTAAGAGGCCACTAAAATACCTTTCCTGCAGAGCTGAGCCACTACTACTGACATGACCTTCAGAAAGACCCTCGGGGCAAATGACAGGCCAAAAAGGAGCATCCTGTACTGAAAGTTGTCCTGGCCAATAGTAACACATAGGAATCATTTGTGAGATGGGTGGATCGCAATGTGGAAATATGCATCCAGAAAGTCAAGGGCTGAGAAACAATTCCTTTGATCTAGTGACAGAATTATCACCTGCAAATGTCACCATTTTGAATTTTGGTGCTTTCACATAAGTGTTGAGTAACCTCAAATCTAGGATGGGTCTCTAACTGCCATTCTTTTTTTGGTACCAGGAAGTACCTTAAATAAAATCCCTTTCCTCTGTGCTGCATGAGAACTGGTTCTATAGCATCCAAGTATAGAAGAGAGTCCATTTCTACACGAAGCAAGCTCTCATGAGAGGAGTCCCTAAAGGGGCATTGGACAGGAGGGTTGATTGGTGGAAGGGTCGTAAAGTGGGTGGAGTACTCTGGGAAGATGACCTCCAAAACCCATTTGTTTGTGGAGATAGACTCTGAAACCTGCCTGAAGTGGTAAAAGGTGGTCACTGAAGGGAGGAAGACAGCTGAATTGGTGCAGCTGGTAAGGATGAGGATGGTCATTCAAGACCTCAATCAGCCCATCAAAATTGCTGCTTGGAGCTGGAAGGGTACAAGGTCAAAGGCTGAGAGGTGGATGGTTTCCGTCTCTGGAATTTTAGTCTCTTTTGATGTGATTCATACAACCTCTAGGAGGTTGGGAATTGCACAGGATGGGATCTCTGAGCCGTCTGTGTCTTGTAAACCTTCTCTATACACCTGCCTATAAGAGAACGCAAACTAACCCTGGAGTCCTTTAACCTGCTCAGAGATTCATCTATACTATCTGCAAACACTTTAGACCCACTGAAAGGGAAGTCTTCCACTGTATTCTGGACTTCTTTTGGAAATCTGGAGCCAGAAGTCCCTCTCACAATTACCACCGTAGAGATTGAATGGGTAGCAGTATCAGCAGCACAGAGTAAGGCTTGTAGTTAAGTTCTGGAAGGCAGCTGTCCGTCCACAATAAATTGCCTGGAATTGCTCTCTACACATTGCCAGTAAGCAGTCAACAGAAGATTGCAGCTTGGTGCAATTTATATGATATTTCACCATTAATGTCTAGTACTTGGCAATTCTAAATTGTAAGGAGGCTAATTAATAAGATTTTCTACCAAGTAGGTCTAAATGCTTCTGATCTTTGTCATAAGCATAGATTTAGTGTGGTGCTGCCTTCCCCATTTGTTAACTGTATCGACCACAAAGAATTAGGAGAGCAATGAGAAAATAAAAACCTCAAGTGTTTTGCTAGAAAGTAATATTTCTTATCTGCGCTCTTGCATGTAGGTGAAATAGTAGATGAGGTGTGTCCAGAAGGGCCACGTTGATGGGCAAGGCTACGCGGGCAAATGAGACTGTCTGAAAGATGTCAAGCAGCTTATGGTTCTTTAACCTCAAGAGGGATCTGCAAGGAGTCAGCAATTTTCTTGACCAGATCCTGAAACTGCTTAAAATCATTCTCCAAGGATGGAGGACAAGGCATAACTGCTTCATTCGGAGATGAAGAAGAGATGTTGGTCAGAAGAGAGACCTCCTTCATCAATTCCATCTTCCTGCTCCTCAAAGGTTTCTTCTTGAGGATCAGGTCACCTAGTGAGGTCAGCAGATGAAGGCTGCCTATCTCTGAGCAACAAAGAATTGGGCACCTCAGCCAGGTCTTGGGGAAAAACAAAACTCCTGAGGTAACAAGCATGCTGTTGGTACCGAGTCCGTGGTTTGCAGAGAGGTACTGTGAATCTTGTCTGATACAAGAGAAATGCAGTAGGAACCCAAGCAGGCTTCTTTGATAACAAGGAAGCAGAGGAAGAGCTATTCTTGCCACCTTGGTCTGCCGATGGTCCCAACGATCCCTCCACACCCGAGGTTTTGCCATCTTTCGGCTAACAATGCCCTGGGTACCTGAGGAACCAGCAGCCTCAAAGGTACCAGACTGGAGAGCAGAACATGCTGACCTGGTTGAAGACTCCAACAACCTCGTCTTTTTTGAGGTCGATTTCCTACCTGGTGAACTCAGGGCATGATCTTTGGAAGACTTATGAGAGGTCTTCCTCTTAGATGCCCTCGAGGAGCATGGCTTAGAAATAGTGGAGGCAGCAGACTTGCTTGCAGACTGGTGTACAGGAGGGGTCCCTTGGCCTGGGTCAGAAGATGGATGCAGCGAGCTCACTGTAATGAGGAGATGAAGTTTGATCTCCCTTTTTTTTCTGGCTCTAGATTTCAATGTCAGACAGAAGTTACCCTTCTGGGAATGTGCGATTCCCTGAGACAAACGATGCACTGGGAGTACCCATCACTTACCAAGATTGCCTCCTGGCACGACAGACATTTGAAACTAGGAGAACCAGGTATAACCTCCCTGTGAACAAGAACTACCTTACCTACTCACTAACATCTATCTATTTAATATATGAGAAGTTTTTCTTCTTATAATTTTTTTTAAACTAAGAAGCTAAAGCTACTACTGCTTACTAACTACCGGTAATTACACTAATACTAAGACCTACTATAAGTGAAGCACTAGAGTAAAAACTGGGACACAGCTGAAGTAATCTCAACAGGGACAACTGCCAGAGCTCCATCTCAGGCTGAGGCAGTTGCAAAGCAACTGAGGGCGATTTGCCTGTGCACTGCTACGTAGCAACTCACAGGATATGTCACAAACTAGCATGCATGCACAGGCCGAACGCACATTGCTATGAAAAGTCTCCAATCAATAGCACAGGGGATGCAAGTGCACACATAGGACACTACTCAAAGAAGAATAACCCATTATTTATAGAACAAAGGACTAAACTGTATGCTATATACAATTATTTTTAATTAACCATGCCTTAAAATTAATTTAAAAAATAAATTCAGAAACACTGAATGAATCCAAAGTCCTAAATAGGACCTTTTTGCATTTTAAAGGATGCTTAAGAGGAAAAATTCTGCCCTCAAAATCACACACAACTCTCTCTGAATCCAATTAAAATTGTGCACAGGTGCACAAGGGTAGAATTTCATCCTTCAAGGAATTCTTTCCCAAAATCTAGAGTTGATCGTATCTGATAATTGGACCAGGTGTTTCAATTCCCTGTACCACAGAGGGATTTCATGTATTGAATTTAAAAACACATTCATATACAGGATCATATTCTGAGCTCCTACGATGAACAGAAATCCCGTTGAATCCACTGAAAATTGTACACGTAGATGAAGGGCAGGATGGCCCATAGTATATAAATTATTCAAAATAAATGATTTGTTCTGAGAAAGACTACACCTAATTTTACAATTAATGTTTATTTTATCAAACGAGACCTAAAACACAAATTCTAAGTGACTCATGAGTACAGTTCCATATTCAATATTCTAGCACCATACAATGATAGGACAGCAACTGTACAAAATTTTGCTACAGCATGGAGCCCCAAGGGCTCAGATAAGTCCGTTTTTATACTGTTGTGTGTGTTGTTTCAAAGTATGTTCTTTACTGTGTAGAGTCTGGGTATAAGTGCCTTTAGGCTAAGGGAAATATTCAGTACTTACTGCTGCAGTAGACAGAATTCGGAGATTTTATTTGCAGTTCACGTTTAATTAGGGTTGCCAATTTTGGTTGGCCATATTCCTGGAAGTTTCATTTCATGACATAATCTTTAATTAAAGATTAATCTTGAATTCCTAGAGACTCCAAGACAATCTTAGAGGGTTAGCAACTCTACGTTTAATACGCATACAGTGGACGGAAGAGGAATGTGTAGCAGGCAAGAGATCAAGCAGCTCCAAATCCACTTTAAATTGTCTGCATCATTCACCACTTTCCCAAGATCATTTTCATACCTCAGGTTAACAGGCACAACTCTCACTGATTCAACTAGTCACTACAGAATACCAGATTAGTATACTCAGTTTGCAAACTAAATGAATGCTAAAATCAGTGCAAATTACACTGCTTTGCCACTTGTACCCACCTACATCCATTTGCTGATCAAGTTACATCTGCTATGTTATTTAAATTACAATTTATGTCCACTGTTTCAACCCTGTATTTTTACTTTGAAACCACACGTCTTCACACACAAAGGCATTTGAGAACAAGTTCATAGCAAGTTTTAGAAATTTTACTAAACCATTTTTTGCATCATCAGAGCAAAAAAATTCTGAATTCCTTCATTAACTTGACAAAAAATGCTGCTTCGTCTTGCTTTGAGAACTCAATGTAGTCAATGTAATTTAACCCAATTTAAAAATAAAATGCTGTTTGGTGTGAAAAACAAGTATCAGAAATTTAAACCTAAAAGAATTATTCTTCATTAAATTAGAGCCATCTGAAAATAGTGGCTTATAAAGAAAGTGCCTACTCAACTAACATGATACTATTGCAACATGATTCTATAATGTCAATTTAGTAAAGTAATGGCTTAATATGAAATGTAGCAACATATTTCCCTCTAGAAAATTGCTTTTATTCTTAATATTTAACTTTATATGAAGTATCCATTTGCCCAGTGAGCAATAATCCAACAGAACAGAACAGTTAAACTCCAAAATGAGTCTAGTTATAATATTCAGTTTTAGGGATAGAAATTTCTAATAATTCTGCTAATAAAAGTTTAATTTAATGAGAAAATACACTTCTGCAATAAAGAATTTTAAGCAGAATATTCTTTGCAAACCAAAATATTATCAACATAAGAAACATAACAAACAAAACTGACTACTACATTCTAAGCATTACTCTAGTTTGACTCATTTAACTATAAAAAACCGTACCTTTAGGTTTAGGTGGCAAAGGATTTTCATATAAAATCTGTTCAATTAATTCAGAAAAGCTTTCAGAGAAGAATGGAGGTCTTCCTATAAGTATAAGTAGATTCACTTAATTCTATCGAACTTGATTAAACTGCAAAATAATTGTTACTAAATAATCTCATTCAAGAAGCAAGTATTGTCAATCTGAACTCAATTTAACAAATTAATGTCAGTTTAAATACAAATACCCTTGGTGGTGAGAGCCAGTGAGCAATAAGGAATGCAGAACAAAACATGGGCAGGACAGCCATTAAGAATGCCCCTTCATGTCTTGTGTCCCAAAATGGGTCTCCATGGTAGCCCCAGATGCCAGTAGAGTGGATAATGAGGACAGCAAAACCCACATCTATGTTAATCCAATAGGCTAGCATACTGTGTACGTTGCCACAGGAAGACTGGGCTACAACCCTGCAACCTAGTTTGAAGGAGATTTCACCTTCCCAGATGCTCCCTTCCCACTCCCCTTCCCCTTACTCTTCACTAAGCCAAAGTAGTGCAATTTTAAAGGTAAAATTCACTTTAGCTGTTTAAAAGAACAAATTAATGCATTTGGTAAATTGTTTTAATGCTTAAGAGCATAAAACCCTTGAATGATAGAATGGGAGCTCAAACCTTTATTATAATTTAGCAAATTATAATTCTGAGCACTAGAGGCAGTTAAAACCATATATTATAATTATACTATAACTCAGATCTTAGTGACATTAGCTCAGTTGATTATTTTACAAAGTTCCTAAATAATTGGAAATCTTTATAGTGTACCAAAAACTCATTTTTCCAAATTATCACAAATGTCAGATAGATAGAAACACAACCTGAAAACATTTCGTAAAGCAAACAGCCCAATGACCACAGATCACTAGCTATGGAGAAGTCAGCTCCCTTTATTGCTTCTGGAGCGGTGTATACAGGCGATCCTACAAAATAAAACACATATAAGGCAACTTGGACTATCCATTCAGCATTTATACAATTCAGAATTTTAAAAAACGCCACCGTGTCAATCCTCCCACCTTACCTCTGGTGTATGCATTATCTCCATTTAAAGATAAATGCTGAACCTCAGTTTCCCTAAGTACTTGCTCAGTGGCACAAAGAATGTCAATGTCAGATTTGGGATAGAAAGTCAGGAATTTGAATTATAGTCCTGTGATCACAACCTTACCTCTCATTAGACAACTATCCTCACTTCATTCTGATATACCTTTTCAGTGGGATTGTGGAAACTATTTTGTTGTTTATATTTCTATTTCACTTCCTATTTCACTACACATAACCTGAGAAGAACATCTACTTTTTTGTGCTGAAATTTTTTAATGTACCTAGAGAAAGGTCCAAGTCAGAGACGATGCCCAGATTAGGGGATGGAGTGATGGACAGAATTGTGGTATTGTCCACAGTGATTGAGAAAGGAAGTAGGGGAGGGGGCTTGAACTAATGACTAAACATCTATAAGAAGATGTCTGAGGCCTTGGCTACACTTACCCGCTAGTTCGGCAGCTGGAAATCGAACTTCTGGGTTCGACTTATCGCGTCTAGTCTGGACGCGATAAGTCGAACCCGGAAGTGCTCGCCGTCGACTGCGGTACTCCAGCTCGGCGAGAGGAGTACCGCGGAGTCGACGGGGGAGCCTGCCTGCCGAGTGTGGACCAAGGTAAGTTCAAACTAAGGTACTTCGAACTTCAGCTACGTTATTCACGTAGCTGAAGTTGCGTACCTTAGTTCGAATTAGGGGGGGTAGTGTAGACCTGGCCTGAGACAGAGGTTAAGATTTTAGTTTGGACAGATGGAGACAAGAATGAAGAAGAGAGGCAGATCTGTGAGTCATCAGCATGGTCACTGGTAACTGAATTTGTGTTTACAGATGAGATTACCAGAGATCAAGTTTAGAGGGAGAAGCGAAAGGGACAAGGCATGAGCCCTGTGGAGCCCGCATAGAAAACTGGCAGGGGAATGAGGCTAATCCCCTAAAGGGCACTCTGAAGAAGCAGTAAGAGAGGTTGGAGGAGAACCAGAAGAGAACTGAGTCATGGAAGCCAAGGGAGGTCAAAATTTCAAGAAGAGAACATGGGTGATGGAGTCAAAGGTAGCTGACAGGTCAATGAGGACAGAGTGCAGATTCTGAGCTTTAGCTAGGAAGACATCACTAGAAACTTTGGCGAGAGTGGTTTCAGTGGACTGCAAGGAGCAGAAGCTTGATGGGAGAGGGTTTAGGATGGAACTCCGGACAACAATTGCAGGTATATGGTCAATGAACTAAGACAAACGGGGGAAGGGAGATGGGGCAGTAGTTGTCTGGGTTAAAGAAAAGAGTAAGGAAGGAGATGAGAGAGAAGGCAGACCAGAAGATGGGTTGGGGTCACTGAGCCAAGAGGTCAGGTTAGAGAACAGACAAGAAGCTTCTGCATCTGTGATGGGGAGAAGGAGGAGAGAGTTGTGGGAGGGATGGGAAGGTCACATTGTATTTTGTCAGTTTTCTCTTGGAAGAAGTCAGCAAGAGCCTGTAGAGAGAGAGAAGTGGAGGCAGAAGGAGGGGATGATATATATATATATATATATAGATATATATATATAGACCATTTATAGTGGTTTGCCTTTGCGGTTTTTCCACCTTTCTTTGAAGCATCCGATACTGAATAGTCTACTTAAATACTTTTTATAATATGCCTGAATATAAATCATGAATAATGTTTCATATACAAAAGATATAACATACCTGTCTGCCAATTAACTTCAACATAGGAGGAATAAAAATAGAAAGTTTATTATCCATCAGTATTATACCATAGTCACTAAGGGTTACACAAAGTCAACAATTTTTTCAGTTCCATCCTCCTTCAAGAGCACATATTGGTTTCTTTTATCCTTAGGTTTTGGTTTGTAAGAGAGGATAGGTTGTTAACTACACACACACACACACACACACACAATTACAGTCATTCTGATAAAGATATATTGAAGAGGTTGTTGTTTCTTCCTGAATACAGTAGCTTCATCATCATTCTTATTTCTTGCAATACGGAGCTTCATTAAGAAAGAGTGAAATTTACACAAGCAGGAGACAAAACTTATTGTCAATAGTTCACTTGTTCCTAATAAGTATTGTGGTTGTGGCAGATCAGCATTGTGAAGAGTGAGAAGCGGTCTCTGAAATAGTCCAATCCCATAGCATAGAGCAGGGGTTCTCAAACTGGGGGTTGGGACCCCTCAGGGTTCATGAGGTTATTACATGGGGGGTTGTGAGCTGTCAACCTCCAACCTCCCAAACACCACTTGCCTCCAGCATTTATAATGGTGTTAAATATATTAAAAAGTGTGTTTAATTTATGGGGGGGGGGGTTCAGACTCAGAGGCTTGCTATGTGAAAGGGGTCGCCAGTAAAAAAGGTTTGAGACCCACTGGCATAGAGGGTTTTGAAGATTAAGTACCGAAATTTAAATTTGTTCTCATACTTGGTGGCATCTCAATTACTGCACTTATAATGCATTTGAATGAACCAGACTTTTTGAGTGAAAAGGCTGCTGCATTCTGGAACTGCAAAAGTTTCTTTAATGACCAGAGTTGATTCCTAAGTACAAGGCACTGCAATAGTCAAGCCTATTGTAAAAAGAGATGTTTCACAGTTGCCAGGTCAGCATCCAGTGGGAGGATGGAAAGTCTCCTGGCCAGTAACAAATGGAAGAATATACTTCAAGCCACTGTTACTAAATGGATACCCAATAGCAGTTTGAAGTCCGTATTGAGGGCACTAGCAGCCCAAGTTGTTTTTTTAACTGAGATTCCTAGTAGCTTCATATATATGTTAAACGAAAGGGTGACTGAATTAACCCTGTCATACCCCACTGGTGAGGCCCTTTGATTATATAACTACCTATCCCAAATTAACTTCCAAGTTCTCTGAGATGTAAATGGAGCACACATACTCTAAATCAACTCCACCTCCTACTAGTGGTAGGATCGAATGTGATACCATAGATCATAGGGTGTTGCTACTGAAGGCACCTGACAGACTTTAAAAGTATCAGCATAGACATGCTGCCTTAACCTTGGCTAGGAGGACAGCACAGTCCCAGTCCACCAAAGCCTTTTCTTCACTGCACTCTGGGAAGCCCAGTATGCAAGTTCTCTCTGCTGTCCAACTGAGCGAGACATATCTTTACTTCATTCCAAGTATGGAAAACATGGAACGATGAAATATGCAAAAGAATCCTGAGGGACGTTACCAAGGTTCTGTCAACTGGAGTTCAGTGAGTTAGAGAAGTATTTAACATAATTTTTAGGGCTGTTGACTAATTGCAGTTAACTCATGCAATTAACTCAAAAAAATTAATCATGATTAATCGCAGCTTTAATTGCACTTTTAAACAATAGAATACCAATTGGAATTGATTACATATATTCTCACTGTAAAAAAAGAAATAGTATTTTTCAATTCCCCCATTACAAGTACTGTAGTGCAATCTCTATCATGAAAGTTGAACTTACAAAGGTAGAATTATGAACAAAAATAACTGCATTCAAAAACAAAACAATGTAAAACTTTAGAGCCTAAAAGTCCACTCAGTCCTATTTCTTGTTCAGCCAATCACTCAGACAAACAAGCGTGTTCACATTTGTGGGAGATAATGCTGCCCGTTTCTTGTTTACAATGTCACCTGAATGTGAGAACAGGCATCCTCATGGCACTGTTGTAGCTGGCATCGCAAGATATTTACATGCCAGATGTGCTAAAGATTCGTATGTCCCTTCATGCTTCAACCACCATTCCAGTGCAAACATTTCTAATAAATAATATAAAGTAAGCACTGTACACTTTGTATTCTGTGTTGTAATTGAAATCAATATATTTGAAAATGTAGAAAACATCAAAAATATTTAAATAAATGGTATTCTATTATTAACACGATTAATCGTGCTATTAATCGTGTCTAATTGCTTGACAGCCCTAATAATTTTATATCATGATCAGATGGGTTAGAATTGATTTTCTGTCCTCCCATTTAAACAGATTTGATATCTCCTTAGCCACATCACGTAGGCAAATATACCACACAATGATGTTTGGTCCTCTTTAGAAGATTTTAATTTAAAGAAAAAACAAAAACAAAACAAATCTGCTGAAGGGACTATTTTTTATGTTCTACTGATTGTGGAGTGCAAAGTTTAATCTCTTAAGGATAAAGATCTTCTGTTTATTAGGCAAATTTGTGCCTATAATTAGCTTAATGCTACTTATTTCAGTACTTCTCAGAAGCTGTACATTATTGGCAACCTCATAACATCTTCCCTTGCTTTACCATAGTTCCAACCGTCATTTCCACATACACCAGCTTTCACCACATCGCTGGAGCTCAACAGGCTCTAAATAAAGAATCGCATTTTGCTGTGTTAGCAGTCATCTAAAATGGATTTATTTATATTTCTATAGATGGTGCTCCATATACTAGGTACCCCCATATGAAAGTTCAAATGGTTACTCTAAAAGTTTACAAAATCATATGGTTTGCACTTAATCGAGGAAATGAGAAATGTATAAATAGCCAACTCTATTTTAGTTTTAGTTTTCCCATTCGTCTGTATCAAATACAGAAGCACAACCTAAAATAAATAATAAACCAACCAACCCAAATTTAATAAGAGTTAATTTTTCTAGTTAATTAAGCCTTTTGCTCCATTTAAAGTCTGTTATCCATCTGATCATTTTGTTTTAAAAACGACTCCTGAAATTGGTTTATTATTTTAAAGAAAAAAAAGAAAAAAAATTGAAACAGCAGCACACCAGCCATTGAAATTATTGAAAACTCACCAATGCCAGTGGGAAATGACTGAGAGCTGTATGTTTGTACAGTAAAAGTTGCATTTCAGAGATGTGATGTTACATCTACAACACTCATTGTAAAAACCAACCACTCTCACTTGTACAGCCACACTAAGTTTATATAATTACAGTAATATTAATTCAGCTTCACTGTTCCTATACTTGAATACCTTGATCTGGGCTTGAAAGGATACCTTGAAGACTATTCAGAACAGGCACACTAAAATGATAATACAGTCTTTATTACTTCTTATCACAGATGTATGTTATGCTGTATGTTTGCTAAACTTGGTTTTGTATTGTTATGAAGGTTGAAAACATGACTATGTGTACGTAAAAATCTGTTTCTTCTCTATGTACCTGTCACACATCACTTAAAAGTGCTGGCTAGCAATCTTCCCTGTACTTAAGGATACCAATGATGGTCTGTGCTACCAA
Source organism: Chrysemys picta bellii (assembly GCF_011386835.1). Classification (NCBI taxonomy): domain Eukaryota; kingdom Metazoa; phylum Chordata; order Testudines; family Emydidae; genus Chrysemys; species Chrysemys picta. The sequence continues at coordinate 85,783,673 of NC_088792.1, forward strand.
AATCTTGCTTACATGAGACTGGGGATAGGTCTACACTGGAGCTAAAAGCTGTAAATTCCAGCTTGAGGAGACATACCTGCACTAGCTTTGATTGAGTTAACATGCTAAAAATTGAAGTGTAGCCACAGCAGCGCAAATGTGGGAGGGACTAATTATCCCCAGCATGAATCTATGGTCTCAGACAGGATTGGACTCTGAGCAGCTTGCCGCTCCTGCCACTGTGGCTACACTTCTATTTTTAGTGCATTAGCTCAACCAGAGCTAGCATGGGTATGACCCCTCAAGCTAGAATGGGAGCTGCGGGAAGCGGTGGCCCGGCCTGCGCCGCTTTCTCGCAGCTCCCATTGGCCGGGAACAGTGAACCGCGGACACTGGGAGCTGTGAGCAGCTGTACCTGGGGATGCTCAGGTAAACAAAGTGTCCCACAGCCCACCAGGGGCTTACCCTGAACAAGCCGCAAACAAAATTTGGGAACCCCTGACTTAAGCTAACGGTAGCATTAATTACAATGGGGGAGAAGAGATAAAATAGTCACCTGAAGCAATAGCTGTATGTACAGATAACTTAGTAGTAACTTATTTAACAATTGCCTTTCACAATTAAATTTTATGTGCTCTGATTTTCGTAACAGGTAGTGTAGCTTGTTTTGTGGTTTGTACCATATGCAAATTCCCATAATGTTTCCCATTACATTGTCAGACACTGTCAAAACATTTTATTTTGTTTAGTTCTAAAAAAAACAAGCATTCTTAATTCCTGCATCCAAAAAGAATAGTTACAAAAGACCACAATTTTAAGTTTATGGCAGAGAAAATAAGACCCCGTCCTCTCAACAGGATTTAAAATCAAAACATTTTTAAAACATTTCATTATGCCTCACTGAGTTTAGTTAATTTTGACTGGATAAAATATATACTATATGCTGTACCTTTGAGTTTATTTTTCAAGTTTCTTTGTGGAGTGCTTTCACAGCCATCACCATCTCCTTCCTCTGATCCAATTAAAGCAAAAAATTCTTCCAAATTTTCACCCTCTGCTTTAGCCAGGCAAAAATTATTGAACTTCAGTGTGCCAGGCCCTTCCAGAAGTACCTACAGAGGTAAACAAAAGTGAACACCAAGTTGTTTCTCTTACATATAAAGGACTGTTTCAAGAAGCTGAATTTTCCAGTCTAACCTATCTAAGATTGCAGTTTTGATTAAGTCTCATTACCATTAAAAGTATTTATATGGCCCTGTAGTGGGGCAGTTGCCCCACTCCTGTAGAACAGGGGTTAAAAACAGCCCTGGAGAGGGCTGTGGCTGTGAAAAAGGCTAGGCTAGATTGGGGAAGGAGCCACAGCTGGGGCCACGGCCCAATCAGGCCACAGCTCACCCTATAAAAGGGCTGTGAACTAGGAGCTCAAAGAAGAGACTCTCTCTAGCTTCTGAGAGAGAAGGACTGGGCTGCCTGGGAGCTGAGAAGGGTACCTGAGGTGGAGCAGTGCTGAGCAAGGGCAGAGGGAGCTGAGGAGCTCCAGCCTGGTAAAACCCCAGCCTGCAGGCCCTGCTAAAAGGCCAGAAAGGGTACTGGGGCTGCAGAGGGGTAGCCCAGACATAGGCAAAGGCAGCAGGTCCAACCCCCCCCTTGCCGATGATGAGTGGTTTACAGACTGCGGTCTGCCCCAGTGAGCGGGGGCTAGTCGGTGACTGGCAGTAGCCACTGAGGCAAGGTGGGGATAGAGGTTCCCCTGGATGGGAAGACCTAGATTGTGGGTTACTGCTGGGGCAGAACCCTGATGTAAAGGGCACAGAGGTCCGGGAGGGACACGGGGCCAGCGGCAGGCGAGACACTGGCCTACAGAGGGCGCTCTGGGCTAGAAGAGCTAATTCCTGAGATGACCAGCAGGAGGCGCCACGCCGGTGAGTCTCACCCCATCACAGGCCCTCAACACAGTAATAGCTGAATGCCTCCCACAAGGGGCGGGGGGACGACGACTACAATGACCTCCTTTTTTCATAGCCATCAAAAGGTGGCTTTTTTTATTTTAGACAGATCTGGGCAGAGGGCTTTTTGGTTTTGTTTTAAATGAGCCTGTGACAATGAAGATGATATAGTGGGAAAGCATAGAGAAAGGTTTTGCACTTGCTCTGCATGCAGCAAGTTAGCAATCATTCTTGGTTCCAAAATCTTGTTCCAGCTCCTGTGAAGGTTCCATCTCCTGAAGTCATTAGTCTCCTCTACTGGTCAACAGCTATGTTGTTTTAGCGGAACATAGCTGTCATGGGAGGTTGTGGTTACACAGAAATAGGGTGACCAGATGTCCTGATTTCATAGGTACAGTCCTGATATTTGGGGCTTTGTCTTATGCAGACGCCTATTATCCCCCACTCCCTGTCCCGATTTTTCACACTTGCTGTCTGGTAACCCTACACAGAAAGAGGCAATATCACAATAGCCAGAACCAATTCTATGCAGGACTCTGAAAATAAGGATGGCTACTTTGAATTGGACTACATGTTCAAAGGAGTAATTACCACATACATTACTCTGCAGCAAAGATAAAAAGGGATGCATCTTTCAACATGTGTGCATATTAAAGTTTGTTAGACTAGCGTTTAAAATATTTAACGTTTAATTTCCAAAATATGGAAGCTAGAGTTGACTAAAAGGATTATCCACATAGCAACCAGATTCTGAGAAACATTTTACCTATTCATCAACCTGGCTTAACAGTAAATTAGTAGCTTTAAAGGAAATACAAGCTTTCCAATTCTGTTGTATTCCATTCATGTCTCAATGTCCTGCCATCAGATACACAAATGGGCAGCACTATATTTCTTATGAAGTCATCTACTGACTTTGCGCATACATCCACAGTAGCTAATTTTTACAAGAAACTTGGCAATGCAGAAAATGTCAGAACACAGTAGAGAGTCCGATCGAGAGCAGAGTCAATATATTAAGCAAAAATAAAAATGTTTATTGTGTTCATACTTTGATTCACTGTGCACATTTTAGGAAAAACATGAGGGTTTTACTAGACTAAACTCAAACTAGGGAAAGATGGGCAGTCCTGTTTTAGGAAACAATTACAATAGGTTGATCATTCATTTATGCAACGTTTGGTAACAACTTCCCATGGCGTTCTCAAAGCAGACAACCAACTTTAGTCTCCAATTGCTATTTTACACAATAATTTATGTACTATAGGCAGTATTAATTTTGACTAAGTCATTGTTTTTTATACTGACTTTTTTTAAAGTTTTAAAATATTTTGTGTCATGAAGGATTACCAAGACACTAAGAAATATGTGGTTTCCTAGTATAGACAGGGTATGACAGAATGATTCAAAGCTATAAAAACAATGGGACTCCTAAATGAATAATGAAAATCCTTTATTGACTCATCTTTTTATGCTGCAGCATGGAAGCAGATACTATACTCTCAGACGCTCATTCTCAGCTGCAGAGTGGTACAGCAGAGAGAAAATAAACTAATTAGACTGTAAGGTATTCAGGACATACACTTGTCTCTTACTATGTTCAACACAACACCTGGCCTCCAACATGGAGTAGGGCCTCTGGATATTAGCATAATACAAATAATAATTTCTGAAATTGTAATAATATCTTTGACATAATATAAGATGTTACTCATTACCTTTCCAGGTGTGAGTTCACAGAAGATAATTCCAAGGTCATGAATGTGATGTAATCCAGTAACCAAATCAATACCAAATTCTCTCACCACATCTTCAGGTAGATGTTCATCTTGCGCAATAACCATTTCTAGTGAACCACCTGAAATGTAGTCACACAGAATCCCTTATGACAGTTGTATATCAAGAAAATGCCAGACCAATAGTCTACTGTGATATTACAGCCTCTTAAAAGAAAAAAAGTTAAAGGGAAAATACAAAACAATTGAAAAAAAAATGTTTGCCTATCTTCAATTGCTTTGTGACTCTTCAACAGCCACAAGTTTCAAAATGTATATAAAATAACCTATTACTCATCAGCACTAAAGGACTACTTCACCCAGTTGTTTTTGGCCTCTGGAAAAACTGAGGCATGGAAATGTTATTCTCATATACTCACTATACATCCTCTATACCTAATCACTGAAACATGAGCAAATTTTGAAAATAAGACCCATGTCATCTAATTTGTCTATATGGATCACTAAAACTGAAAAGAGTTCACCACTAACATCAATAATGACCACTTCTGTCAAAGAGTTCCTATTTTATGAAGAAGGCAGAGAGTGGGAAATTGATCAATTCTCTACTGAATTTATTTACATATTTTAGTACTCAGACAAAATTATAACCCTGCATACATCTATGTAGCATGATTTATATCAGACTTCACCTTTTATACAATAATCTTCATCTTTCTCTAGATCAACATTACCAAAAAGTGACAGACCAAACAATTCCGTTGAATTTTCATGAACAAATGGATTTGTTTAGTTATACCATACCATTAACTTATTATGGTAATGACCATAAAAGAAGGTTAACATTATACTGGGTTTTTTTGTTTGTTTGTTTTGGGCCGGGGGGGGGGGGCGGTAATTAGAATGTTACAAGAAAACTCTTCTTCAGAAATCAAGATGGCTTTTAACTGTTTATATTCTACCTATGGCCATATTTTTATTAATTCTTTATTAAAATAAAAATAATTCTATTCTATAACATCTCTAAGACTTCAGAAGTGGAATGTCTTCCTGTGAATTCTTCCAAAACTAGAGAGATATTAGCTTTATATACAATTTTTTAGTATAACTGTCTAGAGAACAATAACTTCAAAAAGTTATATTGTAAAATCAGTAAGAAATGGTTACTTATTAATAACTGGTTCTTCAAGATGTGATGCAGAAATGTATTCCACTTAAGTATGGGCATGCACACACCTAAGTGGAATACACAGCTGCATCTATTCTACTACACGTGATTCTTTGTCTAAATCACTTGGTGGTGGCAGCATACTGTTCAAGGCAAGGTGGAATTTGTGCCTTGGGAAAGTTTTTAACCTAAGCTGGCAAAAATAAGCTTAGGAGGTCTTTCATGTGGATCCCCACATCTGTACCCCAGAGTTTAGAGTGGGGAAGGAACCTTAACAACCCACTAGACCACCTGGCCTTCCAAAGGCTCTGTTACAGTCCTCTTCAGCCCTGGGCTGGAACATGGCTCCATGAGAACAGATTCTTCAGAGAATTTAGCTGCTAAAATTGAAAGAGTCTCTACCAAGCATGTGCAAATTACCATTTTTCAAAAGCTTTTAACTTGATCAAACTTTGGGAGAATTTTTACCGGGGCAGCAAGAGGCATATCCTTGATACAAAGGTCACCCCCCACCAAATTTCAAGATCTTGCTCTAAAGCATGAGGGCATTAGACCTTTTCAAATAAAAGGTTGCCAAAATAGTTGTTAAAATAATAATAATAATTAATAATGTATTTTCCACTAGCCTCATCCTTGGAAACAACAAACATTTTGGCTGAAATTTTCCCAAAAAATTCAACATGAGGCAGACATACACCTTGAGAAATTTCAGCCCAAACAGTTATATGTTGGCAAAATTACTAAAAACTGAAAACAAGATCTGAACTGTCAGACAACTTTAATAAAAGGTGGTGCTTCTAGCACCATCAACAATACACATCCTTCTAAGCAAACATTTCACTGCAGTCTAAAAAATTCTTGCAGTATCAGGACACCTTTCTAGTATGGTATAGTGTTTTTTAAAAGATTTACTTCTGTACTTTTATGACAGAAAATATTTAACATAAGAGAAACCTATTTTAGATCAACGTTGAACCCACTGAAGTATCTGGATGTTGATCAACAGTAGCCAATATCTGCTCAACCATTTCCTCCAGATGATAAAAGTAAGAGTATGAGAACTATCTCCGCATTATTTCCCAGATTCCTGAACCTTATAGTGATTTGCTTTATAAATTTGTTTTGTGCTGTTTTAAATAATTGATACATTCCTTCAAAACAACTCAGTAACCCCAGAAACTCATTAAATGACAGTACCAAATCCTTAAGCTCCTGTTTTAAAGTTTTGTTTTTAACCACTTTATCTATTTGAGAAGACTGCATATAAAATAGTCCAACTCAATAGGGCCAAAAATGCAGAGAAAAATATTGGAAGGGGCAGCACAACAAAATTTATACTGGAACTGATCAAGAAAAAAAAATACAGGTCTGTCGCATCTTAGGCACATTTAACATGTGTGGTTTCAGCTTTACACGGTTGGCAAAAACAAAAAAAGAGAAAAATAACAATTTAAATACTGTTTCTGTACTGTGGGCGATTCCGCCCGCCATTACACTCAATGTAATTTTGACTATACGCGATTTTCGCTTTAGGCACTGACTGTGGAACGTAACCCCAGCGTAAGATGAGACAGACCTGTACTCAATCATGTTGTTACAAGAGAGAGATGTTGGATATTCAAAATGGAATCAATTTTCCACACTTCAAAAGCAATTTTCAAACCTGAACAAATTTAATGAAGGACCTAAGGCTTGTTCTACTTAAAAATATGGTAACTAAGATTTTTTAGAAAAATCATGATTATGTTAAGCCTTAGTAGAAACTGTACGATTGCTAGGTAAGAAATAACCAATACTCTCTCTCTATTTAACAAAAGGCTGCTGTTCAAGGGTGAACATATTTGCCAACAAATTAGACTAGAAAAATATGCCAAAGTTTTCAAACTTAGGTGTATAAAGTTAGTTGATTAAAAGTGGCCTGGTTTTGTCAGAGGTGTTAAGAATCTGCAGCCCCCATTTTCAGTGGCATTTGAAGCTTTATAGCACTTCAGGAACAGAAAGTTTCTTTTATTTAGGTCCTTACTAGGAAGCCAACTTTAGGCATCCAAATTTCAAAGTTTGACCTCAGTATCTTGCCCACTTATTTCTCTCAAACATGGAAATAATGCTATCCTAGAGTTCAACCCATACACGTCATAACAACTGGATAAAGCCCTTCCATAAACCTTTTTTTGATAACATGGAGATAACCTAGTACAGACCAAAGAATCACCCAGTTCACAAAGTACAGAGCAGTCCTTGGGTTCACTCAGCTCCCAAATTAGTGTCTTAACATAAAAGAAAGGATGTTTCAAGTCAACTGGAAGAGACGGTTTAATTCATCTAAAACTATCCAGCAGACTCCCCTTTAGATTCAGAAAAAGGAAAATGAAGCAATATCTTCCATCTGGTCAAATTTATGTTTTAGGTTTACTGGCATATTTTCTGTTCTTTTAATTCTGCATAAAATATTTAGGAAAGTACCAAAAAGCAGATAGAAATCTAACCTTTCCTTGAACAACTTTTATCTATTCATCCCCTTCAAGAATTCATTGTGCTGCTCTGCAAGTTGCAGCAGTAGCATCACCTGCCAAGCTATTTAAATCCAATTATATTATTTCATATCAATTAACTCTTGAAACACACATTGAAGTGGAAGGGAATCGACTGGAGGCATTTTTCTAGGAATCCAGTTTTAAATTATTTCTATATGCTAACTTTAGTAGAAAGTTTCTGATCTTTCATTTATGTTTTTAAATAGATTGTCAGGAAAAAGTTAAAATTTACATTTTGCATAAACTTTTTTCTGTTATAAATTTATGATGTGAAATTCCCATTTCATATATTTTACTTAGTTAGCATCTCTTACCTGTGCATAATTCCACTACAAGCCAGAGATGGTTGCTTGTTTCATACCATTCATGAAATGTTACTATGTTCTTGTGTCTAATGTCATGTGTAAGACGAACCTGTAATAGAATATTTGTATATTTTATTTGGAGAGCTGCATTCAGATATTAGCGTTTCGGGGGGGGAGGGGGGAATGCAATACAGAGTAATTCTAGATTCCTTTCTCCCTATATTGCTAGCTTTTCAAATGCCACCAAATTTTTAAGAGGTCACATTCCTACTCAAATCATACAATCAGAAATATAGAGGGAAGATACCTTTCGGCACAGGACTCCCCCAACTTCCCTGTGTTCAGAAGTACAGTCAGTTTTCCTCAAACCAGTTCAACTGGTTAACAAAAACAACAGTTTAAGAAAGGCGGCCAGGGTCAGCATAGCGATCTAGTGACAGAAGAAAACACTCCTATGTTGTAGATCAGAGTTCAGGGTCAAAGTTACGTCCCTAGTTTCTGTGCCAGTGAGAGAAGGAAGTGTGAAAGAAGCGGGTACAGTGAGTCCTGGAGAAGGAAAGAGTTTTCCATCATTCTTGAGTAATCCCCTCTGGCCAACCAAATATCACTGAGAGGTGCCCAGGAGCTACATTTATGTTGAAAGATGGGTTAAGTCCAATAAAATGCATTTCACAGCTTTGAAGGAGCGGAGGGGAAATGGCAGAAATTTCTCCATTCCCCCTTAAAAAAAAAAAAAAAAAAAAAAAAAAAGGAAGAATGCCTAAATGTGCAACGTCTAGTGTAATTTGTGGTAGAAGAATTGCTGGATATGCTCAATACAAAAAGTAACAAAATATTCTGAGCATCTTTAACCAAGGATATAGCTTCCTAGTCACTCAGTAAGTGCTGATTATTGAAACAATAAGAGAAAGTACTTAAGAAAAATGTACATATGGGAGAGGAGGAGGCTGGTATTTCAACTGACTGGTATTTTTCCAGTGAATACTGCAGTAACAAAGTAAAACTAAATCACTACATTTATGACAGCTTCTATGACCAGCACGAAGTTAACCGCTTATGAGCAGATGTGTTTACATCTGTGCTAAAAAAGGACTGAAATTAAGGTAGGGGCTTCAGGAGGAATCCATGACTTCACATCTACAAAGAAAACCCATTTAAGATAGGGGAATTTGGAAGCTAAAAGCTTAAAACATCGCTATAAATTGACACACATAGAAGGTAGGTCAGGTAATGTCTTTTATTGGACCAACTTCTATTGGTGGAATGTACATGCTTTTGAGCTCCACTAGGGTGACCAGACAGCAACAGTGGAAAAAATCGTGATGGGGGTAATAGATGCCTACATAAGACAAAGCCCCAAATATCAGGACTGTCCCTATAAAATCAGGACATCTGGTCAACCTAAGCTCCACAGACCTGAAGAAGAGCTCTGTCTAGCTTGAAAGCTTCTACCTTCCACAAACAGACATTGGTCCAATAATGGATATTATCTCACTTGCTTTGACCAACAAGGCTACAATAACAGTGCAAACAACTAGAAAATTGTGATGAATTAATTGTATGTGAAGTAGTACCTGGTATTCTTTGTGTCTGTATTTGTGCTACTGGAAAATTTGTATCTACATTTCCCTACAGAAATAGTAATAAACATTATTCTTACCCAGTTGGTTATTTCAGCTCTTTTGCATTTATCAGTGCAAAGAATAGCAACAAAATTAATAGTGCCTTTTCTTCTTCCTTTATAAACAACTGTCTTGCTTCCTCTTCCAATCTCTTCATATAAAATAAAGTTCTCCATGTTTAAGATGCTTTACATCCAACAAATTAAGAAATGGCTTGTTTTCATCACTAACAAACACCACCTTGAAAGAAAGAAAGAAATACAAAAATTTCTTAAATGTAAATATGTAATCATTATTTTCTTAATTCTTAAGATATGGCATTTAATACAAAAAGGTATCATTCATGTGATTAGCAATTATGACTGACCTTACAGAAAGATTATAAACAAGACCTCCCACAACAAAGTCTAATCAACATTTTACACATAAGATAATATAAGAGTCACAATATTAAACTCCAAACTGCAAATTCAAAACAAAACAAAGCCCTGTCGTATAAGTACTCTATGGCCATGACATTACTAGGGAATTTTGGTACTACTACTACCAGTTCATCTACCTTGGCACTAGCCCTAATGGAGACAGGGACCCCAGCAGCTTCCAATGTTTTTACCACATCAGTTAAACCTGCTAAGAACCAGTGGTAGCACTTATGAGTGGGAATTTCTTGAAATTCCCTAGTGTAGACAAAGATAATGGGAAGTTACATTTACTAACTGAACTGGTTTTGTGTTTTGAGACTCAAGGCAATTCCACATAAGCTAACTTTTATTTTTCCCCATCAGTTCTATCATTTTCTGACTTAGAAATCTAGATAATACAGTATTATCACTTTCAAAGAAAAATGTACCATTTATTAGTAATCCTAAATGTAGTCTCATTTGTACATCAGAAAAAATGTAAGTGGTTCACCATGTTTAGTAAGAAGCAAAGCAGACTTTTTTAATGTGTATTTTTTTTCTGTATCTAAGCACATATAAGTAATAGGAGCTATTCTTTCTTGGTCTGAGTGAGCCTTTACTTTGAATTTCAAACAGAACTGGTAGTGAAATATAACTATAATGAAAATACTGATTTGTAATTCTGCTTCTCTGAAAACAGCTTTCTAAGAAGATTCTCATTCCCTGGCTTTAGATTTCCACTATCTAAGACAATGAAAGTATCAGCTCTACAACGGGGATTTATTTTGTTTCTTAAAAGAGTAAAATACTGCTTTAAAAAAATCCCAAGAGACTATCCTCTGTAGGAAATGTAAACCATAAATGGGGGGGGGGGGGGAGAACACCCACACTTAGGCCAACTTCAAGTGAGAGACATCCCAAAATAAAATAAAAACTTTTGTGATGGGAGATTTTGGCCTCCTCTACTTGGGAAACAAACTCTGGAGAATCGATTCCAAAATGGGATTCCCTCCTGGACGCAGAATGTAAGCAGCAATATTCTGTGCATGCATAGAGAGAAGAAATGTACAGAGAGACCTGCTTTGCAGTTGTCAGAAGGGAGATTGCTTTAGGACAGGCAGGGGTGACAACCTTGTCTCTCATCAACTGAATTTTGATGTCTTCCTGTTTCAGGCCAGCTATGTAATGATAAAAAATATGCACTCAGACACGATTTAGTCCTCCTGGTAATTACTATAAAAGAAAGTTAGGTGGATTTTTAAAGCGCTTTAGTCTGCCCAAAAGACCATCTGACTTCAAGGTCCTGGGAAAGGAGCTGCAAGCGTGAGAACAGTGGAAGGATGATAGGCTTATTAAAGTTATTACCCTTCAGATGAATCTTGGACAAGTAAAACTTTAAATAAGGTGGATGAGTCATTAGGGCCTAAAATACACTCACTCTACAAGCTGAAATTCCTGCCACCAGGGAAAAAAAAGAATCCATGTAAGAATCTTAAGCTCACAGGAATTTAATATTTCAAAAGGAGCTTTTATCAGATCACATTAATATCCTACAATATAGGGGGGTGAGATATTTGCAAGAATCAGACTTCGCATGGAAGTGCAATCAAACAGACCTATAGGTATGTATCAGAGGCACCGTCTCTCACCTCATATTACTTACATCAAAGGAGGCTACACAGTTTTCCCATTCCAGATCTGCAGCCTCATGCATAAGATTCTTAAGCTCCTGGAGTTTCTGTTGGGGAACACAACTGACCAGGATGTAGGACTTTTCCCCCAAAGGTCTAACTGACCCTTGCCATGAAGTCACTGTGGTTCACAGCTTCAAAGATTGTAGCCACAAAGTAACAAAGAAGAATCCCAGTTCTGCAGCTCATGATTTTGCCCCCATTCCCATCCCAGTACTATAAATGTGGTGGGTCTTCTCTCTAGCAAGAAGCTCTCATGAGCAGGGTGTGAGACATAGCCAGCAGCATCTTCAGGGAAAATATTTTTTCCTCAACCATCGGAGAGAATGAAGCAGTTGTGTGGTATCTGCCACATCTTAACCAGATGGTCCAAAATAAGGTGCAAGGATACAGCAATACTATTGGCGAGAGGTTCCTGGCACAGGTAACTCTCTTAAGGCCTTTGTAGATTATTGGGCCAGCTGAAGATCAGTTTTTCTTCAACAGCCTTCTGCAGAAAAACTGGCCAAAATCAGAATCCTCGCCTGTGAAATCAATACTAGTATTCCTCAGTAATAGAGGTGTATTTGGCAAGAGATACATGTTCTGGCTCATCTGAATCCAAAGACCAGCAATAGCTGCATCATAGCCTCTAACACAGATGGGGAGGGGCATTGTCAGGGCCAGAAATTCTTGCTTCAACGGTGCCAACTCTGGGGCACATGCATTGGCCTTGACACAAGAGGCCACATCAAGCAGTCAAACAAACTGCCCATATAGAATTAAAGGAATGTCTGAAGAATGGCACTGTAGGATTTGTGGTACCGTTTCAGCTTGGCATCAAAATTCTCTCTGTTAAAGCAGCAAAGAAAACAGGAAGAAAAGCATGCAGAAATGCCCAAAATAACAGATTTAGAACCATAACTGATCTGATTGGAAGATAGGTATCTTAGTGTCCTAATCCTAATGAAATCAGCTTGCATCCAGAAGGGCTGGATTCGCAGCCATCCTGACTCTGCTCCTGTGGGGAGCTTCTACTCTGGCAACAGTTAAACATGATCTAAGTGGAACATCTGGAGGGCAGGAGTCATAACCCATATGGGCAGCACATGCTGGTCAGAAAAAGTCTGGCTCATAGAAAAATGTTGAAAATCCCTCGTGTAGACTTTCTGAGGCCCCCTCAACATGCTATAAAAACTCCACAGCCCACCTGTGCCACAACAACTGTTTTTCTGCATATAAAAGCAAGGGCCAATGTTAGGGGGTAGCAAACAGGGCAGTTGCCTGGGGCCCCACACTACAGAGAGCCCCCACAAAGCTACATTGCTCAGGCTTCAGCTTCAACCCCAAGTGACAAGGTTCAGGGCCCTGAGCTTCAGACCCATGCAGGGGGACATCAGCTTTCTGCCCTGGGCCCCAGTGAGTCTAATGCTGGCCCTATTTGGCAGACCCCCTGAAGCCTGCTCGCAGCCCCCCAGGGGGTCCAAACCCCTAGCTGAGAACCACTGGTCTACACTCAAGACTTTAAAGTCTTTACCAGGTAGGAGAGTTTCCCCAGTCTCATGTTGGTGAGCTAAGATCCAGGAGCGAGGTCCCATAGGGACTGTTAGGGAAAACTGAAACTAGGTTGTTGTTTTTTTTTAAGTCTCCAATATATGCAACTAACAAAGCTGTTCCAATTCTTCACCAGATTCATTGGCTTGCGTATTACATCCCCACCTTTCCCCTATTAGCGCGTTCACATGTAAACGGTTGGTGGCAGGGATAATCAGCCAGGACCCTAACACTGACCGGCGTCTTTGAATGCGACCATATCCTACGTATTCAATAGTAACTGATCCCAGACTATTATTTAAACAGTTCATCAATCCCACCATTTAATTTATTTGCTCCGACCCCTCGCCCTGTTAAGCCTGACTCGACCATTCACGGATGGGCGGCCAAGCCCAGAGCTCCCCACAGGCTGCTGGAGGGCCCCGGGGCTGGCGGTGGCAGCCCTACCACTCAGGGCATTTCACCCCCTCTTGAGCCCATGCAGCCGCGCTGCCAGGAACAAGTGCCGTAACAAGTGCGAGGCGAGTGAGGCACTTGCCTCGGGCGCAAAGCTGAGGGGCGCAGAAAAAGACAAATTAAGTTTTTTATTCTTATTATTTTATGAAAAATTATAATCACATAATATGCACATTGTGTCATGACAAATGTACAATGTAAATGGAAAATAAGTAGAATTCACCCTACAGTAATTATAAAGCATTGGTTCTCAAACTGGGGGTTGCAACCCCTCAGGGGGTCATGACCCAGTTATGTGGGGGGTAGCGAGCCCCAACCCCTGCGTGGAGCTGTGGGGCTATGAGCCCCAACCCAGGCGCACGACTGTGAGCCCCAACCCTGGGCTGTGAACCCTGACCCCGACCCCTGCGCCAGGCTGAGAGCCCCAACCCCAGTTCATGATGCACACCTTACATGTATTAATTGATTTTGTACATGGATCTTATGATTAAAATAAATAAACGTTCTATTATTATTATTAACGTATTTTTCTTTTTTTTTTTTTTTTTTACAAAGTAACGTCTATGAAATTATATGGAGGGGGGAGGGCACAAAAATAGCTAGTTACGGCTCTGCCAGGAACTATCCTGCTCGGGTCCCCTATACCGGGCTCGCCGCCCACCGCGGAGACCCTCGGGCGGGGAGGGGGCAGTCAGACCGACCCCTGCTGCCTCCAGCGGTGCGCGCCCCCCTTCTCTGCAGGGACCCGCGCCCAGCGGGCAGCGGCCCGGCTCCGAAGCGCGCCGGGAGAGGGCAGAAGCGGGACAGCACGTGCGGGGGGTACCTGACGCCGGGGAAGGGGAACCCGCCCGAGGCCGCCGCCGCCGCGGGGAAGTAACGAGACGCTGCTGCGCTGCCGCCATCAACCGAAATCCTCGAGCCCCGCCCCCACCCAGGGGCCGCTCCACCGCGGCTGGCCGGGGAGCCGGCCCGGCGGCGCGTGCCCGGGGCTCCGGAACGACAGACGCTACCCCCAGGAAACGCACCGCGACCAGGACCGGCCCCGGCCCAGGGGAGAGGACGAGTCCGGCAGCGGGAGACCCCAAGCCGCTTGCAGAGTACCCGGCGGCACCCCCTCCACCTCCTGTGGTCTGAGCCAGCCCCGCCCCCGTATCTAAGATACAGCGTCGGACGCCGGAAACAGAACGGAGCAACGATTGGCCACACAAATGCGTACGTATAAAGAGGCGGGGCTTCCAAACGCGCTTGGCCCTGCTGAGCGGTTCCGGCTGATGTTTCCTTGGGCATAAGCAACGGTCTGCTGCGCGCCAGCTGTTTCCTTCCCAGCACCCTTGGCCCTGCCTGCTCCTGCCCTTGTTCCCCCCTCTCCTGCTGTTGCTGCTGCCAGGGCACCCACGGGCTTGTGTGCTGGCCTGGGGTGCTGAGAGCCATTGGACTAAAGGAGGAGTCCTTGTGGCACCTTAGAGACTAACAAATTTATTTGGGCATAAGCTTTCGTGGGCTAGAACCCACTTCATCAGATGCATGGAGTGAAAAATACAGGAGCAGGTATAAATACATGAAAGGATGGGGGTTGCTTTACCAAGTGTTAGGTCAATCTAACAAAATAAATCAATTAACAGCAGGATACAAAGGGAGGAAAAATAACTTTTGAAGTGGTAAGAGAGTGGCCCATTACAGACAGTTCACAAGAAGGTGTGAGTAACAGTAGGAAGAAATTAGTATTGGGGACATTAAGTTTAGGTTTTGTAATGACCCAACCACTCCCACTCTTTATTCAGGTCTAATTTGAATAAACTGTAACCCTGCATATAATAGAAACCACTTCAATCCAGGAGGTGGGGTGGTATCCCCAAGTGCGCACCTAGTTCCAGCACCTATGCCCATGCCCGCCACTGCAGGGCGGGACAGATCCAAATGGGGAGGCTGCAAGAGCTGGTGGTTAGAGCAGGGAATTGGGGCTCCTGGTTTCTCTGCCTGGCCATGAGGCTTGTTTACGTTGTACTCTCCAACCTTGCTTTAACTCACATGACTGGAAACATAGCATCCACAGACTTGTTACACTCGTGGCAGTTAACCCATGTTAATGTGTGATTATAAACAAGTTTACAAGCCCTGTGTGTGATGGTGGGTATAACTCTAAACTTGCCTCTTCCCCAGTAACCTCCTCTCTGCAAAAAGGATCATCATCATTAGCCATCTCCCAGGCCTGTTGAAAGGCTACATTATCATTTGTTAAATGCTTTGAGATCTTTCAATGCAAAGCACTGTGTAATTAAAGGTTATTAGTATACCAAACAGGTTATATATTTTTTATTCTGTGCAGCACCGACCAATATACCTTGGCTGTCTAACACTTGACATTACAATTTACTGTTTTCATGTGCTTGTAGCTTTGTCAGTTTAGGCTGACATTTTTCGTGTTTAGTGTCTGCTTCAAGTTCAGTTTTCTGTGAAAGTTTGGTCCAATAGAGTTCAGCCATTTTTAAGGTCAATGAAAAATAGGTAGTTTTAGCTTTGTAACAAAATAAATTATATTTTTAACAGTTCAAGGCTTCAGGGGTTTGGAATAGGGTCTTGAAATTTGCCAGGAGGAGACTGGAGATTTTGCTGTCCTCAAGTAAATCTCTTTAGATTTTACTAAGTTATAAACAGAAAATTGTTATTTGTACATGCATAGTAAAACATTAAATGCTTGTTCACTTCTTTGAATGTTCGAATTCTTGCTCTGTTGCACAGCACTTGCTCCCAACCCCTACAGAGACATCTATGTTCTACTCTAATAACTGAAGTTATACACAAGCAGAATGGATTTCCCTTGTCTTCTTTCTTCCACATAAATGAGTATTTAACTCACAGTATAAGTAAAATGAATAAATAGATGTCAGGTAGTTTCTTGTAGTCATCACAGAAAAAGTGGGCCTTAAGGAGGGATTAATGTATGTTTTAATTAATGCATATCTGATTCCTAAGTCTCTTAAGGATAGCAGATATAGTGTAAAAGTGACAGTGTGGTCTAATGGTTAAAGCACAGAACTGGGTTTTGTTCCTGGATTTGACAGTGATTTTATGTGTGACATTAGAAAAGTAACTTTCCTCTCTCTGCCTTAGTTTCCCCAGCTGTAAATAACAAAAACTAAACCCAAATAACTAACTTACTCCCTCTTGTGATTCTCCCAGAGTGTCCTGTCATATGTGTGTTAGATAATAAGTTTAGGACAAGGATTGTCTTTATTTTTGTGTATTGGACAGTGCCAAATCCAATATTGTCAGCATTTAGCAAATAATTGTAAATAATTACAAAACAGTGCCTATGTTATCTGGAGTGTTGTGAACATTAATGTATGTAAAGAATTTGAGAGCCTCATATGGAAGTTACTATAGTAGTACAAAGTACTATAAATCAAAACAAACAAATGGAAACTTTGTTTTTGTCATCTTTAATTTTATTAAAGTAAATATTTTTAAACAGAGACTTTAATTATAAGAGCACATCCACCTCTTAGAAAGCAAACCATATCAGACAAGCCACAGATTCAGTCTTGCAAAACAAATCTCTTCATAAGAAAGCCTTACAATATGAATAAATTCAGATACAGGTAGCTATATTGGCTCATAACATTTTTTACCCAACTACTTTTAGCTAAGGGGTTATGAATTTCTTTGCTAATGCAAATTTCACTGCAAATATCTTTGTTATTTTCTGGCTGCGCTAGTGCAATTTGCTTTAGCCTGGGCTTCCCATGAACAGCACTTGGAAGCTTCAGCTACTGCAGAAAGCAGTGCCCTACCTGCTTAGTAGACTGGGCTAGCAAAAACACATTACACATGTACTCTGTGTACTGCTTTGGCTTCCCATCTGCTTCTGAGTGCAATTCAAAGTACTGCTTTTATTATGTATTACTGTATGCAATGGAATGGTGTTGTAGCCATGTTGGTCCCAGGATATTAGAGAGACAAATGTATTACTGTGAAAGTTGGGATCAGGTGAGGCACTTCTGCTTACAGTCACAGGCAGGAGGCAGAGTATTCTAGGTGGAAGATACTCAAATGTGAGACATGCTCCCTCCTGCAATCTGTCAGAACTTGAGTTTGTTAGACTTCAGAGATGATATAAGGTTAATCTTTCTGACAAATTTTTGGCTGACCTAAGGGACTGAATTTTCTTTCTTGTCACTTTTTGTTTGTATTCATATTGATCCTGTATATCAGGGGTTCTCAACTTTCTCCACCTGGGTTTTTTATCATGGTCCCATTTTCACAGTTATTGCAGTCAAATACTTTGGGATCATGGCATGAAACCAGGACTGGTTTTCAGAGGGGAGCATGTGGGATGTAGTCTGCTGATAAGGAGTCCTGGTGCTAGAAGGTGGAGTGCTGACAGGTCACGTTGAGTTCTGCTGAACAGGTAATGGGTGCTGGCTAGGAGGAGATAGTTTCTAGGGGCTGTGAAAGTAGGATATTGCTGGGTGGGGGACTGGCAGGCTCCCTACCTGACTCCGTGCCTCTCCCACAGCAGCAGCAGAGTGTGGGTGTGGGAGGGGGCAGGGCATTGGGGCATGGATGGGGTGAAGTGAGCTCTGGGCATTGCTTACCTGGGTGGCTCCCTGGAAGTGGCAACATCCCCCTCGCTCAGCTGTTGGGTGGAGGCATGGCCAGGCAGCTCTGTGCACTGCCTCCACCTACAGGCACCACCCCCGCAGCTCCCATAGGCCATGGTTCCAGGCCAATGGGAGCTGCAAAGCCAGCACTCTGGGTGGAGGCAGCCCGCAGAGCTGCTTGGCCCCACCTCTGCCTAGCAGCTGAGTGAGAGGGATGTCGCCGCTTCCAGGGAGCCCCCCAGGTAAGCACTGCCCAGAGCCCAACTCACCCCATCCCACACCCAAACTCTGCTGCCGGGGGGGGCGGTGGCGTAGTGGCCCAAGAAACTGCCCCAGCAGCAGCTGGTGCACCTAGTGCTGGGGCTGCCTGAGCTTCCCCTGTACTAAGCTCACTGGCCGCTGTAGAAGTCATGGAGGTCACGAATTCCATGACCTCTATGACAAACTTGCAGCCTTACTCGTCATACATATAATTTAACAACTTTTTAATTTTTTACTATTAACTTGTTTGGGAACTAAGGTATTTTCCTCTGAGTTTGGGAGGGTTGTTTATCCATGCTTTAGTGTTCTACGGAGTTTCATGTATGCTTTGCAAGTGGGGTTGATGCAGGAGAAAATGCGAGACTTTCTTATGACTATAAGAGACTGCCTCAAACTTGATTCTTCAGATGGTGCGGTGTTTTGAGAGTCTGTTCTGATATCCGTTTGGTCACTTATTGGCCTGTGTTCCTTCCATGTCTTGCTGATTGAGTCTCAGTTGAGTGTATATTTCACCATCCTCCAAGTCCATGTTTATGTTGTCTTTGTAGTGGGTATTTGTGGTTTCATTGAAATATATTTCATCCATTGCTACATTATCTGAAGGAGGATTTATCATTAACTTGCACATTTAACTTGCTTCCAAGAACAGTACATGTTTTCTCCTGAGAAAGTAATCTGATCTTGACAGGGTCTTCTGTTTGTAGTTCTAGGAAATATTTAACTTGTTGGCTCACCAGATCTCTGGGATTAAAACCATGAGATTTAATATCTAAATGACACCTTGATCTTTCTGGATCTTCAGTTGGCAAACTACAACGGAGAATTCTACAATTGGTCTTGAATGCTGTTGCTAAAGGAATATTGTGTTCTTTGACTATTTTAAAGAGTCCATAAAAGAAATTGCACTACAATCAAAGAATGAGGAATGTGCAGAAAAAGTCAATATTGGTCTCGGAAAAAGTCAGTGTTGGTCACTGAAAAATACACTAGAGAAGACTGAATATTATTAGCTGGAATATAGGAGTCTGTGTCAGAAGGATGAGTAAGGGAACAAAATATAGAATGAATGAGTGTGGTAAAGAGAGCAAGGAGAAGACAGTGTGAGGCAAGAAGGGAAGAGGGACTGAGAAGCATATTGAAGGACTGGGAGAGAAAGTGGAGAAATAACAGGAAGCCATCTTTTTCACTTTAAATATCTAGTCATCTCAATTTAGTTACCGGAATGAGAGTGACTATGCAAATGAGGTGATGTAATGGTAAGTATGGGAGGGAATATATATACCTGTGTTACACCTCTAAGCACATCCAGCATGAAATAGATGTTTTGTAGGGCTTGTGAGAAAGCCCTATTTCTGTTGCTTCAGGCTTTGACAGGATAATGTGGCTACCGATCAGCCTCTGAGGTGACAATTGGGCCCTCCAGCTGTTATCCTTTTAAATAGTAAAGCTTACCTCCAAACTAAGAATAATACTATTAATATTTTGAAAGCATTTTATGTTATTAAACTTTTATATAATAATTAACTGATTAATTCTTACAACACCACTGTGAACTAATAAGTAACTAAGGATTATTATCGCTATTTGATAGATAGAAAAGATGAGGCTCAGTAATCTACTTTGTAGTTGCTATCCTGTCAAATTCATGAGCGTCCTAGTACCTTGCTATGCATCATCCCTACCTCCTTCATTGAACGTGTGCTAGAAAATCTGATTGTTAAAACAAGTGTTAACTAACAGGATATTAGACATGACTTAGCACTCAGGGTAGACAAGAATTGTGGTGTTTAACCTCCAGTCAGCTTTAACTCTAGTTAAAGTCTTGGACTGGCTGTTAAGCATGTTAATTAACATGTGTTCCAACAAAAGGTAAGTTTCCAGTATAAGCAAGGTCCAAGTTAGCCACATATGCAGCTGTGCCGCTCAGTATTCCTTCATTTATAACACTGGTAAAACTAGCTGAAAAGTCATACTGAATGTACTGTGCATGCACAAAGTGTTTTTTTCAAACCCTCAGTATTCAACCAAATCACAATCAGTTTTCACCAGCAGGGTCAAAGGCACTTATCCTCAGTAAAAATGTTATTTTTCTTCCAAATTTCAGCTTCCCACTCCCAATTTCCACATTAGATCTGTGCATAAAAGAGAGTTACATTTATTCATAAGAGAATGGTGAAGGTCTCTTTATTTTTATTACTCTCCTCTTGCCCAAAAACAACTGAAACATTTTTTTTAATTAAACATAAAAATTCATTTTTGGGCAGAGAACAAGCCCAGAACATTTTAGCCTGAAAAATGAATGTTTCAAAAAGCTATGAGTACCTGGAGGCAGAGGATTATAATGGAAATGTGAATGCAATCTTAATTCTACTTAGCGTGTAAGTTATTTAGCTCAAAAATGTATTTTTATTTTGTGTTCGTATAACATCTGCACAATGGGGTCCTGGTCCATGACTGAAGCTCCTACCATTAGCGCTATACAGATTCTTTATTAAACATTATAACTACCACTCCAGCTGTAACACCTTTCTCTAATTCTTGGGGAAGTTTATATCTAAGCTATAGATGCAGACAAATCAACTCCAAGCTTGAAGTGATTCATAGAATCATATCTTACTTGCATCTGAAGAAGTGAGGTTCTTACCCACAAAAGCTTACGCTCCCAATACTTCTGTTAGTCTTAAAGGTGCCACAGAACCCGCTGTTGCTTTTTACAGATTCAGACTAACATGGCTACCCCTCTGATCATAGAATCATAGAATATCAGGGCTGGAAGGGACCTCAGGAGGTCATCTAGTCCAACCCCCTGCTCAAAGCAGGACCAATCCTGCTGAGTGATACTGAGTGATACTTCTGAGTGATACTTTCCAACTGTCTGGAGGGTAAAGCCTAAACCTAAAGGACTTAATATATTTGGAGAGGGAAGAGAGAACCACAGCAGTGGAAGCATTGTCCTAGGCACGACAGCAGTCACAGGAATACAGTGTTGTTGGGCACTTGAACATCTAGCTGTTTTGCTTGAGCTCTGAAAGTTATAAACTGCTCTTTGCTTGTTCCATCTAATTTTAAGAAGTGTACAAACTTGTCAATAAATTAGACTAGGAACAGAGGAACTTTGTATTTGTGTCAACCCATTTATCTCTCAGTGAGAAAATAACTCACTTCTGGAATCCAATTTTTCCGGATTACTCAAGTGCATGGCATGGGAATAACATCATCATGC
The DNA here is from genome assembly GCF_011386835.1 of Chrysemys picta bellii. NCBI lineage: Eukaryota > Metazoa > Chordata > Testudines > Emydidae > Chrysemys > Chrysemys picta. Next base: position 85,805,129 of record NC_088792.1, read on the forward strand.
TTTACCACCACCCAACACACTCCTATAATACTGTAACAAATCTGTGCCTGCCTAGAAACTTCACAGTTGTCACTGTCACAATGCTGCACACTGGGGTCATTCTAAACTTTATGGCAATAGTGGGACAATACTCAGATCTTTCTTCCTCCTTCCAAAGCACAGGCTCTTAATATTTGGCCTAAAGTATAATAATCTCCATTAGCAGTATAGCACTATGATAAACAACTGAAGTGCTGATCCCTTCCAGCAGAGGATAGTGATACAACTAGCCATTTATTTACAGTACTGTCCAGGGGTGTTAACTGTTTTACATTTGCTACAGTGTTTTAGTATCAGAATTCTGGAATACTGTTTGTACTCTTGGTTTTATTCAGAATTAGACCCCAGGGTTCAGTGATCTAAAGATCAAGTTTGTAAAGCCTAGATTATCTGAAACCATGTGACTGCCATCTCACTATCATCTGAGAGCCTTCTGAGAAAAATAAATTTATTTCCTCTATTTGGGTCCTTTGAATGAGAACTTTTAAAACAATCCTGTGTGCTCTGCATGGACATTAGTGATAGGGATTTGCCTTTGCTGTCCTAGGCCAAACGTTTCCTATCCTCTACCTGTTATGCTCTGCTGTTTGGCTCTCTCTTTCTACCTCAAATAGCTGTTTTTCAGTGGTGCTAATGCATGCAGGGCCTGGATCCCTCAAGGATTTATGTGCATGCTTAACTGTACCCCTTGCAAGTAATCCCATGTTGTAGTCACCCATGGGACTATTCACAGCATCTAAAGTTAAACATACATGTATGTGAGTCTTTGCAGGATTGGATAGATAGGTCCCAGTGCTGCAGGCTAATCTTTGCAAATGGGATGGAACCTTGCACCACAATGGAGCCCCTCACTCAGACAGATGCAGGAGCTCACCAGCATACATCAGCTTGGAGCATGAGTTGTACTGTACTTCGGGATGACATGTGCGTATAGATATTATTCAAGGTCAAGCTAACACAATGTAGCACCTTCAAATCAATTTCTTTCCGCCCCGAATAAACACCTTAAAAGGGCACTATCGGGTTTAAAACAGTTTCAAGAGTATTTTCACCGTAATAAGGTTGATTATTAACACTGAAAGAATTTTTAACGTCCAGTTACTTTTAATTATGATCACTATTGTGCCTTTTATGAGCGAGGGGCCTTGAACAAACTATTCTATTTCGTTTTGTATTGATAGTAGCCTACAGGGTCTTACAAACGGACACAACGATGAATGTTTCGGATACAAATGCTCCCTTCGGGATGTTTATTTATTTATTTAAAAACAACAACCACCACCCGCTTTTCACGGAACTGTCCCGTTAGCCCCGGGCATCGGTAAGCTGCCCTACGGCTTCCCAGCCCCTCGCACTTTGATTCTCTTTTATAGAAGTTAAGAGTGGAGCCAGATTGTCCCGCTGATGCCTCCGCTAGAGCTTGAAGGTCACTTCCTCCGTCCAACGGGTGCGCTCCGCGTGTGCTGTGTATTGGAAGCAGTTGCCTGGATACTCCCCGCACACAGTCCCCACCCCCCGCAGCAGCCGCCGGCGGCAGGGCCTGTGTGAGATGAGGTAATGGGCGGGGGAAGATGAGCGAGCCGGGCAGCGACTGAGGAACAAGCTCGGGGCCCGGCGGAGACTGGAGCGCGATGGTGAGAGAAGCAGCCTGCGCCGCCCGTGCCTTTGGCTGCTGAAGCGCCCCCTCCCGAGCCGCGGGGCCAGGGTGCAGAGACCCGAGCCGCTCAGCGCAGCCGCGCACAGTTGCATTTGGGATCCCGGCCCCAGGACGCTGCAAGCCCCAGGCGGAGGCGAGGATCCCGGTCCATAGTCCCAGCGCGACGGCGTAGCTCAGCACACGGCCGGGAGGGGAGGACAGCGGGCGACCGCCCAGCACATAGTCCGGCCGGAGTAGGGCGTCAGGGTCCCGGATCGCGCTGCGGACACTGCCAGTCAGCAGCAGCAGCTGCCCTAGGGGGGCTTCTCCCACGTGCGCTGCGGGCGGGCTGCCTGTATGTTGCCGTGGGCGGGTAATCGCGGGCAGGGAGGTGCTTGCGGTCCCCCTGCTCCAGCGTCCCCCCGCCCTTCCCTGTGTGCAGCCTGAAAGCAGGAGGCGGCTGAAGCACCGTCAGCCGCGGCCAAGGGGAAGCCGAGCGGCCCTTCTCCCCGGCCCCGCCGCCCATGGGCAGCTGCAAGCATCACGCCCGCCGGGGAACCCACAGGCACTAACAACAGCAGCGCGGCGCAAAGGGAAACCCCTGCAGCTGCCCGCCCAACAGCGGCTTGTGCGCGGGCAATCCGGTGAGTGGCTCTTACTCGTCATTTGCAATCACTGCTGGTGCATTTGGGAGAGGGGTATCACGGGCATACCCCCCCCCCCGCGCTTGGTGAACCCCGTGGAGTTTCCTAGCCGGTTTCACGCTATTTGGGTGTCTTGTTTTGTTTGCCCTTCACTTCCTCTCCCGGCGGCGCTGGCGGTCCCTCCTGCGCTGCGGTTTGGAGGGGCGCGAACCCATTGATTGCTCCTGTGGCTCCTGGCCTCTTCCTGCCAGGGCTCAGGTGAAGAGGCGCGGCCGGGACTGCGGCCGGGGGGCTGGATGGCTGTGCAGATGTCCTTCTCAGCGCCTTAGGAAGCGGCAAAGGGGCCTTCTGCATTAGTTCGCAGCCAGCATGGTGTCGCTCTGTTTCTTGAACCGCTACTCTAAACCATATGACACGGGGCCGACCTTCAAGGAGCCCTCTTTTGAAATAGATAGAACAGCGTCTCTGGCTTTCTGTGCTCCTTGGCACCTCCCTTCAGGAAGAACACAGTTTAATTCTATTCTGTGTTTACCTAACCTGAAACACAAGAATTGCTAGCAAAATTGGGCCTTGTGAATTATTTACAGGCAGGTTGATGTTGCTTCTGTGTTTGTCAGTAAAAAGGATCTGCATTTGTGCAAATACTTCTCCACAATTCATGAAGCTTTTAAATATTAACCTACGATCCTTCATTTTTAGGCTGGTGGTAATTATCAAAGATCATGCACTCTTATACATTTCTCAGTGCTCAGAAGTGTGCCTCTCTTTAAAATGTTAAACCATCTCCAAACATTCTGTCTAGTCAAGTATATTTTTATGGGGTGGGGGAAGAATGTCCTAAAGAAACTGGTACATCTGTTAAAGGGCAGGAACCCTGACTTCTTCCTTCCTCACCATTCACACCTGTTCATGAGTAGGTGGAAGTAAGGTTATTATGTAGAACTTGATGTTTCCTTCAGAATCTGTAACCTTACTTTAGCCTGTCTTTCAGAAAACAGCCAGGAAATGTGTTATAACCAGCTCCAGGGTTCATAACCATGTTTCACAACTATGTTTTAAATATGGTTACTTTTGTAATCTACATTAGGTCTCCAGCCCTGTCCATGGTGGAGCTGAACTGTGTTAGCCAGGATTGTGTTTAAATACTGTATGGTTGTTGCTAGCAGTGTTCTTGAACAGTTTCCCTGATTGCCATGGACAGGGATATTTTCCCAACTGCTTGGGTACCATGTTTGCCAAACCATATATTCCCCAGGTACTTTGTAACATGGTTATAATTCAGGTCACAAACCAAAACAGTCCCTGTGTTAGAATCATGCTAGCAATAAGTGTTTAAACAGGGTTGAAGCTATTGCTATTCTGGTCTCAGTGATTGTCTCTTTGCTAGGAAAACAGATGTATTCGTAACTTGGGGTGAAATCCTAGTGAAGACAAGGCAGATTGAATTCAAGATTAAGTTTCCCTGGTATAGATAGGAGCTAATTTTCCACTGAAGTTTGTTCTTTGTTTTTAAAGTTCCAGTCCTTGTAGTTGCACGGTTATGTTTGACAATGGACTTAGAATCATGGAAACTGCAGTGGATCAAGATTGGACCCATATGGTGTAACCAGGGTTTGACCCTGGTTTAGGAAGCCTTATTTGGCATAGTCCGACATAATGGTGTATCATCCATATTCGCATATCCACACATGTAAACAGATGCATTATTGTTGTCATGTTTGGCATGATTTTCAGATATGCTGATTACCTACAACTCCCATTGAAATCAGCAGGTATGAAAATCAATCCAGTTTAATCTGGAACCATATATATTGAAGTAATAGCAGCAAGTGATGTATGAGCTTCTTATGCATCTTAACAGGATATTAACCTAGCACCTAAGTATCAGTTAGTGACCCTCCATGTTTGTGGAAATGCAGACAGGAATTGATTGACTAAAAGGAATTTGAACTTTCCACTAGCACATAAGTGTAATTGCTCTTTGACAGTTAAGGAAGCAAAATCAGATTAAGAAACCTGGTCTAATATTCAGCTTATTACTGCTGTCATTCTTAGTTCCTAACTCAGCCTCTGTTCCTTCTGCTGCTTCTTAGTACCTAACTCTCCACTGCTTTCTTACAGGAGTGAGAATCCATGATCAGGCCTGCTGCTCTCCCAGATTATCCCATCCCATCTCCTAGAACTGGAAGGGACCTTGAAAGGTCATTGAGTCCAGCCCCCTGCCTTCACTAGCAGGACCAAGTACTGATTTTGCCCTAGATCCCTCAGTGGCCCCCTCAAGGATTGAACTCACAACCCTGGGTTTAGCAAGCCAATGCTCAAACCACTGAGCTATCCCCCCCCAATGTGATCCTAGCTCTTTCCACATCCTTGGATGTGGCTTCCTTTTGAGTCCTGACACGTTGTGCCCCACTTGCTTGTGGGATAGAAGAACAAGATTTGAACAAAACAATTAATGTACAATTACATGATAAATGGGCTTAAAAAAAAACAACAACCCTGCACCTGACCTATACTAGCATTTTCACAGGTGGAGCTGCATCAGTGTGGGACCAATTGTGGGAAAGTACTGAAACTTCCCATTGTAGATTGCATGGCAGAGAACAGACCAGACTTTCAAAATAACTCAGCTGCTGTTTAAGCACCTAAATTAAATATCCAAAATGGGAGCTGCTGGGAGCAGAGTATTCTTGAAAATTTAGTCTTAAGTGCAGCTTAGCAGTGGAATGGGTAAATTGATACCTATGTGGCAGCAAAGGTTAGAAGACTTAAAACCAAAACTGCTGTCTTGTTTTTAACAGGCAGCATTAAGGAGCAAGGGAGATTGAGAGGCAGCAGGAAGGGGGGGAGGGGAATATTGTTTTTCAACAATCAAGTTCACACTTACATGTACCAATCAGATTTCTACACTAGCATTTTTCAGGAAATCACTCACTGATGGGAGTGCTAATATGTACAGGATATGGGCATTTTTTACCAGTCATCTGGATCTGCACACTGTCTTCTGTCACTGGTGGACGTGCAGTGGTAGGAGATATACCAAAATACATTAGTTAAGTATAGACACAGTTGTTTGTGTGCGAGTGTTTATAACTAAATTTCAACAATGGGCATTTTGCCAATGAAAGCCTGAAAAATCCAGATATTGGTACACTTTTGGAATTTCAAATCTTGAAAAAATACCTTGGCTGTTTCATTTACCATAAATTGGTGCTTCCTTTGATACTAGTCTGATTACCTAAAAATATGAGGCCAAATTCTCCACGGGTATAACTCAGGTGATTTCCATGGAGTTACATCACTGAAGAATTTGGCCTAGTGTTTTGCCTGTTTTCATGGGAATTCCTTACCAGTGTATGAAGGGATATGTAAGTGTGATGTCCTACTTCTATGATTTCTCATATGAAACTAAAAGTCCTGTTATGTTTTTAACATGTTGACCATGGTAGTAGTGTACACTATTCAAAAAGATTATAACTCAGTGAATTTTGGAAAGCAAATTTCCGTTCTTCCTCTGTGGAAGGTTTACCTACACCACAAAGATCCAGATGAAAGAATGAATGCACTTAAACTGACCAAATACGTTGGTAACTCCTCCCAGTGAAATAGAGAATATCACAGATGCTGTAGTAGATGGATTTTTGCTTGTGTGTGGCCTATCAGTTCTTGAAAGGAATAGATTCCATTAGAAACTGCAGATTAAATAGGGCTTCATAACATGAAAAATATAACATGAAAAAGATACGGTATTTCAGCCAAAAGCAATGTTCACTCACAATGTACTAAACTTCTTAATAGTGGAAATCTAAAATTTTTTTGCAACCTAAAATACTTATGTCTTGAAGGTACAATTATGGGCCCCAATCCTGCAGTTGGAGCCTCATTGGCAGACCCCTTACTTCACTGGAGCTCTGCGCTGTCATGAATGTCCACCTGAGTCCAATTGCAGGTTCAGGGCTGGAGAGCAAAATACAATCTCAGGAATGAACCTCTGGTTAATTTATACTTTTTAAAATAATATTTAGAATCTAATGCAAAGCCAGTTTGCTTAGTACTTAGCTTGATACAGAGTTCTTTAGGCAAGGTAATAGTTACATCACTATTGTAAAAATCCTAGTAGCTTTTTCTTTTTTCTGGTGCTACAGGAAGGAACATATTTTACACCTAGCTAGATTCTGTGGCCCTTTAAGAATGTAGAATGTGTACACTATAGTTAGCATCATGTAACCTATATTTGTAGATCTGTGCTCAGGCCACATAGTTCTTTCTTAAGGTGCAGTTATGGGATAGGTTCACATTTGTAAACTGATCAAGGGGTATACGAAAATTTGCGTTGCATAATTTTATCATGTGGCTCATGAATTAATATTTTTTCTAAGAATTAACACCTAACTCCTTGACTGAAATTGGCCTCACTGTATTTGATCTCTTATTTGTTCATTGTAATGGACCCTATTGATTACAGTGCAAAAAGTCATGTTATATAGTGAGCCTGCTTATGTCTATTCAGTTAAGAAGCTTATTGATAGCACAAAGAGATTAGCTGAGAGATAATTCTTAGGTTCAATTATGTTGACAGATTTGTCTCAGTTTAAATCAGTTGGTAACTATACTGGAGGTGATTGTCTTTGTCTTGTTTTACCAACCTTCTTGGGCAGAGCAGTTTTCTAACTGCATAGCATTTTGAGACGTTGTAAACTTCAAACAGTTCTGTGAGTCACTTAGGCCTTGTCTACACTGCCACTTTACAGCGCTGCAACTTTCTCGCTCAGGGGTGTGAAAAAACACCCCCCTGAGTGCTGCAAGTTGCAGCCCTGTAAAGTGGCAGTGTAGACAGTGCACCAGTGCTGAGAGCTAGTCCCCTCGTGGAGGTGGTTTTTTAGAACTCTAATGTTGCTAGTAAAGACATGCCGTTAGTAATATCACAAGGAAACATGAATATCTCTTTCTGGTGGATAAAATATACAGGAGGCTGGAAGTTTCCATTTCCTTTTAGAAAGCTCTTCATTTAAAGTCACACTAAGGGGAATGAGAGAGGACGAAGCAGCAGGAGTTACTAGAGAGAGCTCCTGTCCCTTTAGATTAAGCTTCATTGTAACCCTAAACAAGACCCCATAGCTCTATGCACTGCACAAACACAAAACAAAAATTGAGCCCCCTCCCCAAAACGTTTTGGCAGCATATTATGTAAGAGCAAATCTGCTCTCTGGACCACTTGAGGCTAAGAGCACTGTGGGCAACATACTCCTTTGCTGTGTGTTGGGGAGAACACATATTGCTCTCTAGCCGTGTATCTTCTGAAGCGTTGATAAACTGTGGAGAGAGCCACATTCAGTCCTCCATGTCTTGATATAAGGTTTCTGTACTCATGGGCCTTTGAGGAAGGATCAAGTAAAGGTCTTGGAAACCATTTCTCCAAAGAGTAGCTAGAGACTGTAAATAAAGGGGAGTAGGGGAAAAATGTAGAGAAATAAAGGGGAAAAAGAAATACATGAAATCTAAGGGGTGGGAGAAGAGAAACATAAAGGAACTAGAAAAAAGACATGATTTGTTTGTTTTTAAAGCAACGGTACTTTTTGCTACTTTCAGCAAACAAATTAATAACTTAGAATCCCCACCAGCTCTCCACATAGGACACTCGTTAGGAGGAAAGACCTATTCAACAAAAAATAACATGAAATTGAATCCCTGTGATTCAAACAAGTAAATGAAACCTGAGACACTATTTATTAATAATATCGGGGGTAGCCGTGTTAGTCTGTATCTACAAAAACAACAAGGAGTCTGGTGGCACCTTAAAGACTAACAGATTTATTTGGGCATAAGCTTTCGTGGGTAAAAACCTCACTTCTTCAGATGCATAGAGTGAAAGTTACAGATGCAGGCATTATAGGAGTAGGCACTTCTCTACAGAGGAAAAAGGACAGTAAGCTATCTAAACTCCTACCTACTCCTATAATGCCTGCATCTGTAACTTTCACTCTATGCATCTGAAGAAGTGAGGTTTTTACCCACGAAAGCTTATGCCCAAATAAATCTGTTAGTCTTTAAGGTGCCACCAGACTCCTTATTGTATTTATGAATAGTATAACTTATACTGAAAATGATTTAATAAAAATTGAAGATGTAAAGTAAGCTAAAAAAGCTCTTTGTTTCTTGCTTCATTAGAAATAAAAGGAAAGCATCTACCAAATGGAAAAATTCATAATTGGTAGGGGAAGAAATGATCTCCATGCTATTGGTGTGTGTGTGTGGGTATATTGAGGAGTGGCACTGATATTTGTTATTTTGAGAGGCTAGAGTGGTTAACATAGGTCAGGGCCGGTGAGTGCCCTTTCTGACTTTTAGCAGGGTGTTTATTTGAATGTGCAATGTAAATACCATAAAACAACTTTTAATAAAATGTTAGACTTGAGATTTTAATCTTATGAAAGTCAGGAAACTGTGGCCCCACAGCAACCATAACGTGGCCTCCTTGGGAGTATTATGCTGCAGTTATGGTTAGAAAATTGATTTTTTTAAAATGATATCCCCATACTCAACATCTGCTCCTTGTGGGAATTGAGAGCTTTCTAATTACTTTACTAGCAAAAGTAGCAAAAAAGTTATTTTACTCAGTACTTACAGAATCTGTGCTTTTATTAGCTGTGTTGATGCATAGCCCAGAAAAAGCATAGACATTTTCAAATCCCAGATTATATTTTCAAGACTGGGAGGTGGAGCCACCTTCTCCCCCTTTACTTGTAAGCTGAGCGCATTTGACCTGGAATCATTGATACATACAAACCTGAAAACTTCATGATGCCATTTTTACAGAGCTGCTGCTGTGTGTAGTTCCATTTTAAGGTATTAAAATTAACACCATATGCTACAATACAAAGTACAACACATATGCAAAATATGCAATTCAGATTTGTGTAAACATATCACCCTGATGTTCTGCTCACCACACTGGAATCCTGACAATTCAGGAGCCTTTGGCTGATTTTATGATGTCCTAAATAGGATGGGTCTTGGATCACTTATCTCTGTGTAACTATGACCAATCACAGCAGCTCCTCAGGATCTTTGGAACTGTTGATGAAGAGTGGGACTCATGGGAATGGGATGACACAGTTTTTCTCAGAGTGCAGGCCATTTCTGTAGAACTCCCTTTGCACAGCAGCGATCACAAATCTCACCTCTTTCAGAAAGAAGTGGGAGACTTAGCTATTTGCATTAACCTTTCCACAGTAATGTGCACTTCTGGGAATTATCAATTAGCCTAAGAAATGCGGGTTTTTTGTTTTTGTTTTTTGTTTTTTAATTTTAATTCACCAAATCAATCTTATGAGGAAGAGGAATTAAAATCTAAGTACCAATGACTATTCTGTGGGGCCTTGTTCATGCAAATGAACCTTCATGTTCTCAGGAACCTGCCTGTACAGAGGTCATGGCAGGGTAAGGGCTCATCTGGCTATAGTTTGTATTTTGTAATCTTGTCAGGTTCGTGATACTGTTGTGACAAGCATGGTGTAAAATGATGTCTCCATACTCAATCGCTGCTCCTTGTGGGAATTGAGAGCTTTCTAGATAGGTTTAATTATGGTTGCTGTGAGACCATATAACTATCAAATATAAAGCAGTTTGAAGTCTACTTTAAATGCAACATTTGATTATCTAAAATGTTCATAACCCTGGGTTACTTTCCTTATCTCAAGACTTTTACTCTAATGGCTGCTACAGAAGCATTCTAGCTCTATCATTCTGAGGACAGAATAAAGCTCAGATACTGAAATCATCTATCTGAATGGTAGTTAGTTCTCATCAAAGTTGCCTTAGCCATAAGCCTTTCTGTCTCCCACGATTGGCATGCTGTCTGTTTAAGACTAGACAGAGAGAGTGGAGCTCTAAGTAATTGCCATTTGTGCAGTATTAGAACAATGTAGCCCCCTCAACAGCAGCATGGATGAAATTAGTGCAACGCCCATGCCTCCTCTTACTATCGGGAAACTTGATGTTGCATATTTAATAATAAACATTTATGTTCTAGCAGCCAAAGGCCCCAACTGGAGTTGGAGTCCCATTGTGTTTAAGCACTGAATGACTAGAGAAGAGAGACAATTTCTGCCATGAAGGGTCTATTGTTTGCAGTGGTGGTGGGTGGGTCTCAGGATATTAGAGAGGCAAGGTGGGTTTGGTAATATCTTTGACTGGACCAACTTCTGTTGGTGAAAGAGACAAGATTTCCAGTTATATAGAGCTCTTCTTCAGGGCTGGGAAAGGTACTGTCAGCAAATGTCTATGCTGTAATTAAAAGCCCATGTGAGCTGACTCAGGCTTGTGGGACTTAGGGTAAGGGCCTGTTTAACTGCGCTGTGAATGTTTGGGCTTGACCCGGAACCTGGGCTCTGGGACCCTGCAAAGTGGGAGGGTCCCAGAGCGTGGGCTGTATGTAGCCTGAGTCTGAACTTCTACACCACAGTTAAATAGCCCTTTAGCCCAAGTCATCTGCATGGGCCAGCCAGAGGTGTTTAATTACAGTGTAGACATACAAGATGTGATAGATTGTTTAGCATAAGTAGTTAATACACATTCTAAGGGGACCATTCAAGGTGGCCCATTAGCACCCTTGTAATCATAGGACAAAAAAGGGGAGTTAGTGGGTTACAGATTGTTGTAATAAGCCATAAATCCATGGTATTAAGACCATGATTTTTAGTGTCTAGCAAAGATATGAATTTAAGCTCCCAGTCTCATCTTTTGAAAGTGTTCTGCAGGTTTCCTTTGAGGACAAGGACTGAGAGGTCATATATGTAGTGATTGTTTTGTGAAAAGTGTTCTTCCATAGGTGATGTGGTGTTTTTTGTCTTGTATCATTTTTCTGTGTGAGTTCATTTGACAATGTAGTGATTGTCTGGTCTCACCCACAGAGTTGTTACTGCGGCATTTAGTGCCCTGGATGAGGTTCACCATGTGTTGAGATAGGCATGTGTAGGACCCATGGATTTTGAAAGGTGTTGTGGGTGGTATTGATCAGGGATCTTCTACATGTTTTCCAAGATGCTGTGACCTTTAAGAAAAGAAACTGATATGAGACTCATGGCATTAATAAATAAATAAATAAATAAACTCAAAACTACCTAACAGGGCATTTCTTATCCCTGTTTTTATGGTAATCTCCAGAGATGGGTGAGGTGGCAGAAGAGACTAAATTACATAAATTTCTTTAATCCAGAGGTAGGCAACCTATGACATGCGTGCCGAAGGCAGCACGCGAGCTGATTTTCAGTGGCACTCACACTGCCCGGGTCCTGGCCACCGGTCGGGAGGTGGGGGGCGGTCTGCATTTTAATTTAATTTTAAATGAACCTTCTTAAACATTTTAAAATACCTTATTTACTTTACATACAACAATAGTTTAGTAATATATTATAGACTTATAGAAAGAGACCTTCTAAAAATGTTAAAATGTATTACTGGCACGCAAAAGCTTAAATCAGGGTGAATAAATTAAGACTCGGCACATCACTTCTGAAACGTTGCCGACCCCTGCTTTAATCTATAAGGGAGAAATTTCCTAACTTTTCTTAATAAAATGTTCGTATCTGCCTGTTAAACTGATCCTACTTAGACAATTTCCCCTCCTTCCCCCTCCCCTGGAACAAGCAGTATTGTGGGTTGAAACCAGCATCTCTGAGAAGTTTATTCACAGATTTTGTGATAGAGAATGGATATAAATTGAAGTTGACAACTGGTGGGGCTGTTATTGATGTAAGGGATGGCTGTGATACAGTGTGGCATATCAAGTTCTAACAAAACTATCAGAAATGGTCCCTTGATACAGTCCAAACTGTTAGATTGCTGGTTACTAACTTTAAAGCTGTTAGACTTTGCAGCATGTTCAGAAAGTTATATTTTCTCCTTGGCATTTGGGGAGGTGGTTATTGAGGGCAGATGTAATTGCAAACTTGCACTGAACTAATAAAGGGGCGAATTAAAACTGGTTAGTCTTTTCAGTGCAATTCTGTGTTAAACACTCTTATTTCAGAATAAAAGTAGCTAAGGCCAATAACAAACTGAGTAACTAAAACACATTAGTTGCTTCTGTTTCAAAATAAGAATGTCCACACACAGTTAAAAAGGTTGTAATTTATACTTGTTTCAGTGCAAATCTGTATGATGAAAAGCCCTGAAATGCCTGCTGTGAAGGGGGGAGGGGTTCGTTTTGTTTTGCTGGCGTTTAAGAGCTAATTCAATAGTCCGCTGTGTGATAGTCAAACAAAATGACTGTGGGATTTTACCTCATGTGAAGATGCTCAGAACTTGGGATGGAGCCTTATACAATGTTTTAAATCTAAAAAAGTACATCAGAATGAACCATTAATTAGATATATAAATTTAAGATGATGTTAAACACCATTCTTAAGTGGTATCCTGGTTACTCAGAAACAAGTTAGACCGTGTATATGACGTGTTATCTCTCTTTTTCCCATAACACTCTGGAACTCCTAACACTTTGAGCTTGTCTCTAAGTGGTGACCTCTGGATTCTAACAATTTCTTATGGAGATGCAGAGTAATCTCAGCCTGACAAAATGTCAGCAGTTACTTTCACTTTCACAGTATTTGACAATTTGACCTTCAGGTTAAGGGATCTCCTCTGTCAGGAGCTCTGTTTAAAGTATATTGGTTTTATTTTGTCCAGAGTTCTCATATTTGATGAACTTTTAGAAAAGGCCAACATGAAAAGGCCTAATCTTCTAGGCTTGCATATAACTGTTAGGGTGATGATGTTGATGCTCTACAGACTACTGTTGTTGCAATCTACTACAAAATATTGCGCCCTTCGAGCCAGTTGGCCCACAGCAATGTTTTGGGAAATATGAGTGAATGTGAGAGTGCAAATAATTGCACAGTGTTAGATCCACCTAAGTAGTGTGACTTGCTTTTACTTTCCAGAGCTGACCCATCTCAAAACCATTACGTATTGGTAGTACTATTAATGTGCTGGCAACTTTCACCAACCATTCCAACTTAACCAGGATGCTTCTGAACATATAGAACGCCGCTTTAAATCTTGGTGGTGGGACTTCAGAATCACTGTATGTGGGCTTGAATTTGCTTTTTAGCAATTTTAATCAAGGTAGAATGGCACCTTGGAAAGGAAAGAGGCTATGGGTAGCAATAACATAACTGGCCAAATATCATATGTGTTCTAGCACTTGTTCCTTATTGGTCTTGGTCTCTACTGAGCCATTTCCACTCCAGCCATGCACTCATTCCTGCTTATACTAGTGATCAGCTGGTACGAGAACAAATGCTGAGACTGTGTGTCTGAATAGGCAGTCTGAGTATGGTAGAGAATTGCCTGATTACGAAGTTCAGTGGTCGCTTGGCCCCCTTACCTGAGGAAGGCCAAGAGGCTGCTTTGTGGCTGCAAAATTTAGTGCTCTGATAACTTTTATATTACAGATAGTCAACTAAATATCTACCTAATACCAAAATGTAACCACAGAAAACCTGGAAATGAGTACAGTCCTGTTCTTTATAAACAAACAAACCAACCAACCAACCAAAACCTCAACAAAGGGAGGAGATAGTCTTTCACTTTATTAAAAAAATAAAAGACTGGAGCATTAGCAAAATGGGAACTGCCTTGGATAGGGATACATATTTACAGTAAGCAATTTGGGACTCTCAGTGATAGGCTGGAGAGTGTATGCACGTTTGAGGTGAGCTGGACATTAGGTAAGAATGAGAAAACAATTCCCAGCAAAGGAACCAACCGTGACATAAGGAAAGGACATGGAAGACTGAGGATACCATGGAAAGACTCTTGCAAGAGATGTTTGAAGAGAAAATGACTGGAACCCCAGGACCTCTGAACCTGGACCATGGACTGGCAGGAGTGACAAAGAACCGTTGGCACTTCTGACCCGATGTAAACGGGAAGAGGAGTGGAGAAGAGGAATGATTCAACTTGTACACACATGACTTTTCTGTGCAATTTTACAATATTAACATTGTATCATTCTGTACATCCATAATGTTATGATGCCTAATTTATTTTCCTCATGATCTACTCCTGGGACAATTATGTGCCAAAAAATTAAAAATTCTGTTCACAGTATTTTAAAATTCTGCATATTTTATTTGTCAAAATAACACACTATAATCACTGCAGTTTCAATTATTTGGTAATTTATTTCAAAATACCTGTCAGCAACTATGTCTGTAACAATACAGGCAACAAAAAAGATTCAGGAAATGTTTTTTGACAAATAGACTCCTTACTAGGCATATTCATACAGAACTGTGAGTAATGATTCATTTAAATTACAATACAGAAATGTATTTACTGCACCCTTCAGAAGCCGTGAAAAGGCTTGGGGCAGTCAGGGGTAATGGAGGAGCTGAGGGAGAGGGAAGTCATTGCTGGGAAGGAGCCTGGGTGTGAACTTGGAGGGTTGTTGGGTATGGGTGGGAGAAGTATGGAACATGTTTTTGGGGGGCCTGGGAGGGATTGTTAGGGAGCCGCAATCATGCAGACCCTGGCTGGTCCCTAGCTTCTCTCATCAGTCAGGCACATCTGCCCCGTCCCCATGTGTCCTTGCACCACCACTCAGCTACCCCAGGTTTCCCTGAATCCCCCTCTCCCTGTCCCCATGTGGGCCTGCACCCCCACTCCCATTCAGCTCACTCCCTAATCTGTCCCCTCACTAGCCCTTCTGACCCTCAGTCTGTGACTCCCCAGCAGCCCCATGTGACCTATGCTGTCCATCCTCCCATATCCCATGCCTCCTGACCCAGACCTGGCGCTGTGAGTAAGGCAGCCTCTTTCTCTTCCCTATCCGCAGCTGGGGCTAGCGGCTGCTGTGTTCTGGCGCCACAGTGGCTTCTGGTGGGCAAAAGGCATAACTGCAGCACCTTTCCGGCAGAATGTATTTTTGGGGGGGAATTCTGCATGGCACATGAATTCTGCACATGCCCAATGATGCAGAATTCACCCAGGAGTAATGCTCCAGTCTTTTCTTTTCTTTTTTAATTTTCCTGTGCCTCAAGGAACAAGAGTTTTGATAGGCTGTCCTCTTGATATTAGGACATATATTCACCATTATATCCTCTCAAGGTCTGAAAATGTGCCTTTCAGAATAAAAATGGGGAGAAAGTTTGTAAAAGTCCATCAGTAAAATTTCTTGTTTGTTGTTACCAAAGGTGTATTGAACTTTTGGATGCTAGAAACAATATAGGACTCCGTCCACCAAATGAATAAGATTTCCCTAATAAGAAAACACTTGTCACTAAGTGGCCCAAAGATCAGAGACTTCATAGCTGATTATATTCTTATTCTCTAGGAATCTAACATCCTGAGAAATAATACAGAATTGCTTGTGCATTAGTAAAAATAATTGGATTTTTAAAAGCATGTGTGAAAGCACCCAATTGAATTATAAAATAAATTGCTGCATCCAGTTAGAATACTTTTTATTTTTAGGTATTGTTAACTTATTTTTAATGGCACTTTTACACACTTGATGTCAGTCCAAAGATTACAGTTTTGACTATTCTGCACTGAAGTAGAAAATGAAGGGCATGTACATAGCTTAATATCCCAATTATGGGAACCAAATGAGGAGAGGATGCTGCCTAGCATGTACTTACTATAATCTTGTGTTAATGAGAGCAGAAAAGTTAATATTTAACTACTTTTGTGCTATCCATCTAACGCACATGCAACTAATGCATCATTACACAATATATTTATGTCCTGGCCGTAATGATTATTGTAGCTGAGGAAATCTTGTGGCATTACTTTAGTCAGAGTAGCATATTTATGGCATAACTAGGAAGTGGTTTAATGTGCCCATATGGAGTGTGTGTGTTTGAGCACCAAAGGTGTACTTGGTATGGTCAAAAAAAGAGGAAGACAAAGGTCCTGCCCCAGAGAGCTTGTATCCTAAAACAGACAAATATTGTTACATATTACTGGGTTTTTATATGATACCATCTCTCTCCCTTCATAATTCTTCACCCATCCCTGAGTGGGTGTTTTTATTTTTTTCCCTTATGGAAAATAAGATCAAGGCATTGCCCCTAATTAGAAGGTTAGTGTCACATATTGGTGCTTTATAAAGATTGATGGATTGGCTATACTAGAATACTCTACTCCTATACTTGGTCCTCTACTCCTTCCTAAATTACTGTGGAAACAGTCGTGTTGCCAACATAAGTTTACCCTTCATGCTCCCCCAATAACTGAAAACTTGGTCAGGAGGTGCTATCTTCTCCTTTCCTGATAGGAATTTGGTTTGGTGTAATGCTTCCTCCCATACATATATAGTAAAATTTGAACTAATGCCAATCAGGTCCTTAAAACTATCAAACTTTGTTTAAATATTACAAGCGTGGAAGGAGAGAATGAAATCCAAGTGTAATGTAAATCTAACCAGCCCCATCCCCCGCCAGACATTACTTTGTTCCCACTTTCAGTAAGTCTGTAATACTGTTTCCCATAGCAACACCCAATGGTAGTGGGAAAGCTAGAATGTCTCTTTGAAGCTTCTCTACAGCAAAGATCTATTAATCCCTGATGTTGATTCAATACTGGGTGCTATAAAATAATACTGATCCCATTACTGGGTCCCCTAGTCTCTCGCCCTCCAATAAAGAAACATCTATTTAAATACTAGCTACCATAGCACATTTTAGAGCTGAATGTTTCTTGCTAAAGGCTTTGGCTTTGGTTCAAGGTAACTAACTGGGCAAGAATGGAAGTCAGACTATAAATTAAAAAAGTCACAGTTCAAATGTGGTTAGGAGTGTAAAATATCTACCTCTCAGATTATTAAACTGCCTGGTCTGCCTAGTTATGGAATATGGGATGACTGTTTTAATAGTTTTTGTTAAATGAAGATGAGGACTCCTATGTAAAACTGCCACTGTTGAACTGCTTTTTTGTGGAAGTTAAGTTCACTTTCTGCATTGATTCTCTTATAAAATGCAAATGAAACTGAATGAATGAATGAATGTGCCCAACTACTGAATGTTTCCTAGCTCCTCCTCCTCCTTGTTGGGGTGAGAATCAGGACTGGTCACATGATTCTGTGGTGAGATCATTAGACAGGGGACACCAGCTGCTCTATTATTAGGGGTTTTAAAGTCTGCAACAGATGTTCTTAGGCTCTCTTCCAGTCTATTTTACATCCCACATATGGTGTAATAGAGTACATGGAAAAAGAGAGACATCTGACAAATTGTTGTTCTATGCAATAAACAGACGTTTTTCCCATGCAATTAAAAAATGTTCCTTAGATGTTAACTTGTGTATCCAATATAAATTGAAATATTCAAAGTAATAGTGTATAAGAGAGAAAGTGATATGAAAATAAATGAACATTTATGGGCAAAGAAAAAAGTAAATAGCAATATGATCTCAGGACAGAGTCTGTACTTACATAATTCTGAAAATATGTATACTTTTCCATTCATTCAGTTTTGTTTTAGCATTTAAAAAAAATTAATTGCGATTAATTGTGAGATTAAAAAAATTAATCATGATTAATCTCAGATTCAATCACATTAAACAATAATAGAATACTAATTTAAATTTATTATAAATATTTTTGGATGTTTTTCTACATTTTCAAATATATTGATTTCAATTACAATGCAGAATACAAAGTGTAGAATACTCACTTTATTATTTTTTATTACAAATATTTGCACTGTAAAAAAGATAAGATAATGCAATCTACAAGTCGAAGCATGAATGGGCATACAAATGTTTAGCATATTTGGCACATAAATACCTTGTAACAACGGCTACAACTATGCCATACGAATGCCTGTTCTCACTTTCAAGTGTCATTGCAAATAAGTAGCGGGCAGCATTATCTCCCATAAACGAAAACAAACTTGTTTGTGTGAGCGATTGGCTGAACAAGAAGTAGGACTGAGTGGACATGTAAGCTCTATGTATGTAAAAAAAAAAATTATATTTGTAAGTTGCACTTTCATGATAAAGAGATTGCACTATAGTACTTGTATGAGGTGAATTGAAAAATACTATTTCTTTTGTTTATCTTTTAAAACTGCAACTATTTGTAATAAAAAGATAAAGAGAGCACTGTGCACTTTGTATTCTGTGATGTAGTTGAAATCAATACATTTGAAAATGCAGAAAAACATCTCAAAATATTGATGATACATTTAAATTGGTATTCTATTATTGTTTAACAGTGCGATTAAAACTGCGATTAGTCATGATTCATTTTTTTTAATCGAGTTAATTTGTTTTAAGTTAATCGCTTGAGTTAACTGTGATTAATTGACAGCCCTACTTTATAGTTGAATTGTGGTAGTGCAAGTAGGGCTCCAATCAGGGTACCCGTTGTGCTGGTCAATACTATCCTGGTGCAATGTGTAGAGCAACATTATATGTAAAGTTATGAATATAATCTGAAGTGATGACTGAAATGTGTTTACCAGACATGTCTGGGAAGTGGGTGAGTTAGTTTCTCGAAGACAAAGGACAAACTGATGCCTCTAGCCAGGTGTCATCAAAGTTGATTGGCAATTGGTCAAGTGGCCATTCTTTGGCAGTGAAGGGGGTAGGAACAAATCGATTTGCATTTTAGCAAACAACAACAACATGGAATTTCTTTTACCAGGAGATCCCCGTCTCCATCCTCACAGCTGGAGGGAACTTTATCTAGGAATAATGCTCAGAAAAACGCATTTCAAAGGGTGACTGGACTATAAAAGGGAGGAGCAAAACCTCCCAGATATATTCTCTCCTTTCTCTTTCTCTTTTTCACTCTTTCACTCTCACTCTCACTTGAGAAGACAAAGGGACTAACCTTTGGACTCTGGGATGGGTTCTTTCCTGAAAATTTGCTCAGTCCTGTTGTTGAGAACATTTTACCTTGAGCCAAGTCTAGTTTAAGTTTAGTTAGTAGAAAGCGTTTTATGTTTATTTCTCTTGTAACCATTTCTGACGTGAATACCTTGTACTTTTACTCACTTAAACTTTATCTCTTTGTAGTTAAACTTGCGTTATTCTTTAATCAAAACTAACCCAGTGTTGTGGTTAAACTGAATTGTTTGGTAACTCCAATTAAAGTAGCAAATTGTTGTACATTGACCCCTTACAGGGGCAACAGACCTCCAATATCTGGACCGTCTAGGAGAGGGCTGGATTTGTAAAGCACATGTTTTGGGGGGAAATCTGGGGCTGGAAGTGTATTGGAATCACTCTGCAAGTGATTAACCACGGCTGGTGGAAGCCGAAGTGCGACGGGAGTGTGCTAGCAGGCTGCAGCTATGCACAGACATTCAGGATGTGACCTGCATGCTCTTTGTGAGGGACCTAAGTTGGGAGTTAGAGCAGCAAAGCATTGTGAGGCACCCAAAGTTCCAGGGTAGCATTGTGAGGCACCCAAAGTTCCTGTCCTCAATGGTCTGGATTGCACCCCAGAATGTGATACTAATTACATGACGAGAAAAGAGGTGGATACAACAAATGTATGATGAGCAGCGCAAGGTAGAAACATGATGATTAAGGTTAGTATAACAAGCAGCAGTTCTGTTTACAAAGATAATACTGTGGGGTTTTCTGTTGTACTGTGGTTTCTTATGTTTTATAGGAGTAAGAAAAGAGCATGCTTGTCAAATTGCTTTTTAATTTGAGTTCATGTCACAGATATTGGAGTCAATCAACCTATTCAAATATTTCAGGAAGGTACAGAACATAACTACTCACTGCACTTTGCTTAAGCTCTGATAATGTGCACTGTGCTGTATAAGACACAAAGGAAGGCACGTTCCCTGTCCCAGAAAGCTCAAAATCTGAATAGACAGAAAAAGAAACACACACTCACTGGGGAGTCCCAGAGGATGTTGCTAATTGTATATACCGGTAGTTAACTATCTGAGTAACATGCACTTGCATTTCCTGTGTTTTGAAGTTAGTAGTCTTATGAGCATATCGTTACTAAGCAGGACTCAGGTGGTTTTAACATTTTCATAGAGTTCAATCTTTCCTCCTTGCTCATAAAATAGTGTGCATTATTTGAGTTAAAATAGTTTATATATTTAACATACAAGCTGCTGATGCCTTATACCAAGCGGTAAAACATGGGGAATAGTAAGTGACCTTTTCCTTTTATATATGATAACTTCAATCTCAAAGTTAGGAAGCAGAGGGCTGGATATGTTAGACCAGGCAACTATCCTAAATAGTGTTTTTAATATGGTTAATCTCATGATGAGAGCAGACCACTACTAGGAGAGGAATGGTCTAGAACTGAATATTAATCAGATTTTCTGTGCATAGTTTGCATAGGAAATGATTGTACAATTTGCTGTGTATGCCTTTTTCTGGATGTAAGGATTAATCTTTTGAGATTTCAGTAACATCTCCATAGTATGCCTTTGCTACAACTATACTCCATATGGCACCTAATAGGAAATTCACTGTTGCCCCAAGGGTATGTTTTCACTGCAGAATTAACTTGGGCTCTTGCTTGGGTGTTGCCCCTAACCTAGCTCCCGTCCCAACACACAAACTGCTAACCTGAGTTTTTGTTGCTTTAACCCCTGGCCTACCTGGCTCATCTGGGGTTATAGGCTAAAGCTGCTTTTACTCATGCTGGTAATCGGGCCACTTCGCAGTGAGGATGCAGGCAAAACCACTTAACTGTTGATAGTCCTCTGGTGCCGCCACAATTCCCCATGTCTCCAGAAGGACAAGTTCTCCCACAGTTCACTGGGAAAGAATCATAGCGTGACTCAGCTTAGTGCAATGCTAAGAACCATGAGATATGATCCCAGAAGTCCTAGTGCCACTCATGGGTGAGTGCAATGCCAGCGTAGACCCTGTAACTTGAATGTGGCTTTGGGGTGTGGCCACTCCCACCTGAACTAGGCTAAATTGTATGCTCATATCTGGCAGCTGATCACCTGGGTTAACTCTGCAATGAAGACGTACCTAAATGAATTGCTGTCTAAATACAAGTGAGAGAATGCATGCCAGTCATATTCCACAGTCCCCAAGAAATGAACAATGCCTCTTTCCTAATTCAGATTAGAATGCAGGGGGCCAGGGATATTTGAAGAGGTTTAGTCATTGAGCACTGGGTTAAGCTTGTCTACTTCACCAGAAGGACTCTTTCTGAAGATTATTCAGTTGGGAAAACTGAGAAAATCATGGTTTTGGGTGAGGTCTAGAGACTTTATCCTGGACTTTGAGGGTTTTGAGCAAGTGCAGTGATTAATTAGCATTTTGTATTACCAATTAGGAGATTCCTACCCAAGTGAGAGATGAGCAAACCATGCCAGCAACACTCGTTTTCTCCTACGGGTGGGAGAAGACTGGGGTTAAGGTGCTTGCCACATCACACACAAAGCATCTTCTGGATGAATGGCAATCATTGTTTGAATAAAACCCAACATTATATCCGCTTAAAAGCTAAAATACTTTCTGACTGAAAAATAATTACCAGATTAAAATGATTCGTTCTTGTACAAAGCAGTATTGTGAGTCTTGCACTTAAAAATAGTTAACTTTTCTTGAGTCCTGAAATTTTACTGAACCACCCATTTGTTGTAGCTGAAGGTGGTGGGTGGGAGGGAGGGAAAATTGTCTTGTGATTCTAAATGTGCTTTAAAAAAATACTTCATTTTGTAGTGAGATGCAATAATGTGGTAGTCTCCTACTATTAAGCAACATTAGCTTTAAGTTTAACTTCTAGAACTCTGCGTGTTCCTGGTGATATCAGTGATGCTGGTTCATAGACAAGTAAGCTTACCAAACACAGCCATTTAAGAGAGTTTTTCCCAACAAATCATTCTAGCCATGAGTTTGTCCTGCTTTGCATTTGTGAATGTGTAAGTGCATTAGAAACAACAAAAGTATGTGTGCGCACATGCATGTGAAGGGATGGTTGGATTGACATTTTACAGCTGGAAAAGGACATTTTGATACAGAAACACTTTCTACATTATACATTCAGTAAATAAAGGACTGAGGTCTTCTACTTTTTGCTGTGTTGAGACTCTAACAGGAACTCGACAGTCCAATCAACCTCTTCCATGCATGCTTTACAACAAATAGTAATTTTTTTAGGAAAAGGGGTCACATAGTAAAGTAGAGGAACAAAATAAGAGATTAAAAATACTTTTTTCCTCTGGAATTTGCTTGTTTTAAAAAATTCAGTAAACAAATCAGTGCATGCTGCTGTTATAAATGAAATTATTCTTAAGTTGGTCAGGTTTGGGTTTTTAGCTTGACAGTATTCCTTGATCTGGACAGCATTGAGCATGCTTGCACACCAAACTATTAAATTTAAAAATTACTCTCCCCTCCCCCCCTTATCTTTCCTGGTTCCTAGCATTGTTCCTAGCATTGTAATGTTTGCGGGTTTTCCCTTTGATAACATAGCTAATATATCCAGTTTATTATTATTATGACAGCAAGGTGCAGTACTTATGTTTCACTTGTTACTCAGTCCCTGAGCAGAACAGATAATCAAGCTACATGAAGCAGCAGCATTTCTGGCTCTCTTTAATGGTACATTCATAATTGTTGCTTCTTGATTTAATAAGTACAGTAACTGCATTCACAGCTAACAAGATGCTGCTCGTTACACAGCAGTAGGCTCTAAACTGTCCTATTCTTTTCTAATTATGATCTGATTCATAATTATAATGCTTCCATGTCTGAGTACAACATTGTGGTATCATTGGAGAGATAAGCTGTTCTGTTGGTTTGCATGTGTAGATATAATTGCCAGAGTATAAATAACGCATTTTAACTTGTCTCATTGATTATAGGGCTAGTTTCTTTGGGTGCTAGCATGTTATGCTGTTACAAATTCAGGGCAAGCAAAAGATTTAGATTTGTAATTTATAAAAATCTGTGTGTACCTACATGATACATGGTTAAATGTTCTACTGGTCTTTATCTATAGAAAATTCAATATGTATTTGGCACCAAATTCTACTTCATTACTCTTATGTAAATCTGGAGTAACTCCACTAATTTAAGTGGAGTTACTCCAGATTTGCAGTGGTGTAATTGAGAACAGAATCTGGCCCCCTCAGTCAACTTGCTAAACTGTTTGATAAACTCAGTGTTATGACTTGTGAATGAAAAATGAAGCAATCAACGTAATGGGCCAGGTTGGTAGAGATGGGCTGAACTAAGGGTACATCTACACTACAGGGGGGAGTCGATTTAAGATACGCAAATTCAGCTACGTGAATAGCGTAGCTGAATTCGACGTATCGCAGCCGACTTACCTTGCTGTGAGGACAGCGGCAAAATCGACTTCTGCGGCTTTCTGTCGGCGGCGCTTACTCCCACCTCCGCTGGTGGAGTAAGAGCGCCGATTCGGGGATCGATTGTCGCATCCCAACGGGACGTGATAAATCGATCCCCGAGAGGTCGATTTCTACCCGCCGATTCAGGCGGGTAGTGTAGACCTAGCCTTAGTGGCATACACCCAAAATGAATATAGGAGCATGTTGAAACTGCATCTTCAATTATGCTAAAAACATTTCAGCATGTTAAAATCAATGTGTCTGTCCAGTTAAGTGTTCACTTAAGTACCGTACCCAAAAGCTTATGTACCTCAACATTGATATGATCTTTTATGGGAACTTCTTACCAGTGCTAAATATCTATTTTTGCTTTTAATCTTGACTCCATTACTGAAGGTTTTTAAATATATATTCACTGTCCAAAGGCACTATCTATGTGAACCAATTTTTAAAAAATAAATAGTGTGTGTGCGTGCGTGCACTACTCTGGGTAGGTCTGCAAAGCAGCATTCTGACACTGTTCTTAGGGCTCTAAGTGCATCAGTGATGACACTGTCTTTAATGTTGGTTCAGTTAGCAGCCTGGTTTCAATCTGACTCCAGAAAAGCTTTTCAGATACTTCCCCTGGTTGCCATATGGAGCAGCAGGGCTGTATGTGGATGTAGACTGGTGCACTGAATGCCTAATGTTACCTTCTGCAGCTGCTGCTACTACAGGCTGTCTCTGTCTGAATCTGTCATTAATTCCCCAGCTGAGTTGTCTCTGTAGACCTCTAGCTGTGGAGCATATTAGGTATCACACAAAGCCTCTGTTTTGTAACAAATACTTCTTTAAATCCCTCTCCCTAGGAACAATTTCCACTCAAGGATATTGTGTAGGAATTATTGACGAGTCTTCCAAACCATTTCCTATTATTGTTGAACTGTAAGTTGTTACCATAAAATTATCTTCTGTAAATTTAAGATGCCTGCTTCATGCATACTAATAGTGGGTGTGATAGTGTGCATGATTGTTGGTCTAAGAGTGTTAACATCTCAGGTAACTAGATGTTTGGGATGTTCTTCAGGGCTTTGGAGAAGGGAAGGACACCCTACTTCCCTCCTCAAAATGTAGAGAAGTAGCAGACTTATTCAAAGGCAACTATTGAAGACTTAGCTAGGCCTTATGTGTTCCCATGGCCTATGTAAGTTCTCTCCATGAACGGCTAGTGGATACATGTCAGTATGGATTCACCTGGCTTGTTCCATCCTTCACGTTGCTAACCCACCCCTTCCCTGTGCTGTGGCATAGGGAGCCCCCACAGGCCATGCTCGCTGGCATGCAGGTGGCATGACTTGTTTTTTTCCTTTTGACGCCATGGACTCCTTCCCTAAATTATGCAGATGGGGAAGTGCTTTTTCTTTTCTGGCCGGAACCATATGTGACCGTATAAGAGGGAGCAAGATGTTCCTGATCTGACTGTGGAAAATATATATTTTTTAACAGTTTAACTGTTAAAAAAGGTTGTTGGAAAATGTTTCAATAACATTTTTATTTTATAGGGCATTGCCCTGTTTTTCAAACATCTGATCCTGATATGTTTGTTTTTGAAGTTCTCAGAAGATTGTTTGTTTTTATATGTAGAAATAAATAAATATATATATTTAATAGCCACAGAATGTATTTACTCTCTGTGCAAATTAACAGTGTATTTTAACGTTATAAATACAGACTATCTGTTGTATATTTGACTGTGTGTGGGTATATATTCTTACTTTGTGTGCACTTTATTTTTCAGGTCTCTCAAATTATAGTTTGTCTTGTCTACATAACGTGTTTTCAGAGAAAGTGGGAAGGATATGTAGAACACATTTGTGTGGGTGTGAAATAGCTGTGTAGGGGATGCTCTTTATTAGAAGAGAATTCTTGCAGTTTTCTTTGTAAAACTTCTGGACACATCACTAAATACATTTTTCCAGCGTGGAGCCTTAAAAACTATCCAACTTAATGACAGTTGCTATAAAGGGCAAGCTTTTGTTACCCTGCATTAGAGCCACAATATCAGGCATTAAGCAGTGACATTCTGATTCCTCTTCCCCCAGGTTCCCCTTTGGATTATTAATGAAGACTATGATTTATCTTAACCTTTACTATTGCCTAGAGTTATCTTTAGACATTTGAATGAAGGTGAAAATGTAGTTTAAAAGGGCTGGGTAAATGCAGCTAAAAGGAAATTGAGAAGCCCCATGTGGTGTATGTTTGTTTTATTAAAAATGTTGCTCATAGCCTCACTTGTTATGAAGTAAAATATCTGATCCTGAAACCAGTATTTCTTTTATTTAAGTGCTTTGGGTGTTCTTGCCATCTTACAAAACCGAGAAAGACATGATCCCTGCCTTGAGCATATAGTCTAAATAGATGGATGATACAAATTAAGATTCTGTTTAAAGCATTTGTTTAATATTAAAATTAACAGCAATTTCATTGACGTCATTGTTTATGGACATGCTGAGGAAGTAGTAAGCAACCAAAGCCCATAAGGGTTGAATTAGTGGTCTAAGTATTAGGTTTGGAATATCCAGACTCCCTAAAACGGTAAGGCTAAATACCAGGGTTGAATCCTCCTTGCAAAGTGTATAAATTGATTTCCATGCAGTTGCATGTCTGGCTCTCTGAGATCAGACCTGTTTGCTCTGTGTATATTGTAAAGATCCAGTGGCATGTTTTGCAAAACGTGGGGATACCCTAGATATTCTTGTCTATAATTTCCCATTCTCCTCTTCATCTAGTTATCACTTGACTGTCATCCATGACTGGAGCTGCTTGCATTTCAGTGAGGAAGTAATCCCTGCATGTACTGCACGTAGGTTGTGTGAAATGCATTTTGGGATTTATAAGGATGAAAGGCACTCTGTGTGAATGTAAAATATACCACTGTTAGCATATTTCCCAATGGCAGGATATTGATCAAATAATCTTATTAAGAACTGCTGTGGTATCTGAGTGCCTTTACTAAACTAATTTTATTTTTTCTCAGAACATGAGGGAAATAGCTGATAACACATTTCTGGAACTTCTTTAAATAACTGCAACTTTATTTAGCTAGGAAGAGAATAAAATGGCAATGGAAAAAGCTGTGAGGATCAGAAGTGGGCTGTTCTAATGACATTGCCTCATTACTGCGTAAAACACGTGTGTGTGTGTGTGTGTGTGTGTGTGTGTGTGTGTGAGAGAGAGCGCGCGCGAGTCACTGCAAATTAACTATAAGCCGCTGCTTACAGTATATGGTAAATTTATCAAATAGTGTGTGCACTTTAGTGACTAATCACTTGGAGTACTAAATCCTTATGCATCATGCAGTGTCATATAGAGCAGTCCTGACTGTAATTAGCAAGATTTTTTTGTGGAGACTGACTTGTTTAGTGTGCCTGATCAAGACAGGCAGTTTTTCCTTGCACATGCTGATTTAAAAATTAAAAATATCCACACCAGTTTAAAGTGCCTCAACTATCAGGAAAATTGACTTAAGTAACTCTGCAGTGGAGTGATGAAAAGCACAATTCCCAGAATATGCAAGATCCTGCAGAGAATTTAGGCATATAGCCGTTATAAGAACCCACAAACAAAGGGATATTCAGGTATTCTTTGTGCTGTTCAGTTCTGCACAGAAACATTTGTTTTCCTCTTTGAAACTTCACCCTTTAAAAAGAAAATTTTGTTTCACACCCTGATTGTGTATAGTGCTATTTTGCATATTGCTGTAAACGCAAGTTCTGCTTCATTACTAATTGCTACATGCTGTATTCTGGAAGGTTTGTCTGTGTTTTCTTTTTAAGCTACCTATGCAAGTAAGTTCACACTTTTATATGCATTTACCAGTAATAATAATATCCCATTGAGTAAGAAAAATATCCGTCTATACTACTTACTCAAATTCCACAGTTATCAGGGTGTATGGTTCCTTCAGACTGAGTTTTCACTTGAAATAAAAAACAAAACAACCCCTTCTCCCACCTTCTGCAAGTATTAGGGCCTATGAAGTAATCTGTTACCTCTCTGGAATACTTGTGTAATCATTGCTTTCTCTTTCTTTTGTTATTAGATATGGGATAGTTAGCAAAGCAAAGCACTTTTATTCTGTTGCAAATACTTATTTTAAAACATACGTATAAAATTAAATGCACAAAACCCACATGAAGGTAGCATTAAATTTGCAAACTTAAATGAATATCAGAGAACGAAAGTCACAGCAGTTTTTGCAGTGTTAACTTATGTACTTAGCATAATTATATGAGACTAAAATTCACCTTTGTGATACTGACAGCAGAGTTCTTCACACTATAATATAATAAAAAATTGTGTGGATCAGGGTTCTCATCAAGCCACAAATGATGGCTGGGAATGTCTGTTGGGACTATCTGCAGTCCTGTTAGTAATATAACCCCTATTTACTTGTCTCCAAGGCTGGCCAGTGACGCAGAAAGCTACAGGCCCATTGATCTGAGGTGGTAGTACTCAGTCTAGCATTGAGGAATAATGGGTTGGTTGAACATGGGTCAATCTGGAGTCATGTATGAGTACCAGACAGTTTATAGGCCCCTCGGAACTTTCCCAAGGAGCAGATATTTTTGGAGAGATTTTTTTTGTGAGGGAGTTTCATTCCTTATCTACTAGGGTTTCATAAACCCAGACAAACAGGGCCCATGGTAGGAGGAATAGGCATCTTCCATGGTGACTGATAAGAGCTGGCCCTCCTAGAGCTTAGACCAGAATTTTCAAGGAGACTCAGTGATGGCAGATGGAAAGACGATTCCCCCAAATATTAGCTCACATTTGGTGTGGAAAAGGAGACTGCTGGAGAACAGCAGTTGTGGTCCAACCTGTAAGGGGAGTCAAAGCAAAACAGCCTCTCACCCCCAGTAGTTCAGTAGCTCAGAGGAGAAATCCATTGTTCAGGATGTCAAAACCACTTTTTGTTGGGCAGTGTAAAGCATGCTGGTTTTGATCCAGGGTGGTGGACCTACAGCTCTTTCCCTCCAAGGACCAAAACAGCATCCCAGAACTTAGTGGTGTAGATGCATTTGGTGTTTTGAGAGAGCTGTTCTTCTAGAGTCTTGAAGTGTTGATGTAAGGGCCAAGAGGTTTAGTCTTTGATCTAGTATATATAGCTTTAAAATATTGTTTTATTTCATTCTGTACATAAATCTTTTCATTTAAATAAGTCAGTAGTCCTGTTGTGGTTCTACCTTCTTGAATTCTTGATTTGGAAAGGCTCACACCTAACTTTAGTGGGCACTGGATTCAACCGGTAGGTGTTTAAAAAAAAAAAACCACACACACCTCTTTCAGCATATTCTACAATTGCTGTTTTACAACCTGTTGTCTTGCTTTATAACTGCCAACTTCTTTGTTTTCTTTGTCATTCAGAGGCTAACTGTGCAGGAAGACTTTAAATCGTGATGTCTCTGCTGCCAGGTGACCAAGCTAAAGCTTTGTATATGTCAATCAAAAGTTACTTGAGAATTTGGATCTTGTTTTTTCCATCATGAAACGGAAAAGGGAGCCAAGGGTGTAATGCTTCAGAGTACTAATAATGTAAAAGAAAAAGCTCTTTGACAAAGTTTAGTGGCCTGTATATAAATACTCTGCCAGAAGATAAACATTGAGGGATAGGGTTAGGAGACTTGCACCTGAGCCAAAGTTACAAATACAGTCAAGTGACCTTACAGCAAGAAAAACTGTTCATGTGAGGAAGAAAGGGTGGGAAGAAGCACAAATAGAAGCAGCATTTACTAAAAAGAGGCTGTGAGCTAAATGAGCTTTCAGTGAAGTGCTGGCTGAGGACAGAAGATTCAAGAACAGCCCACAAATGAAATATTTTGCTGTTGATCAACAACAAAGGGATTGGAAACAAGGCCCAAAAAGGGTTGATACAGACTATAATGTTGTGACACTATTTACTGTCTTTCTCGGTAGGGTTTTGTTGAAATGTAATAAGTGTGTTATGTTTATGCAGTGGCATTGCCATCCACATTTTAAGTTGAATAAAACAAGGAGTGGAATATGACATGTATCACTTTGTTATTATTCAGCATCCCTTACTCTGCAAACTAGTTGAACATTGTTTTCCAACCGTTGCATTGAATAATAAGCTTCCTGGCCTTTTCCTCAAACAAAGCTGCTCTGAACTGCTGTTGTTGTCTATAATCTTCTTCTTGTTTTGTTATGGGTTTGTTTGTTTGTTTGTTTGTTTTAGAAAAAGTTAAGAGCACTGGCAGATAAATAAGATACTGGTAATATACAGTGCTTGAACAGTTCAAGAATTAGATGGTCTGATTATGTGAAATCAGTGTTTGCAATGCCCATTGTTTTTGAGCTAGATATTAGCTTAGAGTTATAGATCAGTGCCTTTTGACTGTTTTTAGTAAACTGTAGTATTAATAAAATTAACTAGTTATAACTAAACAATAACTATAGGGATCTGGCTTGTATCTACAGCAGTCAGGATCTTAAGTTTCAATGAAACTCCATTGTGCGTCAAGTGTCTCAAATCATTACATGTTATTAATCAGGTACGGCGATATTATGGCACAAACGAATTGAGGAGAAAGCAAAATGCCAGTTGTATTGCCTCTTGAAGTTAGATTCACACCCTCATCACTAATAAATACATTGATATCTGTATCCAATATGGATATCAAATATGTGTAAGATATAGTCTGTATGCAGTGATTTCTTATGTTTTGAAAGGTTATATTTTGAGAGAGTTCCATTAGAGAACTACCAATAGAACATGTAATTCTGATCTCTTTTGATCACTCATATAAAATATTTTATATGTATATAATTTTGATATATTATAATTTGCTAGTTTACTTATTAAACTTGGTTTGGGTTAAGAAATTGCTTAGCAGGTTAACATTGGTGTGAAGGGCCTCATGTTTCCAGGGGGGAATGCAAATTACGTATATAATTTGATTTCTAACCAAGTGTAACATAATTTAAAAATGGGAATATTATCTGCCCTCCTAAGGTTTCAGTTTGCAAAGATGTTACATTTAAAGAAAATACCTTTTTGAAACCCATAAGCCTGTTTAGTTAACTACCAACCCTCTTGACCCAACCAGTGTCCCTGTGTGACATTATGGACATATCATAAAAACATGAAGTTTGTGAACATACAGATAAAGATGAATAACTATTTTAGTAATTTAATTTTTTTACTTAGAAGAATCAGTGATGCCTTATCTAATCAGCCGCCTAATTTCTTGTTGACAGAGAAGTTATTTTAGCTTTTTATGCTCAACTCAAACGAGACCAGTTCCATTTTAAAACATGACTTGCACTGAGGGTTTCATCATTCTATTGCACTTGTGTTGTGGACTTGATGTGTGTTTTGATTTTTTTTTTTTTTTTTTTTTTTTTTTACATAGCGATTTAAGTCTGAAAGTCACTAATTCAGTTTTATAAGTAATAATGGTATAGTGTTTTTATATTGTAGTTATTTTCAAAATAACATTCAGAATACAGCAGTCATTTTTCTGAAAGCTATTTTATGGGGTTTATAAAACTATAAAGATTGAATGTTGGAGGATTTGTAGTATGCTGTGTTGTAGCCAGGTCAGTACTAAGATATTAGAGAGACAAGGTGCGTGAGGTAAAAGAAAATATTCAACTGCAGGTTCTTGCAGCTAGTGAACTCAAATGGGCTCTTCCTTTTCATCTACCAAGAAAATACTATGTTAGCATGCATTTATTTTTTATTTACAACACCAACATATGAAAGTAAGGACCAACCCATGCAATTTGCTAATGCTGCCCTCAGTGCCACAAAGTTTTGCCACTTCTGAATTACTATGTGAATGTTTGAATTTGGTATGATCTTAAAAATTGTCAAACAGTTGTAATCTGTTAAAGTTTTGGGTGCTTTTAAAATTTACTATAGTCCTCCTTTTTGCTGTGAGCTGAAATTATTTGAAACCAAGGCTTAGATGTTTTCCAAAGTTGTGAACTGCACGTACAGTGTTTAACTATTATTCCTTGCTGTGACACAGGCTCCCTGTGTGATTTAGAGCTAGCCGAAATAATTGTCTCAAATTTTGAGTTTTTGATTACACTTTTAATTAAGTGTGATTTTTTTTTAAGAGACTAAAACCTGCTTTACAGTTTTCAAGACATATTCAATAGAAATTTTGGGGGGTTGTTAAGCTACTGTAGAGCAGATCAACATTTTTCAACAGTTGAAAAAAAATTGGCACTGACATTTTAAAAAAAAACCTGTTAATTTAAAATAACAAAACGTTTTTACTTCACTGGCTGTAGTGTGACTTTGCAAATCATAACAGCCAACATCCTGTGCCTTCTGCCCACCACTGTAACCCACTTCACTGTTTGAGGAATTAGTCTTTTTCCAGTCCTCCCCCTGCTGTCAGAGCAGAGACACTTTTCATCTCGCTATGTTGCCAACCCAAGAACTGGAGATGCTCTAGTGCCCACTCTCTTCCATAGAGGGTGGATTCGAACATCTGAAAAATCCTGTGGATTTTCTGGCTTATCTGCCTTTCCACCCACAAATTCCTGAATTGTACAGAGAAACTGTGCTATGCAGTATGTACACCGCCTGCTGACATCCTGAGCTTCCCTGCCAGTTCACCTCAACAATTCTACCCTCAAGTCGGGCCCTCAACACCCATGATGAAGATTTCAAGATTTGCCTCTTAATTTCTGTTTCCTTATTTATAAAATATAGATGATAATACTTGCCTAACAAGGGTATTGAAGCTAAATTAATTAATTACTAGTAAAATGCTATGAGACTCTCTGATGGAAGTCACTAAAAATCAGATATATTTAAAGCTAAATGGTTTAGACTTTCCTCCATGAAAACTGACTGTAGCAAAGAGACCCTGGTACAGTAGTAGTATACACTGCAATACAGCTTTTTATTTTGTGTCATTCCAACAAATGATATCCCAGAACAATTGAGAGAGTTAAGTGTTAACACAAATAAAGTATAAGGAGAAGGAATGGGGAGAGGTTGTCCTAATTAAGAACTTCAGGGAGACTTCAGTACTGATAGTTTTGAGATTATGTTAAGGGACAGAGGAGGCTTGTGCTAGACAAGTGAAGGGGAGCATGGGTGAAGGTAGAGATGGGCTGATATAGATGCAAGCAAATCCATAAAAGGTGCTACTGTAAATACTTGGTTTCCAGTGTATTGGGGGCAGAGGGAAGAAGAACAACTTTGTTTTCCTGCAGTTTTTACACTGACTTATAGATGGTTTATAAGGCTAATAGAAACATTTAGTTGTAGCCTTTTTTAGTTACATCTCTCTAGTTTTGCAATTTGTATATTTAGAATAATCCCACCTAAAGCCAAATGCTTAAACAGATCTATTTAAGTTAGTAATGATATTGTTTAGGATACAGCTCTAGGCATTGTTAGATCTCATTATAGTTACCTGGAAGCTTTAAAATAAGTCTAAGAGTAAGAAATGCTTATGAAGGTATTGTTTTGTTTGGCAGTGTTAAAATTGGCATCTTAATAAGTGGAAAATTGCCCCATCATGCACCTTGCCCTTTCAGTCTCTCATTCTGATCTCCTTTCACAATGGTATTTCCTATTCTAATAAGGCTACCATTGGATTATGGTCTCTAATGTAATTGCCTTCACACATGCATTTCGTCAGGAGAGGAAAAGGAACTGTACGTGGCAAAACAAAACAGTTGAAAAATGAAGTTGACTAGGAAATGTCCGATACAGAAGATACAGCAAGAACCAAATCAGCTGCCTAGTGAGGCTCTAAAAATCATGTGAGCCATAAGCCACTCAAGTGCTTAATTTAGTGGAAGGCTGGCCCGAGAGGCTTAATATAGACAGCCTAGATATCATGTGGAAAACCCAATTTAGACATGTATTAATACAGGAGACTTCAGGTTTATATTTATTTCTGCCTGTTCCAAGCCAGATTTTTTTAGTTGGTTTTTTTCTTCTTTAGAAATGCAGTCAATCCATTAATCTGAATGCACAGCTAATCCTAATTTTAACATATAAGCTGAGAATAGCAAGACCACTGGTCTGTCACAGCACCCATCAGACAAGACTTTTGACAATCATATGAGCTTGATTGTATTCAAGTTTACAATTGACTTTCTGTGGAGTCTCTCCAGATTCACAGCAGGAAGAAGATAACTTTGGTCTGCAATATTCTAACTGGGTACTGTGGTCCTAGAAGTTCTGTGGAGGTAACCTGTTCAAGGGTGATTTGTGTCACTGAGTAGCAGCTCCTTATGGGGAAGTGGTGTTGATGGGCTCCTAAGTGGACTCCATCCATTTTTCATAGGTACAAGGAGAATTGTCAAGTGGGACTTTGAGAGACAGAGAGAGAGAAAAATATATTCTTGAGACTATATGGACCTTTGGAGGTGGGGAGATGTGGCATATTAGACAATTTAAAAAATTGATTCTTAACTTAATGGAGGCCCCTTTTTGCTGTGGGGGAAGGTCTACTAATACCTTAAATTGTTCAAACTGGGCATCCTAATTTTATATATATTACACACACCTTTTTACTATTTGTGCTGTCTGTTTACTCTTTGCATTTCTCAGCTGTTGTAAAATACCTATAAACTAAAGTGGAATTGAGTAGTTTGTTACTGTTTATTTTCCCTTTCTGATTGTCATGTATTACCACACTGTTTGGGTTGCAAACACTGCAAAGGAAATGTTTTGGCCTGATTCTTCTCCCATTTGACTCTAGTAGTTTTGCTGAGAGCAGGATTCCTGCTCCCTTCTCTCCCCCTGCCAAAAAAAAAAAAAAAAAAAAAAGCAACAAAATAACAAGAAACCCCCACCGTCAAACCAAATCTGCAGACAGATACTGTCATGGGGTGTCCGTTCAAGGAGATCGAAACGATCAATACACCAATTTACTTGTATGATTTTTTTCCCGTGCTCTAAACTGAAATTCTAAATATGTATGAGCAACATGGTAATTGTTACCTTGGGTCAAGAAACATTCCTGTAACTTTGTTTCTGGAATGATCATTAACATAATGTCAGTAGAAAGTTCAACATGCATCCAATGTGAATCGCCCTCTAATGAAAGTGTCATGGGAAAAACAAGGGGGTGGGGGGGAATCCTATTATTCAGGGCAGCTATGGAAAGTTCTATTTCACTAAATTATAGGGCATATTAAAATCGTGTTTAATTGTTCTGGTTTTCTAGAAGTAATAAACATGCTTTAGTGTTATATCTCAGTTTATATATCTGTTTATATTACATTGTCATTTATGCCCTGAATATGTTCGTTCCAAAAGTAAATGTACCAGGTTTAGAGGTAGTTGGATGGTCTGGATTTCAGTGGCAAGAGAAGTAACTGTATAATACATTAAGTGCTACTTTTATGGCATTTAAAACATGTAACTCTCTGCAGTTCCAAGCATGCTGTAATCACTATTCACTTCAGAACCTTAAAATTCCATGGCCATGAAATCACTGGAAGCTGAGGAAACCCACTTTAACTCTTTCAGTGTACATGGATGTATAGTTTCCAATACCAATAGGAAGAACTCGCAATGTGTAATACAGTATTTTACATATTACCACAGATTACTTTTTACTTATTACTAAAGAAGTAAAATATCCCACCAACTACACAAAATAAAAGTACATTTTAAAGCAAGGAGGACTTTTTCTCCAGTGAGGTTAAATTTTATTTAGTAAGAGCTTCAGCAGTGATGTCCAGTGTTAACTGATCGTTCATTACCAGACATTATGCAATTAGTGTAGCAACAGAAACAGTTCTGACACACCATTACTGATGGTTAAAGGTAAAAATTTATCATGGTTATTTTTAGTAAAAGTCACGAACATGTCACAAGCAATAAACAAAAAGTCACAGAACCCATGATCTGTCCGTTACTTTACTAAAAATAACCGGGAGGCAGGGCTAGGTAGGGCAGAGGAAAGGAGTCCCATGGGTTCGGGGGGACTGACAGACTGAACCCCCCGCCATGGCTGGGGGAATGTGGCCCCAGCTGCAGCCCCCAGTGAAAGGCATGGGGTTGGGCCACATGGGCCCTGGCTGCAGCCCCTTCCAACCCGAGGATGCTGCGGGTGTGTTTGCCCCAGCCCCTGCCAAGCCTGGGACACCTCAGGGCTAGGGCACACACACAGCCCTGGCTGCAGCCCCTAGCAGAAGCTGTGGGGCTGGGGCCTCAGGGTCCTGGTTCCAGCCAACCCCGGTTGCAGGGCAGGGGCACGCTGTCCCACTTCCTCCTCCTGCAGCCCTAGAAGTCACAGGATCTGTGACTTCCAGGACTACATTGTAGCCTTACTGATGATGAGTGAAAAATACAGTGATAAGGGAGGGAACTATATATGACTTTTATAGGAGAATTATTCTCTAAGTTTTTTCAAGTGATGTGAAATAAAACAGCAAAAAAGTTATGGGGGTGGGGGGGTGGGGGGAAATGGTTCTTTCATGGCTCCCTTTGCTTTGTTGTGGTGTTTGTTTTGTTTTGTATCACCAGCCTAATGGTGACCTGGCAATGTTTGGTCAGTATTTGTTGAGTCAGAGATTACATATCACACATCTAAATGTTTCCCAGAAGGAAAAAGTTGCATTTCAGGTTCTCTCTTCTCCCTCCCCTCTTGGGGGCGGGGAGGCACTGGGAAAAGGAACACACGTGGAGGAAGATTAGGAGGTTTGGGTTTTGTACTAATATAACTCTTTCAGTACATGTAGTCACAGAACCTGGATCAGATGGTTGGTTGGAGCAGAGGACAGAGTAAGGAGTTCTGGGATCTATTCCTGACTCTACTCACAGATAGGGTGACCAGATGTCCCAATTTTATCGGGACTGTCCCGATATTTCCTTGTTTGTCCAGTGTCCCGACCGACGTGCGGTCGGGACACTGGACAAACAAGGAAATGCGCCGGAGCCTGGAGCCCGGAGCCCGGAAGTGCTCGCACCCCCTCACCCCCGCCCCGACTCCACCCCCTCCTCCCCCGATTGGCTCCCTCCCCGAATCCCCACCTCTTCCCCGGGCTCACCATTCCTCCTCCCTCCACAAGCTCTGGAGGGAGGCCCAGGAGACGCAGGGGAAGCGCGGGGCCGGGGTGAGTGAGAGTCCGACCTGGCCCCGAGCAGGCAGGACTCAGTTGGGTGGTAGGGAGAGGAGGGGGGCGGCTCGCGGGGCCAGGCGGCAGCTGTTCTCCCCCCCTGGGCAGTGGGACTCGGGAGCAGCCGCTGCTGCAGCTCCCACTGCCGCGGGGGGAGGAAGTGGCCGATGGCCAAGCTCGGCGGCTGCGGCTCTGGCGCCCCCGAACCTCCCGAGCCCAGGCCTGTTGCGGGGACCCAGCAGTGCACACGCTGCGCCCAGCCCCTGGCCAGTCGCGTCTGGGCTGCTGCTCAGCTGGTGCTATCGCGCGGCGGCCCCGGGGTGGAGGCATCGGCAGCCCAGCCCCGTTCGTTCCCCTGCGGGACCCGAGCGGGACGGGGGGGCTGGGGCCTGCTGCCCCCACTCCGGGGCCGCCGCGGGATAGTACCAGCTGGGCAGCAGCCCAGACATGACTGGCCAGGGGCTGGGCGCAGCGTGCGCACTGCTGGGGCCCTGCAGCAGGCCCCGGCTCGGGGGGTTCGGGCCCGGGTGCCAGAGCCGCAGCCGCCGAGCTTGGCCATCGGCCGCTTCCTCCCCCCGCGGCAGTGGGAGCTGCAGCAACGGCTGCTCCCGAGTTCCGCTGCCCAGGGGGGGAGAACAGCCGCCGCCTGGCCCCGCGGGCCGCCCCCCTCCTCTCCCTACCACCCAACTGAGTCCTGCCTGCTCGGGGCCAGGCCGGACTCTCACTCACCCTGGCCCCGCGCTTCCCCTGCATCTCCCGGGCCTCCCTCCAGCGCTTGTGGAGGAAGGATGTTGTGTTTACCCCTCCCCCGCGTCACCCTCCCCCTGCGTCCCGATATTTGACTTGGGTGATCTGGTCACCCTAACCACAGACTTCCTGGGTAATTTTGGGCAAAGCACAGATGGAGAAATGGAGGTTGAAAATACTTAACCTTCGTAAAGCATTTCAAGATTCTTGGACGAATACTATAGGAGTACAAGATAATGGTGGTGGTTACTTGTATTACAGTAGTACCTAGAAGTACTTCTGGGATTGGAGCCCCTTTATGCTACCCTGTTTCCCCGAAAATAAGACATCCTCCGAAAATAAGGCCTACTTACAGTTTTGCCTCTCGTTGTAATATAAGGCATCCCCCGATAATAAGACCTCCCCGATAATAAGGCATCCACCGATAATAAGGCATTTTTCATTTCTGAAAAATAAGACATCCCCTGAAAATAAGACCTAGCGCATCTTTGGGAGCAAAAATTAATATAAGACACTGTCTTATTTTCGGGGAAACAGGGTAGTTGTGTACAAACACATAATGAGAAATGGTCCCTATCCTTGGAGAACTTACAGTTCTCCATACATCTGAAGAAGTGGGTCATAGCCCACGAAAGCCTATGCTCTTATAAATTTGCCTTTAAGGTGCCACAAGACTCTTCATTGTTTTTGCTGAAACAGACTAACATGGGGAGAAGGGATAGTTCAGTGGTTTGAGCATTGGCCTGCTAAACCCAGGGTTGTGAGTTTAATCCTTGAGGGGAGCCATTTAGGGATCTGGGGCCATTTAGGGATCTGTCTGGGGATTGGTCCAGCTCTGAGCAGGGGGTTTATCTACTAGGCCACACTGCCTCACATTCTGTTATATTTAAAATAGCATAGTATTTTAGCAAAGATAGGTAGTGCTACTAACAATATCATGGTTCAACTAAAACCTCACTTCTGTGTTAACAACGTAGTGTTGCTTTTGTCCAGCAATCTCATTTCTCTAAACTTTAGAGAACTTTAAAGTCTAAAGGAAAAAATTGTGAAGATTTGAGTATTGGGAATAAAAAAATGAAATGCTCCTTACATTCTTCCTTTACAGAGCACTACTATAGAAGCCTTTGCATTTTATTTTAATAACATTATAGTAATTGAGGCTATAATGATTCTGGTCAAGTGAAAAATTCTCTAAGTTATATCTGTACCCAAATCTACGCAGATTGCAAATACTTGCATAGGACAACAGAATCAAGCCAGAAAACTGAAAATATAAATATACTCTTGTTTTTTTGGCTCCCTTTTCATTGAGAAGTTCTCAGATTTTTCCTTCTGTTTTATTCAAAGGTTCTTGTTCAGAAGGCAGGCATTTCCTGCAATAATTTACCTGGAATTTAGCAGACTGTTTAGAGGGACACTGGGTAAAATTTTCAAAAGCACCTGAGATACAAGAGACTAAGCTATGTAGGTGCTTTTAAAATTTTTTACTCCGTGTCAACTTAAAAGTCACACTTTTATCTCAATATTTATTACTTATTAGCACTACAAGTAACACCTAAGATTACTGTAATTGCAAGATTTGGGAAAGTTATTTTATCTATTTTTTAAAATTTATTTACTTTGTGCATTTGACAGAATTTATTTAGAGTCATGGACTTACAGACTTTAAGGCCAAAAGGCACCATCATGATCATCTAGTCTGAGCTCCTACACATTGCGGGCCACAAACCTTGCCCACCCATTTCACTGACTCTTCATAGTGTGTTCCCCTGTTTTTTGTGTGCAAGTCTTTCGTGCTGCAACAAGGGGGAGAGAAACTTATTTTTTTAAAACATGAGTATAAAACCACAACAATTAAGAGGAGAGGTAGGTATAGTACCTGAAACTGATTTTAACTTCAGTTTTTAAATTGACTAGCCTTTAAATGGATGGCATGCTTTTCATATATGTAGCATTATACTGTCTTTATAAATAAAGCTAATTTCAACCTCAACTAGTAATCTTCACAAACTTTGCATAAAAGGGTTAAGACTGAAAACTGTGTTGAGGGCTTTTATGTAATGTTTCCCTCCATTGCTTCAAGAACCTGTATTCTAAATGCCTGTCATGAAAGTACTGTACCAGTCATGGTATAGCCTCTCATTTAGAGAAACTGGTGGGAATTTTATAAGCAGTCTCTACATAGGCAGGGTCAATCTAGGTTTCAAGTTTCAATGTCTCATTGATTAAAATTTTCCTGTGTATTCCTGAGGGGCACCATTTTCCTTCTTAGATGAATACTCTAGGACACAGATGTTCTGGGCCACAGTTTTCTATTTCCAAATGATCTTGAGAATGGTGCTCAGCCATTCAAGGATTTTACCATCAAATTTACAGTTCAGATCCTTCCTGCCCAAGTGTGCACACTCTGTCTCCTCCAGGATACTTAATTTGTGGTAAATGCATAGGGATCTGCCTTTACCAGTTATCATAGCATTTTAACTTTGTTGTTGAAAAATTTTAAAACCCTCATGGATTTGCTTTGAGCTGATCATTTCTTGTCATTAGCAAGATGGTTATTGTTCCAGATCTTTAAAGAACATCTTATGTTGCCTAAAGTCATCCCTCCTAGCCCCTACTGGGCTATTTTGTTATCGTCTCTCAAAATGCAAAGCAAACATAGTTCTTGGGCTAATGTTAAAAACTAATCAATTAAATTCTTTGTTGAACTTTATATGTGTCAGAGTACTGAAAAATATGTCCCATAATGTTGCTAGTCTGATTTCCCATTTTGTTTTTAATGTGGTCTTTGTTTTGTGTGATGCCATTAAAGCTTTTCTGCCCTCTTAAAATTAAATTGAAATAGGCCACAAAAGATTTCTAAATGGGCCGTCTGTTCTGCAGTCACAGTGTTTTGGAGAGCAAAGGCCCTTGAATGTAATTAGTATGATCTAATGATTAAACATGGGAGTAAGAGTCCGGAGTTTGGGGTTTTGTTACCTGTTTCACCATAGGTCTTCTGCCAGTAGTGACTTAAACAAATCATTTAACCTCTCTCTGCCTCGGTTTCCTCAACTGTAAAATGGGAATAATAGTGCCTAATTCACAGGAATGCTTGTGAAGTGTTTTAATATCCTGACCTGAAAGGTACTGTTTCCAAGTTGAAATTGTTATTTATTAATAGTACTAGTATTTATTACTGTGCTTATTGCACGAATGTTTAAAACCCTTCTGGAAGGGAAAACAAGAGTTTTACTGAATTACAGATTAAAATATAGTGTGCATTATTGTTTCAGAAAATATGATATTCTGTTCATATAACCAAAAGATATAAGTGCAGCTTCTAATACCCTTACTCAAGTGTTGTGTCATCAGCTGGCACTGTTAGGGTGTCACCAAGTTTGCAGAACTGTTTTCTGCTGATTGTGTAAATGTCTTGTTGTAGAGAGCTATTTTTATCATCTGGACTCTGCTTAGTCTCTCAGTCCTTAAGGGACAAAGCCCTGGCAGGGCGCTGTAGGCAAGCACTGAAGATGTTTCCGAATGAAACAAAGGAAATAGGGATCATTTGGAATTGCAAAGATATGTTAAAAGTTTGACCACGCCAGTGTGATCAACTTTCTCATGTTGCCAGTCTGGAGAAAAGTGGTGTTGGACTGAGAAAGTAGATTTCTGTTTATGGTAGGGAATCAATAGAACTAGAGATGAAAGCCTGATTTGGGAACATTTGTGCTTTCAATGTGTGACTATTTTAAAATTGTTTGAACACAGACCTTTAAATGGCAATTGTTTTAAAATCTGTCTCTTACTTGGTGTAAGGACTCTGCTTTTTACTGCAATTTAATGGAGATGCTAGGACCTGAGAGAGGCTAAATGGAGTGAGAGTTGCATCAATAATGTATGTGTACTGCATCTGCTCATTATGTGACAGACTATCTTGACTCCAGTTGTATGTTGTTGGTCATTTTGCACAGAAACTGTCTCCACAGTAACTAAAAAGTATGAGATACAACATAAGCCACAATATGGCTAAAAATGCATGGGTTCACTGAACTCTGAATTTAATTAATCGTCCTGGATCTGAGACGCAGGCAACCAATAATCTATATAAAATATTGAGCATTAAACTTGCTCTACTCTCTGGATTCCAAATTTCTCTCTCTTTAAAAAACAAAAACAAAAAAACTAGTCACCACTATTGGTGATGAATTAAAATCACACCAGTGAGACTGTTCAAAATAGATGGTGTGCATTTTTTCTCTGTGAGCTCTCCCTACTGCGTCTTAGCAGCTTTTATGACAGTTTGTCGTCATATTAATGAGAAACACCAGTGGTCGAATATTCATGAAATATGCTCCCATTTCACACATACAAATTGGAAAACTGAGTTACCGTAATCTTCAGCTGTATGCATAAATTGTATGTGCAGAATTTGAAATGAATTTGCGGCTATTTGAAAATTCTGGCTTTAGATGATATTCATGGGAACTTTGCAATGGAATAGCAAAATTGCAGAGTGGTGCACCTTTCACTACCATCCTGATATAGGAAAGCAAGCCAAAATCCTTCATTTGTGCCACTTCAGTATTTGAAATAAAATCCAGTGAAATCAAACTTTTGCCAGAAGAAATGCTAAAGTAGAGTTGAAAAATCCCCCTTTTCCTTCTCCTTCATGTCAACTTTTGTACCTTCTATCATGCTGCTGTGCATACCAGGAGTAATTTCTGGGTCCTTATCTGATAAACACTTGTCAGAGAATTCCTCCTTTCTTTTCACGTTAAGTACCCATCAGACTCTCCCTGTCCTGAACTGTCTCCAGGCATGTTTTCTCAGTTGGACTTTGAAATTGGATTTGTGAGGGCTGACCCTTGTGCCCCAGGTGGAGTCTCTCAGAGTTCAGTGGGACTGCAGATATCTGTCTGTGTGGATTAGATTATGGAGGCCTTGGCTTGTCAACTGTGAAGGGCAGGGAATATGTGTATTTATTTATTGGGACTAAATTTGTGCTTTTAAAAAAAATCACAAAAATATTGTAACAAGAAAATAGATATATAATTATTCCAGAGAATTTAAATCTTCTTAAAAAGATTCTTCTTCTTCTTTCACGTGGCAAGAGAGGTGATTAACAACATTCAAATGACCTCGTCCAGATTAGTGATCCAGTGAATAGCTTTGGAAGTTGCTTTCTGTACATCACTTACAAATGATCATAGCAATGTGGTCCACAGTTGGCAACTAGTATCCCCAGTCATATTCTGTGTTGTCAACTTCCAGGGGTATAGTGAACATATGATGGCAATTAAATTCCCTCTTTATGTTCTACAGAGCTCCCTGTAAATTTACCTTCTTTTCCCCATTCAAAAGATCACAGCTTCTGTTTGAATATGCAAGAGAATGTGTAAATCCAAACAGGAAAAAGGAAACAAAAGAAGCACACCATTACATTTACAAATATTAACTGATTTCAGTCTTGATGCTTCAGAATGATTTTGATGAATAAAATAATTAGTTTGAATAATTTTGAAGCTAAATTTAAAAATGGATGAGCGGATATTACTTGGCTAGTTATACAATGTGTCCTTGAGGTACTTAATCACTTGCCTAGCTGTAAACATGTAAGTAGTCCCACTAAATCCTTAGTTAGGCACAATTTGCTTTTATATTCATAGATATCACGTTCATAGCCCTTTGTAGCCTGTCTGAGGAATGGGAATGTTAATGGTTAAAATATATTGAAAGGTTTCAGAGTAGCAGCCGTGTTAGTCTGTATCCGCAAAAAGAAGAACAGGAGGACTTGTGGCACCTTAGAGACTAACAAATTTAGTAGAGCATAAGCTTTCGTGGACTACAGCCCACTTCTTCGGATGCATATAGAATGGAACATATATTGAGGAGATATATATACACACATACAGAGAGCATAAACAGGTGGGAGTTGTCTTACTGTCTGTCTGTACTGGGCTAGCTTGATTATCACTTCAAAAGTTTTTTTTCTCTTAATTAATTGGCCTCTCAGAGGTGGTAAGACAACTCCCACCTGTTTATGCTCTCTGTATGTGTGTATATATATCTCCTCAATATATGTTCCATTCTATATGCATCCGAAGAAGTGGGCTGTAGTCCACGAAAGCTTATGCTCTAATAAATTTGTTAAAATATATTGAGACGCTGAGGTCACATGTCAAGTCTAAGTCCTCATTTCACCTCTAGGGAAAACTGCCAATTGAATATGCACTACATATGGTATTCGATTCCTAACTGTCTAAGAAGAGTTCATC
This sequence comes from Chrysemys picta bellii, assembly GCF_011386835.1. Taxonomy (NCBI): domain Eukaryota; kingdom Metazoa; phylum Chordata; order Testudines; family Emydidae; genus Chrysemys; species Chrysemys picta. The sequence continues at coordinate 85,848,861 of NC_088792.1, forward strand.
ATGGCTAATTATTCAAATGTATGTTAATTATTCTAACACCTGTCAGGGATGGTCTAGAGATAATACTTAGTTCTGCCTTGAGAGCAGAGGATTGGACTAGAAGACCTCTCAAGGTCCCTTCCAGTCCTACCCTTCTATGATTCTATGTATGTAATATTTACGCTGTATTATAAAATCGCTAAGAACAGAGCAGAAGCAGGTTAGTGAAAGCTAGTGAAATAATTGTAGTAGTACATGACCGCAATAAAAAAAGATAGTAGAAACTTATTTAAAAAAAGAGCTTTGGTAAGAAAAAGAAACATGCAAATCTGTGGCTCTATACCTGGAAATCTCCCATTGTGACCAAGTGCAGTGCCAACAAGCCCCATGCAGACTCCAGACAATCAAAAGAAAATATGCGTCTCCTTTCTGTGGTATACATATGTTTATTCCAAAATACTTCTGCTTGGGTTGCATGTAGAGCAGTGTTTCTTAAGTCTTAGCAGCGAGGCATCTTTACATAGAAGCCTGTGAAAGGTGGAAAGTTGTTAAATGACTGTTTGTTTTTTGTGCGTTCATCATAAACTGAAAAAGTGTGAGGCATAGAGAAGGACTGAAATCTTTATACATTATATTTTAATTAGGCACTTTTTAGAAGGAGAACTTGTTCTAAATTGTTTTCACACTTTTAATAACTGGTACAGTACAATTAACTTCTGTTTTTTGCTGCAGTCTTTGGTTATGTTTTCACTGTGGAGTTATCCTGGGCTATCTTAGTTCAGGTGAAGCATCCTCACTCCAGAGCCCTTATCCATGCTTAATGTAGCTTCATCCACGCAGGTGCTGTACTAACCTTTGTGAGGCTATAGGACTTCTGGGGGGAGGGATAGCTCAGTGGTTTGAGTATTGGCCTGCTAAACCCAGGGTTGTGAGTTCAGTCCTTGAGGGGGCCACTTAGGGATCTGGGGCAAAATCAGTACTTGGTCCTGCTAGTGAAGGCAGTAGGCTGGACTCAATGACCTTTCAAGGTCCCTTCCAGTTCTAGGAGATAGGATATCTCCATATATTATTTATTTATTTATTTATTTGTACTGCACTATGCTGAGCCACTGTATGGAATCTTTCACGGTGTATTGTGGGAGAACTTGTCTGTCCATTCTGCTCTTAGCCTGCAAACTCATTACCGTAAACCACTTCCAACCAGTGGCAATGTATGGATGCAGCTCAAGACAATATGTTCCTACTGTTGGCATTAATACAACTCTTATAAGAGCTAGGTGGTGGTATTTTGGCAACAGGTGGCAGATGCAGGGAATTTCAGCAGTGCTTGTCTCCCTGAGAAGGCAGTAGCATGCAGGCATGGAGCAATGTGAACAGCTGATGTGGGTTTGGAATAGCTGTGGAATCCCCCAATGCTGACTGGCAGTTCTGGAGTGGGACCACAAGCACAGAGTAGTAGGACTACATAGTCGTGCAGACCCGGGATGACCAGAAGTTCCACATGCAGAAGGCTACCTTCCTGGAACTGTGTGAGGAGCTCACCTCTGCTCTTCAGTCTCCGGTCATAGACATGAGAGAGTACCAGCCCATAAGCAGGTTATTGCGCCATTTGGAAACTGGCTGCCCCAGACTACTACAGATCGGTGGCTAATCAGTTTAGTGTTCTCCATTACCATAGCACAAACAGTTGACTTGTGGTTTGTGAGGCAGTTATTGTGTGTTTTACCGCTGGGTGGTGAACTCCGCTAATGTCCCCAAAACAATACCAGGCTTTGAGCAAATTGTGATCTGGCCATTGATAGCATATATGTGCCCGCTGTCTATCCCTCATTTCCCTCAGGTACACATGAAAATGTGCACTGGAAAGGATACTATTTCCTCATGCAGGCCTTGGTAAGCCATAGAGGCGTTCCATGAACCCTGACATGGGAGGCACTTGCCAAGTGAATGATGCCAGAGCATCCCAGAGATCCAGTGTTTTTTCCAAATTGAGCGATCTTATTCTTGGACCTTATTCTTGCCCAGTAATATGGATCTCACTGGGTGATTGTGCCCACTGTTGTTTGGGGAGAGCCAGCCTATCTTCTTCTGCCCCAGCTTATGAAGCCCTACTCTGATCTCAGAGCACCTGGCAGAAGATGGTTTAATTCTACACTGAGCAGTTACAGGAAGGTGGTGAGATGTTCATCTGGCTGACTGAAGGCAAGATGGTGCTGCCTACAAACCCTTTTGGATGCCATTGTGCAAATACTGTTCATGTTATTGGGGCCTGCTATGCACTGTGCAAACTGTGTAAGGAGAAGAGAGGAAGTGTATTTGCCATAGTGTGTCCATGAAAGTGCTGGATTATAAACCCAGTACAGACAGCTAGAAAGTGCACCTGTGATAACAGAAGCTGGGTCCAAGAGAGTGAGGGAAGTAAAAGAGGGGGACTTGTGATAATGTGGAATAATGTCACTGTAGTAATGTTTAATGTGAGCCTGTCATTAGCACCACCTCAATTTACCTATGAGATCATCCATTTAATCAATTTTATGTATTGTTAATCTGAGTCTTTATTAAAATCTTGTTTCAAACTTCCCATGGCTCTTTTCTTCCTAAGTATGCTCACACTGTGGAATTGAACAGCAGCAATGATGTTTTTTAAAAATGGAAATATTTTTAAGATTATTTGGCCCAGCAATCACAAACTAAAGACAGTGCAAGCAAGAAATTGCAAAGCAAATGCAAGATGCAAAAAAAACCCACACACACAAAAAACCCCCCAAAAGTGCAAGGTCCCACGTAATAGAATTGCACACAGTGCATCTGTTCTTCCCCCATATGGATGCCGTGGAGTTGAGTGCAGCAAGTAGATCTGTCCATGTGCACTTCCATTCATGGACTGCACAGACTCATTCTTAATTCTTAGCAGCTAGGCATCTTTCTGTAGAGTTGGCTGCATAATGTGGTATCATGGAAGGGAGGCCATTGGACCAGGCCAGGGACTGTAATTTGCTGCCTGCTGGTAATCATGCCAAGCAGCCACTCAAACAGTTCCCTTTGCTGCTGGCAGTCCTGATACTTCATTGCCCAGTCATGCTTGATATAGTCTATCATCTTCTTTTCCATCTCCATTGTGGCCTGTGTTGTAACCTGGTTATGCCTGTCCTGCCTCAGCTTCACCCTTTGCAGTCCCAAGTGATGATTGGACCTGCTGACAACGTCGTCCTGCAAAATCTCTGGCCCTCTTTCTTTCCCCTGGAAATTGAGAATCTCATTCGCTGAGTGTCAGTGCCCTGGGAGGGTGTCTTGAGTCAAGACACCCTCCCAGAGCACTGACATGGGGGTAGAAGTCCATGCAGAGCAATGACAGAGCACATTGTTTCTGACCGGAGGGGAATTTTCTCTTTAACTTTCTGTATCACAAGGGGAAAGTTGCAACATTTATCTAGTTGGTATGCAGTCTCCTCCATTTTCCTGCATTTCTGTGCTCAGGCATTATTTCAGGCAGTGCTGCCACTGGAAGATATTAACTTGCTGGAAATTTTGAGTTGGAAAAGGAAACAGCTGTTCCAGGACTCTTTCATGGATATTGTTCATCGCCTGGTGACTGATGTGGAGATTAATGCCTGGAGAGGTCTGTTGAGCTACAAAGGAGGGTGGGAGAAGTTTGTTGTGCCTAGCAACCCAGCAGGCTGTTTGGAGTTCCTTCTGTATGAGAAGTTTGCCTGCATCATTACCCCTAGAGAGGACAAAAATGCAGGCAAATTTAACTAGGATGTAGCATTGTAAATGTGCCGTTGCAATTGTCCCCTTTCCGCCCAAGCCAGCCAGGCCTATGCTATCGAGAGACTTTGCAAATGCTCAAGACTTAGTACTGCCACAGGTCATGCAATGGACTTAATATCTAGGCTGTCTCCGAAAACACTTTAATGGTAGTGTCAGTGTGGGGAAAAAGCACACTGCAAGATGTGTGATATCTATATCAAATCTTGCCTCTTGCTGATCTTGTGCCAGAGGTTCACCAGAAGCTTGGTGTCAGTATCTGGTTAGCTGGCAGCACATTGTGCAAGCTCACTTTTCAGATGGCATCTCTGTTCACATGCTATAGAAGTGAAGTAGAAATGTAGCAGATCATGTGCAAAAGAAGAGAGAAGGTAGAGTGGAAGAAAATACAGCCCAGGGAGAATTGTGGGGAGGCGTTAGAGGACTATCAGTAACTATGTTGATTTATCCTGTGTCCTCACTGCAGAACGATGGGTGCCCGGTGGGTTCTCACCCCCTCACCCTGCTCCCATTTGACCTCCTTCCCCAAAGTCCCCGCCCCCATTCCATCCCCTTCTGCCCAAGTCCCTGCCCTGCCTCTTCTCCGCCTCCTCCCCTGAATGCCCCCCATCCCCTCGTTCCTCCCCCTCCCTCCCCGAAAGTCCTAAGCACTGACAAATAGCGGGGGGGGGGGGGAGGGGGAGCACTGGGAGGGGAAGGAGTGTGGAAGCAGCGCGCTGGGGTGGGGAGGAGGTAAGGGGAGGGGAGCTTTGCTGAAGGTGGGTGCAGAGCACCTGCTAATTTTTCACCGTGGGTGCTCCAGCCCTGGAGCACCCATGGAATTGGTGCCTACCAGACTGGGTTAAAGCGGAACCTGGGCTGAAGCCTATATCCGTGATGTCAGCTAGCCTGAGTTTAAAGCACCATCAAAACCAGATCAGGTTTTTTGTGAGGGTATGCCAGGCTGGTTTAGTGCAACACATGAGCTAACTCTGCAGGGAAGACATACCCTATGTTACAATAGATTGCAGTAGCATATTTGAAAGTGCTTATTCTCCTCTGAAGTGATACAACATGCAAGGGCAGCATTAGTAGCCCCTAGTGTTTGATATATTTAGCCCCTGGTGTTTGGTGTATTAAGCAGCACTGAAATGATTAGAAAGTTTTCTTGGCTCGTACATGCTTTTACTTTTTAATAGCCATGAAGAGATTATGGTCTATATATCTGTCATCAGCAAGTTGAAGTTTTAATGTTTGATGCTTGCAGTGTCCATGGAACATAATGGAAAGAGAACCTGATATTAATGCTCTTTTGTAAAGGTCAAGTGATCAAATTTCAAGTGATCAAATTTAGAGATGGTGCCTTGAGACTGAGCTTTTCTTTTAATGTTATGGACTCCAGTTGTCAGATCTTGGCTTTCCTTTACCTCTTTGGTTTCAGCCTAATGTATATGCCAAATGGACTCTCTGTGCAGGGGTATGTACAGTAAATAAGAGGTCAATTCCATGCAGGAAGTCCAGTGTTTTATACCCCATCTTGTGTCCATAGCCCTCACTTGCCCTTTTGTTCTTTGCTCTCTAAAACTGTTAAACACCCGTGTAGGGTGTTTACTGTACAACAGAAGTAGGAAATGTGAAAAGTGAACACTCATCTGGGATTCACAAGCAATCACTTAATGTTTCTAAAATTTAGTTTCCATGATTTTTCCATATGGTGGAAATGCATATCAGCCTACTTACATGTGACTGGGCTTCTTAAATCCATGTTCAGATTTCACTTATGGCAAATATAATTACCCCTACTTTATAAATGAAGAAACTGAGGCACAGAAAGGTTGAATCCTTGTATCAGGGCCATTGTGTCAAGTGGAATGTGCATAAGCCTGAAAGCCAAGAAAATGGCATCTAAAGTTTGTCCTTACACTGACATGCCTTTTGATTTTCCTCTGACTCCTTCCCTACAAAGAATCCAGATAGATTTGCACAAAAAATATTTTTGACTATGTTGAAAAATGTCATAAAATTGCTCCAGTCTTTCTACAGTTTCACTTACTGGAAAAACAGAATTCATTTAAAAACCAAGCACAGTCATGATTAATATTTATTCCATTTGTTACATGGCGGTGGAGGGGAGGGGGTTAAAAAACAACAACTTCAACTGCTGTAAGTCTTTGGCGCTAGCTTGATCGCATACCTACATGTGACTATGAAGGTTTATATAAATTACAATCACTGTGCTTCCTAATGCATATAACAGTATGATATCCCTATCACTGATAGTGTAATGAATAATGCTAATCCTTCCCCACCCACTCAAGGTTACTATTGATATTGCAGTGAGTGAAGAAGGTGGGAGTTATCAATGAAATGCAGAACTCTGTCAATTACATAGTCTTCTCATGCATTCTATAAAACATATCAGTAAGCTTTCCCTAAGCATGATTGTTCCTGGCCCAAAGCTATTTTGGCTGCTTTGTTTCAGACTGTGTATAAGCACCAAAATAGGAATGGATGCTCTATGATCTGTATTGGCTGGGTAATAGGAATAAATCATAGGCGTAATACTTGCAAGAGAAAACCTGATTTGACTGATCTGTAAGCAGGTCAGCTTGCCCATTCTACTTAATGGAGTTTAGTTTCCTCTTAATTCATGGGGGATTTACAGGGAGGCTTGAGGGGGAGTGCACTGGGGATGGCTTGTGATAGCTTCATCTGTTACTTCCCATGATGTACCTGTTCTGTGGATGAGTAATGGAGTTCAGTCTGCAGAAGCATCAGCTGGGTAAGTTTGAGAGTGCATGCATACAGAAATTCATTCTGAAACTTTCAAAAGCACCAGTGTTAAAGTATAGACACACATCTACTAGTTTTCCAAATTTCATATCCAAACTTGCTAATAAATGAAGATCTGCAGGGAAGGTCTTCTCCCACTCATTCTTTTTTTTTTTTTTTTTCTTCCCACTTCCTGCGGGGAAGCCATAATTCTGGCATCTCAATCATTTTGCTGGCAACATTCTTAGGTGTCACAAACCTAGGCCAATGATGATTTCATTGCATTATCAAGCAAGATAGTTCAGTTTGTAAGTAAAACTTTTGTTGAAGTTTAAATATTTATAGCAATAACAGGGAATACACCAAATGTGTATTAAACAAAGGGATTTTAATAAAAAATGTTAATTCCTCCTCTTCCCTTCCCCCTCCCCCCCCCGCAAAAAAAAAAAAAGTTTGCTCCCTCGTGCTCTTCTCCCTTGTAAGGAGACTTTTGATATAATGCTGTGCTAATATGAACAATGTGGCATTGACAGATCTTAACTTCACTTATGCCTACTAAAATGCTGGGCCAATCTCTCTGTTGGTGTAACTGACTTTAATGGAGTTAAGCCAGCAGAGAATTGGCCCAGTATCCTTAAATTCCACACCCTGTTACAACAAACGTTTCTAGGTTCCAGGTACAATGCAGCATCTATGTCTATGTACACAGAACAAGTTTTAAACCTTGAATTCATAGTTTTCCTACTTGATCTTTAGAGCATGTTTGTAACGTTCACACTTCATAACCAGTTGAGCAATTTGAGAAAATGAGAAAAATGGTTTTCTCTTGTAGAAAGCTACTCTAACGATATTTTAGCATTGGGCTGTCCATTTCTGTTTTTGAGAACAGCTAAAGGATTCTGTCTTTGGTTGCAGTTTTAAACCTTTACACATGCAGGATGAGAGAGAATAATTATGTGGCTCTGTGTAAAAAACATGCATAAACCTCTATGAATCACTAGACACACACACATTGCCATCAATTAAAAAAAAATCAGATGAGTGGCTCCAAACAGTCGCCATATTTATTACCTTTAATTGTAACTAGAGAAAAGTGATATATAAGGCACTCAGAGATTGAGGGACGGATCTTGGAGGGCAATGCATACCTTTGGGTTGCCCTGTTGCAATGGTCAGCCAGTGGAACAGTAGCTCTTATTGGGTAGTTCTGGTCTTCACAACAGGCTCTAGCTTTGGTTGGCTGGGGCATAGGGCTATTGATATTAGCAAGCAAGGTGGTAGGCTCTGCTCTCCACTGCAGCAAGATACTACTGCTGCTCTGCAATTCCTCCTTGGGGTTAGTCTCCTCTCTCTCATACCTTGCTGCCACTGCTACAGAAGCTTTATGGCTGTGGTTTTTTGCAGACGTTGGGGACATCATCACTGACTTTCTCTACTCTCCGGTATGGCTCTCTTCCCATTCCTGCTCCCTTCATGATTGTTGCTTGAGGGAGGGTGAACGGCAGAGTGGGTAGAGCTTGAGCACTGTGAGTCAGCTCCTGAGTTTTAGGGCTCATGGAGTTATTCAGGAATAGCTGTAGACAAGACTAGTATCAGGGGGTAGCCGTGTTAGTCTGTATCTACAAAAACAACAAGGAGTATGGTGGCACCTTAAAGACTAACAGATTTATTTGGGCATAAGCTTTCGTGAGTTAAAACCTCACTTCTTCTATGCATCCGAAGAAGTGAGGTTTTAACTCACGAAAGCTTATGCCCAAATAAATCTGTTAGTCTTTAAGGTGCCACCAGACTCCTTGTTGTTTTTGTAGACAAGACTGTGATCTCAACAGTTCCTCAGATATTACTTAACCCTGGCCTCAGTTTTCCAGTCTGGAAATGGCTTGGCTGCAATACCCTGCATTCCTTGGTACTGTTGTTTGTGTGTGAGGGCAGGTCTACACTTAAAACTCTGCAGCTGTGCCGCTGTAGCACTTCAGTGAAAGTGTTACTATGCCAATGGGACAGTTTATCCTGTCAGCGCAGTTAATCCATCTTTGTGAGAGGCTGTAACTATGCCAATGGGAGAAGCTCTCCTGTCACCAATGCTGTCTACACTAGGGGTTAGGCGAGTATAGCTGCATCACTCAGGGGTATGGATTTTGTGCCACGTGGTTTCAGTGGTAGCCATGTTAGTCTGTATCAGCAAAAAAAAAGTGAGGAGTCCTTGTGGCACCTTAGAGACTAACAAATTTATTTGGGCATAAGCTTTGGTGGGCTAGAATCCACTTCATCGGATGCAAGAAGTGAAAAATACAGGAGCAGGTATAAATACATGAAAGGATGGGGGTGCTTTACCAAGTGTTAGGTCAATCTAACAAAATAAATCAATTAACAGCAGGATACAAAGGGAGGAAAAATAAAGCACCCCCATCCTTTCATGTATTTATACCTGCTCCTGTATTTTTTACTCCATACATCTGATGAAGTGGGTTCTAGCCCACAAAAGCTTATGCCTAAATAAATTTGTTAGTCTCTAAGGTGCCACAAGGACTCCTTGGGTTTTTTTGTAGTGATACTGATGTAAATTTGTAGTTTAGACCTGGCATGTTGCTAGTTCAGCTACAGTATCCTGCTTTCTTTTGTTATAGTGTGAGCCACTACTCCGGGCAATGCGTACCCCCCACTCCCCTCAGCTTTTTCTGGGGAATTCCTATGCCTCACTCCGCAGAGTGGGTCCTTATCTTTCATTTCCTCCTCTCAACCTTCTCTGGGAGCTTATCAGCTTGATATTATTCTCCAATTCCACCTTCAGTCAGTTCCTCTCCTTTTTCTTCTTTGTTATCTAGGGGTCTGCTTGAGGTGAAAACTTGGCTCTCATTCATTGACATTGTTTTTTAAATTGTTTCTTTGTTTGTTTGAACCAGCAGCGTGTTGGTGTTGCTGCATCGCAGCCCTTCAGCTGCTATATTTCCTGGTTTCACTCACACTCCTTTCCTTTTGTCCTGAGAAACAGGTGCTAAGTGGCTTGTTGGCTAGATCTTTGGCTTGGACTGGTGAATTTATTATTTTTAATCCTGGGGTGTTTATATATTGTTGGCCTTTTAATGGAAGTGTGTGTGTGTGTGTGTGTATGTGTATGTATATGTGTGTGTGTGTGTGTGTGTGTGTGTATATATATATATATATATATATGTATATATTGGAGCTGGGCATTTTCTTTTCTTAATGTCAAACAACTAATGTATAACCGATTAAACCTGGCATATAGGCTCCTTGCTCCCATATTCCCATCACTGCATCTCCATTTACTGATGCCCATGTCAGCCTACCACCATTACTGGCCCAGTGGATAGAGAACACGGAATTTTGGTTCTATTCATGGCTCTGCCATTGTCCTGTTAGAGAGTCTGAAACCTTAAGTGGGTCTCCTCAAAGAAGACCAGGATGCAGGTTGAAGACACAGTTAAGCTTGATAATGAAACCCACAAAAATTAGCAGGGGAAACCTAGGACACCATGACACTTGCCATCATTTCATAAGGTTTACTTTAGGGCCAAATACAATAATACTCTGCTATATTTGGAGAATAAATTGTCATTAAAGAGTAAAGGAATTTTAGTCATACTCTTAAGTGTAATCCTCTCTGCATCCTTTAACTATGGAATTGCTACTCATGTGTCCATAGAAATACATATAGCATGTAACCCTCCCCCCCCCCCCCCAAATCAGGATTTTGTAAAATAAGAGGAATAGTCCATGAGTGGGTATGTTTCCCAGTGAGGTCCTGCAGGAATCCGTTTTTGGCCCTGTGCTATTTAACATTTTTATCAACGATCTGGAAGAAAACAAAATCATCACTGATAAAGTTGGCAGATGATACAAAACATGGAGAAGTGGCAATAATGAAGAGGACAGGTCACCAATATAGAGCCATCTGGATTGCTTGGTAAACTGGGTGCAAGCAAACAATATGTGGTTTAATACGGCTAAATGTATAAATGTGGCCAGAAGAGCTAATGCAGTCCTAGGATGCATAAAGAGGGGAATCTCAAGAAGGAGTAAAGAGGTTATTTTACCTCTGTAGCTGGCACTGGAGTGACCATTTCTGGAATACTGTGTCCAGTTCTGGGACTCACAATTCAAGATGTTGACAAATTGGAGAGGATTCAGAGAAGAGCCACAAGAATGATTAAAGGATTAGAAAATTTGCCCTATAATGATAGACTCAAAGAGCTCAATCTATATTGCTTAACAAAGAGAAGGTTAAGGGGTGACTTGATTACAGTCTATAGCAGTAGTTCTCAGCCTTTTCAGATTACTGTATCCCTTTCAGGAGTCTGAGGCCTGAACCCTCAGAGCTAAAGCATGTAACTTAGCTTTGTAGAGCTCCCTGTGGCATGGGGCCCCAGGCACTTGCCCTAATTGCCACCCCTAATGCTGGCCCTGCACTCTCCCCCCAACTCCCGGGTCCTGTCCTGCAAACCCCTGGGTCTCTCAATCCCCAGGTTCAGAAACACTGATCTAAATGAGTTGACATACTGCCTGGAAAATCTTTATGTACCTCTGGTTGAGAACCACTGGCCCATAAGAACGTACATGGGGAACAAATACTTAATATTGGGCTCTTCATTGTGGCAGAGAGAGGTATAACATGACCCAATGGCTGACTAATTCAGACTGGAAATAAGGTGTAAATTTTTAACAGTGAGGATAGTTAAAGATTGGAACAATTTACCGACTATCATGATTGATTCTCCATCACTGATGATTTTTAAATAACGATTGGATGTTTTTCTAAATTGCCTGCTTTAGGAATTATTTTGGGGAAATTCTATGGCACGTGTTATATAGACGCTCAGGCTAGATGATCTCAATGGGCCTTTCTATCCTTCGAATTTATGTATCTATGAAATGCTTGTTTCATATCCAGATATTTGGGCTTTGGAAAGTTGTATGAGAGTATGTATCATTGAGGTCCTGATCCAACACCCAATGAAGCCAATAACAGTCCTTAGTTTGACTTTAGTAAGTGCTGGATCAAGCCCTGTGCACATACACCTTTGTGCTTCTGTGTTGTATTTGTATGGGTATACCCCCACCCCTCCCAGACACACACACACACACTGCATAGTTTAAAGGGGAGCAGAGATTATATTAGCATAACTTAATCTTTTTTTAATCTGCTCCCTCTTCCCTTCTTACTATAGCTACAGTTCTCACACCTTGTGTCCTGGCAGCTGTGTCTTAGAATGAATTTTTCTGTGTCTGAAGTGGGTACATGATGTGTCTAGCTAAGGTCCCTCAGTCTGCAGTATAGCACACCACTAAAATGGCAGTGGGCCAGCTTTTAATTGTTCTAATTTTTTTGATTGTCTGGTAAGTATGTAGGGGTAAAAATAGGCCATAGCTAAGGTGAAACAAAAGGAGAGTAGTGGCATAGGGTTGCTAAAATAATGTGAGTCTTACATGAGAAGAAATTATTTATAGACTCTTCTAACACTTGCTGTAAGGAGTTTCAGTGAGTGGGACAGTATTACATAAAGCTCTCTGAGGGCACACTTGTATGCGCACAACTGTGAAGGTCATATGGAGGGTTTGTCTTGCAGGGCGTTTCCACTGTCCCTGTTTTGAGAGGAAAAGGAAATATACTGATGTACCCACACATGACACTGCATTTCACTGGTAAGAAATGTAGTTGGGATGTGGGGGAGAGATTAGCTTTTCCTTTTTTCTTTATCTTTACTGTGTGGCTTTTATTCTTTAAAATTAAAGATGTCTTTGCAAACATTATTTAATTACTTTTTGAAAAAGCACAACTCAAGGTCTTGGTTGATATAGCAGTTAAAATGAGGTTGTGAGAACTGCAGCCTTCAAGGAATGAGGATTAAAGTCTCACACTTGAGGTGACTTTGTTGTGTCATTTAAGCTGAGCACTGGCAGCTACCAATAAAATCACTGTTCTTTGAAGGAATCCCTTCTCTGCTCACTCCATACAGTTGCTATTTTAGCTTTCCCCTGCAGTGACTTTTCATGTAAATGATTTCATTGTGTCGCTTGTAGTTTCCCTAGGATTTGTTTTTAGCTGCCTTCATATGTTCAGTATCTTCTTTAGGAGGTCTTTATAATGAAACACTGTAGCAGAAAACCCTGAAATCTTCAGTGTGTAGAAAGATGAACCAGGAATGCTGTCAGACCAGCAAATGATATGTTGTCCAGTTCATTTTTCATTTTGAGTACTCTTATAGTAGTACATATGGTATAAGAATATTATGTATTTATTTATCAAGCAAGACATTTGTATACTGTATTTTGAAAGTGTTTGTTGAGGACTGACTTTCTTGAGGTTGCATATATTTCCTGGCCTGCAGTGATACAGAAACCATTCATAAACTTCATATAAGATGGCCCCCAAAGATATTGCATGCGGTTGTAATATCTGTCACAGTTTCATAATATATGTCACAGTTTTATAAACCTATTTTTCTAACTTAGATGTTCTTTCTCCTTGCCATGTGAAAACCTTCCACACCCCTACCCCCCATCCACCGATAAAAGAAATTGACTAATTGACAATAGGGGGAAATTGACTGGGCACGCAGTGTTCTCCAATCTGCAAAGTAAAAACTAAAAAAAACAGGATAAAATATTTTCCCCTCTAATCTCTTTCAGATACAAGCCTTTTAGAAGTTGTTTGTAATGATATCAGGAACAAACTTTTCAGACAGAAATGTGTGTGTTCGGATTTTTTAAATTGATGTCACTTTAATATGCTAGATTTATACCTAAAACAGAGAGCCCACCTCCAGTCACAAACTCATCTTTGTTCCCTGCCTTTCTGTGGGTATCCCAGCCCGTAATATTGTTTCAGACAACTTTGTCTAGGCAGTTGGTACTGAACCTTTTTTTTCTACTAGAGACTCCACACTGCTGGCTCTCACCCTTTGCTGAGGCTACCCCTGTCCCCTGCTGTCCCGCCTCCTTCCAATCCTAGCTCTACCTTACTGCCTCAACACTTATGCTTCCTCAGCTGCAAATCCCTGTCTTCTCTCTGTCATTTATAAGCACTCTACTGTGCAGGACAGTTCTTCAGGTGCCTCTCTCTTCTATGAGCTTTCTCCTTTTGTGTCATGTTCATTCTTGTCTTCTCATAATCTCCAATCCACTTGCAATTTCCTACTACTTGACTGTGATACTCCTGATTAATGTCTCACAATGTTTAAATTTGTTCAGTTAACTTGGTCTGGCATGAGTAGAACTGAGAAATCAATATTGCGGATGTCAAAGGCTAAACTATATATGGAAAGATGAATATGATTTCTTGTGGAGAATCTAGAAAGAAAATGTAAAGCATGCATTAAGACAAACATGATTAAAACACTTCCGAAAAAAATACACCTCTACCCCGATATAACATGAATTCGGATATAACGCGGTAAAGCAGTGCTCCAGGGGGGCGGGGCTGCGCACTCTGGTGGATCAAAGCAAGTTCGATATAACGCGGTTTCACCTATAACGCCGCAAGGTTTTTTGGCTCCCGAGGACATCGTTATATCGGGGTAGAGGTGTAGTGCAAAGTACAGTCTTAATCTGAAGGGAAATGAGTGCATTTATTTACTTTTAAATAGTTAGGTCTAGTTGCAAGCTATTGAAAATATAAATTGTTGTTTTGTAGTCAATCACAATACATGTTTAATAGGATGTAAGTGTTTTTTTAAAAATGAACCAATCTTTATGATACTAGGCTGCCCTTTTGAACTATTGCTTTATAAAGTCAACCTGCTCACTTGGGGAAAGGTAACATTATAAATAAAACACCTCTAAATGCAGGTTTTGACTTGATAAAGAAATCACAAAATCTGGTGCTTGAAGCAAGTCTTGCTGAGTTTGTGTTTTACAAAATCCCTGCATTGATCTGATACAGCAGTGCATTCCAAACCATAAAATGAAAAGGGTAAACTGTAGAATTGCTGGCTGGCCTAATCCTTTACTCATCTTGGCCATATAGAAGATCTGGATTTAATTCTTAGTCCAAGTTTGTTGCTCCCATGGTTGGGGACAACATGCTCAGCCTCTGGAGAAGCAGCTAGATATAAATATGAAATTTCATATCTTTTTATAGTAACTTCACTCGCTTATTTAAATAGCAGTGTTGAGAGGCCCAGAGAATGGTGTACAGAGTAAGATAAAATGGGCAGAGAGTTTTCCTCAGGGAAGCTTTTGGGAACATTATAAGAAAAAAAAATTCTTGGAAAACCTTTCTTACAGCACCTTTCAAAGCCCCAACATACGTTTTAATAGGCTGAGCTAGTGTACCTATTAAATAGACAGAAACAGAACTCCTGACCCTGGTGATGCCAAGAAAACCCCCTCAAATCCTTGTGGCTGAGAAGTGTATTCTATCTGCTCTGTTTTTCTCATGTGAACTGGTGCCCGGAGATTATCAGCAGCGAATGTGGTCACTAGGGAGGTTTCTCTTTATCTTCAGAAATACGTACTGGAGAGAGAGGTGTCCCTTCTCATGAAAATGTTTAAGTTCTAGGACCCTTCCAACTTCACAGATGTCGTAGACCATGGAAAGATTCTTGGATCCTTAAAATCCAAACCAATTTTTTTCTAAAAAATGTTGAATACTCAGTAGAACTGGAGAGCAGGACCACAAAGCGTCCCCATGATAGGTACATCACATAGTCTTTTTTTTCCCCTGTTCTTCCAGGAAAAAATGCTTTGTGTGATATTTGTGTCAAGGCTAGTAATGCATTTACAGCAGAGTTGCTTTTAGTACTGGCTGCAGAAGAGGTTCATCTTGTATTCCTGTGGAACACAGAAGTGGCCTGTCTGTATTGTGGAATAAGATGCAATAAAAACTGCAAATTAAAAAACTGAAACTCAAATTGACTTACTTGATCACAAGATTTTTTCTTAAACAGCCCTTTAAACTTAGATAAGAGTGAACTTCATTGTACTCTGCATAGCCATGGGTTCAGTATCCATTCTTTGGCTCTTATTGGGGCACACCAGTGGAGATAAAGTGCTAAATCGGAAGTTTGGTCAGTGAGTTGAAGAGAGGGTCCTTCACATTGCTGAATAGTGATATCCCCTCTGCTTGGTTAAAGAAACCAAGTGGACTCCAAGTGCTGTTTTGATGTGGGAGTAAAATGGGTGAAGTCGGCTAGGGGTACAGAGGACTCTTTGGACTATTCCTAAAAATACTATTTTTAGTTAGTTTGTTTTTTTAATGAGAGAGAAACAGAATTGTTGACAATTATTTTTGGAGCGATGGGCCAAATGGGATGAACTGATTTTTAAGAAATGATTGGACTACGAAGGAGAGTGTGTGTGTATATATTTTATAACCTTGGATTGTTGTCCCTTTGGGAAGAATAGGGATGATGCTTCTGTAGAATCTACAGTTTTCTCCATTAAGAAGCCTCAAACTACTTATGTTTTCATTACAACCACTCCGTTTTAGGAGTGGATAGATCTTGGGTATTTTTTGGTTTAAAACTAGGCTTCTGCAGTGGAACAGTTTATTTTAGGGTTTTTTTTACAAGTTTTCAAAAGAATCACTTTGGACACTAATAAATTGTCTTGAACCAACAAAAGACTAATACATTTATATTTATGGATAAATTTAAAATATAAGAGGGAGAAATTCCAGATGCAATAAACTGTTAATGACCCTAGATAATTATCTGTTTGTTTTAAATGTAAAGGTTTGGTTCTAGCATAGAAAAATAAAATTTGGAGTGCATTTTGACGATATGAGCATTTCTTTCTTAGCATGTTAGTAGTCCCAGTGAGTCAGATGACTTGTAGTCGTAAAGTTGAGCATGTGTGTAAGTGATTTGCTGGGCCAGGATCTTGTAATATGAAACAGTAAGATTCTGAACACCACTAAGTTAAAATGAAGATGTACTGAGGGTTAATCTTTCATTTTGACAAATGACACAAGTAGTTCATATGCATTTCCATGATGGTTATACACTGAGTTATCTTAATTTTGGAATTGTGCTATATTTCAAAAATTTTCAAGCTAAGATGTTTGGCTGGCATTGATTAATCAGGTAGTCTTTTTTTCTTAAACTCTTCTAAACACTCTCAATTTTAAAACTGCTTTATTAATTTTGTTAATTTAACTGAAACTCCCAAATCTATTTCTTTAAATGTGCTTTAAAACTTTGTTTGGCTCTGTCTTTTTAAATTAACAATAGTCAAACTGAAATTCCCCATGTATAAATTACTCAGTTTAAACAGAATCAATTTAATCTTTAAGCAAATAAAGCATGCAAACCTTGACTTAGATATCACCTTAGCTTCATTTACTATAGATGCAGCATTACTTTTCTCTGACTTGTCTCTTCTAACATCGGGTTTTGTACCTGCTGATCGTGGCCCTCATTCCTTGAGATGTTGTGATGCCTTTATTTGTGTTAGGATGACTTAAAGAAAACCAACAAGAACCACCGGGCGGAGTCAGCAGACATAGTAGGTCTTGATAACCCTGATTTACTGCCTTTTCAGCTTCTTTCTTTAAAGGGTCTATGCACAGTAGTGAGTAAATGTTATAAGATAATGTAATAATGAGATAATGATGATGGATATTTAGTCCAGTGTGTGTATGTGTGTGTGTACCTAGTGAGCATCCACAATATGGTTATTAAAATTAAACCATACTGGTGAATATTGTATTAGGGGACAAAATCTATGACGGTTCCTAGGAACCTATTACATTCTTTATATAATCTATATTATTAAGAGTGTATCAGGAATTGTGTGTACAATATAGGCATTATGTAACTGTAGTTCAGTGGTGCCATTGGGTTCATTCATGCACTGGCTGGCCTATCGATGGCTGACTACGAAGGGAGGCCTGGTGGGGGCTCGCTCGGTGACCGGAGCCTCTGAAGGACCATCGGCCTCCCTCTCCAGACATCTGAGGAAGAAGTCGGTAGGACGTACATCCTCGGCACAGTGCCCAGAGACTGACCAGGTGGTGGACCCGCCGGTGCCGGTGGACACACAAAGTACCGCGCTAGCCTCCTCGCCCTCCCTGGATGAGGCGATTACGGCCCCCTCCGTCTCACAGGAGGACTTTAGGGTCCACCAAGAACACTTAAACAGGGTGGCATCAAGCCTCCACCTCTAAGCAGAGGAGATGGAGGAGCCCTCGGACTTCCTGTTTAATGTACTGTCCTCCTCGGCACCGGGCAGGGTGGCCTTGCCTCTCCACGAAGGGATGGCGAAAATTTCAAATGCCCTGTGGCAAACCCTGGCCTCATTGGCCCCCATCTCAAAGAGAGCGGAATGCAAGTATTTTGTACCTTCCAAGAGGTATGAATACTTAGAAACCCACCCTGCTCCTAACTCTCTGGTGGTTGAGTCGCTCAAACACAGGGGAACGGCAGGGCCAACCAGCCTCTACCCCGAAAAATAAAGATTGAAGGAGACTGGACTCACTTGGAAGAAAAATTTATTCGTCCTTGTGCTTCCAGTTACAGGTGGCGAACCACCAGGCTCTCTTGAGCCAGTATGAGTTCAGTCTGTGGGGCTCCCTTCCCAAGTTCGAGGACTCCCTCCAGGAGCGCGACTGGAAGGAGTTCAAAGCACTGGTGGAGGAGGGTACAGCGGCTGCCAGGACAACCCTGCAGGCACCTTCGGATGCAGCGGACATGGCCATGCGGTCCTTGGCCTCTGCGATGTCCATGAGAAGGGTGTCATGGCTCCTGCTCTCTGGGCTGTCCAGCGCAGACCTCCCTGCGGGACCTCCTGTTTGACGGCAAAGCTCTGTTTGCGGAACAAACGGATACAAAGCTGCATGGCCTGAAAGACTCCCGCACGACTCTCCAGACTCTGGGTCTCTATGTTCCGCCTCCGGCTAAACTTAAGTTCAAACCTCAGCAGACTCCCACTCAGGCCACCCATTCAAAATACGAGAGCGCTTATAAGAAGTTGCGGGACTATAAGCGGCACCCACAGAAGCAGTCTCGGCCAGCCCCCCAGCCTGGGCCCTCCAAGGGCAAGCAAGCGGCGAAAAGGTGGTTTTGACAGGACACCTGGCGGCGCCCTGCCAGCTCTCATCAGGGATCCACCCTCAATAAAGCTTCCCTTCTCCAATCAGTTGTGTGCTTTCCTCCCAGAGTGGTCGCGGCTGACCTCGGACTGATGGGTCCTCAACACCATCTCCCAGGGCTACACCCTCCAGTTTACTTCCTCCCCACCCAACCACCCCCCGCCCCTGTCCCTCCTGGGGGACTCCTCATACAAGGCGCTGCTCGAGCAGGAGGTGGGGTGGCTCCTGGGCCTAGGAGCAGTGGAAGCGATACTGGGGGAGTTCAAATGCAAGGGGTACTACTCCCGCTATTTCCTTATCCCGAATGCCAAAGGGGAGCTCAGGCCCATCTTGGACCTGCAAGGCCTGAACCAGTACATGATGAAGCTCAAGTTCCACGTGGTCTCCCTGGCCTCCATCATCCCCTCCCTGGATCCTAGGGACTGGTACACCACTCTCGATCTGCAGGACGCATACTTCCACATTCATATATTCGAGGGGCACAGAGGCTTCCTCCGTTTCACGGTGGGGCAGGAACACTACCAATTTACGGTCCTCCCATTTGGCCTGTCCTCTGCCCCCAGGGTATTCAGGAAATGTATGTCGGTGTTGGCGGCCTATCTCAGGCACTGGGGGGTTTAGATCTTCCCCTATCTGGATGACTGGTCGGTCAAAGGCAGCTCCTGATCGCAAGTGCGGGATCATGTGGCGCTCCTTCTGTCCAAGCGCACCAACAGGCTTTGGGCCTGTTGGTAAACAACACCATGTCCACGTTAGTCCCGGTACAACGCATAGAGTTTATCGCAGTGGTCCTGGATACCTCGTCAGCCAGAGCCTCCCTCCCACCGGACAGGTTCGAGACCTGAAGGGGCTCATTGACACGGTCACAAGGCTTCCAGAGACAACAGCCAGAGAGTGCCTCCAGCTCTTGGGTCACATATCAGCATGCTTGTATGTGGTCCGTCACGTCAGACTCAGGATGAGGCCCCTCCAGCTCTGGTTGGCCTCAGAGTTCTCCCAGGCCA
This sequence comes from Chrysemys picta bellii, assembly GCF_011386835.1. Taxonomy (NCBI): domain Eukaryota; kingdom Metazoa; phylum Chordata; order Testudines; family Emydidae; genus Chrysemys; species Chrysemys picta. The sequence continues at coordinate 85,868,412 of NC_088792.1, forward strand.
GGGACAGGATGGACAAAGTCCTCACAGTGCCTGAGCCAGTGATCACCTCCCTATGGTGGTGGTCCTCCCTGAGAAACATGCTCCAAGGGGTCCCGTTCAGGGGCAGGACCCCGTCACTGGAACTGGTGTCCTACGCATTGGACCTGGGATGAGGGGTCCATGTGGGGAATGTTCAGACCCAAGGTCTGTGGCTGGTTCAGGATCTGACCCTCCACATAAACGTCAAGGAGCTCAGTGCGGTACGGCTGGCGTGCATGGCCTTCCGCTCGCACCTGAAGGGCCAGGTGGTCAGGGTCCTCACGGACAACATGGCCTCGATGTTCTACATCAACAGGCAAGGTGGGGCCTGATCCTCTGCCCTCTGCCGCGAAGCCCTCAGGCTGTGGGACTTTAGTATAGCCCATGACATCTGCCTACAGCCCTTCCATTTGCCAGGCGCCTGGAACACGTGGGCAGATTGCTTGAGCAGGGACTTCTCCTCTCAGCACAAGTGGTCTCTCCACCCAGAGGTGGTGCACAGACTTTTCCAAGTGTGGGGAACTCCCCCGGTGGACCTGTTCACAACTCGGCAGAACCCTCATCAGTCAAGGTGCATCTGGTGGCCATATCGGCCTTCCATCCACCGGTGCAGGGCCACACGGTATTCTCCCATGCTATGACTGGCAGATTCCTTTAGGGGGTGGATCGTCTCTTCCCTTTTGTTAGGCCCCGAGTCCCGCAGTGGGACCTAAACCTGGTGTTGGCCTGTCTCACGGGGCCCCCGTTTGAGCTGCTAGCCACGTGCTTCTGGTCACACCTCTCATGGAAGGTGGCCTTCCTGGTTGCAATCACGTCAGCGAGGCGAGTCTCGGAGCTCAGGGCCCTGACCTCTGAGCCCCTGTACACGGTGTTTCATAAAGATAAAGTCAAGCTCCGCCCACACCCTTAGTTCCTCCCGAAGGTGGTCTCCGCCTATCACTGGGTCAGGACATTTTTCTGCCAGTCCTTTGCCCCAAGCCCCATGTGTCCAGTGAGGAGTGCCGCCTCCACACGCTGGACGTGAGACGGGCTTTGGCTTTCTACCTGGAGCGTACTAAGCCGTTCAGCAAGTCCTCGCAACTGTTCATCGCCTCGGATGAGCGCATGAAAGGTCGGCCGATCTCCACTCAGCGGCTCTCCAACTGGATCACCTTGTGCATCCGTACCTGTTATGACTTGGCGGGAATCCCTCCACCACCAATTGTGAAGACGCACTTGACTAGAACGCAGGCCTTGTTGGCTGCCTTTTTGGCTCATGTCCCCATTCAGGACATTTGTAGGACTGCCACATGGTCTTCAGTTCACACATTCACCTCGCATTATGTGATTGTCTCTCAGACCAGGGAGGACGCCGGGTTCGGCAGGGCCATTCTCTGTGAACTCCTTCCCACCTCTAACAGATATAGCTTGGAATCACCTATTGTGGAATACATATGAGCAATCACTTGAAGAAGAAAAGACAGTTACCTTTTCCGTAACTGGCGTTCTTCGAGATGTGTTGTTCATGTCTATTCCACATCCTGCCCTCCTTCCCCTCTGTCGGAGTTGTCTGGCAAGAAGGAACTGAGGGTGGGGGGAGCGCGCAATGCCCCTTATACCACACCATGGAGGTGCCACTCTAGGGGTTGCTAAGGTGTTCCCCTACAGGTACTGCTAGGGGGAAAACTTCTGGCACCAGTGCATGTGGCGAGCGTGCACACACCTATTGTGGAATAGACATGAGCAACACATCTCGAAGAACACCAGTTATGGAAAAGGTAACTGTCTTTTCCCTGACCCTGGTTGCAACACTGTTGCATTTTGTAATAGACAGGCCATAAAAGTGTGTTTGTACTATGAAAGTGACACTGTAGAGTTACATTTACTGACTCTGAGATTTCTGCATCAAGTGTGCTTGGCTTCCAAGTTTAAAAAAAAAAAAAAATTAAACTGCCAGTCCTGCAAATGCTGCTTAGCTTTGAAAGTCATACTGTGGGTTTTTTTTTTTTCTTTGTTTTTTTTTTCCCACAGACCTCTCTTTACCTGTACTTTGGGGCCAACTTTTGCCTTTAGTGATCCCTATGCAGCTCCATTTTCTTGTAGCTTGGACAATGATTCTGCTGATGCTCAAGAAGCAATATAATCTAGTTCCTTCTCTTTCAGCCGAGTTGACTGTGAAGGTCTAATGGGAGTGATAACTTATTTTTGTCCCTTCCTCTTAGCATATGCACAACGTGCCTCAGGTGGCATGTGACCAGGATTCATCACTGAATTTGGTCCACTGGTTGGATCATTAGCTTCCCCAGCTTGGGTCAGGTACTGACAGGGAGTCCGACATGAATGCTGATCCATTCCCCCATTTTTGTCCCTAATGACACCAGGTAGTACTGTGAAGTACCAGTATAGCTGTCGATTAAACTTTCAAATGTACACCAGGCCTAAGAGGTAGTCATTTTTATGAGGGGCCCTTTTCAGGATAGAATACATTTTAAACCATGCTAATTTTGGGATTATTTTATGAGCAAAAGAGCTTCATGACCAGGTCCTTTGTCTTTAAAGGAGGAGCTGTCTGCAGTGCATACCATTGTGTAAAAGTCAATATTTACTGTATTACAATATTAAATTTTTTATGGTAGTACTTGTATTTCCTGTATTCAGATCAGAAAATAACTATGGTACATTTAACTACCATGTGCAGTAAATTTGGGGTTTCTTTTGTTATGGCTGCTTGCAGGACATTTTAAAAATATATATCTGACTGCTTTAGACTGAATTTAAAGAACAGATTCCTCAGAAAAGTGTCCAAGTACAAACAGCATCATTTTATTCAACATATTTGCTTCCTATGTATCTTTGAGTTCAATCTGAGTATTGATCTAGTCTGGGCAAATACTGCTAAAATAATTCTATGAATATCCACTTGCATTTTTAATAAATTAATTCCAGCCACATGGGCATCCCTTTTGTGATTGCTTTCTGTGAACAGTATAATGAAGAAGTTTGCTGTAAGGAATGTTCATGAAAAGAGTTTAATTTACATTCTTGTGTGTCATGTGACCAGTGATCTATGTCAAATCTCAAATTTTGAATAAATCATACTTGTAGCAAACTTCTTGGAAATGAGATTTCACAGACCATTAATTACTTGGTGAATAATTTTGAATAACAAATTCAAGAAAATTGTGATCTGCATGCAAACAATTTTCAAGTAGGAAATAAAAAGATGAAATGTGTTGAATTATCTGTTGTGAATTATCCACACAGCTCTATTATTGACTAAAACCAGCCTATCCCCAACTACAGGGTTAATGTAGTTATAAAAGTGAAATCTCATTATATTCTTCCAGGGATCAACAAACTTCTTGACTGAATTCTGTTTGCAGGTGGCTGGTGATGTAAGAAGTGGAGCTTTTTTCAGATCTCAGACTGTCTGGGGTGGAGAGAACTGGTGTGACCTTATTGCAGTGACCTAGGTGGTATGCTAGCTGAATGGAGGGGCTTATGTTGACTGGATGCCAGATGTAATGAAACTTCTGGTCACTGCTTGCAAATATTTCAGTGATTGTGGGTATATGGAGAAGGGTTTGGAAAAATCATTGGGAGAAGGGAGCCCCAAGGAAGGTTGTATTCACACAAGATATTGTATTAGTATCCATGACCATTGTAAGTGCAAGTGTCTCATCTGTTCGAAACTCACTTATACACCTCTACCTCGATATAACGCTGTCCTCGGGAGCCAAAAAATCTTACTGCGTTATAGGTGAATCCGCGTTATATCGAACTTGCTTTGATCTGCCGGAGTGCGCAGCCCCGCCCCCCCCAGAGCACTGCTTTACCGCGTTATATCAGAATTTGTGTTATATCGGGTAGTGTTATATCGAGGTAGAGGTGTACGTTTGATCAATAGAAGTGTAATTTAGGGAGACACACTTCTTACAAGCCGTGCCTGAGAGGTTCCTCACTCGTTATAATTGTAAAAGGAAGGATTCAAAGGGTGGGGGGAGAGGGAGTGTGGGAATAAATACTGCTGTTACTAGATGTTTCCCCAGACGACATTGTTCCTGTGAACAAAGGGTGAGCTTTACCCAATGGAGTTTTCTATTACAAATATGATTCATGGGTGTATGACGGGATCAGGAGGAAATGGAGACATAAAATGCTTTTTAGTCGGTACATTTTCAGTGTGCTTCCTTGCTGTGCCTTCAAACACTTCTATGTGAATTGCGAAGGAGGAATGGAGATTGTTCCTTAATTCCAAGTTCACGTAAATAAAAAATTTGTAACAACAGTCATCTCTCTCTTTGATTATTCCAGCATAGCAACTTGACAGGGGACAAGTTTAAAAATAGCCAGTACAAACGACCCAGTTGTTCTGCAAAGCTGCGTGCATTGATAGCTATGTAATAAAGGATACTATGCAGAAGAGCCATGAGCTTTTTGCTAAAGCACTCACTGGGGACTTTCCCCTTTCTGTGGCTGCTACAGCAGAGGAACACTGCATTTAAGGATATGCCAGGATAAATTTATCATTTTAATACAGAGAAAAATGATTGTCCCATGGTGATTGTAGTGGAAGGAGAGTGCAATTTCAGCTTTGTCTCTTTGAACCTGAGAGTCATTTTCAGGTTACTCAGCCTTGATAAAATGCTATAATGCATAAATCATCATGATAAAGTATGAGACATTTTAGAACCAAGACTGATTGTCTGTATGTCAGTCTCCCTGCAGCTTTGACTTAAAGGTAAATATGAGTTGTGCAAGAGGTCTGGATTTTTTTGGGTCTTAATACTCATCCCTGTTGAAAAATACAGACTAAGCTGAGAAGAGCACACATGTGAAAGACCATAAAATATTGTAAATGAGTCTTGAATGTTACTGTGTGTGCTGTGGTACCCCTGCCCCCTCTCGATGTCTGGTAGTTCTCTGTGGGACCACAAGCCTGTACCATGAGCTTAGAGGCAGGTGCTGTAGGCACTCTGAGCACTGGGCTCCACAGACTTCAGTGAGTTCCCATCAACACTCAATCGAAGGAAGTAAGAAGATTATTTTAGTAGGGGGTGCTAGAAAATAAAATATGCAAATAGCCCAGGCACGAGAACGTTAGCAGTTACAAACAAGTCAACCACTTGTTTGTCAACCATTAACACTTCCTCCAAGTGTATAAAGTTAACTCAAGTTTGTCCTTCTCCTAAAGGCAATGAAGCATTTGAAGACCTCATTGGTTAGAGCTCAGGTCTTTCATCTGTGGTGTCATTTTTGCAGTTGCATTCACACCTGCTTGCAAGCCAGTGCAATGTATTCTTCTGTTCTTCTGCTGGCTCCCTGAAAGTAATAGGCTGAGGTTGCATCCCCCTGCAGCCCAGCCGAGCCCTCTCTTTGCAGCCTGATCCCAGGCTGCTGTTCTTGCTCACATGCAGTCTCTAACTCTCTCCCTAACTTGATTCTCTCTGATGTCAGGATTTTACTTCCTTTTTCTGGTATTCTGGAATACGGACTCCTCTACTGGCTGAATGTTGAACTGGGTAAATAGTGCCCTCCACTGGTTAGGCGGGAGGGATGGTGGTAATGCCCTAGCATGTTCATCACAATATGTTCTTTGGCTGATGGACTATATTAACTCTAGGGAGGGGAGGATTGGACAAAAAAGAAAAATCTGACTCTTTATCCTACAATTTCAAATACTGATGTAACAGGCCTAACACCTGTCTGTGGATAAAGTGATTACACAGTGTACTAAGTGTGGCAGATGGTCCATGTGGGGTATTTGTCTTGTAATATTTGCTGAACTTATCATGGAATTAATAGAATATTTGACAAATCTATTTTGACTAATTTGGTTCGAATTGCCTGAATTTAATATATGCTGCTTTTGTGTGTTTTTCAGACCTCTCAAGGAACCCAACGCTAGAAAGAGACAGGGTTGCGTTTCTGCGTGCCAGACCCAGTCTCCAGCACTGGTCCCCCTGATGGAAGTTTGTACATCCCTGTGAAACCTGCCAAGCTGGACGCCACAGCTTTGCACGACTGCACTTTGGCTGCCACTGTGCCCCCTTCAGAGCCAACAAACCATGCAGTCCTAGCCTGTGACACAGGCATCCATGAAGAGCACTATGTAAGTGAAGCAGTGGAAAATGATGTGCCGGACAACAGAGAATACAGAGATGCCTGCACCATTACTGGTATGCAATAAACTATATTATTCTAGCTCTTTCTTGAGATAGGTACACAATAGTTAAGTTTCCTTTTCCTTAATGAAACAACTGACATAGCAGCTTCATACATAATAAATCAGTTACTATTCTAAAAATACTGTGTTTTTCTCATCTGGGATATAGTGTTGAAGAGTTCTGAATCTTAAATGAATTCCCAGTCACAACACTATAACAGAGTTAAGGTTTTGCAAATAGGCCATTAATTTACAATTGTATAATTAATTATTGCAGTTATGAAAAAATCAAATTTGAAAGTCAGGCAATTTGGAGTTCAAGTTTAAAAACAAACCTCAAAATGAGGAATTAAAAATATTGTAGCTCAACTTAAGTTCATTGCCGGAAATTATGGAAATACTTAGTTGCGTTACTAACTGTAACTTGGCTCTCTTGTTAGTGGGAAAGCTCTAACAATTACCACATGTAATAAATGAAGTTGCAGAGGGTCCGATGCTGTGGCTGTCGTGTTTGCCTCTCAAAACAGCAACCAGAGGGAGGTTATGCTCTGTTTCCATCTTTGCTCTGTTAGCTCTGGTACTGTAAGAGATAATGCATTTCCCCGTGAAGCCTGAATTTCAAAGAACTAGTTATGCCATTTGTTCCTTGTATATTAATGGTTACTGTAACTGAACGTAATCAGTGATATGGACATCAAATGGATAAAAATTTCCTTTCCAAGCCCTTTATTGACAAAGCTTGTGAGGCCTTATACTCAACTTAATGGTATTTCTCTGTTTTGGATGTAATGTGATAACCGTTGAACACCAAATCTGAATGTGGCGAGGCACCGCTGGGCCCCCACTCTCCTCTGCCACGCCCACAAATCAGCCAGAGACCTCTGCGTAGGTTCAATCACCCATGCTCTTTATTTACAGTATACCTTCCCACCACCTTCTAGCTACCAACAGCTTCACTATTACAGCCTCAGGGACTGCTAGCTCCTGCAGCCAGCAGAGAAGAGCTCCCACTCCCTCTAATTCTCTGGCTTCTTCCTTTCCTTCCAGCCTTTATATAGCCCCTGGTTAACGAGGCCGGCAGCTGTTCTCCATTTGCCAATCAGGCCTGGGCTTACTCAGCCAGCATCAATTCCCCTTTCTCAATTGGAGCTGGCATGACAGAGGCCTGGCTCAGATTTCCTTAGCCAGCACCCTGTCGCACACCTCCCCCGTTATGAACCGGTGGGGTTCATCCGGGGGAGTCTCTCCCCTTCATTCAGGTGATCCCTGGCATCATTTCTGGGGGGTTCCTTCATCTCCCAACCGCGAAAAGTACACTGCGTTGGGGATGGATGCCCTCGTAGCTCTGTTGCCACCCACAGGTCCTCACACCAGTCGCATCTCTGTGGGCGTCTCTTTTCCTTTACCCTCTTTTCTACCAGTAGGGGGTCGGGTTCTCCCAAGCCATCAAGCGGGATCCACGTCTCATCTCCTGTGAGCTGCATTGTGGGGAGCTCCAGTTGCCCCTTTTTCCCCCTCTTAAGGGGCTTGGGCTGGCCATCTGCCCCGCATCTCCGTCCCTCTTTCTACCCTATCTGGGCTCTGTTGTCTAGGGTTTCCATGTTCGCTTCCCCGAGGCCTCTGCTCCTCTTCCTCACTGGGGGTTCTCAGTTTAGGGCTCCCCACCCTCTAGGCCAGCAACCCTTTGAACTAACAATAGTTGCCAAACAGAACTGCTCAGTTCCACAATTGTGTGCTGGATTTCCCAACAGCGGAATTCTCACTCTTCAGAAAGGCCCTAGGTTCCTGCAGTACGAAGTGCAGCAGCCATGACTACCAGTAGCACTGAGGCTGAAGCCAATCCTTTAGTCTCAGAATTGGCGTACTGCGGAGCATGTAAAGTTCCTGTTATCATTTTTTTTTTCCCCTGCCACTGATGCCCAGGCTCGTTGAGGCATTTATATATAAGGTGATCTCTAAGCTTGACTGCAGTCGCCCAAGCATTTATGTTGCATCTAAACTTAACAGATAGACTAGGAATGTTACAAAAACACGGAGATACTGCAGTATTTCTAATAATAACAACACATCTCGTATCTGTTCCAGGCATGTTCCCTCAGGGGGACAGTGAGATTTTAAGTCGTTGTCCTGTTTCTGACTGCATGCCAGACCACTCCAGTTTTGTCACAAATAGATATCTTCTTGATAATGATCCACAGAAGGAAAAGCATTTTTTCTTTTAATAAAGTCCTCTTACAAGTTGAGGTCAATGTTTGGTTTCCCACCATGAGTTCTTTTAAACACAGCAATCTTTCTGGATTTCCTGTGGCTAAGACTTGCTTTATTCTCTGCCAAATCTGGTTTACTTATTACTGCTACAAAATTGTTGGCCTTTTTGGATCAGCTATACAGAACGAGCAATTTTCTGCTGCATCCAGCGTAGGAGTGCCTGTTCTGCTTCCGAACGCTTATGATCCTGTTTGTACTTTACGACTGGCATCTGTTTAGAAAGGCAGTTGTTTTCCAAATTTTTAATGAAGTTGAAGGGTATAGATTGAGAAATTTTGAAATATTTTGCCAAATTCATTTTGCAAAATCTGTACCTTGTTTTCAGATGGAAAGCAATTAGTATTAGCCGATGTATTTCAGGACTGGCAGAGATGGACTGGTGTAATGAAGTAGGGTTAATATGTACCTTAATATTCAGACCACCTGGCCTCTAATTATTGCCCTTCTGCTGAGCAGTAGCAGATGTTCACAGTTCAGCTTCCTTTGGATTCTTACATAGGCAGATATTAAATATTAGGCTACCTTTACGAAACATTTTAAAGTTGCTTCATGTTGTATTCTCTTTGCAAGAGAATGACCACCACTATTAGAAGTGTGCAGACTATGTAATAGCACCACCTGGTGACACCTAGCATAACATAATGTGCAGGGAGGGGTGTATCAACTGAAATTCTAGTCTTATGCATGACTGATCCTGGTAAGCATTGGTTCCTAGTCTAAATAGTATGCAGTGTGTGTATAGGTGACCTTATTTTTCTAAAAAACAAAGGTAATCAATGTCCATAGACTCCTCCTTAGAATTTTCTCAGTTAGGACCTTCCCCTGTTTCTGTTTACTGTCCCAGAATCTTCACACACACAAAAATGATAATAGATTTCCCAACTTCCACAGTAGTAAATTATACCCCATTTTGTGTGCTCTTAAGGGAACTTTTCAAGTTAACTGGAGAAAGGGATTTAGACTTAAGAACTCTGTGACCAAAGCTGTGTTTTGTGAAATTTAAGTTTTTTGCAGTTTTAAAGAAATAGGTAAATAAAAATTATATTACATTTTTTCAACAATGATGGAATTATCTCCTATTTCTGGAATCAAAATAACTGGAAGCACTTCCTTTCCCACTAGTAAATGTAATGTGTATGTATCCTCAAAAAGTGCCTACCTTCATGGAAATCAAGCAAGCTATAACTGAAATTATTTTGGACATTAGATCTTCTCAGTAAGACCAGGGCCAGCTCCAGCTTTTATGCCGCCCCAAGCAGCGAAGGAAAAAAAAAAGCAGCGATTGGCGGCGCTTCGGCGGCAGCTCTACCGCGCTGCTTCATTCTTCGGCGGCAATTCGGCAGCTGATCCTTCCCTCCAAGAGGGACCCACCACCGAAGACTCGGACATGCTGCCTTACCATTGGCCGCCCCAAGCACCTGCTTCCTGCGCTGGTGCCTGCAGCCAGCCCTGAATAAAACTTCACATGACATCTTTCACTCAGAGCGTCGTTAATGGGAGTTCTATGGTATCAGTTCATATAATCAATGAGAGATCCACACCAAAAGAAAGAGCAAAAACCTGAAATGAAGCATTAGATTAAGGGTCTGAAAGAATTATGAACTTAATTTGGGAAATTTAATCTGGTAAGAATGATTGCAAGTGCACAAGTTGATTTTAAAGGAGATGGGGAAAGCTTTTTGTTTTATGGCATGGGAACAGACCAGCACATCTAGAGGTGGAACCATTCTGCTTTAAGTGCTCTCATATTCCATCATTTGTCTATTCTGTTCTTATGACATAGCATTTGGGGCAGGAGCGATGGTGGAAAAGCTTGCTTGTTGGGCACCAGGTTACTTTCTTAATTACTCCATCTCTGACTAAAGAAAAATCCAAATTTAAAACCATAAAGCTGATGCATGTGGCTTCATTTTCTTTTTAAATTAACATTCACGGTGGTAGAACTCATGTAATGGTGCAGTAAAGGTCTAACCAATGGAACAGACCTCAGGAGTGAGTTGTAGAATGGGCTTTTATTTTTCTGACCCCCTTAATCAGCTATTTTCTTCCCTTCCCCCTTTTTCATTTTGTATTTCCTTTAGCCTTTATTTGATTCTTCCAATTTTATCTTTTTTTCCCCTTGTTCCATGAAACAGAAGTGGTTAAAAAAATTAAAAATTGGAATTGGAACAAGTGCTGGAGCTCAGCTTTGGGTGAAAAAGGTGCTGGAGCTGAGACCTGTAGTTGACCTCTGATTTTTATTAGCCTGTGACCTGTATCAGATCTATAGTTTCAAGAGCATTAATAACCAAACATGTTAAACTTTATCACTTTTTGGCTTCTCTCCTTGTGCAATACAAATGTTTTTCTCCTGTCTTAGCTTCATGACATAATTTTTAATTCAGTCCTTCAAACCATTGAATTACATTCTGCTTGAGCTGTCCTTGGAGGCTGTTCTACTATAGCTGATATTTCAGCTGTTATGCTAGGTGCCCTGAGCTGAGGAAACAGAATTTCTTCATTGCCACTCCAGTCTCATTTTCAGGAGTGCACTCAGGCCCCACTTCACCAATGCACTTAAGCATATGCTTAGCTTTATGCATCCATTGTTGCTAACTTGTGAGACTTGATCACAAGTCTAACAGTATTTGATGTTCTGCTTAAAGTCTCAGATCCTGGAAGCATGAGATTCTTACCTAATTGCTTCTTTCATATAGGGGAGAAAAAAAGTTGAGGGTTGACAATACTGAGCATGTGCTTAAGTCCCATTGACTTCCATAGAAGTTAAAAACTAAACTGGGTTGGAGTAAAGCACATGTTGAAGTACCTTGTTGAATCAAGACTGACGTGCATAAATCTTACTGTGATGGGTGCTAACTGCAATCCTAAGATAGATAGCTTAAGTTATTACCTGCAGAATTTCATAGAGACAAGGAGGCCAAACTAAAATGTGGAGGTCAGTGTAAAAAGTGTGCGTGTGAGAAGTTTTGAATTTGTGGTCACCATTTAGGTATAGTGAGATTGTCAGAGCCAAATTGAAATAAATATAATTTTTAAATCTTTTTTTTTTTTTTAGGGAAAGTGAGCCATGGTTATACAAAACATGTTACAGAATAGCCAGTTATCCTGTAAGCAGCAATTGTGTTCAATTTGAAAATTAAATTCAGTCTCTGAAGTATGTAATAGAGGGCTTTAATGAAGCTTTCACTGAAAAGCTCAACACAGCCTTAATTATAGAGTTTCTACTGACAGCACCATAATATGGGTATGACTAATACAGGCAAATAGGACTGGCGGAATTAGACTTTAGTACTGGCTTCTGGATAACAGAACCATCATTGTATAGCAGGGAAAGGATAATCTGTTACTATCTGTATTTGCTTTGTCTACTTGCTCCATTATTTGTTCTTCTCACTGTGTATTTGCCTGCTTTTCTCTCTTTTCCTTTCCTGTCTCAGATGAATGATCAGAGATATAGCTGTGGATGTAGCACCATCTAGTGTAGTTTCATCAAAGAAGAAATTAAAAATTCCATTTGAGAATTACCATTGCTCTTTACACTGTAGTTTTAGTACAGGATTAAATATTTGCCGTTGGGAGGTGCTGGATGGATAAAGACATCTTGGGGGAAGCTTCTTCACCCTTTCCAATTTTTGCTGCCATTTTGCAGAGACAAAGAGCTATATCATCTTGGCAAGACAAAATGGAGTGTTGCTACTAGAAATGTCAGTTGCTAATTACTCCAATTTTGCAAATCGCAAAAGCCTTTTGTCCTTCTTGCTTTTGCCTGCCCATCAGTAGCTGTCACTCAAATCTGTCCTTCCAGAAATGGAGATTCAGACAGGCTATAGACACACAAAGTTCAAACTATATTAGGTGGCAGAAGGGAAATTTTCCTCTTTGCATGTCTTCCATGGGGGTATTGGGTTTTCTCTGTTATGTGTTGTGACCCAGGGACCTATTGCTGCCAGGTGGCAGAGGGCACAACACACGGATGCATAAGGGTTACAGGGATCCTCTGGGTCTGGCATGTATATATTAGGTCACCATAAAGTATTATGTAAGGTGTCTAATAATCATCATAATCCTTGCAAGATATATGTACAGAAAAAAATGTAAGGAGTTACATATATACAGTGAGAATTATGTTCTCGAGGTCTGTGACTTGGGGATGATCACCAGAAAAGGTGAGAAATGGATTTCTTTCAGGCAAGGGCTGTTTGTCCGTCTGTCTGTCCACATGTAAATTGAGTATTGTATGGTTCACAGTGGGACTCATTTACAGTCTGAGCAAAATGCTAGTCAAATGATTGCAAAGTCTCCAGAGGAGACCCTGGACAGGAAAACACAAGCAGTAGGGGTTATCCCGTGGGAGCACACAATGGATATTTGGACTATAACTGTAGAGACAGAGAAAAACTTAGCGTTGTTCCACTGAGAAGGCAAGAAGACAGAGCTTGTTTCCTGAACAGAAGATCACAGCCAACCCTGCCTGTAATACACCGGAAGGATTTAGGGTAAACTTTTGCTCTTATGAAATGACAGTGTCTTTATTGGTTAAGTTAGGCTCCAGTATGCGTGTTATGATTTTATTTGATATGTAGCCCTTTGTTTCCAATATTTCTGCTTGCTATCATTTCAATCTCTGAACTTTGTTTAATAAATTTATACCTTCTGTCTCTATAAACAAATCTGAGTGCTGGGTGTGAAGCAGAGGTGTGTTGTAACTGGTAAGCTGTGATGTACTGTTACTTTGTGAACAGAAGATCTGGAAATTCTGGGAGTGTCCAGTGGATCAGGTGCTGTTCACTCCAGGGGGATGCTCGGAGTGCCCAGCGCTTGGAGTGTGCCTATCATTAACTTGAGGGAGCCAGACCTCTGCAGGATCTGAAGACAGGTGCTTGTGTTGCCAGCGGCTGGAGGTGTTGGGGAGCTGATCCCCAGCAAGCACGGACCAGGCTTCCTCATGCTAAGGGCAGGTGCCTCACAACCCCCCAGGGAAGCGTTACATGTGTAATTTTTTTCCCTACCTATCTTTGACTCCTTATCTCCAGTCACCTTCATTGTGTTGATTAAATGTTCAGTCTTGTTCCTCAGGTCTGAGGATCCCTCTACTTAGAATTACTCTGCCATGATATATTTTGTAAGCCAGAGAGCGCAGCTGCTTAAGATGATGTGGGTTTGTTTCAGTGGGCTTCACTAACCAGAGAGAGGATAAATGAATTGTGATTTAAATGGTCATTTCCTCATCACTATGCATGATTCACTCATTATCCTAATTTTCACTTCTGCGCACATGCATGAAGGTACTCCTTACCTCTTTGGCTGTCACTGATTCTGAGAGATTGGCATTGTGAATGATTTGAACATTTCTCATGGAGATGAGCTATTTTGAAGCTTATTTTGTTCATATTTCATGCCTTTCACAGGATGGCTCACCACCGTAAAAAAATTTTAAGGTTACATTGATGGAAATTATATACTGAAATTCAGGTCCAGAAATCTCTTTAGTCTCTGCAATAGGAGTTTTTTCTGATTAAGAACTTCAGGATTTGTCACAATAGTTTTTGAAATTCTGCATACTTCTAGTAGTGGTGGTCATTCTCTTGCAAAGAGAATACAACATGAAGCACTTTAAAATGTTTTGTAAAGGTAGGCAGATATTAGATATTAGGCTGAGTACCAAATGAAATATAAATTCTTCTAGCTAATCAGAACATATTTAGAAAACAAAGGACCAAATACTTGGAAATAGTATAGTAAGCTGTAAGAACTGATTGATTGACTTTCATGAAAGATTGAAAAAAGTTAAGAAAATATTATGTCCCTTCCAAGCACAAGGACAGAGCTGGTCAAAAGAGGGGAAAAATTACAAACATTTTTCAAAAAAATTCTACAAACTCTGAAGCTGGTCACAAACAAGAAAATTTCACACAAACTTTGTAACTTCTTTCATTTTATTTTCAGTTTTCAAAAATTTTGATTTTTTTAATTGAAATTTAAAAAATTAAAATTAATTCTATATAAGAAAAAAGGCTGTTTTCTTGAACTAGAGAGTCATTGCATCCATCTAAACCAAAACATCAGACCAGTGAAGATGACAGAAGTTCTCAACAGACAAATTTGGATACAAAAAAATCTTTCTCAGTTTTTCTTTTATATATGAAGAAGGCAATAAAACAGGAATAAAGTGGAAGTGAATAAAGCAGATTCCACATATACAGACTCTTTCTGCCCCGATGATACAATCTGCTAGGTTTAACCACTGACTTCCTTTGAAAAAAGGCGACACACCCTGCTCTCAATAATTCACTTTACAGTTGATATTTTATTTCATGCACATGTCAAGTACCTGCAGTCTTTCTTTTCCAGTTTTTCATTTTCTTTTTACTACTTTCATATGTGTGTGTGTGTGTGTATGCTATTTGAGAGTTAATGGAGGACTGATTTCAGTTTTCAGTCTTATTCACAGAATCCTATAGCATAGAAATTGGCAACACAGCTACCAGAATACCTGAATCTTGTTATGGAGAGGCTGTGTCTGTGATTTGACAGGATAATTCAGTTTCCATGGCCATTCTGATTTTGGCGCTTGTATTGAGACTGGCAGTAAGGATACTAATCAGTGCCACATTGTGGTGATGACTTTTATGACATGGACAGGAATCCATCAACTTCTTTCATAGAGGCCACAACATATCCACCAGGTGGCAATAACTTGAATTTCTCTCCTTCTCTGCATTGGGTTATGTTCTTGACACCCTTTTCTTCTGCCTTTACACGTTTTCTCTAGCCAACATCTGTTGTAGAAGAATGAGCTTTGGGAGCAATGTTTACTTTTGCTTCTTTTGCAAAGGAAATGCACTAATGTGGTTCTGTTTGGCCAGGTGGAGAGAAATGTTAGCATATTGAGGCAAAATTAAAATTACTTTATGGAGAAGCATACAATAGGGACATTACCATTTAGTGTGAATGTTTTTTATTACCACGATCTGATCTAAATTTTGTGTGTGTCCAAAATATGAAAATTCTGGGATATTTTAAAGAAACTTGACATGAAAGCATGGTGATTGTAACATATTTTAACCCATAAAAGGGGGAAAATATAAAAAACAGTTCAGTTCATAAGAATTGAGAATTTCATGAGTTTTTAACATTAGCTCAACCTTTACTTCCTGGTGCTAGCTCTGATTGGAGCTCTTTTATGAGCCAAGTTGTTCCTCCAGCGTGGCTCCTCAGAATGTTTTAAACTGCCATATTTTAGTAGAATTCTCTGCCAGCAAAGATGACACAAAGAAAAGGGACATTTTCTATACACAGGGATGCTAACAGAAAATGAGTGCTCAGAGTTGTGAGAGATGATGCTGTCCTTCCTAGAGATTCTTCTTGGCAGCAAAGGAGAGCTGTGATAAATGTGTACAGTGCAAGTCTATCTCATTATTTTGATACAAAAATTACTTATGACCTTGGGAAGGGAGGTTCTTCTGTGTGTGGAAGCAAGGTGTGTTAGAAAATTGTTGCCCAGCCCTACTTCTATCAGCTTTTTTTCAATGGGAAATTAGATTTTGAATAGTCAAAACTTCTTGCAAAAAGTGTCTGCTTTCCATACAAAGCTTCAATTTTTGTGGGATGGTTTTTTGGGTGAAAATAATGAATGACCAAAATCCAAAATGCTGCTGTGCTGCCTCACGCTCCTTTTCTCTTCTATAGGCCACTACTTCTTCCATAATGCACCATGGCCCTGTGATTGCCATGATGCGTTGCCTCTCCTCCGGGAACGAGAGACTGTAGTCCTGACAAGAAAGTCTGACCTATTGAGAATGGAAGCATGAGGCACTGCAATGGCATTTGAGAGTCAAAATATTTTGGCTTTCAACTCTTCATGCCAAAAAAAAAAAATTACCTCAAGAAGTTATCTACTTCAGCCCTGTGTGTCCAGGCAGAGTCAAGTAAACCCAGGTCCTCTCTGTCAAGTGTTTGTCTAACCTGTTCTTGATTCTATAGAGTAGATAGGGTTACTGAAGCTCCTCTGCCCACACACACTACCAGGGCTGTTGAGATCAGATGAAGTGGTTGAGTTAGGACTCTGTTCAAATGTGGGAGAGTTGGTGGCATGGCATTCCCAACTAGAGTCCTCAATGCTGCTGGAATTTGTGCTCTCTGCCAGCTCAACAGCCAGAGGCTGTTGACATTTAGGATGCTGTGCAAAGCCCATCTCTCTTCTCAGGTGAGTTAGTGGGTTGGTGTTTAGTGAGTTGGGACAAAGGTCTGTCCTTTTCTGATTTTCTTTCTTTAGTAATTGCCTTTGTCTTTTTTAAAGCCCTCTGAGTCTTGAAAATCAGGCACATTTGATAAATTAAAAATAAATGTAATGTGTTATAAAATTTGTAGGATATAGTCCCACTTCCCCTTCTTGTCAGTAGCAGTGCGACAGAAGTGCACTTTAGAAACCACCCACCATTTATACCCTCTACAAAACTAAAGTTGATTAGAAGCCCTTTGAATTCTGTTTAATAGATTGTTTGGCTTGTTACTGAAGTGCCTGAAATATTACCTATCCTCAGTGATATCAAGTAGCATCTCAGGACTTGTCTGTGATGCCCTACAGTGAGGATTACAGTGTGTGCTAAGGTGTTTCACTATAGCTGCCCCATGTAGACCCTGCTAGCATGAACTAAACGCAAACTAGGATGGTACCTTTAACGTGGCCTGGTTTGAAACGTTAACACAAACAAGATATCTTTTAGTTCACCCTAGCAGGGTCTGTGTGGGGTGGGTACAGCACAACACTGTAGTGCATGCAGAACTTCACACCTCTGTAGTCTGCGCTGCGCGGCCATGTAGACAAGCCCTTAGATTCCAGAGTTATAGCACTTCTATCATATATGTGGTGTTTGAGTGTTGGCTCACTGAGCTCCAAGCCATCAGCAACACAGCAAATTTACTTCTTTCTAGCTGACCAACAGACCAATATCAAGGCTGAACTTTCATGCCCAGCCTTCTATTAGAAAGTCTTCCCCCATTTTGATTTTCATGCAAATATGCTGATTGCTAATTTTCTCCATTCTGTGGTTCTATCTAACGTGTTAGAAAAGCATCAGAAGACCAAGCTGTAGCATACTGCTGCTAACCTCCAGGGCCTATCATTTGGTTAAATGGTTGAGGGAAAGACTATCATTGTGAATTCCATCTCTGGAATAGTATCAGGCTTAGAACCTGACCAGTGAGGAAAATCATATTACAGACACAAGCTCTTGGTTGGATGTCAGCCTATATTAGATCACCTTTGTATGAATGACTGTCTTTCATAGTTTCTGGGCTCTCGTAGATTTATCAGTCCGGTGTAACAAGGCTTTTGCTGATGCCAAAGGGTTTTACCAGGAAAAACCTCCATTCCTCTCTTAACAAAGAGATGCAGGTCCATCACCAGAAAACATTTTGAGAAACAACTCCTCCTTTCTTGCTAGGACTGGGGTTCAACAGCAAAATTCCCATATGGAAAGTGAATTTTTCCTCTCACAGATTACTTTTTCCACATGTGATATTTTCTTCTTTTAGGGACCTAGACATTTTGCAAAAGTTAAGTTTGTGTGCTGTGAAGCTGTTGGTGAGCCATGGTCATTTCGAAATGTTCAAAACACTGTTCTCAAAAGGACAGGTGGCTGAAAGCTGAAGGATCCGTTAAGTATAGTCTCTCCTTTCTTCCTATCTCCAAATGTAAGTGCTACATCAGATCAATCTGCTACTTCAGGATCTCTATCCAAAGAAGTAGTAGTAAAAAAAAAAATCCTCTAAACAGCACTTTTCGAAGAATGAACCTCGGTTCATAATATAAGGCTTAAGCTATGCTAAAAATACCCAACTTCCTTTCCCTCTCTGCCACTGTCTCTGTCCCCACAATAAAAAATAAAATAAAAAAAAAACACCCAAAAAACTTGAAGCAATCATTCTCTTTCTCAGGACACTGCCAGGATGCAGGAATTGATGCCACTGCATCGTTAGCAAGGCATACTTCTGAAACACGTAGGAAATGCTCATATGGAAAATATACTCTGGGCATTCAACAATCACGGCCAAAAAGGAGCAAAAATATTTCGCTGAAGGAAAAGCAAATCCTTTTAATTGCAGTGATAATTGGCTGAGGGGGTAATTCAGTGAAGTGACAGCAGTAAGCAAGTGTTAATGTGTTAAATGTTTAGGCACATTTTCAAACAGAAACAGTTCTCTGAAAATAAAATGGAAAGCGTATTAGCCATAAATTCTGCCCTCTGCTGCAGTGAGGTGGAAAGTTAAGGAAACAATATATTAAAGAAGACTTTGAGCCAAACACTCCCTGAGCTGCTTATAACTTTATCAAAGAAAAGCCCCCCCCCCAATTTTTTTTAAGCAAAAGGTTCTTTATCACAAATTAATGGCTGTTCCTTTTGTGCTGAGCTTTATGCTTAACAGTTGATTTAAAGGTTTAGACTCTATCACCAGAGAAATAGGATATGTAAGAGAGGGGAATTCTGATCCCTTGTGCATATGCATTATGGTAGTCTTTAATTAAGTAAACACACACTAGTTTTCCTACAGAACCCCTGCCTAATTTAGTGCCAAGGGTGGATGCAAGAGAGGAGTTGAATTAAAGTTGCACGGGCACCCATAAATCTGACCGCTTCCTAAAAATAATCATTTAATGAAGTTCTTTGTGTATATAATTACAGATGTTTATAAATATTATATAATACAGTATATCTGAAAATCAATTTTGTGAATGAGTACTCACTCCATTTCTGTTCCCAGCTAGTGTTCCTAATTCCCATTTTTGTATTAGTTTTATGTTATATGCAGTGAATCGTAACTGTGCCACATTTGCAGTAAACTGTGAACAGTGTGCAGTTCATTTAACATTTTGTGTTGCATGAGACTGGACTTTAGCCTCCATGCAGTAACACTGCTTACTACAGAGCAGCTTGCTTTTAATGAAATGAAAATTTCAGTGCTGGCTCACTGAGTTACTTTTTCAGGTATGATTTTGAGATTGTAAACTTAACTGGTTCCTTTTTAAAAAAAAATATTTTAAAGTTATTTGTTGGCCTTGGAATATATAGAATAACTTTTATCCAAAGCTTGTGTTACAATTATTCTGTTGGAGTGAGGGTGAGATGGGACAGAGAAAAACTGGTTGGGAAACTGAATAGGAGGATCTATACAGAAGAATAGCTGTGAATTCACCCAATCCCCTGCTTTCTCTTCTAACCTTTTCCTCTTGCCGGTCTGTCTTTCCTTTCATGAGGCCTTCTTTTTCTTATACCTCACCATTTCATCTTTCTCTGCCCATCCCTCTTCATACGATTTTCCCCTTTCTGCCTCCTGTTCTTTTTATTTCTTTTGGAATATTAGTGGTTATACAAGAAGAGGGAGTTATACAAGAAGAGCGACAAGATTTTATGAAGTTCTGATTCCTCTGTGGATAATGCAGGGTGGTACTGATACAGATCATGATCCCCATTAGTCTAAAATTGGTACAGAAGAAAGGAAAATAATGTAATAAGGCCGGTTCATTTTTTTTCTTGTTGGCATATCTGTTTTTACGAGGCAAGTAATGATCATATGTGCAGATAGTGAAGCAATTAATAGATTAGTGTCTAGCATCTACTGCTGCCCCATAGATTTGATGTGGATGCAATAGCTCTGTGTAAGCTGCTGGACCAGCTGGGGAAGGCAAAAATCACACTTCAAACAATAGCACAGGTCTCTTATGAATGCTTTCTTTATTAACAAAGATTCAGAACAGCACAACACGTCCCCATACTTGCCCCCAAACATAACAGTTCTGCGGGAGACCCTAGGCCTGCCTCCAGACCAATATTGGTCCCTTTCCCCAACCTGCAATTTCCAGACATCATGGCTGTATTGGGGCTGTGGTGCCAGGAACTCTCCTAGCCCACGTTAGTCTCCCCTTCACGAGCGGAGTTAATCAGGATTCACAGAAAAGACAACACAGCCTAGTTCTGTATTGTTTTGATGGTGTTTGCCCACTCATCCCTAACCCTCCCCATCTCCAGCCAGACCTCTACTCAGATAGCCCTTATGTTTGCAAAGTGCCCTTCGGAGTGGCAGCATGGGGAGCTCTGTGGGGAGAATCACTCCATGTGTAAATCTGCGGGGGAGAGACACTATGGGTGGATGAGTGTGCCAAAGATCTGACTGATTCTAGCATCCAGGCAAAGAAAACTGGTTTCCAAATAACTTATGCCATGCAACTGCTCAAAAAGGGTGAAAAAAAAATTAAACAGGCGAGTACCGCAGACCGCTAGTCCTACTGAACTGATGATAGGAGTATATCCTGGACTTTCTCCTCAAAACCTACTCTGTTGTATCTGAAAACAGATAATCACTATGCTCTCAAATGAAGTCTCACAGGAAAATAGGACAAAAACAACATATCACCTCTGCGTAAACACTTTTCACAAAGTGATCACTCTATAACTATATCTTACCTATAAATCCCTTCATCCTCAAAGGAAACCTGCACAGCACTTTCAAAAGACAAGCCTGAGAGCTTAAATTCATAACTTTGCTAGACACTAAAAATCATGGTCTTAATAAAGACACTGGTTTTATGCCTTATTACAACAATCTAATCCACTAACTCCCCTTTTTTGTCCTATGACTACGGGGCTGTCAATGGGCCGCTTCACCTTGAATGCTCCCTTAGAATATGTGCTAACTACATATTTAAAAACTTTATTAAGATGATGTAAAAAAAAAATAGTGAACAGAGTTTGAGCATAGAAGTTTCTGGTTATCAGGGAATAACATACAGATTATCGAGGGTGCAAAGTTTGGTTTAAGAACAGGTGGCATGAGGAATACATAGTCTGCAATATCCCCGATTGGGGGTAAAAGGTTGATGGGTCGAAGTACAGACATTGAGATATGAGGGTATGAAGTTCATAGAGTGGTTGTGTTCGGGTGTGGAGTATAATGAGTGGATATGATGATGAGGATGGATTGACCCTCATTTGGTGAGATTTAATGTTTAGGAAGTTTAGGTTCCGGTTCATATGATCCAACGGAGAAGGTCACTTGGTCCCTTTCTTGTAGTGGGAGAACGATGTCACTCTGGCTCACGCCTCTTGGTACTGTCGGTGGCCGGTGATGTGCTCGGTGTAGATGTCCCTGGACCATCGGATGGCGTCTGAGACCATGAGGCGCCGCATGAGATGTGCGTAGTGTCGACCGATCCCGCAGGTCCGCAGCACACGCTCGTTACAGGGGTCCCAGGCTTCATACTGGGACACAAATCAGGGTGTCCATTTGCACCTCATAGCCCTTCGCTCTCAGGGTGTCAGCCAGGGGGGCGTTCTTTTCCAGCACTAGCCCTTGGATCTTACATTTAGCAGTGACACTCTTAGTACCTTTCCCAGACCTGAGGAAGAGCTCTGTGAAGCTCAAAAGCTTGTCTCTCTCACCAACTTGGTTCAGTAAAAGAGATGTCCTCACCCGCCTTGTCTCTCTAATTCTTTTAGTTCATTTACAGTAAGCCTGTTTAAACACCAGGTGGCGATATCTACTATCATGATATTCAGTAGTCAGATGAGAGATCATTTGAACCCTGAAATAAAGTGAGGAAAAGATATGGCTTGGTTTTGTTTTGTTAAATAGGATTCAGAATATTTTGAATCTGAATTAAGGGGTGGCCTGAGATGAAATGACTGATATATTCTCTACAAGGGGTGTCTGCAATTTCTTGGTTATAGCAGGGATGAGTTGTGCTCTGTTACTGAAATCCTTTGAGATACCACCACACACCCCAGGATTTATGGTGCTCTATTAATGTATTTTTCTGTGTCTCTGTTGTTATTTCCAAGCAACCAGGGGTTCTGGGAATCCTCAGCTGGAAAATCTTAAACAACACACCACACCACACAACATTTTCAGAGTATTAAAAAAATGTAACAAGCTTACTCTCCAGCCACTTTATCTCTTGGAATAGGGTTCTCTACATCTTTGTCTATATGGTGTGGCGCCTACCTGTATATCTCCTTTCTCCTCCCATATAGCTCCGTCTTGGCCTGGGCAGAAGGAGTTTCTTCTTGTAGTCTTTCTCCTCTCTCACACTATTTTCTTTCACCTCCCCTTGCCCTATTTTAGTAATTACCTATCCCAGCTGTTTGCACTCTGGCCTTGTGGAGAGCAGCCTGGTCATATGATACTGGCTTAGGTTCTTGTGCTCAACTGCTAAATGTCACTAAAAGACAGCTTAAAACATACATTTAATATTTTCCATGCTGCAGTTCTGTAATTCCTCCAGGGATGTGTCACAATTGTGGGGGGAGAAGAGGGTGGGGATATCCCAAGAGACCATGAGTCTGGAACAAGGGAGGAAGTGTGTGTGATTGTGAGCATGGATAGCCTATAAGACTTGCACTCTAAGGTGTGGTCCATGCTATGAAAAGATTTCGGAATGATTGCTTTAATTTCTAATTAACCCCCTTCTCTCCATTCTCATTTCTCATGATCTCTCCCTCTAGTTTTTCCTTGCATGCCTTATTTTTTCTCTCCCTCCTCCTCTACCTACCTCCTGTTTCCACTGCCTCCTCCGATGCTGTCAGCCATGCAGAGATTAAGCACACATCCTGAAAGACCCCATCTGACTCCCCTGTTTTCACCTCGTGGTCCTTACAGACTGTCACCAAGATTTTTTCAAGAAGTGATGCAGTGAATTTTGGAATTAAGATAACTTGAGAGAACTAAGGTTTCAGAGTGGTAGCTGTGTTAGTCTGTATCAGCAAAAACAACGAGGAGTCCTTGTCTCGTTAGACTGACCTCACATTTTGTAGGCAACTCCCATCTTTCCATGTGCTGTGTATTTATACCTACTACTGTATTTTCCATTCGATGCATCTGATGAAATGGGTTCTAGTCCACAAAAGCTTATGCCCCAATAAATTTGTTAGTCTCTAAGGCAGGGATAGGCAACCTATGGCATGCGTGCCGAAGGTGGCACGCGAGCTGATTTTCAATGGTACTTGCACTGCCCGGGTCCTGGCCACCGGTCCGGGGGGCTCTGCATTTTAATTTAATTTTAAATTAAGCTTCTTAAACATTTTAAAAACCTTATTTACTTTACATCCAGCAATAGTTTAGTTATATATTATAGACTTATAGAAAGAGACCTTCTAAAAACATTAAAATATATTACTGGCATGCAAAAACTTCAATTAGAGTGAATAAATGAAGACTTGGCACACCACTTTTGAAAGGATGCCGAACCCCGCTCTAAGGTGCCACAAGGACTCCTCATTGTTTTTGAGAGAACTAACTTGAAGAAAATGCTCAGCACTCACTCTGAAAACCAGGTCCTTTTATAAGGATGCTTCAGGAGGAGCTCCCCAAAATGGAGGCGCTCAAAATCACCTGGTTGCTTGTGAAAATCTTGGTCACGTCTTACCCCACAGTCTGTATGGCAGCGAGAGAAAGGAATGCTGCAGACCCAGTGTATGGATTGCTGGAGTACTAGTGACTTTCCACGTTTGAGATTTTTCCCTGTTGAGAACCAAATCATTGATGTTCCCCCACACACTGCTGCCAGCATGTTCTATCCAGCTATTAAGAGCAGGTGTGGAGGAGGCAGGAGCTTATCCTATTGCGTGCCACAGAAGTGATGGAGATTGGGAAAGCCTGTAGTGACAAATTGCTGGAGGTGGAAGGAGGCTGGAGGAGAACTTGAATAGTCTGCTGGAGGACTAGGGGATAGTGTGGGCAGAATTGTTGGCAAGAAAGTAGGGGAATGCCTCTGTTCTTTCCCGTTCTCTTCTGTTTCCTTTCAGTCCATGTCTCCATTCATTCTGTCCTTTTTCTCTAGCCCCATCTCCTGCCTATTAGCAGGACTCTGTGAATGCTGGCTTCCTTCTCCTTCACTCTACCACAGCTTCTCCATGCTAAATTTGATCCAGCTGGGGAAGCATTGGGACCAGAAGAGAAGCAGCAGCCTATGATTCCAGTGTCAAGGAGGAGGAATTTCAGGGGAAACCCTGCTCAACACATGCAGCACCACTAGATGAATGATTTTCTGGTGGGGTTGTAGGAATTCATGACATGGAGGAAGGGGTGCTGCATGTGTGTACATTATAACTAATGCATGACAGCTTTCAACTCTGAGAGAGACAAGCATGAATAATTACAGAAATAATCAATGTGAGGCAAAAGGTGCCAATAATGGAGACTTCTGCAAAATGCAAGAGACTTAGCCGCTCTTGATTTCTTGTGATAGTACCTCCTCATACTTTTTATTTTTAAAGTAAGGCCATGTCTACACTACCACTTATGTTGGCAAAACTTATGTAGCTCAGGAGTGTGACAAAGCAGCCCCCCTGTGTGACATAAGTTTTGCCAGCATAAGTGGTAGTGTGCACAGTGCTATGTCAGCAAGAGAGCATCTCCCGCCAACATAGCTGCTGCCGCTCGTGGAGGTGGTTTTATTATATCAATGGGAGAGCTCTCTCCCCTCAGTATAGAGTTGCTACACGAATGATCTTCCAACGGCGCAGCTACATCGGTACAGCTGTAAGCTCGCTAGTGTAGACATGGTTGGATAATCAGCCACACATGGAATAGGTACAGTGAATTCATCGTTTGGCAAACAAGAATATTCTCTCACTAAATAAATCTGGGTTATGCTGTCTTTAAGGTTTACTTTCCTTTTTGAGGTCAAGTTACAGCAGAGAATCACACATTTGTAATCGCTATAAGGATCCCAGAAAGTTTTATAGGATGTACCAAGACAGTCTTCATAATATATGGTCCAACTTTATTTTCTTGAACCCCATTTACAGTAATGTTCTATTGAATAAAGTCATTATTACAGTAAGATGTTTAATCTACATAAAGCTAAAGAAAAAGTGATAATTTAGGATAACAGGAAAATTACAATGGAGAGTTTTGATTCCCAGAAGATATCTTGGTGAGTCTATAATACAGCAATCTGATCTCATAACTAAAATTATTTGAAGTGATCGGGGTAAAGAAGAGAGAAGTATTTTTGTTAATGAATATTTGTGATGTGCTTCTAGAGAATTATTTTTATAATCGTAAATGTTATATGCTAAAGTTTCCTGTTTTTCTTTGAGTTGCGGGGACTTCTGCAGTAGGAATAATCTTAATCTTTTGGAGAAAGAGACCTTAAATGAAATTGCATGTGTATACATTATACATAAGGCCTTCGGCCCATCAGAAAAGAAAAATAGTAGATATTTGGTGAAAAATAAAGAAATAGATGGAGTACTAGGACCATCAGTGTGGTTTAAATGGTGTAAAAATTTTGGGAACATGCATACTTTGTAAACTGCTAGAATTTTTACTCTTGTTGATCCAACAGTGTTGGGTGAGAAATATCCCAGTGATATAGTTTAAAGCAGCTCAGTATTCATAGCTCTATAAACATGTACATGTACGTTGGTGTTTTTTGCATGTGATAATACTGGGTCACATAATCGATCACTGATTACTATAAGACATTTTTTCCCATCATTAGGTTTTTATTTTTCTGTTTAATTTGACAAAATGGCTATGCCACATCAGAAACATACAACTTGAATCTTTTTTTGCTGCAAAATCATATTTGCTGATAAAATAGCTCCTTCCAGCGAAAAAGTGGGTCCATTTTCACTTGATACATTCCTTCCTTTTATTAGAAAAAGGAACTAAAGTATTAACTTTTCACAGATGTGATAATTTTCCCATTTGTAACAAAATCTAGGACCCTAAGATTTTGAGTACTTTTGTTACTTTTCCGCTGGTTGTATGGAAATGTTTTGCATAATTCTACAGCTACAGCACCTGTTCTTATCAGAGGGAGAGATTAAAGAATCTAAATTATTATTAAGCCTACAATAAATCATCTCCTATTGAGGCTAGTATAAAAACCATAATAACAGGGTTGCAAAAGGTGAGTTTAATGTAGACTAGCAGGTATTTTTAGAAGTTCCTCATGGGATCCTCCTGCAATCAAATAGTTATAGCTGCCAATATGTAAAAGAGAGCCTCACATTTTTGCCAGTAATTGAAAGAGGCAGACAAGCAAGAGAGAAATATCCTCATTTACCAGAGCGATTTCAAACCTTCAGAGAAATTTTGTTTCTCCACCTAACTTAGTCTTCCATCAGGACTGGAAGGAGCTGAGACCCTAACTTTGCAATTTGATGTACGTGAGCTGCCCTTTGCACTTGCAAAGACCCTCATTAAAATCAGCAGGGCTGTGCATGGGTACGAGTCCACCTATATAGATCTCATGGCAGAATTGGGGGCTGTTTTTCTATCTTAATTATTTACTTAACTTTGTCAATGCAAAGTGGAACATCTGCTGATGAAAAATAACAGGTAACAGTAAATTCACTGGACTGCTCCAGTGTATGTTCCATGTTCTAACTCCTCTCAACAAACTTTGGACCTAGTGACCATATCAGACAGAGAACTTGTAAGCATCTGCTTTAATATATGGCCTGACTTTAAGTTCACAGCATGGCCTGACTTTGCTGACTATAGTTCAGGTCTCAGATCTTGCACCAGGCCTGGTGCTCTAGTGTGTCTCTCTCTCTCTCCTTCCCTCCCCCTCTTTACAGTGAGAGCTAGTAAAAGACTCCCTGCTCAAATGCAGTGTTGAATGGATGGTCCAATGTAGAATGGAGGATTGCCAGTCTACAGAGTTTCATGGTGGTTTGATACCATCCTGCATAGTGGTTGAAAAATTTTGTGAGGAGCTAATTTCTGTTTGTGACATAAGCATAATGAGCTAGTCTCTATGCATTGCCTTTTTGGCCTATTGTGAACAGTAAATATGTTGGCTCTTGTTAAACACTAGAAATGTGGAAGAGTCACTCAAAGATTTATGTCTTGATTTTGACCTTCCCCTCTTCCCGAAAATTTAGCTTAACGTATACAGTAATTTGCCTCTTGTTTGCAAGTGAACACATATTGTATGGTTTGATTCATTTAGACAAACCCTTTCTCTGAAACAAACTGATTCATAATGGGCATATCTCTAAATGGGTGTAGTGTATTTATATGTGCAATATTCTCTGTGTGAGCAATAGAGCTTGGCACTGTTTCTGGAATGACATATTTATGTGAACTAAAGTGGGTAAGCAGCATGTCCTATCAGTAGCCTGGTTTTACTTAAGCTTATGGATAGCAAGGTAATTCAGATTGTTTGACAACCACTCTTCTTCACATCTTCTACCCTTTGGTAGCACGTCCTTGCCAGCTTCAGCCTTATAGTTAAAATCAGAGGCATTTTTTGAAAATGTAACCTTGGGGATTAGGGGAAAAACAGAACAGTGAAGAAATAAAACGTTCTCTGGAAAATAATGAAATGTCTCTCTTATATCTTTCTTCCCCGATGACATATATTCCAGTGAAAAGCTGTCCATCACTAGCTTGGAGGGTTGCATCATGGTGATGAGGTCACTTCTGCCTAACAGGGTTGCTTTATTTACAGTAAATTATGAAGTGAGTCAGTGCCCTACCAATGCCAAATTCTGAGAGCTTTGGCATTGGTTAAAGATGGAATTCAGGGGCCATAAATTTCATATGTACACAGCATGGTAGCAGTTCATTAAACAGTGTGCAGGAAAGGCAAGTGGTAAAACAGATTTTGGTAATCCCCACTCAGAAGAAGGCTTTGTGTTCCAACTTCCCATTTTCACATTTTTGCTTCAGCTAAGGTTAGCTATAGAATTCTGCCCTACCAATCTGAAAATGCTATTTAGTGCTCTGCCTTGTTTCTGATTATGAAGCAGGACATTTTGTAAGTAATTTACCATTTCAATTTACAATTGAAATGTGTGGATCTTGATCAATTGGAAAACTGGGCTATGGACAACAACATGAAATTCAACAAAGACAAATGTAAGTCCCTAAACTTAGGGAGGAAAAAACCAAATACACAAATACAGATTGGGGGATAACTGACTTCGCAGCAGCATTGCTGACAAGGATCTGGAAGTAGTGGTGGATCACAACCTCAACGTGAGTTGTCAATGCAACACTGTTGCCCCCCCCCCCCCCCCAAAAAAAAAAAGGAAATGCAGTTTGGGTTGCAGTAACAGAGACATAGTACACAAATCACAGGAGGTGATACTACTGCTCTACTCAGCGCTAGTTAGGCCTCAGCTGGAGTACTGCGTTTTGGTCACTGCTGCAGAGAAAGAATGTAGAGAAACTGGAAAAGATCCAGAGGCGAGTGACAAAAATGATCAAAGGAATGGAATGCAAGCCATGTGAGCAAAGGCTGAAGGAACTAGATATGTTTAGTTTGGAAAAGAGGAGATTAAGGAGCGACATGATAGCAATCTTCAAATACTTGAAAGGCTGCCATAAAAAAGATAGAGAAAAATTGTTCTCTCTTGCCACAGAGGGCAGGACAGAGGGTAGGCAATGGGTTCAAACTACAGCATAGCCGATTTAGATTAAATCTCAGGAAAATCTTCCTAACTATAACAACAGTAGAACAATGGGACAGACTCCCTAGGGAAGTCATGGAAGCTCCTTCACTGGCAGTTTTCAAAAAGAGGCTGGATAGCCATCTGTCTCAAGTGGTTTAGACACAACAAATTCTGCATCTTGGCAGAGGGCTAGACTAGATGACCCTTGCAGTCCCTTCTAATTCTATGGTTCTATGATCCTATGAGTCGCCAACCCTGTGCTTACACGCCTCTTGTTTCTCCTGTTACCAACCTCTCTCAGTCATGCATTCCAAAACAGTGTGTATTGCTCACTGTTCTTTTTAGGAAACTCTTGCCAATATTGAAGTAAACTGACATGCTTGCCTGGCTCATGTTAAAACGTAAGAGCTTAGTTATTTGAAGTAATTAACATGGGCTATATGTTTCTTTTCTTCCTTTCAGATGTGTGCAATAGTACTGATCTTCCTGAAGTTGAAATCATCAGTCTGCTGGAAGAACAGCTGCCCCATTACAAGCTGAGAGCAGATACAATCTATGGTTATGACCACGACGACTGGCTTCATACGCCTCTCATTTCTCCTGATGCCAGTATCGACTTAACAACTGAGCAAATAGAAGAGACGCTGAAATACTTCCGTAAGTGAAAACTTGGCAGTTGTACTGAAGCAAGAATATGGCTTATAAATTAGTGCTGTCTGTCACAAGGCCCTCAATATAGCAGCTATGGTTAGGAATCAGCATGAGTGGCGTAGGACCAAGCTACATGTACACTTTAAACCAGCCTTCTGTTACAACACTGTGGCAAAAGCAATACATTCATAATGGATCAAAAGCCAGTCTATTTCCTGTACCAGTATTACAGGTTCCTGATGGGTGGGAAGTAAAGTAAATATTAAATAAAAGATTAGGACATATAAAATAGCAATTGCACTTGTAGTTTGTACATGCAAAGTTTCATCCTAGAGAGCTGTTCTTGATTATCCCCCTGGATTAAATTATATTTAGGGTGAGAAAGTAACAAAGACTCTTACATGAAAAATACAATAAAAAACCCCCCTAAAAACACCTAAATCCACACCTCGATTAAATAAAAACCCCTAAAAACACCTAAATCCACACCTCAATTAAATTTCCAGATGGTTGGAAAGTCTCTGAAATATCTGGAGTTTGAATATATGTGACAGGTTTCAGAGTAGCAGCCGTGTTAGTCTGTATCCGCAAAAAGAAGAACAGGAGTACTTGTGGCACCTTAGAGACTAACAAATTTATTAGAGCATAAGCTTTCGTGGACTACAGCCCACTTCTTCGGATGCATAAGAAGTGGGCTGTAGTCCACGAAAGCTTATGCTCTAATAAATTTGTTAGTGTCTAAGGTGCCACAAGTACTCCTGTTCTTCTTTTAGTGAATATATGTGGATATGCATTTTGTTTGAGGCTTTTTAATCAGCTGTAGGTTAACATAGTCTACTCCTATTGGAATGACTTATCCATTCCACAGGTTTAATGTGAAAGCTCTAAATGTTGGGTGAGTGAAGAAACTTCCAAGTAGTTGCTTTTGTTTTTGTTTTTTTAAACATACTTTCCCTTTAAATCAGAACTTACGCAAGAGGAAAACCAGGAAAAAATGTATGTAACTTTAAATTCCAGGATTTCGATTGGTATAATTGGAATATATTACTTTTGCTTTAACTCTCTAAGGTGGCAGTTGCAATTTCCTGATACCAAACATCATTATAAAATACAGACAACTAGGCCTAGATTTGCTGCCTACTATATTTGCATTTTTCATTTGCTGACGCATTGCATGGTAGATGATGCTATTGTGTCCTGGCAAGGCATCATGAAATCAAGAAATAATGTTGCAGCTTCTGGGAGAGAGAGATGCAATTCTGGACTGTCCTATAAGAATTGAAGTTAGTAGCAACCCTAAAGGAATGGTCAGTTCACAGAGGTTTGTCCTTTCATCTTTTTATTTTGCTGCCCAGTTTCATGACATTGCAAACAGTGGCTGACCATTACACCTGTGGGAATAGCTCCTAGCTTAGTGTTCTGTTCACTCTTGTCTACGGGAAGGGTTTTCAAGGTGAGGAAAACCTATACAAATATATCCAAACATAAATCCTCTTGCCATCCTAATGATGTTTTTGTCATTTATTTCATCACAGATCTTTTGCTGAATTACTAAAGGTTCTTCTTCGAGTGCTTGCTCATGTCCATTCAACTTAGGTGTGTGTGCTCGCCACATGCACCAATGCCGAAGTTTTTCCCTCAGCAATATCCATAGGGGACCAGCTCTGGCACCCCCTTGGAGCGGCGCACACATGTCGCAGTATATAGGGCACCACCGGCTCCGCCCACCCCCAATTCATTTTTGCCACCAGTGATGGGGCTAGAACTGTTGCGTTCTTGTTCATACTAATTTGTTAATCCTTGGATTATAGTGTCTATAGTTTTCTGTTAGTGTTAGTAAATCCCTTAGCTATAATTAGAGACTTCATAGGTCCCAAACGGGACTTTGCCTCAGGACGGGGCTTGCCCCGGTCCCCAGGCTTTAAGCCCAGCGATCGCTTCAAGAGGCCCATGCCTGTTAGTGATCCACACAGCAGCTGTCTGCGTTGCTTGGGCAAAGGGCACGTTAGTGAAAAGTGCAAGATTTGCAAATCCTTCAAGCCAAGGACTAAGAAGGAACACAACATTCATTTAAATGCGCTCCTTATGGAATCGGCCCTCACCCCGACACCGGAGTAAAGCTTCAACTCAGCACCGAGCACCGTGACCTCAGTACATAGTGCCCCACTGGGTTCGTCCACTGGCCGGCACTGGTCCCCATCTCTGGCTCTGGCCAAGAAGCCCAAGAAGATGGTGCGAGGTCAGTCTCCAACCTCCCGCAAGGGAAAGGATAAGACAAGGTGCGAGCAAGGTCCCAGGCCACTCCCCGCCAGCGACCCCGGATAGTGGCAGAGGCCTCCATCAGCTCCAAGTGCCATGCATGCCAGAGGCCCTACAGGTGGTGCAGGAGATTATGTCCCTCCCGGTGCCGCCCACACCGGCTCCCACAGTTCCCCAGCCATGGGGTAAACCCGCGTTTGGACCGCTACGGTCCCCACCTAAGTGACACTGTTCCCCATCACGGGAAATGTCCCACCAGCGCTCGCCCTGCTGTAGCCGCCACGCATCTGACCGTGAAAGGCAAATATGCAGCACAGTCCCATTCATCCTTGGACCTTGGGCAGGCCGAGAGGCTCGAGGCGCAGCTCTCCTGCAACTGGGCGCAGACCTCTGGGGGCATGCGCCCACTGGCAGGAGTACTGGTCCCGGCACCCAGTATCTCCGAGACCGCGGAACTGCTCCAGGGACCTGTCGAGGGATTGATACTACCATTCCTCAGACCATCACTGATCCCCTAAGAGGGCATCACTGTGTGCAGACCCTTCCCAGCACTGGGCCTGTTCCAATTCCCGGTCCCGCTCTTCATCCCGATACTATTCGTCAAGCGCGAGACGTAGATCGCCGGCTCTAGGTCGTCGCGGATCCGTCGAGTGCCGCCGGTCCTGAAGACCTCGTTCCAGATCGGACTCCAGGCAGAGTGACCAGCACTGGTTGGGACAGAACCACCCTTCCGTTCTGTCCTGGTCGCCTGAGAGCGACCACTCAGGATCCTGCCCTGGGTCGGAAGGAGGGATGTCCTGATGGTGGGACAAGCTCCAGTACCAGTGATACCAGCTACATTATCGGCACTGAAACAAGCCCTGTGGCCTCAGGCCCAGTGGCTGGCGCCGTGATATCCATGGAACCTGTGGGGGTTCACCCAGCCCTCCCAGGCTGCCCGCTTAGTGTCCGGACCTTCGATGAGACCAGTTGCCTCTCTCTCCCGCCCTCTTCCAGTGCAAGAAGCCTTGGATGAGAGGACCCCGCAGGTCCAAGAGGGAGTAGGGGACCAGTGGTTGTGGAGGATCCTATGGCACCGGCATCTTCCTCGTCATCACCTGACGAGGCTATAATGCCCCCGGTTCCTCTGGATGACACTAAAGTGCACCAGTAACTACTGAAGAGGCTCGCTGCCAACCTGGGCCTTCAAGCGGAGGAGTTAGAGGAGCCCTCGGAGACTCTTTTCAATGTCCTCTGCTCCACAGCACCGGCCAGGGTGGCTCTGCCCCTTCATGATGGAGCCTCTAAGATTACTAAAGCCTTGTGGGGAAAATCCTTCCTCCCAGCCACCCATCTCCAAGAGGGCTGAACAAAAGTAATTTGTGTCATCCAAAGGCCATGAGACGGTTAACCACAGGGAGCGACAAGGTCAACCCAAGGCTACCCCTAAGAATAAAGATTCCAAGAGACTAGACTTGTTTGGGCATAAGGTTTATTCATCCTCCAGTCTCCAGCTGAGGGGTGGCCAACCACCAGGTCCTCCTGGGATGCTATGACTTTAACATGTGGTAAGTCGTGGCCAAGTTCGAGGGCTCCGTTCCTGAGGCTTCCAGGAAGGAGTTCTGGGTGATCATGGAGGAGGGCATGACTGCGGCCAGGGCGACACTCCAGGCAGCGTCTGATGCAGTGGACACTGCTCCCCGAACCATTGCCTCGGCCGTCGCTATGCCCGGAACGGCAAACTGCAACCACTGGGAGCTGTGGGCGGCTGTGCAAATGTAAACAAACTGTCTGGAGGCCCGCTAGCGGATTACCCTGACGGGCTGCAGGTTGCCCGCCACTGGTATAGAGAATATTTTTGTGAGAGAGAATAATAACCTTCTCTGAATTAAGCATTGGATTGATAGCCAGGAAATTGGGAGTTCTGATTCCAGCTCTCTTGCTGACTTGCTCTGTTGCCATGAAAAATCATGTAATCTTTGTGCCTGCCTTGCATATCTGTATGGTGGAGATAAAACTTAAAATACTGTTGTACCTCACACACGGGAATTGAGGACAGACTGATATTAACATAGCGCTTTGAAACTATAATGCATTCTATAAATGTTAA
The DNA here is from genome assembly GCF_011386835.1 of Chrysemys picta bellii. Taxonomy (NCBI): domain Eukaryota; kingdom Metazoa; phylum Chordata; order Testudines; family Emydidae; genus Chrysemys; species Chrysemys picta. The sequence goes on from NC_088792.1 coordinate 85,902,253, forward strand.
GTGTTGTTACTACTATTCTCTTTTGATCTGGATGAAAGAATGGCTATCAAACAGTGGAAAGTTATATATTTAAATAGCTCAGCATGAAAAGTCCTTGAGCTGCCACACCTGTCCTACAGGAATGTCCTCAGGAGTGTGACTGCTCATGGAATGACCTGTTTTAAATGTAACAGCTGAAACACTCTCTCTTGCATGAGTTCACGTTTTTGTAAGGTTTAAAAAGTCATTAGCATTGGGTGTGTGCAATCACTGACATTTGTCTATCCAAATGATTTCATCTCAAAATTACAGTTCCCTAAAGAGTGGTGGTGAACTGACACAAATTGCGGATATGCGCAACTTGAGGGACTGTTTAGAATTCTGTGGAAACTCTTCCAAATACCACAATCTCATTCCCCCTCAATTCCCCCCACCAAAAACTCCAAAACCCTTCTGCAAACCATATGTAGAATTATAACTCTTTTTGCCTGTAAAAAGTAACAGAGGGTCCCGTGGCACCTTTAAGACTAACAGAAGTATTGGGAGCATACGCTTTCGTGGGTAAGAACCTCACTTCTTCAGATGCAAGACACTTCTCTGAAGAAGTGAAGTGAGGTTCTTACCCACGAAAGCTTATGCTCCCAATACTTCTGTTAGTCTTAAAGGTGCCACAGGACCCTCTGTTACTTTTTACAGATTCAGACTAACACGGCTACCCCTCTGATATCTTTTTGCCTGGTGACACTGTAATTTTAATTGTTCACACACACAGTAAATGAGATTGTGTATCATTGGATTAATTATAGCTTCACTAAATAATTTGCCAAGATCCAAAAGGAGCATGCAAAACACTAATTGTGGGATACAAGAATAATAACGGGACTTGTACAGAACAGTTGAAATGATGCAGAGATATGAGTATGCATGCGTATGAAAAGTATTAGCTATGGCTATGTGGGTGAGCATTCCAAGGTTCAATAAATCACGATAATGAAATTCAGCACTAAGGTAGTGCAGCATCCGCTAATAACAAGGGAAAGTGCAGAAATTTGATTTCAGTTGAGGAAAACAAATGCTCCCATTGTAAATGTAGTAATAAGTTCAAAGTTTGGTGCCCTGTTTTCTTCAGCTTTCTTTTGGTGCTTTTCAAGTGCTTAAAATAAGGTTGATATTTAAACTTAAGACAGCACATAATACTTCAGGTATAGAATTAGAAATCTCTTTCTGTTTAGATTTGATGTGATTCCCATCACTGTAGTATCTAAGCAGTTTCCAAACAATAGCATGGTAAAGATATGCTGTCAGAATAAGTCCCCTGTGTAAATATATACAGGCTCATCTTTCCAAATGTTCTGGAAATGTGTCCAAATTCAGATATATTGGACAGTATTTGTGAAGCCCTTTTGCTCGTTTATCTAGGGGGATTGCATTTCCAGCCTAATTGTTACATCTCGGAGTGTCTGGTAGGAACATGGGATTATGGAAAGTTACTTTTCATGATGTTTGAATAAGATTTTGGTGATAACTAAGTACTTGTGAATTTGTGGTTATGTCAGCCATCCTCCATGTAAAATTGGAATTAGGAAGAGGGACTATTCCTTTGGAGAAAATGGCAACCTTTTGTGAAGGAAGGAGACTAAAAGAGATTAGTCAGTTATCTTGGTACCTATCTAGCCTCTTTTGATGTGAGAGTGCCACATTCTTGTTTGTTGCAATCCCCTATTTATTTTTTTCCTGTGCAAATAACAATATTTGTTATTAATACAGCACTTTTCATCCATAGCTCTCAGCACTTTACAAATATCGTCCCTTTTGAAAGATGGGGCATCTCCATGGAAGCAGCCTAGAGAGGCTATCTGACTTTTCCAAAATTACACAATAAGTCAATGTCAGAGTTAGAAACAAGCCACATTTCCTGACTTCCGATCCCATACTCGCTGGATTACTTGATATGCATTTTGACAGCAGACAGATGAAACAGAACAATGGGTTTTCTAAATATTTATTTTATTTCTCTGTTTTGATACTATACAAACACTCCCCAAAGTCCCCAGGTATCTTCCACAGAACTTAAAAATAACACTCCAACTTAAACCAGGAGCTGAATTCCAACCCGAAATGAAGAGAGATGGAGCGTGGACAGGAAGAGGCGGGGTGGGGTGAGGGCTTGGAGGAAGGGGTGGAGTGGGGGCTGGGCCTGTAGTGTAGACCAGGCCTTGGTGTTTATACCTTACTCATTGTCCAGGTATCTGAGTGCAATAAACAATGTAACCAATCTGACATGCTGTTTAATAATTAATTTCTGGTTCTCTTCTCCATTCCACTGAAATGGTCTGTAGGACTGGCCTTTTTGTTTTTTAAATGTTTTATTCCGGCAAAAGCTAAATCAAAGATCCATGTCGAATTTTGTCCTGAAGGTGGCAAGATTTCTTGTGGAAGACTGTTCCATAGCTAACAGGAGAGCAGGAGCTTTCTGGTGACACAGTTCCCTATAATCCCGCTGCCCTGTTAGCTGTAATTTGGGAGATACTAAGCAAGCATCTTGTCAATGTAACTGAAATGTTCCCTAGGAGCAAAGGAACTCTCTCACCCTGGTGGATATGTTGCATTAATCAAGGTTGCTGGTCGCAAATGCGTTAAGTCACTGTGGCAGAGTCCACAATTGTGGAAATGGGGCCTACTCTCCTGGTCAACTGTAGGTTTCAAAGGGTATTTTTGGCAGATTGTTTGTCTTTGGAGGTCCAATAGCAGTACGGGTTCAGGACATCAATGCTGTCTCCTAGTTTGGCAAGTGGAGGGGGCGAACAAACCTCTAATACAGTGTGTCTTGACTTCTTTGGAGCAAAATGGATAAGCTTTGGGTTTGTCTTGCATTTACTAGCAGGATAGCAATCATGATGCATGGTTTTAAATATGTGTTTATGTGAGGGTAGACAGACTGGTTTTCTGGGCCTCAGAGGACCTCTCCTGGAGAGAGTCAGGTTGGAGAAAGAAGTAGTTGATTTCTTCTTTTCATTCTTTGTTTATTTTCTCTCACTTTTATATTACTGCTTTCTCATCCTGTGATGTTTGTGTTGAATGCTTGCAAGATGATGTTTCCTCCAGCCCCAGCCCATTATCTTGAGTAATTTAAGGCACCCGGTACCTCTGAAAGTACTGCAAATGTAGTAATTTATGAGCCAGATAAACTGAAAAATCTGGGCAGTCTCTCTGTGGTGGTCTGTGCTTATGGTAGATGTTTTGCTTTGATTTCCACCTCCAGTGCAAATTCTTACTTTGAGACACTTATTACAAAGGGCAAACCATGATGATCTGGTTTCTTGTTATTCCCTGCTGTTTCTTTAGGGGTGGGAAAGCTTTATGTCAGCAAATTGATGACTAGGCTCTATTTCCTCCTAGATACTCCATGTAGCACAGAACACTTCATCCAATATGACCTATTACTAAATGTTGGAACTTGTTCTAGTTACTGCTTAGAAGTGTTTCCTATAAAAGAAAATCTTTTTTCTTTATTTATGAAATCTTTTAAACCTGTCATAAGCATTTTTATAATCTGTTGAAAAATTGTTTGTGGAATATTAAGCATATTTTTAGAGAGATTATAATGCAGTTTGGTTTTCAGTTACAGCTGGAAACTTTATTCATGATTTAGAATTAAAATGCCAACCATGGAAACCTACCTGGCATGCTTATAGCCATGGTTATTGATGAATGATTATTGAATGTTACGGGAGAAGGAATAAAATTAAAACATTTATCAATAGCTATAGGAGTTTGTGAAGGTTGATAGGGTGAAAAGCAGTATCCTTTCTTTAAAAATAAAAATAGTAATGGAGGACATTAAAGACACATTATGCTCTCCAAAGGGCAAGGGCTTCAACATGGATGAAAGCCCAATTTCTCTGCTTAGCAACTCACCAACAACAAATCCAGACTGCTGAGCTTGTTTTTGTTTGTGCATTGAAACAAGCTCACATTTCTACTCTGCCTGCTGGTTCCAGGCTCCTAAGCCAGTTTGAGCACAGGACATAGTGTAATTTGTCATGCATTGGCTCAAAAGCAGAACAGGAAGACAAAACAGGTCAGACAATGCAACGAGCGTCCATGAAATGAGCCAAAGTCAATCTATTAATCCCATTTTCAGGCTTCTGAATCTTGATAATAATACTACTACTTAGATCTTACATCAGTGTTTTCATCCATACATTTTATTTTAGTATTTTAGAAAGGAGGTAAGTATTGTCTGCATTTTACAGAAGGGGAAACGATGCATAGAGATGTAACTTACTGAAGGTCAGCAAGTCAGTAGCAGAGCTGGGAACAGAGCAAGCTCTTCTACCTTTTATTCCAGTGCCCCATCCACTGGATGATATCTCCTTTGACAACTGCCCTTTTCAATTAATATTTACAAACTAAGCTGAAACCAAGTTTTCAAAACAAGTTTACGAATAAGACATTGTTAGCTGGTTTCTTGGACTTTTGCAGGAAAGAGGATTTATTGTTTTTCAGCATCACTTGTATTAGACTTTTGGGTACTTCTGCAGCCTTACTTCTTCATTACAGATGACTTATTTGATATGATCAGAGATGTATAAAATCTTGTCATTTTATAGCAGTCTGACTCCTGCCCAGTCATGTCCTACAATTCTCAGAAGCATCAGCACTGTGCTTCTAAATACCCTCCATTCTGTTGGAAGGAAATCTGTCCCAAAAGATCCACTTGCTAAAGAGAGTACTAGATATTGTGGGTGAACTCCTCAGTTAGTGTATATTGGCATAGCTCTGTTGTAGTGAAAGGAGCTGTGCATTAGCTGAGAATTTGACTGTCTGTGTTAAATCTGTCTCCCAGAGTTGGAACAAAACTTCTAGGCAGAATATTAGAAGTTATCTTTTTGCTTTCCTGTGTGTGTGTGTGTTTTTTTTAATACTTCTCACTCATTCAGGGTGGAGTTTAGAAGACCTGTAACAGGAAGTATAGCAAAGAATGTAAACAGCTGGTGTTTGACTTTAATACTGGCTTTAATATAGTACTTAGTACAATGTACAGACTTTATCTTTAAGTAGACATTAATTTTGCATGCATATTCCAGTCTGTTCTCTGAAGAGTTGAGGGTAAAAACGTTTGATTTGTAACTTGCCTGCAGCACAGCAGTTCTAAGGATATGTCCATATGATGAGGTTCATTCTAGTGTAACCCACTGGTGAGCGTGTGTTACAGGTTCCCCTCTCAGACTCCTGTTCTCTGTGGATTGGTAATTACAGCGCCCAGCTATAAAACCGTGGCTCGTTAGCTCAAGTTGTAGCCCCTCATGGAGCTTTGGAAATCCCCAGTTCAGTCCAAAGTGTGTTGACCAAGATGGCGGCCATCTAGGGTGACCAGATGTCCCGATTTTATAAGGACAGTCCCGATTTTTGGGTCTTTTTCTTATATAGGCTCCTATTACCCCCCCATCCCTGTCCCGATTTTTCACATTTGCTGTCTGGTCACCCTACGACCATCACAAAGTTTGTAACCCCCTGGTGAGTGTGTATTGCACCTAGAGCACAGCTACCAAGCCACTTGGCCTTTCCTTTGAAGAAATTATAAATACGATGGCAGGAAGACGAAGATTTACACATCCAAACAGCTTCAGTTTGTTAGCATGCCCTTTTTGAATATAAACTCTCTGTCCTGGGATAGGGAATGTGAAGACTTAATTTGAATCTTTAATTAAATGACAGTCAAACAAAATGGAGTCTCCACTTTTGATAGATAGAAATGCATTTGAAAATTACTGCTTGACATTTTGGAACTACAGACATCCTTTTAAATTCAGAAACAAAAGTAGGCAAGACTTGTTTTCATACATTAGTTAGCCTGTAAAGAATAAAGACTGCCACTTTCCTCCAAGGACAGCCAAAGTAGATTGCAATGCTTCTAACCAAAACACAGTCAAATCTCAACATAACTCAGTCTACCAGGGAAATAACCTTAAAGTCATAAAGTGATTTCCTCTCTGTTGGGCAAAAGACTCAACTGGCTGGCCAAAGTGTCTGACATGGAGATCTACAATTTGGCAAATTACCACCTTCATCTTCAATATCAAGGTACAGCGCAAGGAGACTACAGTTCCTAAAATGCAGGCTGTCTTGGTCTGACTACATGTTGTTGGGATCAAAATGGAGCACCACATGCTTGGAATTGTAATCTCCACGAACTGCGCTGTCAGGTTAATGACCAAGGCAGCTGCAATCTGCTGAATTTAGTGCAAATTGTGTACAGCCCATGGGCTGTTGGCATGTTGCTCTTATGACCCTCAGCTGGGCAAACTTTAGATGTGCTAGTTTTGATAGAAATAATTCAGGGTTTGTTTTTTTCTTATTAGAGAAGTGTCAGAGTATTACTGCAGTGTCCTGGTTTGCGTTTTCATCTGCCCAGTCAAGCATGCTGTAAATCTCTTCCTAATTTCACAAATGTGTTCATTGCCTCTGAAAAATAGAACTACAGACTATATATTACAATTCCAGGATTTCTGGAGGCAGTCGCTTACAAAAAATCAAGTTTGCAATTATTTCTAATGCTTCATCTACCTCATCCCCTGGGGGGACAGTAGCATAATATGCAAGGGAAAATGTATATTTTGTATTTGAGTGTTCAGTGTTGTCTCAAATAAAGCCTTAGCCTCGTGATTTTTTATGCCTTTTTCTGTAATGAGCTTTATATTATTTGCTAATAAGTATGTATAATGTATTTGATGTGTAAATTACATGGACCATATTATGTTTGGGATCCTGAAGGCCAAAACATGTTGCTGACTTTACATTTTTCTTTTCAGGAGAGGAATGTGTATATACAGTAGTATACTTCAGGGATATTTTATGGAATTTAATGTTCCATAGGGAAGGTACATCTTAGACACTAAATAGTTTAACTCTGTTTACTCATCTGCTTTCTCATCTGAGCTAAATATTCTCTTTTTGAAACCAGATTAATTGGTAAAAATTTAGAATATGGTCTATAACAACAGAATCTACTTAAAACAATCTGAGCCAGGGCCTAGCAGTATAAGTGTTCAAAAGTTTGGGCTCCCCATATTTGTAGAATGCCCTCTCTTGGAAGTTTAATGTACACAAGCCCATATGTACCTTTTTTCTTTGCACCTTCACTTCAGAAGTAGAGAGGTGGTAGACTAGAATGTTAGCAACAAGTTCGCCATTAGTGATAGCTTGTGTCTGTTGGCATTTGGTACATATACAAAATGAGGGACAGACGATAACCTGAAGTGTAACTATAACTTTTCGCTATCTTAAACTTTCAAAACATAACATCCCAGAAGCATGCCATTTAATTAAAGTAATAATTGATTCTCATAAGATACAAACTAGATCAAGAAGTTTTTAAAAAGAAACCTTTCCCAATATAATATCTTATTAAACTAGCCTGTTGTTCAAAACAACACTGACAAAGCACTAAAAATACAGGATAGGCAGTAATCCGGCACTGGCAAGGAGGTGAACAAGGTTCCTTAATAAAGTAACCCCGTCCATTCCTAATTTCTTTGATTCTGTGAAGCCAGAGGGTGATTGTCTTACATTTTGTGATATGGGAGCAGGCTATCGTTTACCATTGCTATTTACAATTGGCTATTATACATTTTATATATACTTCATAAATGTTTGTTTTTTCTTTCCATATTAGCATTACAGATATTGGGAGTCCTATGTTTATTAACAACTGGCAACAGAAAACAATGTTTCTACCTTGTAATTTGTGATTGATTGATTGATTTGTTTTGTGACGACTCTTGATCTACAAATGAAATGTTGTTTCACATTCTCCTTTTGGGGAATATGCCTTCCTGGCTTTAAACTACATGTTATCTTTTTAAAAATCCCTATCATTCTAAAACACTATATAAATGAATTTGAGAATCCCCTGAAAACATTAGGAAGTTTTAAACCCTATTTTTAATTTGTATTAATGTAGTGCCTAAGAGCCCCAGTCATGGACCATATAGGCTCTGTACAAACACAGAATGAAAAGACAGTCCTTGCCTAAAAGGCAGGGTCGGTGCTTCCATTTAGGCGACCTAGGCGGTTGCCTAGGGCACCAGGATTTGGGGGGGTGGCAATTTGGCGACGGGTGGGTCTTCCCCGCTCCGGGTCTTAGGCGGCAATTCTGCGGCGGGTCCTTCACTCGCTCCGGGACCCACCGCCGAAGTGCCCTGAAGACCAGGAGCGTGGAAGCCCCCCCCCTCCCCCCCCCCGGCCGCAGAATTGCTGACGACGACCAGGAGCGCAGAAGGACCCCGGCCTAGGGCACCAAAAACCCTGGTGCTGCTCCTGCTAAAAGGGAGTACAACGTCAAGAATGAGACAAGTGACAACAGATGGATAAACACAGACCAATCGGGGAGTACAAGGAAACAATGAGATAATATTGGTCAGCATGACAGACAGTGGTCTCAGCACTAGCAGGCTAACTGTTAGCATGTTTTTTGTCGGCTTCAAGTGTTTTGTAGGCCTTGCAGGAAAGAAGAGTTTAAGGAGTTAGTTTTGCAGATATTTATGGGAAGCTTCTCCAAAGCATGAGCGGGGCAGTGTACATTTATATAATCTAGAGTTTATAGTTTGCTCATAACTTATTTCAAACTATTTGCTGGATAATGAAATCCTTCTGCATCTTGCATTACAATTGCCTCAATTTCCTTATGTTTAAATATTTGATTACTTTTAAATTGGATAAGTAATACAGTAGCACATCAGTAAATTGTGATCAGAATATACAACATAACATGGGGTTTTGTGATAAGCAGCCCCAGGAGAGGAGCTTGGGCTGGAGAGAGAGAAGGGGATTCCCCAAGGATACCCCAGGTGCTCCATGGGTCAGGCCAAGATTAGGCATGTTTCATGAAAGTTCCAGACCTAAATTGTCCATCCCACTTCTGTGAGACTACCATTTCCACTTAACTAAGGAGGTGTTGCCCAGCTGGATATTTCTTTCTATAGAATTTCTTCTCTCCGTCATTGTGTTTTCTCACTATGATGGGGTGATTGTGCCACCAGCCCCCCATTTTCTCAATTATGGAGTAGAGATGATAATATTGACCTACCCTACTTGATAAGCATGTTGTGGTGCTTAGTTTTGTAACATGCTTCGGCTATGTAAAGCAGTATGAGAGTGTTAATTGGTTTTTTGGTGAGAAAGCTAGATCCTTTCCAATGTAAAAAGATGTTTCTGACCTCTAACTCAATCTTACAGAAGACTGTCTGCAGAATAATTTTTAAAAAAGCAGCATTTTTTGAACTCCCCTCTACCCAGTGTTTACTCATCTCCCAGAGAATTCCCGTAACTTCGAAGCTTAATTGTGATAATTTAAATCCTAATATTAAGCAAAGCTACTTTTTAAAAGGAAATTAAATGCTGGAGAAAAAGAAAAGAAAACCTTGTGCTATGTTATGGTGCCCTTTATGTTTAAAATGTTAGGAAATGCAAAAGTTCCTATAGCAAGGAAATTAAGAATAAAACAAATGGCATATATGTAAAGTAGTTGATGTTTCTGTAGGACCCTTCATTTTTGCATTCCCTAATGTTATTTTAACAGTGCAGCCTTAAAACTGCTTTTAATTGTATGTGCAATTGACCCACTCTGTGTGTAAGGAACTGTCAAAACTGTGTGATTAAGTGAGATGGAATGGATTCTATAGTAATTCAGTTGTAGTCAAGGTTCTTGCATATAACAAAATCACATAAACTGAGTTAGAAAACACATTTATGAGTGAAAAAATGTTAGTTTCAAAGTGTGAACTCTTCTGTTCCATAAATGATTGTATTACTGCTTCATATGAAAGATTATACAGGGTTTTTTAATGGCATCTTATATTCCTTGGAAATTTACTTACCTGCAGTTTATGTACATACCTTACTGTTCTCAGGTAAATATTGACCATACCATACAACACACTGATCAGTAGAATTAAAGCATGTTTATGGTTTAAAGGCCTCTGGCTACAACTTTACTTAACTCTTTAAAGATCAAAAACCTGAGGTTTTATTTAACTTTTAACTCTGGAAGGCATGTCAGGCTATGGCAAACCATAATCTTCGTGGAGCCAGGGTCCAAACTGTACGAGATAACAAGGAATTCATAAGAATTGCTCCTTGTAGTTTCCCTGCTTTAATTTTTTGACATTGATTGTGCTATTTACAGCATGATTGACTGGGCAGATGAAAACGCAAACCAGGACACCGCAGTACTACTGGGATACTTCTTTAATAAGAAAAAAACCCTGAATTATTCCTATCAAAACTACAACATCCAAAGTTTGCCTAACTGAGGGTCATAAGAGAGTGTTGTGTGTCACCTGCAATTTCTATTATAAGTAGGGAAGGGAGAAATATTTACTAGAATGTTTCAAAATTAAGATATACAGCATAAAATCAGTAGAAAACATAATACAACTCATCTCTCAAAGGGAATCTGGGATGGTGTGGTGTTTAAGTCACTAGCCTAGGGCTATTGCTACACTACAGCTTACGTCAACTTACGTGTTATGTAGCTCAGGGGTGTGAATTAGCCACCCCCATGAGCGATTTAACTTATGCCGATTTAGCACTGTCCACATTAGTGCTTATGTCAGCTGGAGAGCTTCTCCTGCTGATATAGCTATTGCTGCTCACAGGGGCTGGAGTAATTAAGCCAATGGGGAGAGCTCCCTCCTGTTGGCTTAGAGCGGCTACACTAGAGAGCTCTCTAATGTAGCATTGCCTAGGTCTGGGGAGCCCTGGACTCAATTCCTAGCATTTCCACTGATTTCCTGTGAAATCTTGGGTAAGTCACTAAGTCTCTCTGTGCCTCAGTTCCACATCTGTGAAATGGATGTTACATCCCTCGCTCACAGAAGTGCTGTAATAATAAAATCCTCAATATTTGTGAGGCTCAAACACTGTGGTCATGGGAGTTAATAACTAGGTAGAGGAAAATATATGTTTTATTATAATGGTAATGATATTAATATTAATTTCTATTGTAATATAGACTAGGGGTCCAGTTACAGACCAGTGCCCCATTGTGCTAGGCACTGTACAGTCACGTACAAAAGATGTATTGTAACTAGAATATATCATTCCAAATCTCAGAATTTTTTTGTAAAAAACCCACTGGAGCCCGTAAAAGATGGGGAAAGGAGAATGTGTGTGGAATATAAGAACAGGATGGATGTCTGAGCACTGTAATAACTTTTACCCCCCCCCCCATTGCAGATTTAATTGACTTCCTGAATATTGTTATAAATACTAATTTATTAAAATTCTATTCCACAAAGAAGTATTTTATCATTCTAGTAGTTTAAATCCAGCCTATTGAAGTACCTGAAAGTGAATCCTTCTCCACACCAGATATTTTGGAAATGAAAAATACTGAGCAGTTGTGTGTAACTAGTTAAGCATGTTTAGCTATACAGAATGGCTATAGCTTGCCATAATCCCTTGTTTTCTGCCACAGAGCGTAGATGTTTGAAAAATAGGTCACTGGTTCGCTGAGAAGGCAGAGGGCAAAAGTAGATGAGCTTATCCAATGGGGGAATGCGTTACTGTCTGGTTTTCTAGTTCCACTCTTTCATCTTTAATGTAGACATTTTCTTTTTGCAAAATTAGTGCTTAACTACTATAACAGCGCAAAATAGTAACATAGCTTCATTTTCCACTTGGGTGGGGGAGAGCTTCTAACACACGATGGGAGGTGGTAATGCACTTGATTTACATTATTAAGGCACGAAGGATCGCAAGATTATGATATTGCAAAACAGAAAAAAGGGATGTTTGTATTCTAATAAAGAGCTTTTTTCTTCTGTGTGGGAATTTTTCTTTCTTTTTTGTGAGACACCCATTATCTTTGTGAAGCCAGAAACCGCAGAATACATTTCCTCCGTTTCGGCATCTCTTTCAGAGCCAGCCAGTCTCCATGGCAACATGTTAGACTGAAAGGTATGTGAGGACCGGGGAGGAAAGGAATGAGTTAGAAACAGCCAAGTGGTGGTGTGTCCCCCTAACGTCAGTATACGAGCCTTTTGATAGGATGATTTTGTTAACTCCCATCCAAGGCTCCTGTGCAGAGCTTCTTTATTAGAGCAGCTGCTAGGGCATCTACTTTAGAAATCTCTCTCCTACACCCTTTTTTTCCTCCCTTTTCTTTCTCCCCCACCCCTCTTATTTTGGCTCCAGCCTCTCATTGAAAATGTGCAGCTCATTTTCATCATTCTGTCAGTGTCTTTGCACTTCAGTTTTTTGCAAAGGCAGGGAGGCATGGTTGCATTTCACTTGACCTCAGCAACACAGTGAAATATCTTCTACATTGCTGAAGGATACTGACTATGCAGAAATTTATTGAAGCGGATTACTATGAACTAGACTGGTATTATGAAGACTGCACGGATGGTAATTCTGGTTTGTAATCTGTTGATGCAGTATTTGTAGTTTGTAAGACCAATGCATGGGTCTTTTACCCTTTTGAAAAGAAACTGAAGAAAAAGGCAGTGCTTTGGTGCAGCAGAGATGTCTGGCCTGTAACATCTCAGCATCTGTTGGAAGCATGCTCGAGGAGACTGCTGTAAGGCATCTCTTTTTCAGTGGGAGCGGCAGATGTACATAATTACTGTACAGTCTCTTCCTCAGCAGAAGCAAATAACAGAGAAGTGCTAACTGTATAAATATTAAGAACCAAGCTAAAATTGCAATAACCTTGCTATAATGAATGTTGCACTGAATTGTATTTTGTGTGTACAAGAATGCTTGTGCATTATAGAGGCATGGAAGAACCTCTAATATGTACATATGCTTCTATAACATAACGTACTCTGTGTGTGTGTGTGTGTGTGTGTGTGTGTGTGTGTATTTTCATAGATACATATCTAGAGAACATTTTATGTATAAAATCTCTGTTTCTTAGAGCTGCAGCAAGCTAGCCGCTACAACTGCCAAATTGCAAACTCTGGCAAGCAAGTTCCCTAGAGCTCCTTGTGAGCTTTCTGCCATTTGCTGAGGTAGTGATTTCTTTATCACAATGCTGAATGCGCTCATGAGTCTCGTGATAGAGGGTGTATGGGGAGGGTGGAGGAGAAAAGCCCAAAATTGCATTGACTGTTTACTGGGAAATTCAAACTCCCTCATCCATATATAGCACCCAGGTGGAACTCTTAAAACAAAATGTAGTGTTCAGACTATCACCCTGTCACGATCTTGTACTGTATTGGAATTTTTGTGAGCAAGGCAAGTCCTAGATCACCAGGGCATGAGACTAAGGACAAAAGACAGTGGTGGGGAGAGAATGTGTGTTGGACACCAAAATGCTCCATGGTGCTTTTTGTGATCGCATCAGAGAGACTGATAGAGGACATGAACAATGTGTTTATAAGTCAAAATATGAGCTTTTTGTTCACCTGAAGTGTTGTGATTGGCATTACAATAGCACACATACGTGCTTAATTTGTTTTTCTATGTTGTGTTGTATAAAGTGGCCCTAGACTCACATGCTTCTGAACTTGGAGAACTTCTATTTTTAAATGAATATTTCTCTGTATGTATTTAGTGTGTGTGACATATCCATATACCTATTTGAGAAGGATTGTTTAGTTGGACCATTTTTCAGTTGGATTAACTCTTATTATGTAACTGTGTCCTCTAGTTATAACCCTGGTAAATGCTGCAGCATCTGATTAATCTGATTGATGTAACAGACTGATGAGTTGGCCCAGTTTAGGAAGCTTAAGAATTAGCACAGTCATATAGCCATTAAAAAGAGAGAGTGTTGATTTCTGTGGTAAATACAGAGAGACCTTGTTTGATTTTTGGGGAACAAAAGTGGTAAATGTATTCCGTAATTCTTCTTGTGGTTAATGTCAACCATATCAAAATGGAAGTGTGTGCAAGAATGTGGCATGAATGAGTATCAGAGCTGTGAGAGCTACTTAATAAGTAAGTGGTATGCTTAATTTTTATGCAGTGTGTAACGTATTTAGAGTAGGGTTGCCAACTTTCTAATCGCACAAAACCAAACACCCCTGCCCTGCCGCTTCCCCAAGTCCCCATCTATGCCCTGCCCCTTCTCCAAGGCCCTGTCCCCAGTTGCTCGCTCTTCCCCCACCCTCACTCACTTTCACCAGGCTGGGGCAGGGGGTTGAGGTGAGGGCTCCGGCTGGGGCAGAGGGTTGGAGTGGGGGGGGAGGGGTGAAGACACTGCCTCAGGGTGCAGGAGAGGGCTCTGGGCTGGGACCAAGGTGTTCAGAGTGCGGGGGGCGGTGCAGACTCTGGCTGGAGGTATAGACTCTGGGATGGGGCCAGGGATGAGGGGTTTGGGATACAGGAGGGGGCTGGGGCAGGGAGTTGCGGTGTTGGGGGGCGGGGGGCTCTGGGAGGGAGTTTGGGTGCAGGAGAGGACTCTGGGCACTGGTTGCGGTGTGGGAGAGAGTTCCGGGTGCAGGGTCCCGGCGGCGCTTACTGCGGCTCCCTGGAGGCGGCTGCTAGGTCCCTGCAGCCCCATGGCACATCTGTGCCTCCCTGGCCGCCAATGCACCTAGGGGCTGAAGGGACCTGGCAACTGCTTCCTGGGAGCCCCGCGCTAAGCTAGGGCAGGCATGGAGGCTGCCTTAGCCCCAGATCCCCGCTGTGCCACTTACCGGACTTTTAACAACCCGGTCGGCGGTGTCAGCCGGAACCGGCAGGGCCCCTTTTGGACTGGGCGTTCCAGTCAAAAACCGAATGCCTGGCAACCCTAATTTAGGGCACAGGCTCAGTGGGGTAACCATCACTTAGGCCCTGGTCCTGCAAAGAGCACCACAGGGGGAAGACCGAGACTTCAGTGCTGTACCATGTGAGCACAGGGCTCCATCCATTCGTGCTCCTTCCAGGATTTGAACTTTAATGTGGAAACTAAGATAAACTGATGGCCAAATTTTTGCAGCCCTTTTATCCTTTTCTATAAATTAAAATAAATGAAGGGCACCTATCTATATGCTCCAGGTTCCCATGGCATTACTTAAAAATATGTCCTGGGTACAGCATTTTAAAGTAAACCATCACCATTTTAAGGTAAGCCTTCTGCTTAGGACAATTCCCACCCTTACAATTACAGTTCCCGGCCCCTTTGTTTGTTTTCAAATGCCTGAGATAATTCTAATTTCTAATGATTTTTTTTAAAGCAGGATGTAAAATTCTAAGGTAGGAAAGAGCGGTAACTAATATTCTTTCAGTATTCAGTAGCATAATCACATTCCTAATTGATATTAGTATACTGACAAGATACTTCTAATGTGGAGCTGACCAAAAGCCAGACAAATTCAAATTAGAAGCAAGGCACAAAACTTTGTAATAGTGAGAGGTCTCCTTCCTCTGCCTTTCTGGAAGATGCTTTAGTCCAGTTCTGGAAGATTGTGTATTTGACAGACCGCGGTGGACTTTTCATTTCTCCTTAAATGAAAGAAAATATAGCTGTGTATAGAAGGCTCCAAATGTTAGCAGTGTTTTTACAACAAAAAGAACAGGAGTACTTGTGGCACCTTAGAGACTAACAAATTTATTAGAGCATAAGCTTTCGTGGACTACAGCCCACTTCTTCGGATGTATCCGAAGAAGTGGGCTGTAGTCCACGAAAGCTTATGCATCCGAAGAAGTGGGCTGTAGTCCATGAAAGCTTATGCTCTAATAAATTTGTTAGTCTCTAAGGTGCCACAAGTACTCCTGTTCTTTTTGTGGATACAGACTAACACGGCTGCTACTCTGAAACCTTTTACAACAAAGTTGCTAACTTGTTTTATGGGGATAGGAAAATAGAAATGTTCACTCTTGCCATCATATGGTTCCACTTTCTTGAATCCTCTAACAATTTTAAGATGTTTTTGATAATTAAAAATCTAAAAGTGAGATTGATATTTCCTGTACGTCTTTTAGAAAATGGGTTGAACTAACAATAAATGTGTACAAATCTATAGGGAAGCAATTATATTTAAGATTTTGGAGTGAGTGGAAGAAAACATTTAAAGGGACACAGTCATTTCAAATCCAATCATTTAAACAAAATGAATTATATGTAGTTCAGAGTGGTACACATGTCCCTGAAATACCTGGCTGGTTTCTGTTGCTGTGCAAATCACGTTTTTCAGTTTTTATAACATGCTTTTCTTTCCCCTTTTGCTAAACCCACACAGACAAAAGGGGAAACTGAAAGGAAAACTTAAATAGAAGGGGGACAATTTTTCTTTAAATCCTTTAATTTAGCAATTTTGGGAATTGCTTGTAAAAACAGTAGGTCAGCGTGTGCAGACAGAAGCATGGTGCAGTGGTTGTTGAAAGTGTCCAGTTCCAATGGAGTTGGGCTGCTGGGAAAGCCGGAGGGGAGGCTTTGGGGACCAGAGCCAGTAAGTCGGTACAGGCCCTCTGTGTGGATGACTCAGGCTTCTCAGGGTCTGCTAGGCTTAAGAGACAGTGTTTTTGTAAGCATGGGGGGAACTCTGGCTGCCTTTTCAGTATTGAAGGGTGTAGTCTGTCCCTGACACGAGGCATGCTTCCTTCCAACAAATAGAGTGATTGTCCATCATGATCCGGTTGTATGCTGGGAGGTACTGTCAGTCCTATCTCAGTTCCGTAGGTTAGTGGTGACCTCTTAGGACTTAATGGGTCTTGCAGGCTTTAGCTGTTCCTGTACTGGTAGAGGGGAGCAGGTTCTTCAGGGTTCCATATTGATATATGAATTTGGGTCTGAAATTAAGTCAGTGTTTTCCATTTAAAAAATGTAGAGGAAGATGGATGAAAAACATTTTTGGATGTGTTTGGACACAGTACCTTTAAAAACACTGTACAATAGGAAACTGAAATTTTACAAAAATATAGCACAACACTTCTTAAAGACATCACTTTGTCTCGTCTTATGGATGAGAGAAAAGTAATCTAATCTATAGTACAATGCAACTAAAAATCAGACCTCTCAAGAAGAGGTTTACATAACCATTGTCTAGTACAAGTGACTATACCACCCTCTTTTCCTCTGTCAAAGATGTGAAGTCCTAGATCTTCTTTTAATATTTGTAAATGTTTTCCTTGTACTATACTGCTAAGACTTCATATTTTGTTTTCTGCAGACAATGCCCTAAAACACTACATTGATGATACAAAAAAGAAATTGCTCATCGTTTGGTTAATTGAGTTCAGCAAATGCAGTCCTTACACTTCTCTTACCTCACCTGTAGTTCAACTCGATGAGCATAATACTGATCATCTCTGCTTGTGAAATATATTATTGCCTTTGAACACCTGCTGCAAGAAACCCCCAAACAAACAAGCCCTCAAACTTGTCACAGAGTCCTGAAAGATTTGTAAATGGTTGGGATTTTGAAATAATCTCTTACATAACGGCTTTTGCTGAGTATATTTTTGGTAACAGTGAGTAGGATTATACAATAAAATCTTACTTTCTCTTTATCATATCCCAAGCTCAAATCATCCATGTTTCAGTCCAGTACCTCAGTTAACTGAAAATATTGTAAACAAAAGACATATTGAGCTGTATTTTTAGAAATGCTTTCATTTTGAATAATGACTAGATGCTTATATAATATGTGGAAACGGGAATTGTCATGTAAATTGGCATTAATCAAATACACAGATATGTTGCACGGATTTATTTTTTAAAATTGCAGGTATGGTATGTGGATGAAAGGGGGAGAATGGGCAATTCAGTAGGAAAGAAATCTGTGATCCCTCTACATAGAGATAGTATTTGAATTTGTTTACGTGGGTGAGATTTCCCAGAGATGAGGTATACAGAGAGAAGAAAAGGGGACCAAGGACAGAACCCTGTGGAACCCACCCAGAAACTTAGCGGGGGGTACGAGGAGAATTCTCCAAAGGGTACGAGCATTTACAGAGGTTGGAGGAAACCCAGGAGAGGAGAAAGTCATGAAAGACAAAGGAGGACAAGATTTCAAGAACAGACGTATGGTTGGCTGGATTAAAGATAACTGACAGGTCAAGGAGCATGAGGATGGAGTACTGGTTCTGAGGTTTGACTGGGAAGAGGTCACTTGAGACTTTGGTGAGCGTAGTTTCAATGGAGTGTGGGGGGTGGATGCCAGAGCAGAGAGGATCTAGGATGGAATTGAAGAGTGGAATTCCAGACAGCTATTGTAAATAGCATGTTCAATGAGTCTAGAAATGGAAGGGAGATGGAGTGGTAGCTGGAGAAGTAAGTGGTGTCAAAGGTGGGTTACTTTAAGATGGTAGCAACTAAAGCTTGCTTGTATTGTAAGGGGGAAAGAGCCAGACAAAGCGGAGAGCTTAAGGAGAAGAATAAGGGAGGGGATGAGTGTGGGTGCGAGGGAGAGCAGGAGATGGGCTGGGTTCACTAGAGGAAAGAGAAGGGTTAGAGGAGAAGAGCAGAGGGAAATGCCTATGATAGGGGAGAAGGACGATAGTGTTGTAGGAGGGGAAGGAAAAGCAAGCCAAGGGGAGGGGGAAGGTCACATTGTATTTTTTCAATTTTCTGTTGGAAGAAATGGGTGAGCTCCTGCACAGATAGAGAAATAGAGGGAGGAGGGTTTGAGTCTTGAGTGTTTTTTTTTTTTTTTAAAGACGACGATTGTGGGCATGTTATTCACTAAGTTTGAGAATGTAGAGTTGTTTAATTAGGCAGATGGAAGTACTGAAAGAGGAGGGAATGAATTTGTAGTGGAGGAAGTTAGCCTGACTATGGGATTTCCATCAGAGACATTGCACAATAAGAGAGCAGGAGCAAAAGAAGAGGATATTGGGGGTGACCCAGAGTTGAGGGTTGGCAGGGATATTTTCATGTACCCACACTTTACTTAGTTACCAGTTTTTCATAACTTTTCGAAAAACATCATCATAGATACATGTGGAAAAGGATTTACAAACCTTTATAAACCTTTATACTGTTCCTTTCCATTGTGAAAGATAGAACTAAGGTTCATTGAGATGGATACACTTCTCAAAATTCACTTTTTAACCATTTTAAAGTCCTCCTCATCCCCCTTCCAACTTTCTGTGGAGTTCCACTGGACTCTGTCCTTGGTCCCCTTCTCTTCTCTCTGTACACTTCATCTCTGGGCAATTGCATTCGTGTAAACGAATTCAACTACTTTCTATATGCAGATGACTCTCAGATCTACCTCTCTGATCCAGATCTCTCTCCCTCTATACAGACTAAAATTTCAGCCTGTCACTAATATCTCCTTCTGGATATCTAGCCCTCAGCTCAAGTTCAGCATGGCTGCAACAGAGTTCCTAATCTCTCTCTCTCCTTCCCCCACTCCTGTCAAGCCTCCCTGCTTCTTCCTTTGTTGGTCATTGTGGACAACACTACCATCCTTGTTGACATCCAGGGTACAGGCCTGAGTGACATCTTTGACATGGACCTCTCTCTAGGACCTCATAGCCAGGTTATGTGTAAATCTTGCTGATTCTTACTGTATAACATCTCTAAGATGCAGCTTTTTCTATCCAGGCATGCAGATAAAACGCTCATCCAGGCTCATATCGTATCACGTCTTATTACAACATCTTTCTCTCTGGCCTTGAGAAATGCAGTCTTGCCCCACTCTTATGCATTCAGAATGCTGCTGCAAAGATTTCTTCTTTTCTGAGCCTGTTGTTTTGACCATGTGACCCATCTTTTCATCTGTCCACAGGCTCCCCCTTCTCTATCACATCAAACAGAAGCTAACTCTCTTTCAGTGTCCTTGTTGGCCTTTCCCCACCTTATCTATTACCCATCATTCACTATCAAGATGTCAGTTCCTGTCTCTCATCAGCCCATCATGCCAACCTCCATCACCCACTTGTTAAATTTTCAAACATATCACCTTCATGCTATCTCCCATGTTGCCCATCACACTTGGGAGGAACTCCCTGTAAACATTCAGGGAGTTCCTCGTTGTCCTTCTTCAAATCCCTCATCAAAACTCTCCTTTACTGTGATGCCTACAAAAAAAATTGACAACAGCTAGGCTGCTCGTGTGCTGAGACCATTGCTCATCATATTGACCATAATTTTCTCATTTTTTCCCTTTGTATTCTGTCATCTGTTTGTATCCAGCTGTTGCCTTTTGTCTTACACTTAGATTATAAATTCCTTGAGGGAGGGACTGTCTGTATCTTCTATGTTTGTACAGCCCCTAGCTGAAGGGTTCCCTGATTGGGGCTCCTAGGAGCTATGATCATAAAAATAATGGAAGTAATAACAATAATGCAGTAGATAGACAAATCTGTGTGTGGCTTTTGAAAAGGTATGTGAAATGTATAGAGATCTAAACTGCCCAATGTCTTCATTGCTAGACTCTAGATCTCTATTTAAATCCTCTAGTGAGTCAGTGAGTGAAAATCAGGAAACACCATCTTTAAGCAAGCAGGCTTAAAACCCAGGGGATATTATTGTGCCTGTAGCTATAATGTTGTACAACTATAGTGTTGTAAAACTAATATGTGTGTGGAGAAATCCTTTCCTCTTAAAATAGCATGGTTATCATTAGAGTTCATTGTCGGAGAATAACAGAGTTCTCACTTTTTGTTTGGGAACAGCAAATCAGATACTTTATTTTCTCTCTATCAATTGCATAGAGGGAAAGAGCTAAACAGGTCTCTCAACAGGTAAACAATTACAGCAAGCATTTATACCTTTTGTTACAGACAATAATGAGCAACAGCTGCATTTTGTTTATACAAAGGTCATTCTGATATCTTGTTTTGCTCACTAATGTAGACTCTTAGTCTACATTCCATATTATCTACACATTATCTACACAAGGTCGCGACAACTTCTCACGCAGTTATTTCCCACTCGCCTCACACATTCCTCGCTTCTACAAATCTCGCGTTATTAGGGTTACAGTTAGCCTGACCCTTGCTAACGAACTGTCATGCATCGCATCCCCTTCCTGTCAGTTCTTTCTCTGTTTCCACATCATTGTGGTGGTGTGTGTACACAAAACTAGATGCTGCTAAGAAAGAGGAGGAGGTTGCTCGGTCATTAATACATTACAATTTATAATAAATCTGCTCTGTGTACTTGTATGTTGACCTCTGGTTGTTTGTAATGTCTTCAATACTGTGGTCACTGGTTGAATTTGAAACCCTCTTCTTCAGCCTTGCCTGATAAGTATGTGTGTTCAGACACTCCACCTACCTTTTGTAGATCCTATCGTTGCATCTTAGGTCAGCAAGCCTTTGCTCTCCCCAGTCTTCCAAACACGTCTCTAATTTTTACAGTGCAAATACCCCATGCCTGTTGTTAATGACTGAAGCAGAACAGCACTGTTTTAACGATACTATCAAAAGAGGCCACAATGTCATGCTATTTTAGTAGTCATTAAAATTCTTTCTTGCTCTCAGGATCCCTTGTTTTATCAAACTTAATATGTGACTCAAAGTAAACATGCCAGCACCTATGCACGTCCAGTAGTTTGTTTTCACAATGACACACACACACTAAGTTGAGCAGGTGTGGTGTTTTTTCCCCTGCTTGCAACAAGGTTACAGGTGTGGTGGTAGAAGCTCAAATATGAGACAAATGTTAGGGTAGGTTGATGTTGGGTTCCCCCCCTACAAATTTAACAAGATCACTTTGACATTCCCATTTTTGGAAGAGTATTAATGATTTGGCTGCTTTTTTTTTTTTTAAACAACATTCTCTATCTAGAGATAAAAATTAAAATCTGTCTGGTAAACTAACACTGTCAACTTGATATATTCTGGTGTGGTGGTGCTAGCAAGTATTTCAAATATGTGGGTGCAACCCCTCTCATAAAAGAGCTCCTGCAAATATCCTAAACCTCTGCTAAAGAATCAGAATTGGGTGTCCAGCCTGTAAGCCTACTATGCATGAAATGATAACTGAAATCTGTGGGAGTAATGGATATGGAGGGGTTGCAGGATGGGGCCCCGCTGTATACACACTCCAACGTGCACCTGTTTCAGTGAACAAAGGCCAAAGTAAATGATTTGTCAGCTACAAACTAGATTAACTGAGAAGGATATTTCACACGGGCTTGGAATGCTTGACTTCTGGCTCTATCCTGAAAACACTAGCAAGCACAGCTCTCAATCTGTGAGTAGTCCCCTTGAAATGAAAGGAGATACTGACTGTAATAAACACTGCATCAGTCTTACCAACTTTCATGAATTTTATTGTGAGTTTCATGATATTTGATGTTTTTTCTTAAAGCACCAGCTGACAGAAGCAAAATATTTAAGAATCCCAGCTTTCATTTGGGGAGGTGGGGGGGAAATCTAGTCTTCATGTTTGTTGAGATAAGCTTGAAAACATGAGGAAAGTATACCCTAAAAGTTCAGAAACCAGAAGGCAAATAAAATAAACCCCAGACTTCTTATTTAAAAATCATCTCATCATTTTGGGGCCAATCATGATTTTCTGGGAATCTGACTTGTAATTTTTGTACACTTGCTATCCCAGTACTGCTCTGTAGAACAGTAAGTTTTGCAGAATCAGAACTTGGTAAATGTCAATAGGAAAGTCTTACTTCCACCCACATCTTGCAATATTTTTCCATCTTTAATCATGTAAACTTTGAAATAAACTTTGAAAAAAGAGATTAAAACCTGTAATACAGGACATTGCATTTGTAGATAACCAGTGTATTCTATGCCCCCCTGTTCTGCTTGGCAAGATATTATGCCATCATTATAAAACAATTATCAAATGTTTTTATTCCTGAATCTGTTATGAATGTTCTGCAGTCACATACATTTGAATTAATGAATTTTTAAATTTCCCAATGGTGCAAAGATCTGAGGATAAAAATTGGAAATACACCTTAATATTATCTGTCAAAATCCATAATAAAGTTGAATCCTTCCTTACCTAGTTATGCAATATGTAAGGTAGAACCTTTGAAAGAATTACACCATTAATTAAACAAAAGTAGCTGATAATTATTACTTAACAGTCAAATTGATTTGGGGCCTAGACTATTTGTGGTTCCAAGTTTTCTCAATTGTAAATGAAGTTAATGGAAGCTGAAGATGTCCAGCCCCAACAGGATCAGGCTGTAAGTGGCAATAAACTAATTGTTAATAATTAACATTATTTAAAAGAAAAATTGCTGCTCCGTGCAAAGCAAACGGCTATGTTTTTCTTATCCAGTTGTATACATGTGCCTGTATGGGAGCAGCAGTATGTTTTCTGAAAAGATGTTTTTTCATTCTTTTTAAAAACTTTTTAAATAGTGTTAATATTCAGCTGCTCACATTGAAAGGCTCTGTAAGTGCATAATATAAAGCCTCAGAATCTTTTTTTTTTTTTTTTTGCCTCAGGGTTATTTTCCTAGTGCATTGTTGTTAAGGCTGTTATTACTATTTCTGTTAATAAAGTATGGGTTTTTTTTTTAAATAAAATGAATAGGTCTGTATGCATAGTTAGTGGAGAAGCAGCAAGTAACTTTTTAAAAAAACATAGCTTTTTAACAAAGATCTTGCTAAATTTTTTCTTTCTTTCTAATATCAAAATGCTGGTGAAACAAAAGCTCAAAGAACTATTTCGCTACTGTTTATCAATTGTCCATAGACAAGTACCATTGATGGGCCCAGTTTTCAATTCCATGCCCGTCAAAATTCCTATGGAAATTTGTGAGACACCATTGCTCAAGCAATGTAGGATTGAGCAATGGTTATAGAATAGGGATAGGCAACGTATGGCATGCGTGCCGAAGGTGGCATGTGAGCTGATTTTCAGTGGCACTCACACTGCCCAGGTCCTGGCCACCAGTCCGGGGGGCTTTGCATTTTAATTTAATTTTAAATGAAGCTTCTTAAACATTTTAATAACCTTATTTACTTTACATACAATAATAGTTTAGTTATATAGTATAGACTTATAGAAAGAGACCTTCTAAAAATGTTAAAATGTATTACTGGCATGCGAAACCTTAAATTAGAGTGAATAAATGAAGTCTTGGCACACCACTTCTGAAAGGTTGCTGACCCTTGGTTATAGAATAATATAAGCAGTATCTGGGCATTTAGGTTATATTTATGAACTAAACATTCCAGTGTACAGAAAAATACATTTTAAAAAGTAATGAAAAAAACACTGTTCTTCAATTTCCAGGAGATTACACAGAGAAGCATGATTAGGAGTTATTAGTTCTCTTTGGGTGGCAAGTCTGAGTCCAATTGAGGTGTCAGTAGAGGTGGTTTTGCAACAAATTGATAAATTAGAGTACAAAGTCTCCAGGATCAGCTGCTATTCACCCAATAGTTCTGATGGAACTCAAATATGAAATTTCAGAACTAACAACTGTAGCATGTTAACCTATTGCTTAAACTAGCCTCTGAACCAGATGACTAGACGGTAGCTAATATAATGTTGATTTTTAAAGAAGGCTCCAGGGGTGATCCTGGCAATTACAGACTGCTATGCCTAACTTCAATACCAGGGAAATTGGTTGAAATTATAATAAAGGACAGAATTATTGGACACACAGATAAACACAATATGTTGGAAGGGTCAACATGGCTTTTTTAAAGGGAAATCGTGCCTCCTCAATCTATTAGAACTCTTTGAGGATGTAACAAGCATGTGGACAAGGTTGATCCAGTTGATGTAATATGCTTGGACTTTCAAAAAGCCTTTGACAAAGTCCCTCACCAAAGGCACTTAAGTAAACTAGGCAGTCATGGGATAAGAATGAAGGTCATCTTATAGATTAGTATCTGGTTAAAAAAATAGAAAACACAGGGTAGGAATAAATGATCATTTTTCAGAATCGAGAGAGGTAAATAGTGAGGTCCCCTAAGGATCTGTACTGGGACCTGTGCTGTTCAACATGTTCATAAATGGTCTGAAAAAGGAGCCGAGGTGGCAAAATTTGCAGATAATACAAAATTCTTCTTCGAGTGATTGTTCACGTCCATTACACATTAGGTGTACGCGCGCCGCGTGCACGGACGTCGGAAACTTTTTCCCTTAGCGGCTCCCGTCGGGCCGGCAGGGCCCCCTCCTTCCCGCCAGAGCGGCGCCCTGCTCTAGGGTATATATATCCCTGCCGACCCGACCCCTCCAGTTCCTTCTTACCGTCCGTGGCGGTGTTGGAACAACTCTGTCTCTCGTCTGAGAGTGTGTCCCTTAGCAATAGTCATTAGTGTTATTAGCAGTTATCAGTTAGTTTGTAGTAGTGTTGAGCTAGTAGTTAACAGCTCATTAGGGTACTTAGAGTCCCTGCCGTGGTTGTTTGTTCAACCCCGGCACCGGCCTGGGCTGTGGGGCATGCCGCACGCCCAAGGCTTCAAGGCTTGTGCCACGTGCCGCAAGCCTATGCCATTAAGCGACCCACATGCCTCGTGTCTCCGCTGCCTGGGGGAGGCTCACCAGAAAGAGCGCTGCAAGATCTGCAAGGCCTTCAAGCCTAGAACTAAGAAAGAAAGAGACTTTCGCCTTAAGCAGCTGCTCATGGAGACGGCGTTACAGCCCTCCACTTCGACGGCACCGTCTGCCTCCGTGCGAAGTGCCCCGGCATCGGTGCGGGAACCGGCGCCGGCGGGTCACCCGAAGCCCGCGGCACCGACCCAACGGGGTCATATACGACGCCGGTCGTCTTCGCCGGCAAAAGTGAAGGGCCAACCTAAGGCCCGAGGTCGCTCCCCGCACAAAAGGGCGGCACCGGCAAAAACCTCGAGTGCCCCTAAGGCCTGTACGGCCCCAGCACAGACCCCGGTAGTGGCTCCGGCGCCGAAAGGCCCGTCGAGCCCCGGGATGGGCGCATCGAGTGAGGATGAAGGGCTGGAGGAGCTCTTGGAACAGCCCTCCACTCCGGACACGTTTGAGGCAGCTAAGGACCTCATTGCATTGTCCGTTGAGGCCCCTACATGCGCTGAGGTCGCTCCGCCGAAGCTGCCACACAGAGGCAAGCCGGCGATGGTGCACCCATCACGGTCGCCATCTCGGCACCGTTCCGGGAACCGGTCCCGGTCGAGCTCCGCCTCGGCGGACTCCCGGTTACCCTCGGCGCAGGAAGCACCGCAGCAGTCGGGCTTCAATAAGCGGTCGGCACCGACTCAGCAACCCAGCACGAGTCGGCACCGCGAAGTGTCAGCGGTATGTTACCCGAGGCCGACCAGCCGTAGCCGTTCCCGGTCCCGTGATCGCCGGTACCGTTCCAGGTCCAGGTCGGCGAGACGCTATTCCAGGTCCTGGTCGAGGAGGCGCTACTCCCCAAACCCGGACCGGCACCATCCTACGGCTCCGCCGTGGCCTTCCAGGTCACCATCCGTGGTCTCGGGGACGGACTCTGACTGGTACGGCGGGTACGCCCATAGGTCGCAGGCCAGCAGGGACTATGGCCATTCTCAGTGGGGCCAGCCGAGCCAATGGCCATTCTGGACACCCTGGGCATACCACCAGCAAGGACCCCCATCGAGGGCCTCGAGATCTGGGCCATCGGGGTACCGATCCCGCTCCCCGCGGCACCGCCCGCCGTCGCATAAGGAGGCAACAATCTCTAGACCACCGGAGCGGGAAGGAGTGGACTCGGCACCGAGTACGGTTCCGTCCCAGTCCCACACTGCGGGTCAGGCCCCAGAGGAGCAACTGGTAGATGCCGGGTTGCAGGACAATGAGGATGGGCAAAAGGCCCCGACCTCTTCCTCCTCGCCAGACGAGGCAGTAGCGGGCACGATGGTGTCCGGCCCTCCCCCGATTGACCATCGGGTGCACCAAGACCTGCTTCGCAGGGTAGCCCTCAACCTGGGCCTGCAAGCGGAGGAGACCGTGGAACAGGAAGACCCCATGGTCGATATCCTGAGCCCGGAGGGCCCCTCTAGAGTCGCCCTCCCGATCATACGGACAGTACAGTCCAACGGCCTCCAGTGCACCGACTGCGAGAGGCGTGGAGAGGAAATACTTCGCCCCCTCTAGAGGGTTTGACTTCCTTTTTTTACACCCGTCGCCCTTGTTCGCTGGTGGTCTCGGCGGTCAACGAGAGAGAGCGTCATGGCCAGCAAGCTCCTGCCCCCAAGGGCAAGGAAGCTAAGCGACTGGACTTGTTCGGGAGGAAAGTCTATTCGTCTGGGGGCCTTCAACTAAGGATCGCCAATCAGCAGGCAATTCTGAACAGGCATAATTTTAACTCTTGGGCATCAGTCGCCAAGTTTAAGGACTCCCTCCCACCGGACGCGCATCAGGAGTTCACGGCCCTGGTGGACGAGGGGATGGCGGTGGCTAAGACCTCATTGCAGGCCTCCCTCGACTCCCTCGATCCAATCCCCCTCCCCCTCCATCGCGACCTAGTCACACAAGACAAAGGTCGCCTACTCCACCCGAACCTGTCTTCGCTACATCTCACGGCATGGTATCTCTCTGGCTGAACAATGCAGAACACAGGTGCTCTCACCGGGTTCAACAAATCCTCCTTAATAGTAGGAAGCCCTCTACAAGAGCGACCTACCTGGCAAAATGGAAAAGGTGCTCCCACTGGTGCGAGCCTCTACGCATACGGCCTTTACAAGCCTCAGTTCCATTAATCTTGGACTACCTACTGCACCTCAAGAATCAAGGCCTTGCGCCCGCCTCGATTAGAGTGCATTTAGCCGCTATTTCAGCTTTCCATCCAGGAGAGTTGGGAGTGTCAGTGTTCTCCAACCCCACAGTGGCCCGATTCCTTAAGGGGCTGGACAGGGTGTTTCCCTACTCGCGCTCGCCTGTCCCGGCGTGGAATCTGAACCTAGTCCTAACAAGACTCATGGGTCCCCCCTTTGAGCCCCTAGCCTCTTGCTCCCTCACGCACCTCTCGTGGAAGGTGGCGTTTCTCGTGGCCATCACGTCGGCCAGAAGGGTATCGGAATTGAGGGCCCTCACTTCGGAACCACCCTATACAGTGTTCCATAAGGATAAGGTGCAACTGAGGCCGCACCCCAAATTCCTTCCAAAAGTGGTATCGCAGTTTCACATGGGGCAGGACATTTGCCTACCGGTATTCTTTCCTAAACCCCATACGGACCCTCACCACCGCAGCCTACATACCCTGGATGTTCGAAGGGCGTTGGCATTCTACCTGGAGCGGACCAGGTCGTTCCGCAGAACACCTCAGCTGTTCATTGCTATTGCGGAACGTATGAAAGGCTTGCCTATCTCGACACAGCGCTTGTCGGCATGGATTGTGCATTGTATACGCACCTGTTATGGGCTCGCCAATGTTCCGGCCCCGGAGATCCGGGCCCACTCGACTAGGGCCCAAGCGTCCTCAACGGCCTTCTTGGCGCAGGTCCCTATCCAGGAGATCTGTAAGGCGGCCACCTGGTCGTCCGTACATACGTTCACAGCCCACTACGCGATCCATCATCAGGCCAGAGAGGACGCAATGGTCGGGCGGGCTGTGCTACAGTCAGTTGTACCTTGACTCCTACCCACCTCCAATGGTAAGCTTGGGAATCACCTAATGTGTAATGGACGTGAACAATCACTCGAAGAAGAAAGAACGGTTACTTACCTTCTGTAACTGTTGTTCTTCGAGATGTGTTGTTCACGTCCATTACACTTCCCACCCTCCTTCCCCTCTGTCGGAGTCTCCGGCAAGAAGGAACCGGAGGGGTCGGGTCGGCAGGGATATATATACCCTGGAGCGGGGCGCCGCTCTGGCGGGAAGGAAGGGGCCCTGCTGGCCCGACGGGAGCCGCTAAGGGGAAAAGTTTCCAACGTCCGTGCACGCGGCGCGCGTACACCTAATGTGTAATGGACGTGAACAACACATCTCGAAGAACAACAGTTACAGAAGGTAAGTAACCGTTCTTTACTCAAGATAGTTAAGTCCAAAGCTGACTGAAGATTTACAAGGGTATCTCATATAACTGGATGACTGGGCAACAAAATGGCAGATGAAATTCAACTTGGATAAATGAAAAGTAATGCGCATTGCAAAAAAATAATCCCAACTATATATACAAAATGTTGTGGTTTAAATTAGCTTTTATCACTCAAGACCTTGGAGTCATTGTGAATAGTTCTCTGTAAACATCTGGTCTATGTGCAGCAGCTGTCAGAAAAGCTAACAGCATGTTAGGAACCATTAGGAAAGGGATAGATAATAAGACAGTAAATATCATAATGCCACTATATAAATCCATGGTACACCCACACCTGGAATAGTGTGTGCAGTTCTGGTTGATCCATCTAAAAAAAGATTAGAATTAGAAAAGGTGCAGAGAAGGGCAACAAAAATGATTAGGGGTATGGAACAGCTTCCATACGAAGAAAGATTTAAAAAGACTAGGACTAATTAGTTTAGAAAAGAGATGACTAAGAGGAGCTATGATAGAGGTCTATAAAATCATGAGTGGTCGCGAGAAAGGGAATAGGGAAGTGTCACAGGGTGCTCCACTCACTGCTGTGCTGGCGCCTCCTCCTGATCACTCTGGGGATTAACACTTGAGGTCAATGCCCCTGTCTGTGGTTTGCACACCTTCGCTCTGCCTCTCCCTCTCTCTTGCAGCCCCTCTCTAAGCCCAGGGAACCACGGTGTCCTCTTTGTGACTATGTCCTCCGGCCGGGTCAGTCAGTGTTCTCCCGTCCCCCCGGGGTAGCAAAGACCCTTCTCCCTAGCAGTTCTAATCAGTCTTCCTTTCCATTGTCTCGGTGCCACTCCCTCAGTGGCTGGTAGGGGAACCGTGGCCCATGTTCTACTTCAGGTTCCAGTCCAGGGACAGTCCTCAGGAGTTCTTGGTTTTCTTCTACCAGCCCTCATTGCTCCTTCCCTGGACTGCTTCCTACTATTCCTTGTTTCCCCCCTATTCTAGGAGTACCAGCTCCAAAACTTCCTCCCTCTTTCCAGGGGGTGACTGCCCCTTTCCCAGTAGCCCCCTTCTATTGCCAGCTACCTGGTTTTATAGGCCCAGTCTGTTCCTGTCCAGCTGAGCCTGCTTTCAGTTAGCTCCCTGGCTCCTTCTCCAGGTCAGCCTATGGAGTTAATTGGCCTACTTGTCCATCTAAACGTCTGTCAGTTCTGTGTGGGATGGACTCTCTATCATAGGAAGTGTTATTTATCCCTTCACATAATACAAGAACTAGAGGTCATCTGCTGAAATTAATAGGCAGCAGGTTTAAAACAAACAACAAAAGGAAGTACTTCTTCACATAACACACAGTCAACCAGTGGAACTCATTGCCATTGGATGATGAGAAGGCCAAAAGTATAAGTGGGTTCAAAAAAGAATTAGCTAAGTTCATCAATGACAATTAGCTAAGTTGGTCAGGGACACAACCCCATGCTCCAGAAGTCCCTAGGCCTCCAACTGCCAAAAGCTGGGAATGTACGACAGGGTATGGATCTCTTGAAATTGCCCTGTTCTGTTCATTCCCTCAGAAGCACTTGGAATTGGCCACTGTCCAAAGACAGGACACTGGGCTAGAAGGACCATTGGTCTGACCCAGTATGGCAGTTCCTATGTTCTGTCCTGTCCAGTGTCCTGTCTATGTAAAGTTTTTTCTAATACTGATACCTCAATTTTCCTTAGCTCATTTTCATCTCATTTATATTAAATATATATATTTTTTTACCACCCTAAGCAATTCCTCACCCTCTTTGGTGTTATCCCCTTCAAATACATCTCTTGTAAAATTTTCTGGCCCCACTCAGTCTTCTTTCTGCTTTCAATAAAAGGATCTGGACAGATGATCATTAATTTGTGCCCTTCTTATTCCCTCAATTACTGTACTGTCTGTTATATCCTGGTGGAGAACGAAGATGCTGATGCTGTCATATGCATATGCTGTTATCACCTGCACAAATTGCTTTGCTACCACAATATAACAACTTCTCCATTGATTAGGCTAAGGACTGGGTGGGGTGGGGAGTGTGAGTGATATTTTCTGCTGTCAGCATGGGATATCTTCCTGCTATTAAGCAATAAGGGAGACAATTAAGAAAGCACTAAATACCATTTGTGAAAGATTAGAAAAGAAAGTTACCCTGTATACAGACTGCATGCTTTGTGATGCTGGCAGACCAGTTGCCAGCTCGTGCCAAGACCCCAGGTCTTACTGAACGCTGACAAATGCATAGCTGGAAACTAGTCTGGCCACCTGTGTGTTTGCATTGTTAAAACAGATGTTAAGTTTATAAGAATGTGTTTAGTGTTTGGACTTTGAAGTGCGTGTGAGTGGCTGCACGCATTAATCTCACTTATCATATCTGTACCCCATGTTATAAGGTAATATTTAAATATTTGCTTTGTAACTGGAAACATCCACAGTCAAGAGAGAAGCATTACCAAGTGTGAAATCCTGATTTTCCACAAGATCTGCCCAACAAAAGGCCTATAGATCAGGCTAAGATTGTTACGGAGATCACGAATCCATGACTCTTGTGACCTCCATGACATTTTCCACTTCAGCCCCAGGGCAGTTGGGCTGGAGCTGTCAGCCGGCGGGGCCCTGGAGCTCTGAGCTGTTGTGGGGGGACCCCGCAGCTCCGAGGCGCTGCGCATGGCGTAAGAAGAACCCCAAACTCCGAGGCACTGTGCCCGGTGTGGGAGGGGACCCTGGAGCTCCGAGATGGGGCCCCACAGCTCTGAGCCGCTGCAGGCATCTGGGGGACCCCACAGCTCCTAGCTGAGAATGATGTCAGGGGGACCCTGGAGCTCCCAGCCACAGCGGGTACTGGATCCCTTCGTCCCCTCCCACAACAGGGCTGGGGATCAGCCCCATTTTGTCACAGTTATTTGTAGTTAAAGTCAGGGACAGGTCACATGCTTCCATGAAATTTTGATTGTTTGATTGTTTTTTAGTAAAAGTCTATGACTTTTACTAAAAAAATAACCGTGACAAAATCTTAACCTTACCTATAGACACCAGACGAACCATTGTGGAACATCAGTGGACAAGACTTTGTTGATTGCTCCCGCTCCACCCCAAGGAAGAGGGGACATGCACAAACGCTTGTCCCATCACAGTTTGAACTCTGGGGGAAGGGAATGAAAATCTCTGACCACAAGGAACTGTGTTACAGTGCAGCTTGGAATTTGGAGAGGTCAATATTTCTAAGCTTAAGCAAGGGATCCCCAAGTTGCTTTGCTTGGATTAGACCTAAAGGGCAGATAGAGGTTGCATATTACAGCAGCTTCTATTACCTTTTGAAACCTAAGACTGTAACTCCTTTGTGTGTATATGTTTACCTGCTTTAACCTTGTAAATAACTATTATTTCTTTTTCCTAGTTAATAAATCTTTACTTAGTTTATTACACAATTGGCTACAGGCATTGGCTTTGGTGTGAGATCTGAGGTACAATAGATCTGGGATAAGTGACTGGCCCTTTTGGACTGGGAGTGACCTGAATATTGTGATTTTTGGTGTAAGGGACCATTTATCACAAAGGTGAGCTTGCCTGGATGGCATAGTGCCCAAGAGGACTGTCTGTGACTCCTTGTTAAGGCTGTTATAGTCCTTGAGGAGTTCACATTTGATACTTGGTTGGTGAAATCTAATTATAGGGTTTGTGCCCTGGTTTGTAACAGTCTGCCCAGAGATTGGTACCCATGTTCATAAATCATTTAAGAGAGCATTAAATACTATTTGTGAAAGACTAGAGAAGAAGGTTAACCCGTATACAGACTCTGTGCTTCATAAAAAGTTTTGCAAACACAAATGATTCAGACCTGTTCACTCCTGCAGACTCTTGTTTGTCATTGGAACTGAGAACTTGTATGACTTTAGTTCATTCCTTACGCTGACCCTGTTCTTGAAAATATGCTATGATGCCACACATGCATTTCTGATATTGCAATATTTCAATTTCCCAGACAGGTTGTAGAATACACAGTGAGTAAAGGTGACAGTACAAAATATGGCACTGTAGGATTAATATGGCATGCAAGTTAAAAGCTTGGTTAAAGGGTAGTAGGGCGGTGGGGGCTTGAGTTTTTTTTGTTTGTTTGCTTGTTTTTTGCTTTTTGAAAGTTTTTTTTTGTTTTGCTCTGAGATCAATGAAAACCTGAATTCTTTACCTTGTTTTTACCCTAAGACTAATATTGCAATCAGATTTATGGCAAAACAAACATCTGATATAATATACAGTAGAAGCAAGTTTCCAAGATCCATACATTCAACTGCCCTGTGAAACCTGTTACTAGTGGCATTAGGCAATAATTTACAGAGGTGACTTAACTTAGTAAAGTCCCCACCCTCAAACAGGTGTAGCAATGTAAGTATCAGTTTGTACTTCCTTGTTGCTATGATACTTTTAAGAAGCTACCATTCGCTTTGAATAGGGGGATAGAAATTTGTCAAATGAACTGATTCTTAGAGAGATTTCAGCACACTAACTCTTGTTTATGTGAAATGTGCAAATAGAGCTATTAAATAAATGTAACAACTTTTGAATCTGGTATGATGAACAATGTAATATTTTTAGTAATTATTAGATGGTTCTCCCCCCCCCCCCAGTTCTTCTGTGTATTTTTTCAAAGGTGTTGTGCTAATGACGACATACACAAATAATCAGCTAGTAGTTTTAGTTGAAGTATGTTAACTGATGAAGATGGTACCTCTTCCATGGGGACTTTACTTGGGTCATTTCACAAATGTAGCCTCAAAGGAGATGGCTTGCCATCTCCCGGGGTACTAAGGTATAGGACAGTTTCTGCCTTGGGATGATTTTAGCAATGTCAGTAAACGAATCCGTAAATGAAGAGGAAAGCTTTGAACATGACTGTGAAAATGAACACGGGAACACACAGAGGTTTCACAGTGAAAACCTTGATATCTGGGAAGAAGGTACTTTTTATGTTCAGTCTAAAATGTTTTATGCTAATAAAATAAGGCATGAAATAGTTAATTTAAAGTGAATTTAGAGATTTTTCAGGGTTTTAAATCACATCTAGAAACAGATTGCGGTTCATTGGTTGGTTCTTGTGAGTGAAGGTTGTCGAGAAACTGTACTATAAATTAAATCTAAATAAGATGAGTCTTAATTTTGTGGTTTTAAAAAAAAAAGTAAATATATTCAACAAATGTAGTTTGTCTAGCTCAAGTAGTAATTAGCTTTTAGAAATAAAAATTGACTTTGGAAATTCTTCTTTTCAAATATTTTTTCAACTACTTGTAGGTTAAATATTTTTGCTTTCCTCCCCACTTCCCTATGGCAGGTGTGTGGGTATGGGGGAGAAGAGCAGAGTTGTGTGTTTGTTTTATGGTTACTTACGGTGGGTCAATTTTAGAACAAATGCAAACTTCAGACTTAATTATGGAATCCTAAGTATGTAAATTAAAATGTAGTGTGTTCATATCTCAGGAACTTAAGTTTTTAAAAAGTTATTTGTGATGGAACATGCATTGCAATGCAAGACAATCAAGAAGGCATGCCGGTAGTTTGGAGAGGGAATGCTGATGATTGTGTTAGTGCTGTCATTGGATTTTCAGTCTTGGTTTCCTGGCTGCTATGGAGACAGCATATTTTGCCCCGGGACAGGAGACAGGAGGTAGACAGGGTGCGTCTTTGTCACTCAAGTGATCCCTCCAGCCAATTAAGCATTTGAACACTGCCTCATGTACTGTACTTGATACACTGAGCAAAACATATCATTGGTGTCATCTTACACGCTACAACATTCCCTCTGAAGCAGCAGCTTTATAGATGAATGCTGGCACTCCAAAGAACACTGTCCTGTCATGCTGTTGTCCAGAGACTGCAGGGGAGAACAACAGAGATTAAGGAGAAGAGTAGATTGAGTATGAAGAGAGTATTTTGTGGCCAGAATAATATTAACTGCGATGGCCACGAGGGTGGGGGATAAAGCAAGACCATCTTGTCAAACACTCTGGTTTGTTTAAAAGAAGTTTTTTTTAAAAAAGTTTCTCTTGAAATATTTTAAGGGCAAACATGGTAATGCTCCTGTTGCATGGGACTTCAATTTGTGTGTTTCATGTGTTGTTGTTTTTTTAATCAAGTATATGCCTCTTATGATGCAGTACCACCTCTTTGCCCACCATTTGAATAAACAACCCTCCCCCTTTGCTATCTGAAGTTGCAAGAATATGCTATGATATTCCTTCAAGTTGTGGACAAAAGGTGGTTTGTGTAAGAAAACATGGGTAAAAAAGGAGGCTTTAAAAGAACACATAAGTACCTGTGTAGTTTGTTAGAGAGGAGGCAGATGAGGACACAAGCACAAAATTCTACATCAAGAAGGAGAAACATCCAATTATTTCTTGCTAGTAAGCTGGCAGAAAAGGGAATCTGACAGATAATAGCCTATGTCTATGGGAACCGTTCACAGAGTGTTTGCTATGTATTCCAAATTTCCTTCATCATGTTAAGGACAGTGAGTGATAGAGAGAGGTGTCTGAGCGAAGGGTCTTTAGAGCTCCATTGCCCATCTGATTGAGAATGACAAGCAGAATGCTTCTGTTTGACTGTGTAGGTAATTTTGGTGTAGTGACTGATGTGGTTTATACAGCAATTTTTAGATGTTGTGATGAATTACCCTCATACCAGTTTCTGGTATACACCTCTACCTCGATATAACGCTGTCCTCAGAAGCCAAAAAATCTTACCACGTTATAGGTGAAACTGTGTTATATTGAACTTGCTTTAATCCACCGGAGTGCGCAGCTCCGCCCCCCCGGAGCACTGCTTTACCGCGTTATATCCGAATTCATGTTATATTGGGTAGCATTATATCGAAGTAGAGGTGTACTTAATAAGGACTAAAACTTGGCGCCAGTTTTATATGTTGGATATGTCTTGTTTTATGTACTGGGAGCAATTGGTTACATACACTCCAAAAACCTTCAGCTAGATGTAGACACAGTACAGTGATAATCATCAGCATGTTATTTGTATACTGTTACTTGTGGGACAACATATGTTCATTGTTCAGAAAGTGGGGAAGGGTTGAGAATATTTTGGTACTTCTCTGTGGGCTGACTACAGTGGAATTTTATGTAAATGAACATGGCTTATAGTGACTGTTCCAGCTTTTATAGATAGAAAACGAACTTCTAAAAGCCGGTCCCTCTTTTTGCTGATTTGTGAGCCCCTCACCTTATGCTATTCAATGGTCTGGCAGACTGGATCAAGCTTATTTTCAAACATAAGAGACAATTTCAAAACTTTTTCCATGTCATTTAGCTGCAGATAAAGATTGTTACCTGTTTGGGAGTGCCAGTTAGAGGCTATTATTATTACTACAGTATATATTATTTATGTAACAATCGCATCCAGAGGCCTGAGTCAGGATCATGGCATGTAGCAGGGCCACTGAGATAAATGCAGAACAAATCCATATCAAGCCAAGATTTTAAAAAATGACTAGTGATTTTGGAGGCAGTGATGTTGTTGGGCCCAGGTTGAGATCCTGTAAAGGGACCTGACTTTCAAACATTGAACACTCATATGCTGAAAACCCAGGCCCCATTAAGGAGTCTCAGGGTACATCTACACTACAGCGGGGAGTCGATTTAAGATACGCAAATTCAGCTACGTGAATAGCGTAGCTGAATTCGACGTATTGCAGCCGACTTACCCCGTTGTGAGGACGGCGGCAAAATCGACTTCTGCCGCTTTTTGTCGGCGGCGCTTACTACCACCTCCGCTGGTGGAGTTAGAGCGCCGATTCGGGGATCGATTGTCGCGTCCCGACGGGACGCGATAAATCGATCCCCGAGAGGTCGATTTCTACCCGCCGATTCAGGCGGGTAGTATAGACCAGACCTCAGGTTTGATCCTCAAATACTCAGGCACAGAAAATCACTTGTGGCTGCAGTCACTGCCCCAAAGAGCTGACAGTCTAAGAAGAGAATTGACATAGTTGGGGGAGGAATACAATCAAATTTATATACATTTGCAATTTTAAATCTTTTCAAAGAGATACCTAGGTGAAATAAATGCCCACTAACCCCATCTACCACTCAGGCCATTGTTTTTGGTTAATTTCTTACAGGTATTGAAGCGGGGATAGGTGTTTTTTACAGAAATTTGGAGGTTAGCAGGTTTAGGTCACTTCACAGAGAGCAATCCATGCCTAAGGGTCAGTGTATAAGGAGGTATGGAATTCTGTGAGAAGATTCATAAGTTGCAAGGCCAAAAGGGGACCACTGTGGTCATGTAGTCTGACCTCCTGTACAACACAGGACATAGAACTTCCCCAGACTAATTCCTAGAGCAGATCTTTTGGGAAATCATCCAATCCTGATTTTAAAATGGTCAGTGATGGAGAATCCACCTCACCCCTTGGTAAATTGTTCCAGTGCTTAAAGTATTTTAAAGCATTACCCTTGCTTTTAAAATGTATGCCTTATTGCCAGTCTGAATTTGTCTAGCTTCAACTTGCAGCCATTGGATCATGTTATACCTCTCTCTGCTATATTGAAGAGCCCATTATTAAATATTCCCCTTGTAGGTACTTAAAGACCGATCAAGTTACCCTTTAACTCTTTCTTTGTTAGACTCAAAGAGCTGAATCTATTTTGTTTATCACTAGAAGGCATGTTTTTAAATCCTTTAATCATTCTCACGGCTCTTATCTGAACCCTCTCTAATCTATCAACATCCTTCCTGAATTGTGGGCCCCAGAACTGGACACAGTATTCCAGCAGCAGTTTCACCAGTTTCAAATACAGAGGTAAAATAACCTCTCTACTCAGACTCAAGATTTCCCTATTTATGCTTCCTGGGATTGCATTAATTTTTTTAGCCACAGCATCACACTGGGAGTCCATGTTCAGCTGATTATTCACCAGTCTCCAAATCTTTTTCAGAGTCACTGCACCCCAGGATAGAGTCTGGCATCCTATAAGTATGGCCCACATTCCTTGGTCCTGGATGTATATATTTACATTTAATCATATTAAAATATATATAGTTTGCTTGGGCCCAGTTTACCAAGCGATCCAGATCGCTCTGAATCAGTGACCTGTCCTCTTCATTATTTACCACTCCTCCAATTTTTGTGTCATTTGCAAATTTTATCAGTGATTTTTTTTTCTTCCAAGCCATTGATAAAAATATTAAATAGTATAGAGCCAAGAACCAATACCTCCAGGACCCTAATGGAAACAGACCCCTCAATGGCATTTCTCGGATTACAGTTACATATTGAGACCTATTAGTTAGCCGGTTTTTAATCCATTTAGAGTGTGCCATGTTAATTTTAAATCATTCTGATATTTTATTCAGAATGTCATGTGGCACCAAGTCAAATGCCTTACGGAAGTATAAGTATATTACATCAACACTGTTACCTTTATCAACCAAACTTATAATCTCATTTAAAAAAAAAACCTACTCTCAATGTAGTAGAGGAAAACTCTTCCAATGCATCCCCTGCCTTAGGGGGGACTCTACAAAATGGCTACCATCTCACACTTTTGTGCTCCCATGGCCTAATTGTTTCCCAAACCTTTCGCCTGTTTAAGCATGAATAATATAACACATCATTAGTTTGCTGTATTTGAGACCTTAATATTGGAGCCTCCATGGAGCCAAGCTGTTAGAACACTCTGTGGGTGAACTGTGGTTGTAAGCTCCCTTTAAACCACATCAAAAAAAGATTCTGTCTGTCTGTCTTCCATAAACCCATACTGATTGGATTAATTACATTATCCTCCTTTAGTTTATTATTAATCAAGTCCCTTATCAGTCTTTCCATTATCTTGCCTGGGTTCAATGACAGGCTAACAGGCCTGTAATTACCTGGAACGTCCTATTTATCCTTTTAAAAATTGGCACAACATCCGCTTTCAGCTTTTTATATTCATTACTATCAACTTCCCTTTTCTTCCGTTTGTTTTATGTATACAGAATTGTTTTTTTACAGCTGCCTTCACTTCCCCTCTAAACCAGGTTTTTAACCAGCACAGCCTCCTTCCTCAATTGTGGGATTGTGGCTTTTTGGGCATTATAGTAAGGTGTTCTTAAATTATTCCCAGTTATCATTCACATTTGTCTGAGTAAGTTCTTTTTCCCAGCTGATATGGCTCATACATGACCAACTAATAAGGCTGGAGGCATTGGGGGAGCAGAAGCAGCAGCAGCAGCAAGTTGTGGACAATGCTGAAAGAGTCTAGAGTGGATAAATAGGAAGGAGGGGTAGAGTTGTGAAGGGCCTTGATGGTGAGGACAAGAAGCCTGCACTTAATGAAGGTGAAATGGTTTAGAAAGTAGAAAGGATTCATATGCACGTGATGTGGCCAGAGTGGTGTGCAAGAAAGAGGATCTTAGCAACTGCATTTTGTCTGGACCTGAGGTGGATGATTGGGCTGTAGGAAGGGTAGAGAGGAGGAGTCTAGGATAGTCAAGACCCAGTTGATGAGGCCTTGGACAAGAGTTTTGGCTCTTTGGGTGTAAGGAAGAGAATAGATCTCAAATGTTATCATGGAAGAACTGACACAACCTAGATGTTGGGGTAAGAGAGAGTCAGGTGGTGATGAATCCCAGGTTGGCCAGTCTGAGTGCCAGGGAACATTGCGGTGGTATCAAAAGTAACTGAGAATAGGGAGAATTGTGAAGGATATCCAGGATGAGATATCAGAGAGAGGGGTCATGAGTGGACAGGTAACTTGAGTGTCATCATCCAGGAGCAGCTGAGATGGTTCAGAGGGAAGATGTGATTGGAGAATAGGAAAGGGTCAAGACCTTAAGACCTCCATGGATTGTGGGACATGGGAGGAAGAGGATTCATTGAAGGAGTGATCACAAAGACAGGAGAATAAACCTGGATCGATGGAATCAGGAACCAAGAGCGGACAAGATTTCAGAGAGAAATGTATGATTGTCAGTGTCAAACAAGACATAGGTTGAGAAAGATGAGGATGGAGTACAAGGATTTAGCTAGGGAAAAACCTGGGAGAGCAGTTTCAGTATAGTGGAGGAGGTCCAGAATGGTGCTAGAGGAGAAGAATATTAGACAATGGTTCTAAAGGGTGCATCCAGTAAGGTTAGTGGTGAAGGGAGATGGGAGCAGTAGTTGGAGAGACAAGTGGCATCAAGGGAACACAATTGTTTTTGTGGAGGAGGGGAGGCTAGGGCATGCTAGTGATGGGGAAGAGTCCAGAAGAAAATAAAAGATGCAGAGGAGCGAGAGTGAGAAAGCAAGTGGATCAAGGGAGATGGGGTTAAGAGACAGGTAGAGAGCAGAGCAGAAATCTGTGTCGGTGATGGGTGAGAAAGAGGAAACATTTCTGGAAGAGACAAGGAAGGAAGCTGATCTTTAGTGTGAAAAAGTCAGTACAATCTTGTACGGAGAGGAAGGGAGGAGAGATGCGGGAATGTTTCTAGAAGGGAGGCAAAAATAGCAAAATAAGTGGGTGTGAGGGAATCAGGGGGCTGGAAAACCAGACATCTGACTGACCTGTTTGGTATTAAAATGCCTTGCAGAACTTGCTGTTCTTGTGCAGGTCTGATTTGAGAAGTTTCATTGTTTTATGGACCTGGGTCATTTGGATGTAACTGTCCAAATTAGAGGTTTCCCAAATCAGTTTCCATAAACAGGATTCCACTCTAGTTTTGAAGACCTGAGCAATTGGAAACTGAGGGCTTGGCTTCACTATCGTGGAGATCAGTGCTGTTGCAATCGATGCTGTGGGTGTCGATTTAGCAGGTCTAGTGAAGACCTGCTAAATTGATGGCAGAGCGCTCTCCAGTAGACTCTGGTACTCCAACTCCCTGAGAAGAGTAAGGTAGGTTGACCGGAGACCATCTCCTGTCGACACAGTGTAGTGAAGACACCGCAGTAAGTCGACCTAAGCTACGTCGACCCCAGCTATGTTATTCACATAGCTGGAGTAACGTAATTTAGGTCGACTTACCCCAGTAGTGTAGACAAGGCCTGAGTTCCAAACTGAGAAGTCAGTACAAGCAGAGCCACCTTTTGTCCTCCCATGAATCCTCCTTATCTTGTTAATCTTGCTCCTGTGGCTGTTGTCAAAGTTACTTCAGCCTTCTGGACTTGACATTAATGAGAGAAGCAAGGGAGAGACATTCAGGATGACTGTCTTTGTTGAGTTCTGTGATTCTCTATGTAGTAGAGGAAAACTCTTCCAGTGCATATCCTGCCTTAGGGGAACGCTACAAAATGGCTACCATCTCTTTGCGTGCCCCCTTCCCCGTGCCCTAATTGTTTCCCAAACCTTTCACCTGTTTAAGAATGAATAATATAACACATCATTAGTTTGCTGTATTTGAGATCTTAATATTGGAGCCTCCTGGAGACAAGCTGTTTGAACACACTGTGTGTAAACTGTGGTTGTAAACTCCCTTTAAACCACATCTTAGGTGGAAAAATTAGAACTTCTACAAATTTCAGAGGAAGAAATAATTGCTCCTTAGTATAAAATTGCATTGTAAACTGCACAATTAGACTGTCAGCAAGCATAGAATGTGATTATTATTTTGTTTTATTTTGACCTGTGTGTTGGTGGTATTACTTATAGAATTTGTAACTTAGAGGGAAAAAATAGCTGCTGTATCTACTTGCTGACTGTGACTTGACAATGGCTAGGCAGTTGATGTGCTGTGACCACAGTTTTATTACACTAATAGTTTTTTCACTGCCACGTGGTGATCTCCCCTACTGTTATATCCACCTATTACCTCTTGTCTTGTACTTTGATTCTAAGCATTTTGAGGCAGTTATTCTCTTTGTTATGTGGGTGCATGGT
The DNA here is from genome assembly GCF_011386835.1 of Chrysemys picta bellii. Lineage (NCBI taxonomy): Eukaryota > Metazoa > Chordata > Testudines > Emydidae > Chrysemys > Chrysemys picta. Next base: position 85,943,875 of record NC_088792.1, read on the forward strand.
GCCTTGAACAATGGAACCCTGAACACTAATGGATGTCTCTAAGGACTACCACAATACAAATATTTATTATTAATAATAATAATAATGTTTTTCTAAGCAGCGAATGACTGGCTTGCAGCATTTCAGGGGTGGGAAGTGTTTTTGTCCAATGATAAGAGTTTTGTTTTGTTGTAGATTTAAGTTATATATATTGAGCATTGTCACTAGGCATGATACTATACAAGCACTGAGGAAGACCATTCCTTCGCCTAAGGACTTCGTAATGAAAAACGGTGGTGAATTAGGATGTTGAGGGAAAGGAAGCAGAAAAGTATATGCAGGAAATGAGAGAAGTGAGGCTGTAGAACCTGTTAGGTGCATATGTTCTATTTATTTTGACTTGTAACATCACACACAAATGTGCATCCAGAGCTCTGTGCACCCATGACAATCTTTGAAAATATGCAGCTATACAAGTATACTCATTCAGTCACTCCCCCGAAAACATGCCCTGACAACTGCAGAATTGAAGCAACCAGCCTCACCAATTTCCCTCTTCCTTAAAAGTTACGGAGAAAAGTCGAGTTTTGCAGTGTATAAAGGCTTGTTGACGGCATCTAATGGCTGTTTTGGATCAAAATGGGGGACGACAGTGAATTTCCATAGATAGGATCACTGAGATTGAGTTGCAAAGGATATATACATGGCAGGGCTTGAAAAATCCCACGTCCACTCCTTCACGAGAATGAGAAGCTTTCTCTGGGCACTGTTGGGACCTAAGCTGTCTACTCCTGTAGAATTTAAGATTCAATTTTAAAAAGTGTTTCTACCCTTCAGTTTGCAAAAATAACCTTTAAAGAGTGAAATTAATGTAAACCAATGTAGTGTTGTGCTTCTGAGTTTATTCCAGTGCCTCTGTTGCTGCTTATTTGCCAAGCAGTAGCAGAGTGTAACTGAACACAGTTTGACTGTTGCTATGTAAACACCGTGTGCAGCATTTATAATGGTCAGGAATCACCTTCAGGCTTCTGCTGTTTTGAGAAGCTCTGAGCAGCAGCAAGTGGCTTTGGAGCTGTTCTTGAGGGAGGACCTCTCAAAAACAGATGCAGGAAGAGGAATAGAATAGCATAGACCATCCTACCTCCCAGGAGTCAGAGGAGAGAGGGTGTGAGAGAGAACAAGAGACAGAAAGTTTCTTGACTTTTCCAGCAACTAGAAGGAGATGTAGCTTAAAATTTACCAGACACCCAGCCTCCAGAGGTTCAGAGATGGACAGCACTCTATTATTGTTAATAATTAATAAGAATAATTGTATTAGGGCTGTGTCTAAAGGCCCCAAATGGAACTGGAGCCTCATTATGTTAGACTCTTTGCAAACATGTCAGATGGCATGCTGCTACCTGTCCCAAAGCTCACAGTCTAATTCAAGACAAAAGGTACCAAGTCAGTTTACCCTGGGCATAATCTTAGTCCCCTTCCATTTCCCAGCAACTGGAATTGGGAATGTGAGGATTGAGGAAAGAGCAGGTTGGCTTCCTCAGCAGCCCTTTATTCTTCCCTCTCTCCTTTCTTTTAAAATCTTCCTCAAACTATTAGATATTTGGTAAATTTTCCAAGCCCTGTCAGATAGTGTACTAGATGGAGATTTTGATATAAAGAATAAAGTACACATCTTCCTTCTGACATGCTTGAGAATGCAAATACCTCAGGCACCCCACCCTAATTAAAGATTCAAGCCCTGTCTTTACTGGGCATTGCTCCTTCCTTCTGAGTTATTGCATGTCCAAAACCTGGTCTCCTGGGGACTTTACCATTTATTAGTCTTTTAACGCCCCTGAAAGAAACATTGACACATACAGCCACATCCTCTTTTAAATTGGTATAAAATGTGGGAGAATATGAAGTTTTTGGGTTGTGTTTTAGAGCCTGTGCATGACAGGAATTCATGATCTCTATTGCAATTACTATATGTACATTTCATTATATGCATGTGAAACCCCCACAACTAAAACACAGCCCCAATGATTTTCATTAATCTGAGTCTGAGAGTATGTCTGTGATCTTCATGTATTTACATTTTTTGTGACACATAATAATGTTGTATTAAATCGTTGTCACCAGGATCCAAAGATGTTTTCTAAGCAACTGCCAACATTTTGTACATAATTCTTTTTGTTCTTGGAATCCTGTGATTTCTTTTTCCTCACTTGAGTGACCATTTTATTGCCTAATATTCCTCTAACTCTGAATTGAGAGGTCTGAATTGCATTTGACTTGGATATTATGATTGTGTACTCACAGACATCACCCCCTCCCTATCATGCTGCTGATTTGCCAGTGTGGAAGAGGAGGTCAGTAATTATGCGCTGTGGGTTTTATATTACAGTGCACTGTCCTTCATTTGCCCTTTTCATATGGTTACAATAGTGTTAGAAGGCTAGTGTTCAACAGGAACTGGAACAAGCCAGATACCATATTCATTAGGGCAATATACTTTTAATTTACATATCTCATTGGCTAAAGCATAAAGTCAGGAGAAGTTTGTGTAATCAAAATATCTTTTTCTGTTCCCATCAGGCTTCTGTTTGTATTTGGTTCATGGCTTTGTTTTTTTTCTCTTGTTGAAGCAATTAGTTTTATATTAATCCTCTAATGTTCCTCCCCTCTATGATGATACCAATTTCTTTAGCTTTTGTGACTGTAGTCTCCAATCTATTGAAGCGTGTCAGTACATTTGTAACCTTGCTGTTATATTCAAAGTCAAATTTCTTATCCAAAGCAGCAATCCTTGTTAAATGTATTGTTTTAATCAATATTTCTCTAAAGGCTTTAGTTTATCCTACATGGTGGTTCAGCTGGGTGTGAGGTTTCTGGAAGGGGATTAACTAAAACGGTAATGCTGCAGCCTTCGAGGTTGGGTCTTTGACTGGAGTCTCGGGCCTGAATTTTCGTTTAGACTGGCTATTAAGAGAACTCAAATTGCACTTTGAAGGCCCTTAACACTGTCCAGAGTGATGTAACAGAGACTTCATCTAAATTTTGGTGGTTGCTCATATTTAATGAGGCCATAAAGCCATTGGTGATCAAGTTTATTATTATTATTTTTTTTTAAACATTCTTTGTTCTTTGAGACCATTGTGATAGCTTCTGGGACGTATTACCTGCTGTCAAAATTTTTTATATATATATATATACACACACACACACACACACACACACATATATAAAATTATATATTATATAATATATATATGTATAAATTCAAAGGGAAGGTTGGGCTTTGACTATCCCGTATCTATTTGGGTGTTAAGACATTTATTGAAAATGATAGATTTTGATTTGTGTGTGCAAAAGACTGTTTCAGTCATGCATTGCGTGACTTTAATTGTCTTGACATTGCTGCTTAATAGCAAAAAGTGCTGATATCCTGCTTTTAAAGGTTGTGTAGTACCTAGTTCTTAAGAAATAGTTGAGTTAGCAACTGCACGTAACAGCCCTTATCAACCTTTCTCCCAGTCAAATGACCTTGCTCAGTCCATGGGAACACCACACTGTTATCTACTTGTTTGGGTTTTATCAAGATGATAATAGTTTTGCGGTCACTAGGGTGGTGTCATGTCACCTTCGTCACAAACGGTGGCAGTGTTAGTGTTAGTAATGACAATCCCAAACATTAATTTACCAACATTGCTGAGGGAAAGTTATAGCCAAGGAAACTGTGTATGAACAGTTGTTTGGGATAATAAAATGTTGGTCTGTGTCAGTAGTTACAGTTGGCATTTTAGATGTTGATTTATGTATTATCGTGTTGGAAACTGTTTTTATGGTTACATTAAACCTCTTTATGAATGGACATTTAAAGTTACGTAGTTAATGCAAATCTCTTTTCTTTCTGTCATGTTTTCATGAAAAATTCTCTGTGCAATGATTACCCCAGTTTCCTGCTTCCTCTATGCTCCTGATTTTCGCAAGTTAAAATATTTCTTGGCAGAAAACAGTTGGTTTCTGCAAACATGTAGTTTGTAAATGCAGCATGTTTATGTTTACACTGTAGCATATATTCATTCTGTGTTTCATTTTTATTCTCTTATCTAATCAGTTTTTTGGGGGTGTAAATTTCTGGCTATAAGCTTTTAGTTAACACTTGCTAACTTTTTAATTAGGTTTAGAGTAGTGTAAGCTAAAATCCCTGATAGTGCAAAATTTCTGCAGGCAGTCCTATGGAGTTCACTGGGATTGCTTACAAGGCTAAAAGTTAAGCATGTACCTAAATATTTACAGGATTTGGTCCTAAAATGCTTTGACATTCTGGGTTGGTAAGGCAACAGGATGCCTAATCAGCTACTATTTTTATTCATTGGTGTATATCAGTTGTTGTCAGTTGTATGCCACCTAATCTGTGGCGTCAGGTTTAACCACACAGCATGCAATTATTTTAAAGTAATTTGGACTTGATTTCTTTATACTGAGTTAACCACCTTAGAACAATATCGCCCAAACTGTGCATCAGCCGTAATTGAAACTCTGTCAAAGATAAATCCACTTGTGAAGAATAGTTGCCTTACAGCAGTCTCCTCTGCAGAAATCAATGTAATCAACTAATATAGCTCTGTATTAACAGTCCCTTTTTTCCAGAATGGAATGTTTAAGCCATAAAAACATTGGTGGAGGGAAAAGGAGTTCATACGGGTAAAACAGGAGCTGCTGACCTTTTTTACAAATTTATTTGTGTTATGTTTAGAAATCTCAATATCTCTGAGACTCAACCAAGGTCACTATGTCTCCTTCAAGAAAAAGTCATGCTGTCAGACAAAAATTTTCCCAAATTATTCAGCAGGGTAATAACACTGGTTTTATTTAAGTGTGTCACATCCATTTCAGTTATGAATTGCTTTAAATAGTAATACAACAGTCTGTGACATGCTTTAGTTACCAGATACATTACAAGGGCTATTATATTTAGGTCATTCAGAATCAGAATTGTGTATATATTTTATATGCACTATGCAGTCTTATATGATAGAGCCCAGTTTTGCCAGCCTCACACAGAGCAGTATCTTCTATGAGCTGTCCCGTTGGTTCTACTTCAATAGGGACTAATGGAATAAGACATGGCTCAATGTAAAGGTGACACAATGAGCCTTTGTGCATTTTGTTTGTTTGTTTTTACTTAAAATGTTTTTGCATTGAGTTTATAGTACTCATTCATTGATTCTCTCTTAATGGTTTGAGAAATTTATAAAGTTTTGTTGTGACTCCATCTTCCCCCTTAGACTTGCAAGACACACTTAAAAAAAATTTTTTTTTCCAATTTGCATTTAATCAAAAGTAAATTTAACTGTTTTACACAGAAAATTCCAGGTTTGAGGCTCTGAATTTGTTTGTGTTGAACAGTTTAATATGTATGGACTTTAAAAACACTTCAGATTGATCATAAGGCCTTTAAAATTCCTAGGATTACAGTATATACAGGACCTGAAAAAAAATTGGCAAAAGCAAATGCCTGCTACAAAACAGAAATGCCAATCTTCTCAGTTCAATTTTGAAACACTAAAGATGAAATTTTTTTCTTGTTGAGTTCATTGTTTTCATAGTTCTTAATGTTTCCCAAAACTTAAAATAATTCAGTTAGCAGATATAATTTAGATTAATTTTAGGATTAAAGTTTGATTCTTAATTTAGTTTAGTTTGAGTGGCAGATGTAATAAATTTACGTGTCTTGTTTTCCAACAGTTTTATGTGCTGAAAGAGTGGGCCAGATGACTAAAACATACAATGACATAGATGCTGTTACACGACTTCTAGAAGAGGCAAGTATTCTTTTACACAGCTGTTCACTTTATGACAAAGACGTAACATAGATTGTGAAAGAATCTGTGTTGATAGAAATTGCCTGATTTGTTTTCAGTCATGGTGAAACAAATATTATAAATGCACAGTCACTACATCTCATTGGTAAGGGACATACCTTTATTAATAAAAGGTACTTAGTTTGTTTACATCATTTGTACAAATTCACCACGTGTTCATACATAGCTAAAGCAGATTTATCTCACTATTGCCAGAATAGAAAAAGTGACATACCATACTGAATGATGTGAGGAAAAAAGTTAAGGTTTACATGAAATCATGATGTTGGCGGGGGGAGAGGGGAAGTGAGAGTGTATTTTTGTTTTCCAAATATGCACAGTATTATAAATGTTTTTTTTAAACTAGAGCACATAAAGCTCGCAAGTCTATTTATTGTTTATATTATTTATAATATTTATTATTGATATCTCCGTGTTTATAATCTTTAGGAAAATATGTAGTTACCAATTGATAAACAAACCTCTCCTCCTCTCCCATGTACTTTTCTCTGCCCTGCCTCCAAGTTTTTCTTTATTGCATTCTGGTGCCTTTATATTTATATACCCACCATAATATATGGCCATTAATTTATTGTGATTGAGGCTAAACGTTTCAAGTAATAGCAGAGAGAGAAAAATGACCTACAGGATAAAATTTTTGTACTCACTAAATATCCTAATGACTTAATATTAATTGATCAAAATGAACTCTATTTTTAAAGTATCAGAGGGGTAGCCGTGTTAGTCTGGATCTGTAAAAAGCAACAGAGAGTCCTGTGGCAGACTACATCTGTTAGTCTTAAAGGTGCCACAGGACTCTCTATTTTTAAAGTAAATGTAAGCAAATATTTTTGGAAATTATGTTTGCAAGGCATTATTCAGATGAAGACTAACAATGCGGTCTTTGTCCTTGACAGTTTAGAACTTAAATCTTAGTATTTTGGTCTGCGTCATATTGTGGTAATGCTGCATTTGTTTCACACTACAAAGCTCTCTTAGTACAGCAGACCCATTTCATGCAGTGCTAACCCAAAATACCTGAACTGGTGCATTCTTTGACCGCGAAGCTGCAAAGGAATAAGCGTGAGCGCAAGTGCCTGCATTAGTGTATCTTGGTTGTAGAATTGAGGCCTTTGGTTATGCTTTCACCTGAAATCTTTAAAAACAGTTTCCTATGTACTATTCATGTTAAACCCCAGATACTTCACTTACAATGATTATATCTGTAGCACGCCAATGATAACTGTTTTAATTACTCTTGTATTATGCATACATGTCATGCTCTTTTTGCTTATTCATTTGCTTAGATTCATTTGCATGGTTTTGTAAGCAGGTATTGTATCCATCTGGAAACTTACAAATATCCCCTGGTTTTCTTTGAATATGAAAATTTCTTAAATTCTCTCCTAGCCCTAGAGGCACGTGGTTTTGTTTGTTTACATAGGGCTGTAGCCAACACAAAATCATTTGTGTGCCTGGTGGCTGTTCTGAGGTGGTAGTTCCTTCCATCACCCCTTCTAGTAGTGGCAGAGCTGGTCATTCTGCATCTGCCCAAGCCTGTCTCCTCCCTGAGTCCACAAAGCTTGATTTCTATAGAGCTGTAGCAGTCTAGCCCCTGTGAACAGTGTGGGATGCACTGAGCCAACAGTCTAAAGCAGAGGGAGTTCTTTCCTCTCTGTCTGGTTGTTAAAGAGGCCATGTGACCTGACAATGGTGCATCTTTTGCTAAATTCTCTAATGTTGCTCAGTGAGAGAATATATGAGGCTCATTGAGCCAAAGTTTCTTGTTAAATCTCTTTTTCTCATACGCACATGTGTGGGCATACGCTCCTCTCCCGCAAATGGTGACCATAAGGAGGGACCTCTCCAATTCGATCTGACAAGTCACAGTATCTGTGTGTATTTATCCTTCACAATCTTTAATGTATTTATCCTCACTCCTGGGAGGTAGGGAAGTGCTATTATCCCCATAATTCCAAATTGAGACCCAAAAGGTATGTCCACACTGCAATTAAAAACCCATGGCTGGCCCGTGCCAGGTGGCTTAGGTTTAAGGGGCTGTTTAATTGCAATGTAGATGTTCGGGCATCGGCTCTGGGATCCACAGGGCTCTTCCTTCCTCTCTGTAGTTTTATCTGCTGCAAATATTTTTCTTTTTCATTTTGACCTTGTACAGTGGGCCAGCTGTATATGCTGGCCTATTACACACCATTAGCATATTTTGTATGGCCTTCTGGAACTTCCATGGTCTGGAAGGCCCATGCATAATTTTGGCTGGATAGGGCCCTTGGTTTCTAATGCAAAAGTAGACTTAGCTTGACATATTGGAAATCACTTAGAGACAGCACTACCAGATCTGCAAACTATCTTAAATTATTTAAGAATTATATCAGCACTGGTAATTGCTATCTACTTTTCTACTCTTCTACTGCATGGAGACACTTGAAATACATGACATTATTGTGAACCCATGTCACTGGCAATGAATCACTAGCTTCTTTTCATAGACTTTGTCTTTATCATCCATATTACAGTCAATAAATGTTAGTAATAATGAGTGTGATACTTGTCAGCCAAAATAAACAAGCACACAATAGCTACTTTTAGCAATAAACTGAAAGGGATAAGTTTAGTTCTCAGAGGAAGGAACTGAGCAAGAGGAGAGAAGGATATACAAGGAAATTGGCACTATTACTGCACGTAGACTTTTACAAATGTAACACAGTAAAAATGCATCTTGGTAATTCAAAATCCTATAAGTGCTGCAAAGTTGACACCCTAAATTCATTGCCCTGTCCAAAAGGGCTCACTCTCTAATGCCTTGGTCCTGCTTATACTTGGGCATGTGTTTTACATCAATTGGGACTACTTCTGTTTAATGTTAGGCATGTGCATTAGCAGGATCAGGTCCCCAATCTGTAGTATATTTAGCATGGTTTACTGTCCACACAGGGTAGGGCTGGTCCTGTGTGTGTGTGTGAGCAAGGGAGGAGAGGGCGTAGAGAACCTCCTCCTGTAACCGTGGGCACTTGGATGGAGGAAGCGGGATGTCTTTAGACTTGTGTGACTGATGGGCTAGCCAACCCTGGGGAGGGGAGGGGCATGCTAACAGAGCTGGCCCAATCCAGGGGGATGGTAATGCACATTACACCCTTTCAAAAGGTGGTATGACTGTTATATCTGAGTTCTTTCATCCAGGGTTTTTGCCACCCCAAGAGGCGGGGCGGGGGGGAAGCCGCGATTGCAATTGCATTCCGGCGGCAGCTTCACCACGCCGCTTTCTTCTTTGGCGGGAATTCGGTGGCAGGTGCTTCTCTCTGAGAGGGACTTGCTGCCGAACAGCCCGACGTGCCGCCCCAAGCACCTGCTTGCTGGGCTGGTGCCTGGAGCCGGCCCTGCTTTCATCTCCAGGAGTTCCTTCAGAGCCCCCACAGGCATGTTGGCTGGATCAACTCCCTCTAAGGTCTGGTCTACACTTTAACCTCCCAATTCGAACTAAGGTACGCAACTTCAGCTACGTGAATAACGTAGCTGAAGTCGACGTACCTTAGTTCGAACTTACCGTGGTCCAGATGCAGCAGGCAGGCTCCCCCGTCGAGTCCGCGTACTCCTCGCGCCGAGCAGGATTACCGGAGTCGACGGGGAGCACTTCTGGGTTTGATTTATCGCGTCCAGACAAGACATGATAAATCGAACCCAGAAGTTCGATTGCCTGCCACCGAACCAGCGCGTAAGTATAGACAAGCCCTAAGTATACCACTTGTATCCCTATCTGAGTGCAGGAGGCAGTGACTTAAAGCTATAGTTTGGCCTACCTTCTTTAGTCACCTCTATTTCTGAAGCTATCAAAAGATAGTATAATGCACATTCACAACTGCTGCGTAAATTTTACACTTACTAGAATTTGTTTTCAAATGGAGCAGAGGAGAAACTGAGAAGCACGTTAGCATATCCAAGTGTATTCTGTCTGCTTATATCTGTGCTTTGCTGTGCTTTCAGAGCTCTTAAAATATAATCTGTAATGCTCCCTGCAAGCGCTCTACCAAAAGGTGCAAAGAAAAAATTGCATGGTTACTGACAGTAATTTTTCAAATAGAATAAAAGAGCTGGAATTAGATTTGCTTCAGTTAACATTTTTACATTACAGTAAGGCTATGCTTTCATTTGTACGGTTCATTAACTGTACATGTCAATTTTTCTGGATTATGTAGGTGTAGTCTAAGCAGGAATAGGACAAGAAAATGAGCAAAAATTGTTGGTTTCTTTGTTTTTGAAGACTATTCATTCTTTCCTTTTTTCTAGCACAGATTTAACCTTTTTTGACATGGGAGAACCAGTTATTTTCTAAGTGAACAAAAACATTGGAAATCAATGTTCTTTTCTTACCCTTTTACAGAAAGAGCGGGATTTAGAATTAGCTGCTCGAATTGGCCAGTCATTGTTAAAGAAGAATAAATCACTAACCGAGAGAAATGAATTCCTTGAGGAGCAAGTAGAGCATATCAGGGAAGAGGTAAGGTCATACACATGTGTACTGTCTCTACACCTAATGATGCTGCGGGTCCAGAAAAACTCTTCTCTCTAGCTTTAGCTTGTGTGTAGTTAACTTTCTGATTACTTGTGTATAGGATGCCAATCTGAACGATAACGATTCTAATAGAATATTGTACAAAGTTCATTCTATAAATATGATTGATGAGATCATTTGGCCTACAGGGCTCAAAAAAATAAAAAAGGGAAATTTTAAGAAAACTATGGGCCATTCGATTTTGCTCCACCTCAGGCTAAATTCTTTGCTTAAACATATTTGTCCCTATTTTATTTTGTTTCATCCCCCCGCACTTTCCTCAAACCCCATTTTGACCTTATTCACCTCCTTTCCCTACATTTCCTTCCCCCCCTCTTTCTTTCCAATATTTTCCTCTCACTTCTCTAGCTCCCTTTTTACCTAGGTTCATTGCTTGCACTTCTCTTTCCACAATATTCAGCTTTTTTTTCTTTTGTTTCTTCTCCCCCCATATCTCAGTGATTATCACATCTCTGTTTGTTTCTCTCCTTTCCCACCTGTAAGAGATTATTTTTCATTTCCCCCCCCAAAAAATCTTCTTTTCTGTATTCAAGCTGATTTCCGTTTTTAAATAAAATCACTTAAATGCCGAACCTGCTCCCCTACTGCAGATGAACATAAACATCATACCACTCTATTTAAGATGTATTATTCATATAAAGTGAGATTTTTAGTAGTCCACGATCACTAAAATCATGTGCATTGTACTTTCTGTACCCCTCTGGTATCATGCCTCTTTAACATACCCAGCTTCATATCCATCAGGTGCTTGGGTGGCTCAGGATAAATTACTGTGTGGGTTCTATGACATGATGAATGATGCTTCTTCGACATATGGTCTGCTTCAGAAAGCAGCCAAGTTACTTGTTGGGTTAAAGAAATAGATATTAAACAGAACTAATGGTTTGGGACTTAGTATCGCCCATCTAGATTTGTTAAAACCTTCTGGTTTATGGTGCAGTGGTTTTGCTATTTTTCAGTAAAATGTGGAAGAATCTGGGGGTGTATGTGTATGTACGAAGGTTTTTGTGATATGTATGTGTGTATATTACAGTTTTGGATAGCAATAGTAATGTGTTAGGTTCTTTGTATACATATTGTGTGTCTGTGTATAGGATGACATGGTGCAGGTCATCCCAAATGAGTGCTGATTTAAAAAAATAAATAACACCATAGAACACTATAATGTATATTGTATGTGCTATATATGAAGTATTATAAACATATTTGAGAAATGTTGAGAGTTCTGAAAATTATCTTCAGTATTATTTATTGCATCTCCCTGAGTAGAGAGCCAGATTAACTAAAAATGTCACAATGCAACGTCTGTTAGTTTGCTGCCTTGAAGAGCTAAAAGTGAGTTCTGGGTCCCTCCTAGAAACACTTGGTGACCTTGAGCTGAATCGTGCCCATCCTGGGCCTCTTGCGGGTGCACTTCTTGGGGGAAGATTAAGAAAGGTTGAGAAATTCCACAGTTGGTGGGAGGGGTTGAAAACAGGTTGGTTTTTAGAAAATGCTTGTTTATGGAAGCTTCTCTGGGATTTGTGATGTTAGGGTAAATCTGAGCAATGCTATAATGAGCAAGTTGTGGGTGAGGCAGTTACAGGTGCATGATGCATGGAAATACACCCAATATATGGAGGTGATCTCTATGGGAGAAATTCCAAAGCAGGTGACAAATGAATTACTCACTCACCTTTGACAGCATTGCCAGTTTGGCTGCGTTATTAACAGCTTTCTTATACAAAAAATGTCATGATTCATCTAGGAAATTGCCAGCTTCCCGGTGGGACCAATGATATTAGGGTTTAAAGTCATAACACTTTTGTGTGTAGAAAATCTGAGGTGAGTTTTAGTAGGTTTTGATATTTCCTCTGAGTCCTGTTCAGTTGGGCGTCATGATAACTAAGGCAACTGACTTTGCAGTCAGAGGGATACAATATATAGTCCCTATAAATTTCTTTTAAACATTCCTAAAATAGTGCAGCATATGACACATACAACATACCTGATGGTGGTGTATGATATATAGATTTTATTGGCACTTTTATGGGATGACGTGGCTTCTTTACTCATGGGTAGTGCAGCCATTCCATATTCATGTTAATAGTCTTTGTGCCACACCATCATGTATCCTCAGTTTATTCCATGGCTCTTCATTTGATACACGTGTTGCCTTTACATCAACATGTAGATTTTGTATTTTCAAACCTGTATATCATTGTGAGGAATAGACTCTGATCATGTTCTGATGAAAACTGTGACTTTAACCCACATGTTTCAGGCCAGTTTTTCTCTTTATATTGTCTCTTACTTGCCCTTCTGATGAAATACCAATGTCTCCTTCACCTGCAACAAGCTGCTTTTGTGTGATCACTTCAAAACAGTTTGAATTTCATTTTTCCTTCTGTCAAGAGGACAGAGCCCTTTCCTTCCCAGTCTTATCTAATTGCTACTAATTTCTACCCTGTACAACTCTTTCCAGTAGTACTAAATTATGAAAACTGAGACTCAGACCTACTGTTTGGCACTAGAGAACAAAAGGTGAGTGCACTGAAGCAAAATGCTGTACTGTATGTCGGTGCACTTTAGTCACCGGGTACCTGCTGTTTTGGAAGTATTTTACTAAAGTCTTCAATGTTGTATTGGACAAATTCTCTTGATTACAAATTGCGTTGACTGCGGAAATAACTGTTCAACCTTTAGGTAGCACAAATGAGTGTAGCTTCCCAAGTAAAGCCTGCCCACCCAGTGCTGTGTTGTAGTGTTTAAAAATTAAGGATGCTGCAGCTTCAAGATCAAAATTTCTGTCCTTTTGCTGAAATATGACATTACCATGTACAACCTAATCCTGCCTGCTTTGAAATCTGATCTAAGAGCCAGAGTAAAGTGAACTGTCAGTCTAGGATAGAGTGGAAGGAGATTGTTGGATTTTTGCTCTTCCTAGTTATTCTGGGTTATTTTATTTACTTTATTTAACCCTAAACTTCTTTCCTGTTCTAGTCATCTCTGTTGTGTGCTCCTGCAGCAGCTAATGCAGTGCTAGCTAACTCACCCTCCGTGGGGACTGTCAGCCCAGTGACCAGCAGTTTATGGTCACTCTTAAACAGTAGAGCTTTGTAATTTTCATTTAATTGCTAGATATTACACTTGAGTTAGTGTTTGATGTTTGCTAAAGCTCAGTGTTTGGTGGGTTGAGCCCACCACACTCATTTCCAGACTGTTTTTCATCAGAGCTAGTTTTCATTTCCTCTTTTACAGTCAGAAGGGGGGAAAATACTACTCTGAAATAAGACTTTTAATCCACTAGAGCAAAAGGTAACATATGAAAGATAAGATGATCTCTATCTAGTTAATGAATAAAATATGTGATGTAATTGATGTTTTCATGTTAATAAATACTTAGTCCTACAGTGTTGGAGAAATAATGGGCTTCATCCTGCAAACTGTTGCTCGTGGTTAGTGGATCTCTCATCTGAGTGAGGACTTATAAAATGGGTTTTGGATTTTAGATTGTTTCTGCAGAGCTGGCAATTAGGAAGAAAAAATCTACACCTTTTCCTAAAATGAGCACATTTGATAGAGTAAGATATAATAAGCATGGGATTCTATGATACCACTTCTATAGAATCACTTTTCAGAGTCAAAGTGCACTCAGAAGCTAATAGTTCTTTGCAGTCTATGCAGCACTGATGTAATGTGCACCCTATGACAAAACCCACTAAACGGTGGATCTGCTACATTCTGCACCAACTAAAACTTGAGTGGTGTCGAAAGGTAACCCTACATGGAGAGAATTATGATAATCCAGTCTGAAAGTCACAAAGGCAGGGATAATGGTGGCCAGGACCATGTCCAAGTGAAATGGTTATAATCACTGTGTCAGATGCAGCAGAAAAGAAATGCTAGGCCTGATTTACAACTGCTTTACTCCATTGAAATCAATGGAGTAATGTTGGTGTAAACCTGGGACGGTGAATCAGACTCATGGAGTGAAATGACAGACCATTTGCCTCTCTTGTTTCCTTTAATAGCAGTGGGTAATTGGATTCTTGCTTTCTTTAAAAAGAAAGGGGAAAAAAATCAAATGACTGTTTAAAGATTTTTCAAGAAGTAAAAATTGTTTCCAGTCCATTCATCAGAGTGGTACAGTGGGCTCTTGACTAGTCTGAAGGAAACATATGAAAGATGAAAAACAAATTGATTTAATTATTAAAAATATAAATATGTTTAGAAGGGAAGTGATAGATTTACGCTCTTTTTTGCTCAGGTTTCTCAGTTGCGCCATGAACTGTCCATGAAGGATGAGCTGCTTCAGTTTTATACCAGTGCTGCTGAAGAAAGTGAGCCAGAGTCCATCTGCTCAACACCGTAAGTTATCAGATCAGTTCACTTTTCCTGAATCTGAACCTTCCAGGGATAATAGCAGGAAGTTTAAGAGCAGTGTTGATACCCTTGAGGGTGGCAAAATTAATCCTGAATGGAATAAAGCTACATTCATAACTTAAACCTCCAACTTGCGCCGCACATTTTCATTTGTTAATGTTTGTATTGGAGTAACTGAACTGATTTGAATGTGGGGAGGGAAGGAAAAAGGAGGACAGGAGGACAGTGGCATATGATACCATAGGCTACTCTAACTCACATTGGGGCTGGCATAGACCACCCCAGAGGATCAGTGAGCCACCTGGCATGTACCTCCCCACCATACCATCTTTCTGTCTGCAGGGGAAAATCTGGCCAAGTGATGGAAGACTAACCTCCATACTCACATTGCTTTGGCTGGCAAAGACTTGAGGCATTGCTAAAATATGGTGCACTGTTTGACAGCAGAGGGAGGGGATAACGCATGGATTACAGTCTTCTCTGGACAGTTACCTGTCTGAGCAGCACGGCAGACTTTGAGGAGACTGCCTGCCCTTGTCCACTTGTCTGCAGAGTTATTGCAGCATTCAGGTGGAGCATGTGCAACGTGATTCATGAAGCTATTGTATTATTTTTTGTAAGTCTGCATCTGAAGGTTGCTTTCTTCCTAATATCTGTGGATGAATAGCTTTCCCACAGGAAGTGGGAGGAATAAGGAAAATTGTCATGGTTACTTTTAAAATTAGATGAAAATGTGTGTTGTCACAAATAACTTAAAGTGAAAAGTCTGAATTTCACACAGCTCTGGTTGTTATGGGACCTCTGTTAAGCCTTTTCCCATTTGTCATTTCCAAGGTTTCAAGTAAAATGGGCCTAAAGTAAATGTTAATGGTTATGTTACCAGGTTGAAGAGGAATGAGTCTTCCTCCTCCGTCCAGAACTATTTTCACTTGGATTCTCTTCAAAAGAAACTTAAGGACCTTGAAGAGGAGAATGTTGTGCTTAGATCAGAGGTGAAATCACTCCCTTGTATACTTTGTTTTTAATAATTGCAGCCCTGCTTCCCTCTCCCTTTGAAAACCAGTGCTCTGCTGATGATTGTTAAATAAATATTCTTAATGGAAACCCTCATAGGGGAGGGCTATCTTACATAACAGATCCCCTTGTAATATAGCAAATCACCAATTTTGATCTTAAAATAGTGTTAAGAGTCCAACTGAAACCTATACATTTCAGGAAATTCAGAGCAAAGGCTTCATGTGGAGGGGACAACATAGTTCTATAAGCGTGTTAGGGGACAGTATTATAGCCTAAAACCTGAGCGGGTCACGCAGACTGAAAACAAAAATGGTGTTAGAACATGGCTGACCCTTGCTGTACCTGCAGGTTGGCATAGGATCCTTAACCCATACCAGTGTTAGCAATAGGCACAAATGTCTTACCTAAGTATAGAGAGAGGCAGTATTACCTTAAACTCTAAATGGCCTTAATTTGTGGGTTTCAAATCAGGCCTTTAACATTATTTTAACATTGTTTTTTGTGGATTCATATTTTTCCTTTTATTTTGGGACTGTTCAAAAGAATAAAAAACATATATGTGGGTTGATGGAGTCCGTCAGAGTTAATATATGTTCACTGTGACGGCCACGTACCAGATAAGTAATTACATTTGTGATTTGTCAATGCAGTTTTTGAACTTACAATATTTGGGGATATGTTATAATTTGCGAACTCTCATTGGTGTTTAGATGAAATACCATTCTCAGATTCACAAATTCATTAACTTTCCATTACAAATGTAAGTCACTCTTTTATAAAGTATGTTTTGATCAATGTGCAGTCTACTTCACCTTTATTATGAAAACACCCAGGGAAGATAAGTAGTGTAAATATTATGTTGTGGGTATTGTGAGGGTAATTAAGGTGGGGCTGGAAGTGAAAGTCTTCTGGCTTCAGGGGTTATAAAAGAACACTTTACACTTAAGTCCAATTGCGTAGCCAATGCTTTGGATGAAATGTAACATATAGTGTTTAATTTAAACATGTAATATCTTCATCTATTTTAGAGATCTCAAAACGTATCTGTTCAGGTGATCAATTTATACACTGTGCACTCCCTGCATGTGGTTTCGGTCATCTTCATTCCTGTTAAAATAGTGACACCTAGTGGGTGCAAATTTCTGCATCAAATCTGTGGATGCTGAATGTTCATTTGGACCCTTTTTTTTTTTTAAAAGAACAACAGGAGTATTTGTGGCACCTTAGAGACTAACAAATTTATTAGAGCAAAAGCTTATGCTCTAATAAATTTGTTAGTCTCTAAGGTGCCACAAGTACTCCTGTTGTTCTTTTTGCGGATACAGACTAACACGGCTGCTACTCTGAAACCTTTTTTTTTTAGAGATTGAGGGGAGACAAGGGGAGTTGGGGTTTTCTCACTGTCTTCCTGGAGTTGCGATTTGAAAAAAGGATTTGCTTTTTTGAAGCAAATGGAAACACTACAACAGATTAGAAAACAACCAAGATGCTAATGTGCCATATTTTGATGTGGACCTTTTGAACAGGCCTGTCAGCTGAAGACTGAAACAATTACTTACGAAGAGAAAGAACAGCAGCTTGTAAATGACTGTGTGAAAGAGCTGAGTATGTCCTTTTTTTTCTTCTCCTTTTTCACATCTGACGTTGTGTTCAGTGTTGTTGTAGCCATGTCGGTCCCAGGATATTAGAGAGACAAGGTGGGTGAGATAATATCTTTTATTGGATCAACTTCTGTTGGTGAGAGAGACAAGCTTTTGAGGTACACAAAGCTCTTTCTCAGGTCTGGGAAACAGATCTAAGGAACAGCACTGTGTAGCTCAAAAGCTTACCTCTTATCACTAACAGAAGTGAGTCCGATAAAAGATATTACCTCATCCACCCTGTCTCTGTAATTATTGTGTTCAGCCATATTTAGGTTGAGCTGTAAATTCATAAATGAGTCATTTAAATGAATCATTTACCCTGTGGTCCTTCATTTCCTTACAAGTATTATCTGTCTGTCTTTTAAGACTGGTCATGAGAAGAGAAACAAAAAACTAAAAGTCCCTGCATTCTTGTCACTTTTCTACCTTTACTTTATGAAATAATGTACGAGAAAGGCAGAGCCATCTTTCAGCCTGTCAGCTTCACATTTCATATTGGAATTACATCACTTAAGACCACATTTAATGTCAAGATAATTCAGCTTTAAGTACAAGTCCTTGAACTAAAATGTAACATTAGAATATATCTACAGTATCCACATGGGCCATCAATGAAGACATAATGATCAGGCATTGAAAGAGATGGAAACTTTCAGATGATTTATTAGTAGGCTTGGCAGAATTTCATTTTTTTTTATAGTTTCAGTGGATAATATTAATAACACCAATGTTTACTTGTAAGCATTTTATCCATTTTAAATTTTCACAGTTGTGTGAAATTATGAGTTTTAAGTTTTGGTTTTTTATTTAAATGTTCAGAGTTGGAAGTAAATATGGAGGAGTCAGAGAATTATTTAACGACGTTGAGGTTAAAAAAATTAAAGCTTTATGAACCATTAAACACAAACTATCAACATCACATGTCAAAATATAAAAAATAAATACAATTAAATCAACAAATCAGACCTGTTTTTAGTATTGATTCACTAGTCCATTTGTAACAAGCGTAATTCAAAAGTCGAAATCACTAGATTCTGACTCTTAAGTTTTCAAGCAGCATTTTTCTTTCTTTGCCTGTCCGTAAATTTGGATTATTGTCGATGGAAATATTTTTTCATTGGTTAGTATGTGTACAGTGAAATGGACATTTACTCATAGAAGTCTCATCTTTCCAATCCTACTTAGGTGCCAATGCACAACAGACAATTTAGGCTTAAAGAAAATGTGCATAATATTTTTTATTTAAAGATACTTTTCTTCCTCTTAGTGAGTGAGGCTAGGTGAATACATTAGCATTTCTTCCCTGTGGTTAACACGAAAATACCAGTTCAGCTTTATTATGATATATGTAGAGGTAGCCAAAGTGCAGCTCATTGAGTTCCACAGTAACTGCTTGAACTTGATGGAGCAGTGTGTGCTGGGATTTGCAGTTTCTCTGGGCCACACCTGTGTATTATCGATGACAGCTGCTGCATTTTGTTCCATTTAATTTAAATTAAGTGCAGCCTTCAGGTTCCTGACAGGCTGACAGTGTCGCCTCTGCTGGCAAAGTTTGGATGTTCCAGTCTTAAAGGACTAAATTCTCTAAATATGTTCTTACTTTTCTATCAGTTGAAGCATCAGGCTCAAAGAACTTAAAACACAGCAGGAGTTAAACCATTAGGATCACAAGTTTATGCATGAAATAACGCTATTTTCAGACATTCTAAAACTTCTTGAATGAAGTTGAACTGGATCTCATTTACTGCACAGTTAGTAGGAAAGTAGCCATGAAATTAGGCATAAAGCAAACTTTTCATTAACGATAATTTCCACTGCAAGACACTAAAAAAATGCCTTAATCTTAGAAATGTAGGACGGGATGGGACCTCAATAGGTCATGTAGTCTAGTGCCTTGCACTGAGGCAGGACTAAGTACTATGTAGACCAGGGGTCAGCAACCTGTGGCACACATGCCAAAAGTGGCACGTGAGCCGATTTTTAGTGGCACTCTGCTGCCAGCCGGAGTCCTGGCCACCGGCCCCACTCAGCCCGCTGCCTGCCTGGATGAAGGGAACCCTCGGCCGGCAGTGGGCTGAGCGGGGCTGGCGGACCCCAGCTGGCAGGGGCCGGCAGACAGGACCCCAGACCAGGATCGGGCTGAGCCGCTCAACCCGCTCCAGTCTGGGGTTCTGGCCACCGGCCCCGCTCAGCCCACTCCCAGTCTGGGGTTCTGGCCACCGGCCCCCCTCAGCCCGCTCCCAGTCTGGGTTTCTGGCCACCGGCCCCACTCAGCCCGCTCCCAGTCTGGGGTTCCGTCCGCCGGCCCCACTCAGCCCGCTGATGGTCTGGGATACCGGCTGCTGGCCCCACTCAGCCCACAGTCAGTTTGGAGTTCTGGCCACTGGCCCTGTGCCAGCCAGGTTCCTGGCCCCGCTCAGCCCACTGCCAGCCTGGGATACCAGCCGCCGGCCCCGCTCACCTCGTTGCACTATTATTTACTTTACATACAATAATAGTTTAGTTATATAATATAGACTTATAGAGAGAGACCTTCTAAAAATGTTAAAATGTATTACTGGCATGCGAAACCTTAAATTACAGTGAATAAATGAAGACTTGGCACCCCACTTCTGAAAGGTTGCTGACCCCTGATCTAGACCATACCAGACAGGTGTTTGACTAATCTGTTCTTAAAAAGCTCCAATAATCGCGATTCCACAACCTCCTTAGGTAATTTGTTCCAGTCCTTAACAACCCTGACAGTTAGGAAGTTCTTCCTAATGTCTGACCTAAATCTCTTGCTGCAATTTAATCTAATGTACCCATCTTTCTGTTGTTGAGAAAGATAGGTTTGACCTGGCTGTTTAACGTGTTTGAATGTTACAATGAAACCCAGTTACAGTGAAATAGAATGAAAGTTTCGAATTTTCAGTGCATTTCAATGTGCAAACAATTTTACAGTGAATCTTACTATTGAACTTTACTGTTTCTATCACAGTTTAACATACTGCCTTGGTACACCATCTTCACTGTATTTGCAAGATGTCAGTTTTGCCCACAATAGGAAATCTTGTTAGCAAGTATACAGCCCACATTGCAGCATCGGTTCTCTATATTTTTTAATATTTTTGTTGTTGTTGTTGTTACTTTCTCAAAGAGACATTATCTTTCCGTGTTTTGGAAAAAGATTCTGCTGCATTAAGCAACATTCTTCAGAAAATTCCTCTTTTTATAGACAGTGGGCGTTGAGTTGTGATTGCTTCTCTCTTGTTAAAGGGGATGCAAACATCCAGATTTCCAGTATCTCGGAGGAGTTAGCAAAGAAAACTGAAGATGCTGCCCGGCAACAGGAAGAGATCACCCATCTTCTTTCTCAGATAGTTGATCTACAGAAAAAGGCAAAATCTGTAAGCAATAATGTTTGTTACACCCTCAGGAATTTTTCCTTTCTCTCCCATGTGTGGCAGTCTTGTTTGACTTAAATCTCTTGCATGGTCATTTTTTAATGTAAAAAGCAGACCTGCCTTTAAGGTTTTTCTTATAGAAAGATATGGATACCTGATTTACCCATTTCATATTAAATATAATTCATCAAAAACAATGGTTAAATTCATCTTGAGTAATTAGAGGTGATATTCTGACATTGATTTCAGCAGGGTAGGATTTCACCGTAGCTGTTTCAGATAGAGGATATCCATTGATTTCCCAGAGCCTAGATGTGAATTTCGGAGGAGAGAAATATTTTAATAGTGGATGCAGTCTCATGACCGTTTAGCCAATACAGATACATATATAATATAAATGTCCCACAAGAAGGAGAGTGGGAGAATTTCACTATTCACATAATTAAGAGCTGTCCTGGAAAAAAACATGTAATCCTTGTATTAGTATGTCTACCACTGTTTGGTGTATTTTAGTGTGCAGTCGAAAATGAAGAACTTGTCCAGCATTTGGGAGCAGCTAAAGATGCCCAGCGTCAGCTCACGGCAGAAGTAAGTATCATGAGTAATACTAGAATGATTTGGTAATAGGACAGCAGCTTTTCACTTCTAAATTACCAGTTTAATCCAACCAAGACTGCTAATGACAAAAAAAGCTTTTGGCCCCTAATGAAATGAGGTCTTGGTCCCAGTCCATTTCTCGATGGAGCAATGTATTCCTCTCAGACAGGTCCCTGTTCCCATAAACATATGTACAAGTGTGTCCGCGAGCACACACAATTGACATGAAATGGCGATCTTGTTAGCCATCTCGGAAAAACAAGGATTGAAATGGGGTAGGAGGTATAACTAACGTCTGCACCTATCGTGGTTGGCACCTTTAGGTTATGGGATAGGTCTGTTAGCAGAGTGAGGGACAACCTGGGGAAATTTGCATTTACTGTACTCACAAAGAACAATCCAAAATTGTCGATCAGTTACCTCTCATGGGCACTACATTCACATACAAAAAGTGTGTGTTTAAAAAAAAAAAAAAAAAAAGCTAAAGGAGACTATTTAAATATTAGATTAACATATAATGTAAGTATGGAAAACTGTCTTAGGCCAGGTCTACACTAACCCCCTAATTCGAACTAAGGTACGGAACTTCAGCTACGTGAATAATGTAGCCGAAGTTCGAAGTACCTTAGTTCGAACTTACCTTGGTCCACACTCGGCAGGCAGGCTCCCCCGTCGACTCCGCGGTACTCCTCTTGCCGAGCTGGAGTACCGCAGTCGACGGCGAGCACTTCCGGGTTCGACTTATCGCGTCCAGACTAGACGCGATAAGTCGAACCCAGAAGTTCGATTGCCAGCCGCCGAACTAGCGGGTAAGTGTAGCCAAGGCCTTAGAGTGGCCTTGATTTAAGATTGTGTATAAATACTTTAGAACACTAAAAATCTCATTAAAATATTCTTTATCTCTTATAGTTTTTGCCATTATAGTTGCTATACTTGTTGCATATGCATTCCATATGCCCAAATAATAATATCTAGTTATTGCAATTTACGTATAAATATAGCATTTGTTCTCTTTTTAAACAGTTTCCCACCCTCAGTAGTTAAAGTCATTGTGGCACTTGCAGGGCAATTGCGCGGCCCACAGTGTGTTGGAATCTTTCTGACTATGCTTGTTACAGTTGCGGGAGCTGGAAGACAAGTATGCAGAGTGCATGGAAATGCTTCATGAGGCGCAGGAGGAGCTGAAGAACCTTCGGAACAAGACGATGCCAAATGCCATATCACGTCGCTACCACTCGCTAGGCCTCTTCCCCATGGTGAGAAGATGTTTAAATGTGCTAGTACAGTGCCAAGCGTAATGGGTTTATGATCAGTGTGAAACCTCAAAGCACTACTACAATACATAATGAAAAAAAATAATGAAAAAAAAACACTACATAAACATTTTCCAGAGCAATTTTGCTCTGTTACAGTGGTATGGATCTCTGAAGTAATTCCATTGATGTCAGTGGCACAGATTTACCGAATGACTGCAGTGAAGATGTGTGAAAGTTGCACCAGTGTAACTAAGCAGCAGAATCTGGCTCTGTCATTTTCTCCATTTCTCACTGTTTCTCCATTTCCCACTGTCGAGAGAGAGCAATAAAAAACTTCTTGTGACTAGAGCATCTTCGTACACTCATAGTAGATCCCCAGTAAAGTTTGTAGTTTGCTTTTCTTACATTCCCTTTTTAATATCCAGTATGGGCCAATTTAAAACACATTTAAGATCCAGGTCTCCTCAAATACAACTGGTTATTGTACAAATGCAGCTGGTAGCTGCTTGTGAAATGCATGAGCTAAGAAGGAGTTGTATACTTTGTTAATTTTTTTTTTCAAATGATTAATTGGTCAGGGAAAAGAAAGTCACTTAGGATGTTGGATGTTAAGCATTTAATGGACTTGGGGACTTACTAGCATTTAACTAAGTAATAATAAAAATTTGGTCCATTTCAGGAGATTAGTATCCAGTTGTAAAGACTTGATGGCCCAAAGTGCAGCCCAGAGCTTTTAAACACTGCTGAGACACTAATAACCTTGGAAACACATTGTGCCAAGGTAGTCATTACAATTTTATAAGCAGAACATTAAAAAAAGAAAACCTATGAATATATTCTAGTTTTAGCGTGTGAAAGAAAAAGTGGGGGGGAAATCCACCCACTCTACTATTAAATATGTAATGACTTGTACATGAAGGGAAGCATGATTTTATGCCAGAAATACAGGTCTGGAAGTCAGGAGATGTAGGTTCTGTTATCACCTATACACATACATTTTCTTGGCATCTTTGAGCAAGTCACTTAACCTCCCTGTACCTCCATTTCCTTCTCATCTTCTCTACCCTGCAGTGGTTCTGTGATGCCATTTGCAATAATGTTTGTAAAGCACTCATCCGATGGTAGGCACTATAGAAGTACAAATAGTAATTATTATTTGTTATTACATCGGCCATTCATATTTTTTGCTTAGTCTCCCAACACTGAAATCTGTTTTTAATTTTAGAACTTCTTTTCTTGCTAGAAATATTACTAAATTGTGGGAATATTAATTTCATGATATGACAAGAGTTTGTTTGTTTTTGATAGGACTCTTTGGCAGCAGAGATAGAAGGATCAATGCGAAAAGAACTGCAGCTGGATGAACCAGACTCTCCTGACGTAACGTAGGTTCAATACAATTGGCTCCTATATTCTGTGTTTAAAAAAAAAAAAAAAGTCGATGCAGTTGATTTTATCCAAAATGTATTACCATTTGATAGAAGAATAATGACCCCAGGGTGAAATGAAGACTCTTTCAAAATGCAGTTCCTAGTAGAACTGCTGTCCACATCACAAAAATTGTCATCGCTGTAGATGCTTGCTTGTTTTTCCAAGAAAAGACAGTAGGCCTGGAAGCTGAGCTGCCCTCTCATCCCAGGGTTGAGGAACATTGACATCGTGGCTTGGGGAAGCTTTCACTGTTGTGGATAAAGGACTCTCATCTTCAATTTTGCTGTCTTACATTTTTCAGTAGTGCTAAACCTATATTTAAAAAAGAGAAATTTAAAAATAAGGCAGTCTTTTAATGAAACATGGAGCCATTAAATCATTTTTTCTCCAGAAAGGTTGCAGGCTGAAAGCATGACTTGTCAGTTGTGCCATGCGTTTTGAATGGGTGCATTTAACATGTTTCCTCATTTTCCTGTTTCATTCTAAATGTGAAGTTTACAAGGGTCCTGCACTATAAGAGCCTTTTTAATACAATCGATACAACCATGCCATTTGATAGAACACTTTAGATGACCTGGTGCATGATAATACAATTTGGGCTTGCCTGTGTAGACCTGATTTAAATTGTGTTAAAACCACTTCACAGATTTCTACAGATCAGGTAAAAAGGTTGCAACATTCTTTGGTCTCATCTACATAGGCAAGACCAAAGTGTTTAATAACACTGCCACCTGGTACTGTAAAATCTGCTATGTAAATTTGCCCTAAGAGTTCTTGTAAACTTCTCTTTGTTGGTCTTGTGGAAGATGAGAGTAAATAGCTAAATTGGAGGTTTGGAAGGAAATGTTTGGTGTCTTGCCCATAATCATTGGGCACGGGCAGGAGTGGAAACCTATTGCCTGCTTGGTGTTTTTTTGTAGGTCCCCCTGAAAGAAGGTATGACACGATCTGAGCTTTTAATAATATATTTCCCTCTGAAATTATTGCTTTAATTCTTATGTGATGGAAATGTGTATACTGAGACAGGGAGTGAAAGGGATAATCTTGAACTGTTACCCTATTAGACTTGCCTGAGTAATGATTTGGGGTGAGTCACTTGGGCCCCTCTCTTCACTAGGGAGTAATAGCAGAAATTCCCATCAGTGTGCTGACTGATTGCGCATCTCAAGTGAGAGTCTTCATGACGAGGCCTCAGCACATTCTGGCATTTTTCCCTCCCACATCCATTAAACCTGTTAAGAGTGGTAGCAGCAGTGATAATATATTTAGCTAAAATTCACACTGTAAACAAGATCTTGGTTTGCGGTGAGGTGAGTGCAGCACTGCTGTTCGTTCCAGAGCCTAAATCCATTGTAGACCAAGGTTGGTACCACTTGACAGAAAAGAAAAGGCCTTGTCAACTGATGTAAATTATATATAATCTCCACCAAATTTAACCAGCCTACACTTTTATAAATAGGTGAGGTAATTTGAAGTAAACTAATGTTAATTAGGAGAACCTGATAGATCTGTATCCTGACTTAGCCTGAGCTCTCCAAAGAAGGGGGAGATGGTGGAAGATGAAGCCCTGATTCAACAGAACACTTAATTTCAGTACTTTAAGTGCACTTTGAGTCTGAGCCTATAAGCACAAATGAAGCTTGAACAAAATGATGTCACATGTTTCTCATACAAACTCCATGGGACCTGATTCTTCCCACACACTGATGTAACTCCACTGAGGCCTGACTTACATTTGTTTGAATGAAAAGAGACTCAAGCTCCATTAGTATAGATGTCGCCCCCCCAAAATAAGTGTGTAGGTCTTATTTAATGTATACTTCATCCACAGATTCTTACTGCATGTAATTAATGTTTTGTGCCACCACTACCAACCCCCTCCAGCTATTTGTCAGTGAAATAGTATCTGTATTATCCATTCTGTCTTTTTACATTCCCTCTGTTGTATGTTTGCCCTTGTTAATAGTGAACAAAAAAAGGCAAAAAATCCTCTTGGATAACCTCACGCTATTTTAGAGGTGCTCACAGTTTTGTGAGATACTTAAGGCATGTTATTGTAGAGCTTCTGTACTAAGGACACAGCTGTTCAATACTCACCAATTGGACAAACAAATATGAATCATAACAAAGAACTCATGTGAATCTCCTGATTAATTATTATACCCTTGCAATCTAACTATGGAAAATGGAAGCTGGGGTGGGGGGGAGGGGATGAATGGGGGGCTCCATAAGTGTGTAGTCTGAGTGCTGGTTGAACCATGTGCTGGGGCCTCTTGTGACATGCCACCTGCGGTAGAACAGGTTTATTTTTTTAATCTCTCAAAACTTTCCCCCCTTATTTTACTCTTGAATGAAAACAGTTATAAAGTCAGGAGGACTATGGAAAAAGAGAGAGAGAACTTTAAAAGTAAGTCAGAATTGAAGCTTACCAGCCTAGACAGCATCTCTCTACTGACTTGCTGCATTCTCTTCCTGCATATGAAATAAACTGACTATTTAAAAAAAAGACAGTTACAATAGACCAAGACCTAATGTTTCAAAATTGAATTGTACTACAGAATTTGAGAGAATGTTACATGGTTTGGCTTGAATGTTGTTTTGGCACAAATCATGTTTTGGAAACTTGACTGTTGCAAGTATAAGACCCAAAGTATGTTAGGAAAGGTGTCAAGACTGGATGTGTAACTGTGATATAATTGATCAGTACTGATCCATTCCTGTTTCTCTGATATTCAGTGTTTTAAGGCACAGTTTTTCTTGGTGTTGTGGTTACTGACTGTCCGTGTATTTTATCAGGCACCAGAAGCGGGTCTTTGAGACTGTGAGAAACATAAACCAGGTTGTCAAGCAGAGATCTCTGACTCCATCTCCAATGAATATCCCAGGATCTAACCAGTCTTCTGCAATGAACTCAGTCATTTCTAGCTGTACCAGCACTCCACGTTCCAGTTTCTATGGGGGAGACATCTCCAACAATGTGATAGACAACAAGACCAGTAGCATCACTCTAGAAACAGAATCCTCTGACATTGGGTCAGTATTACCTAGCTAGGCTGCACTGTTGTTTTCTAATATATATGAGGCAGGCAAAGTATTTTAATGTTTATCTCTCTTCTCTTTAAATCATTTGTCACAGTTAACATAATGGCCTACATTTTATAAAGTTACCAGATGGTGTGCATCAATGTTTGAGCACTCAACTTGAGACAGCATGATAAAGGGAGCCTGATTTTTCAGTGCAACAGAATGAGGCATCTAAAATGACTAGTCACTTTTGAAAATGCAAGCCAACATTCTTAACACATGATATTTGACCAGTTTGAATTAACATGCGAGAGGTTTGTTCTACATGCAGTTACAGCTAACTCTCTTGATCCTAAAGAAGGTGAAGGTGACTTATAAAAACTTGTAAGTAAAACTAGTCAGGGCCTTGCTTTTCATTCAATATTTGTTTTTCCCCAGTATGCTTTACAACACAGAGCATACTTTCTAGTAAAATGCTTATTATTAAAACAGTTCACAAAACAAGTATATGCAGAATTGGAAACCATTTTAAAGACAAGACAAGTGTGTCCTCTCAGACTTCACTGTAAGACTAGCATATTTTGACATGTGACAAGTGTAAAACTGGTGGTGGTTGAATGCCTGGGAAATAGTAGATGAATTTTAAGCTGTTTTAATCTCTTTTCTTTCTTTTTTTTCCCTGTTGTGTTTAGAAATGAAGACAAGAATAAGAAGCCTGGAACTCCGGGGACACCTGGTTCTAGTGACTTGGAGACAGCTCTTCGAAGGCTGTCCCTTCGGCGAGAGAATTACCTCTCAGAGCGGAGGTTCTTTGAAGAAGAGCAGGAGAGGAAGTTGCGGGAACTGGCGGAGAAGGGTGAACTCAATAGTGGTTCCATTACACCAACAGAGAGCATCATGTCATTGGGAACTCACTCCAGGTTTTCAGAATTCACTGGATATTCAGGAATGTCCATCAGCAGTCGCTCCTACCTGCCAGAGAAGCTTCAGATTGTGAAGCCCCTTGAAGGTGATAATAAAGGGCCTCGGCCTTTATCTGTTCTTCTTAGTGACTCTCTGTGGTCTCTTATCCATCACCGGAAAGCAGGAAATCTCTGTAATACATACTCTTTTTACTTTAGAGATAGTCATCCTCGTTGTTGGTTTGAACTCTTTTAAAACTAAAATAAATTTCCCCATAAGCCTTAAAAGAAGGTGCATTGCATAAAAACAAATAAACCACACCACACAGAGTATAGTCAAGAACACATAGTTCAAAAATACTTCAGTAGAGCCATCATATAACTGAATATAATTGAATCCTACTACTAATGTTTCATGCAGATCATGTATGTATAGAGGGGTTCAGGGGAGTTATGAAAGTATCTAAATTTATCAGAGCAAACCTGGGGAGCATCAGACCCAATCCTGAAAACAGGTATGCATGTTAATATTTTTATTCTCACGAGTAGTCCTGTTGGTTTTGATGGAACTAGTGACATGAGTAAGTAAGTGTCTGTTTGCAGGATTGAGTCTCAACTTTTTTACCTCTGGACCTGAATTCAAAAACTGTAAAGTCTTTGGTCTCACATGTAAATGACTTGTTAGATCTCAGCCATGCTTCTTATATTTCTCCCACAAAACAAAGCAAGGTAATTGGTGGCCTGTACTCAGGACTAGAGTATCAGAGCTGTTGCTTTTCAGGGCTTAAAGCACGTTTCCATCGATGTGTTGTGTGTGCCTGGCTCTATTGAATGCTTTCAGTTTTCATCAGCTGTTTTGCCATAGTGTGATTTCATGTGTGCAATTATGTAAATCCTGTTAGGAGCCTCCCTTCTGCTTAGTGTTTTTGTTCTTTGTTTTCGTGGTTTTTGTTTTTTACGGAGCTTTACTATTTCATGGAATGGTCCATGCACGTTTAATTTCACCAGTGAACTTGCAGCATTTCCTTTAAAAATAAAATTAATGAATCTTCAAGCAGCATTTCTCAGACAGAGCATTTCTCATTATTATTTTCAATGGAGATAAGCTTATTTTTTTCCGGGAAGAAATTGTCATGCCGCACCTACTCAGATGACTCTCTAGCCATAGTACTTAACGTGTCCTCTTTTTATGTGGTATCATTTCTGTTTTCATGATTGCTTTCATGTAGTAACCATTTGAAGTTCTTGTATTACTTTTAGAAAAGGGATGTTCAAATTTCACTTAACACATATATTGGTTGCTAACATTGTAATAGGTTTCTGTCATCCAGCTATATCCTTGCTTTTTCCTTCAATAAACTCTTTAAGTCTTCATGATCTTTCTATCTGTCTGTCTTTTTAATTTTCTCAGACTTGCTCCATGTTCTTCTTTGTGGGGGAGCATGCTGTGAGGGGAGCAGGGAAGGGGTATTGTTCTTACTAGATCATTGTCTTTCCCTTGAAATTTCTTGATCATTTTCAGCACATTTTTCACAGTCCACTAGTAACGTGCTTATATCTCTGTCCATTTTCTAATTTTAATGATATACCGTCTTTTAAAAAATAAGTGATTGTGATTCCATCTACCATTCAGATCAGATTCTTCTCCATTACATTTTTTTCTTAAATTTAGAAAAAACATGGATCATTATTGTGGAGCAAATAAGTATTGAATATTTTTCCCTGCCTAATATAAGTGTAATTCACTATATCTTTGCCGAATTTTGTTATTCAGTAGTTATTAGTGTTTTTATATCTTAAGGGTATATGTGCCATAGAAATCCAAACAAATTACAGTCAGTGCTTGGTTAATCCACTTCAAATTTAGGTGATTTCTATTCCTTTGAAACAGTGTTGTAAATCATAGTGAAAGAAATAGTGGATTACACTTAGTGGTGAAGACATTATTCTCATTCTCCTCTTCCCTTTAATCAGGTATGGTTAAAAAGGGAAAAGTGGCTTTGTTACACGTTTAGACAATAGTGGGACTATCTCTTTGCATTACATCAGATTGTTCGTTTTTGGTTCATCTTTTTTTTTTTTCTTAATCCAATTTCCTTAGTTTTCTGTATCCATAGCATCTTGCACCATAAGTGCCATGTGTAACTCCACAAATCCACTGAAAGTATGCATTCATGGCTCAGTCATTCATTATCCATCTATCAGTGATGGCACCTTCATGGTGTTTCCTGGCTTCCCTTAGTCCACACAGTACACAGATCAAATTGCTTCTCAGCTTTGATCTTCCACGATAAATTCGTGAACAGTTACGCATGTGAATAAAGCAAATAAAATTTCAGTTCTCCTCAGTGATTCTGCAGTCTAATTTTTCTACTCCATAGTTCCACTTACTCTGATTTTCCTTCTGATAATTTATAATTTACAAGAATTTGGTGTAGCAGATGCTTCTTAAAGCAGCACTGCTTTCCACACTCATTGTTTTTGAATGATGGATGAGTCTTAAAACAATTTTCTGCATTTTTATTGCTTTCCCTATATCTGAGAAAAGCTACGTTGCCTTCTGCATTTGAAATAATTTTTCAGAAAAAAAAATTAAATCCAGAACATTATTACTTTTCACTTTTTAAAAAACGTATAATGAAGGAGATACAACATACCGCTGTGTAGCACATCACAATTGCAGATGTAGCTGAAACTTCCTCCTGTGTGCAGTGAAGTTTACCTGGCTTTGACTTCCATGATTTCTGAAATATGCGGTGATAGTATACATTGCAAATAGAAACACGAGGGTTTGGAATGAAAGTAATGTTGTCGGGGGTGAATATATCACCATGGCAAAGAGCTCATTTTGCTCACTGACTGCTTTCTTTCTACAAAGTTGCTACAACATGTGGATTTTGGTGAGGTCTGAAGTGAAAAGGGTATTTCTCTTCAAAAGTTTTAACATAAGGAGTGAATAGGAGTCAAGGAGTCAGCTGTATAGAATTGTACAATAGCACGTACAGAGAGATTTTGGTTTCTGTCATTTGCTTTCTGAAACATCCTGTAGGGTGTTTGTGGCTTTTAATAAAAGACACACTAATATTTGAACACCTCTATTATCCATCTCTTGCAAGAGACGCTGCACAAAGATAAACTTGTATAGAACAGCACAGTAATAAATATTGGGCAGAAAATGTTACTTTTCTTTGTCCATAAACTATTTATTTTCAAATGGTCACATTCACCCTAGTGCAGAGGCCCACTCCAAGGCCAGTGTGCAACTTAGATCCATCAAACGAGAGACTTCGCTAGAGCATAAGCATTTTGCTGGCCCTCTGTACCAGGGTCAGTTTAATCCAACATGCGTATCTTTGTCTGTACAGCAATACACCTCTACCCCGATATAACCCTGTCCTCGGGAGCCAAAAAATCTTACTGCATTCTAGGCGTTATATTGAACTTGCTTTGATCTGCTGGAGTGCGCAGCCCTGCCCCCCCGGAGCACTGCTTTACCTCGTTCTATCCGAATTCACGTTATATTGGGTTGCGTTATATTGGGGTAGAGGTGTACTTGAATTATTCTATTATTGATTTTTCTGTGATATAAGCTGAAAATGTTGATTTCAAAACACAGTGGGCTAGATTCATTCCTGGGGTAACTCATTTATTTCAGTAGTGCTAAACCAAGAATAAATATGGCTCATTCTTTTTACATTCACTATTCCCAAAAGTCCAGTTACTATCCAAAATATATTTTATGTAGTTTTGTTGTTATTGATGTAAAGTAATAATTTACTCTGTGGGTCTTTTCAGACACATGACATTAATTCATCTAAGACAACCCCTCCACAATATTATGGTCTGTTAGGTTTTTCATGTAGAAGACCAAGTAACTGAAAATTGATAGTCTTAAGTACCACCTTGAAACCAAACACACTATTTATTGCACTGTATCACACTGAATAAACATCATGTTCTGATAAGAAGAATTGAATAATTTTCTTGCTTGTGTGAACAGGAATGTTCTCAAGTATGTCACCAGCATGGGATCTGAAGCAAATTACCTCCATTTTTTTTCTATACATTATAAAAGAGTAATTGATGTGGGCTGATCAGGGTACAGTTTGAGTTCTTGGATTTTGTTGTAGGGTTTAATCTTACTCCCAATGAAATCAATGATAAATCTTCCACTGATTTCAGTGGGTGCAGGATCAGGTCCATAACCAGCACTCCTGGACTGATGGGTACACTGATTAATTGCTCTTGCTGGCTCATTGTCTCATGTTTCATTGCTCTCTTTAAAATGTACCTTTTTCACACTCAAAATGTTACTTCGCAAGGATGAAATTGCAGGTATAGTAGAGTATGCTTATGTACTAGTGCATTCCAGTAGTATAGACGCTCAGATAGAGGCTGTAAAAATACCTAGAACCGATAAATCATTAGTGATTTCTTCCTTCCTTTAAACTTGAATTGATATAATTTTCTAGCATCCTCTATATAATTGTTCTCCTCCCGTTAGTCACCAGTAGTAAATTCTAGTGTGTGTTGATATCACACTTCTTAGGGCAGAAATCTTTGGTGCTCATTTTTCTGACTTTGCCCATTTTGGTAATTAGTATGCTGTTTAAATGTATATTCTCTTCAATTCTGTATTGTTAGTCCCAGTGTGCATGGTCTGAGAGGAGGATGCCACTACCTGCCCTTTTTACAATAAGGAAGATTTGGCCCACTGGCTTTCTCTAGTGTTTGTCATTGCTTTATTTGGTTGGGTTGGGACAATCTAAAAGCCATAATTCTGTGGTGTTGTACAATTCTCTAAATACAAGATCTAAAGACCAAATCCTGGAAGCATGGAGCCAATGGCAAAGCTTTAGTGGGACGAGGATTGAACCCTAGATGAGTGAAATGAGAATATCCAGATGTTCAGCTGAGAGAAATACTCAGGCTTGCTTGCTGATTTTGTTTTGTTTTTTCTTCCTCTTAAAGGTTCAGCCACTCTGCACCATTGGCAGCAACTAGCTCAGCCTCACCTGGGGGGAATCTTAGACCCAAGGCCTGGGGTTGTCACTAAGGGCTTCAGAACTCTGGACCTCGACCTGGATGAGGTGTATTGCCTTAATGATTATGAAGAAGATGAGACAGGTGACATTTCTTACAAGGGCCTAACTACCTCGACGCCAATTCAGCACACAGAGACCTCAGGTGAGAGGTCACAAGCACAAGTGACTGTTTCAGACAGCAAGAATAATCCAAGCCAGTCTCAGGCTTTCACAGAGGAGATGCAGGAGTCCACGTCTGCCGATGATGAGGGGTCTGGTGAGGGAACCTCATTAAGTCCAGTAAAATTGACATCTTTACAGGATATTGATTACTGGGCTGTTCTCACATCTTTCCAGAGCATCATCCATAGTGTCACTTTGTGTGTAGCTTCTGCACATTAGTGTGTGTGGTAATTAAAATATGCCCAGTCTAACATTAGTTCACAGTGTTTCTTTCTTTAACAAATCTTCTAATTTGTTTTACATTTTTTTAAGGCACATGGTTAATTTTTCCTCTTTAGCTTGATAAGAGAAGGCTGCTAAAAAGAAGTGGTTCATTCAAATTATTAAAAGAGAGACTGGGATTTGTGATATGTATATGTACACACACACAATATATATATATATATGTATATATACACTGCATCTATATAATATTTTTCTAGACATTCGAAAAGGATAATGCCACATTCCTTTAATTCTTGTTTAGAAAAAGATGGATTCTATAAGGCTAAATGTTGAAAAAAGTGCATCTAAGTTATATTTGTGAAACCAATTGATGTGTCTTCACTTAAAATTAAGCAAAGGAATTCTCCAAATTGAGTGTCCAATTACCTTAAATACACATTTCTTAAAATTTAGCCCATAAAGATTTTTGTCATCCAGCTAAGAATTAAAGGTATTTTGTATGTGGAAGATACAGTAATCACATCTGATTTTCCTTACAAACACCATTTTTTCCCTTCCACTAAACCACTCCCAAATTCTATCCTTAGGACTGAAAGCAACACTGAATACGTTAAATGACTCAAAATACTGTTTCATACACTGGACATTGTGAGCCATGTCACAGTTTGTGGCTACATAGAGGTTACAAATTGTCTTGTAATGTAGGTATATTGAAATTTATCTTAAAATAGATTTAAGTTTGGAAGGGAAGAGTAGTTTTGTATCTGACAGTTCACGTGTTTTATGGTTTCATATTAATCATTATTCTTTATCAGTGACAAACCCAGCCAATACTGAGGTTTCCATGAAAACTAATTCATGTATATCTAGTCATTTTTACAAATGGCACTTTTCTTTTGGATGAAATTATACTTTGTGTGTGAAGTCATAGAAAATTAGATAGCTTCTAAGGGCTGGATCTTACAAGGTGCTTTGAACTTGCCATGAGGTATTAAGCACCGTCACATCACATAATGGTGAATGGGAATTCAGCACCTCTCAGAATCATGCCCTAACTTAATATAAGATGCAGTTCTCCCTGTAAATTGTAGCAGGAATCTGCTAGGTGCTGAATGCCTTCAAGTCCTATTGCAATTACGAAAATGGATTCTAGTCTTTGAAATCCATTGTCCAGTGACTGGTATTTATTATGAAGAAAATAAGTGTCTGTGGAACTATTATTAGCTGTAATTAAGCTTGATAAGAAAGCAATTTTTTCTTTCTTTGCAAATTTGGTTTAAAGTTGTTAGAACAGGATTCTCCCTTCCGATTCAGGCGACTCTGACCATCTCAAACAGTCTTCCTGAATTGCTGAATATGCCAAAGAAATTGGCAAGTGTCTAATGCTAAATATGTGAGGAGCCCCACTAGTGATCCCACTGATCACAATGTGACTACAGATTTGCAGTCACTATGGGTCTCATTCAAGTAAAGGGGTGAGAGATTGCAGTGTCCCTTTTTTCTGCATTGGAATGATTCAGCACTTTGGAAGCTACCAACTACGTCTTATGCTGTTAGATGACTGAAATGCAGACTTTACATTGCCAACACGTCATTATTGTACTATTTTTATAGAGCCTTATAACCACTCCCATCTCTTAACAAATGTGGATGAAACATGTAGCTGATGTCAGGTGAAGCTTTGGTATGACTCCTCATGCTTCTTAGAGCATATCTGCCTGACCTGAGCAATCATGAGTTATACACCTTCTACCACAGTTTCCTTTTCAAGAAAAAGAAATTGCTGGAGGAAAAGCTCCTGCAAGGAGGCAGAAGTAAACCCTGAAAGACTGGATAAACAATGTCTTGTGAAAGCAAGAGGGTTATAACAGGCACTGTGGTTCCTTAATGAAAGGGCCTGATGAACATTCACTTACCTGCAGCAATTAAAGAGAGACTCTCATGCTGGGAAACCTCCCAAACAGATCAGTTTAGAGTGAAAAATGCCCTTAAATATTTACTTACAGCTGTGCATATTTTAAATCTAGGGTACACAATCAGTGTTTCTCTTTTAGGGACAGTCACTGCAGAAGGATTTATTGGGAGGAATTCATAATATTTTTTCTACTTTGCTGTTCTGTATTTAAATATTGTCAAAACTGCTTTTCTCAACTTATCTCTTCTTCTTGTCTGATCTTGCAATGAAATCGTCAGAGTACAGCGATGTCACAAAAACAAGGCTGATTTCATTACAAGATCAAGCAAGTGGAGAAGGTAGGCTATCAAGGAATAAACTCTTCTCTAAGAACACATGACTGAATTAAAAGCAAAGGGAATATAGAAAGTAATCTGGACGATCAAATTTCATTTTGTGGAAAAACTCAAGTTTTTTTCCATTGTGGAAGCCCCACTTTAAGAGATGTTTGAAGCAAGAAAATACCTTCCTTACAATGCGTCTTGGCAGGCCATAAAAATACTACAACTCCTGAAAGTAAGCCCTTACAGGATCATATGCAACAGTAGGATCTTCTTAGTCTTTTGGCCAAGTTTCAATTCATCATACATGTCTATTTCTGAGGATTACATACTGCCCTGCAAGAATGTGATAGGTCTTGTCCCTCCAAGAACCACATCCTTCCATCAGATGGTTGTGAGGAGCATTTCCAGTTCACATCTTTATGGGCAGCTAACATGAGCTGCTATGATTGCTTTGTGTGGCCTGCTGATGAACACTTATAATGATCATTCTCTTTAAGTGCTAATATCTAGGTTCAAGAGCGCAAATAAGGCTGATGCTTTCTGGTGGTGCTGAAGATGTCTTATGGCCAAAAAAGGAAGAACAGTGCAGTTTGCCTCCTATCTGGAGGATGGGTTGGGACATAAATCTCTGTTGACTAAAGGGTGACTGATCTTTGTTTTTAAGAAAAAAGAACAGGAGTACTTGTGGCACCTTAGAGACTAACAAATTTATTAGAGCATAAGCTTTAGTGGACTACAGCCCACTTCTTCGGGTGCATATAGAGTGAAACTGCATCCGAAGACGTGGGCTGTAGTCCACGAAAGCTTATGCTCTAATAAATTTGTTAGTCTCTAAGGTGCCACAAGTACTCCTGTTCTTTTTGCGGATACAGACTAACACGGCTGCTACTCTGAAACCTTTGTTTTTAAGGTTTTTCTCTCCAGGTTTGAGAACTGCAGCAAATGTAAATGCTCTGAATAACTTCGGCACATGGGACTGGAGTAATACTCGTGGTCATGGTATTAAGATTTTTCAGTATAAATTGAGCCCCTGACCCTGCGATTTGCAATATATGGGTGAACTGCTGTGCCCACAGAGCACTCCAGGTTACATGTGGGCACAGCTGTCTGCCCAGGCATTGTAAATTGCACAATCAGGGCTGTAAACAATATCCAGATTCTCTGGGAAATATGTATTCTCTTACTTAGAGATTTTCAACATATATTGAAATAGTGAGGATATTAAATGGGTACTGTCAAGTTAAAACCCATACATTTTAAAAAATAGCCTTATTTGTGCCAATAATACCTGAGATTATTAAAACTGAAAGTCTATTTTTTTCACCTTCTATGCTGTTTCTTTTCTTTTTTTAAAAAAAGGCTTCATTGTACCAGACTAGTCCGTTTCAGTTTGTAGTCAGATTGTCTGGTTCAGGTACTTGGACAGTGCTCTTTCGCTGAAGTTTTCAGAACCACTAAAGAATATTTCACTGAAATAAAGGCTGATTAGAAGTGCTCTACACTGCATATTTGTAAATAATAGGTTAATAGGAAAAGTGCCAGTAGATGGCATTCAGGAATATGTAGCATAGTTCCTGGGATAAGTAACTTGTGCAACAAAATCACATTGAATATATTTCTGTACATTCTTTATAAAAAAACAACAACCTCATTTTGGGTCCAAAACGTGACAGGATCCTTTTATGAGACAGAAGGCATTTTCGCATGGAGACTTCCTTATATAGGTCCTAAGCTAGCAAAGGACTTAATATACTTTAAGCATGTGAGTGGTCTCACTGCAGTTAACAGGACAACTTATGATTAAAGTTAAGGGCATATTTAACTGTAGGCTGATTCAGGGTCATAGGGATTGATCCTGCAGCTCTTCATTTGCATGAGGTTACTTGTGTGAAGAAGGATTCCAGGATCAGGCCCATGCACTCATTCCTTTTTCAAAACTTGGCATCTAAAGGTAGAGAGAAGGGGAGTTCTTCAAAACACGTGCCTAAAATGGTGGAAGTACATAATGAATGCCTTAAATCTGGTTGTTTTTAGGAAGACTAATATATACCTACAAGAGATTATTAGCAATGTATGGAAAAGGATTAAAAATACACTAATATCTATTTAAAACAAGATGCCGATGTACATTTGTATTATCTTCTCTAAGATGGTATAAAGATTTGAAAGGCAGTTTTGTAAAAGGAAGAGTTGTCAATATTAATTTTTGCTTATTGCTGTTAAAAGTATTAGTTTGACTCAAATATCCTAGCCTGCCTACAATCAGGTAGAAGCCAGATTAATGATTAAAAAACGTGAAACCTCTTCATTTCTGTACTCTATGGTTGTATATTTTGTGACAAGCAGACCTCAGCCTAGAAAAATCATACCCGCATAAATAGTGTTTGATACCAGTACCCTTGCTGAGCTAATGTATCTGCTTCCATTACAGGCAATTCATTTGAATAATTGCTCACTCATTAAACCCAATCTTGCTCAATTATTTAATGTTTTATTCTTTTTCTAATGCAAGGTATAGTTAATGTGTTATGTAACACAAATAAGAGATCATTGATCTACTATCTTAGGCATTGTTAAGATATGCGTTGAGTTTTTTTGTTTGTTTGTTTGGTGGGTTTTTACTATAAAATCCATTAATAGTAACCAGTTAAAATAACTTGACTAATATTGAGTCTTTGACTCAGTCTCTCCACCAAAGCCAGGTAATTCTGTCCTTCCTCCTCTAGTGTCTAAGGATTTTAACTCATGACAGAGAACGCAAGAAAGCTTGCTGTTCAGAGAGCCATTCATTGCTCAAGCACAGAATGGTGGGTGGAGAAGAAGCTCCAGAACATCACTTTTGAAAAGAGGTGGAGGTAGAAGTACCTTGCTTGCCCTCTTCTCCATCCAAAATTTTTTTGCTTGTGGAAATGCATAGATGACAAAATGGTCAATTTTGGGGTTATCACAGAAAAAATATTATGTAGACAATTGCCTGTGGATCAGTCAGGCTTATGTCCTCTCAACAGCAGAGAGACCTAGATAATCGGAACATGGGATGTCAGCCCCCTTTACAAGGGCTGATTCTGGCAGACTATCCCGGTTTGATTTTTGACTCCAGCAGACATAATTAGGCTGCCTGACGTAGGCTTTCAGCTGTTAACTTCCCATTTCTGGCCCTGTTTCCTATCAGCAGAATTAGTCTGCTATAGATTCACCAGCAACAGAGAAGGTAAAGCTCCTTGGAGGGGACCTTTCTCTCTCCGTGCCAGAGCTGCCATCTTCCATAGTCCAGGAGAATAAGCCATGCTGAGTTGTAGGAAGTACCTGAAACATCCACACCGCTGTGCTGTGTGTCACTTGATGACACAGATGATGGTCTTTGCCAGGCTGTCTAGGTTCAAGCATTTCTCCTCCCCTGTGGGGTACGTTAATGATGATACACTAATAATGGATGCAGGGCCCTTGGACTCCATATTTCATATCAAAATAGCACCATCGAAGAAAAGATGCCCTCGCAAGGGTCTTGCATTACTAGTCATCCTCCTTCCTTCCTTCCCATCCCCTCTAAAGCAGCCATGACTTTTATTTCACTGCCGCGATAAAAGAAATATTTAATGCTTTAAACACTTACTGATTGCACCAAAGAGATCAGCTAGTTCCTCCCAACTACAGTTCACCCTCCCATCCCTGCTTCCAGCCAACCCCTGCTAAAGAAGGCAAAGGTGAATGTGGCTTCAGACCCTAAAGAGATCAAGGGTCCTTTTGTGGAAGAGTAGTGAGGGAGGTGATCCCACGCTCTAACCAAAGACCAGGAACTAGATCCTTTCCTCAGCACAAGCCCACGTACAAAATGCTGGACAGAATGGCTCACTACAGCTTTTAAAAAACACAAACCTAGTCTCTAAGGCCTCCTAGATGTCTTGTGGGCATCCAAGACTGATTCACCCCTCCAAGTCCTCCACCTATTTCAGGGGAACTATAGATCTGATGAGACAAATATTCTGCAGTGCAAAGACGTACAATGCATTCCACTCAGAGCAGCCTCTCACAAGATCAATCAACATCCTTGGCATAATGGAGAACAAGAGTCTGGACCCAATATTATATATTAATGTGTTTGTTAATTTCAGTAATTTTTTTTTTCCATTTCTTCCACTAACCAAATTTGTCCAGTGCTCTGTGAGTGAGGCAGGGCCTAGGCTCTGCTACAGCCCATTTGTGCCTCTCTGGTGGCACAGAGGGGCTGTAAAACCAGATTAAATGGCCAATTGAATGTTACCCTAGCATTGGGAGCATGGCCAGAGTGTCTCTGCACTGTGCTGTATCTAGCTGGCAGAATGGCCCCTCGAGGCTGTGGAGTGCCTGGTTGAACCTGAAACAGGCCTGAGCTGCTTTAAATTGCACTGATTGGTATAAAATCACTTTTGCCCCTCAAGAGAATTTCTTGTAACATTTTTTTTTTAACAAATTGTGTTTTGCACAATTTCTCTGTTTTCATCCCACTGTGAATTTTCGTTGCTAATTATTAATGTCTTTTTAAAAAGGATTATTAATAAAAGTACAGAAATGGTCAGGGGCTCTAGCAGGTGACCCTGTAATGAAATGTATATAAAACAGACTGAGGCAGGATTTTGAAGATGCCCTGCCACCCATCAGCATTGCAGATGGAATATGGAGGAGAGAGCAGAGCATTTTCCTCCTCTTAAATACAGTTGGCTGTTTTATCTTGATCATTTGATGACTTCTGCAGAAAAGTATTGTTTTAAATGTAACAGGCCAGATCCTCAGCTAGTGTAAATCTACATAGTCCCCTTGAGTTCCACACCAATTTACACCAGCTCAGGATCTGACCCTTGTTCTGAAGGATGGTTTGCTTAGGAATAAGTCTTTGTTTGCATTTCCTGAACTTTGGGAAGTACTGATCATTTACAATGATGGGTTCTTACTCTCTTCATATTGTGTTCAAAGGATGGAAAATGCTACGGCAATCTGATAGACTTCTTTGTTGACTGATGGAGGATGAAGCTGGTCCACGTTCTCCTAGTGGTATTTTGGAGGGTTAAATCTATGGCTTTGAATACTGATTTCTCTTTAATCATTTTGATGTATCCCTTACTATTGGGATCAGTGACTTCTGTACTTTTAGCAGCCTTTTCCTATCTCATAGACTCATTAATTACGAGTTTTGCTTTTGCTAATGCAGCTAGGTCTTCAATGTGCCCATTTCAAATCTGAGGGGAAGCACAATTGGTGTTGTCTTCAATGACTACTGCAATCAATAGGGGAGGGAAATGCAATTACTGTTCTGTATCCATGTGCATAATTGGGCTGGGCTCACAATCTCAAACCAGCATTGCATTGTTCTGTTTTTATTCATCATCTAGCAAGAACTGTTTTATCTCTGCTTTGTCTGTCCTTTGATGTTTCACCAAATAACCTTTTTCATGTCTGTTGTTTGAGATCTTTCGCCAGCTTTTATTTTAATTTTTCACAATATGCAGAGAATCATGATTGCTAGGCTGTGCCCACTTATACAGTAGATAAATACATTGCTCACCCTAATCTCTAAAGCAACGGGATTCCTGAACCATCATAATTATCATCTGTGGAGGTGAAGTAGAACTGGTTGCCTTTTTATTTATTTATTTTTATAAATACCGTACTAACAACCAAACTTGCTAACAGGACACATCCCAGTGTGTTTAACCAAAAACATTATCTTCCATTGATATATGGCACTATTTCCTGTTATTAAAAAGATGGAGAGGCTAGCTTCATAGTGAATCACCTGTCATGTGCTTAGACACTTGTTTCTGTTTTCACCTTTCACTTTGCCCATGCTTTCTCTCGCACCTTATACCCTGTTGATCTCCTACTTTCTTTAAGGACTGTCTGGCTGCACATGAGTATTTAAGCTGTAATATTTTTCAAATGAAAGAGGAAATACAGCCACAATCAGAACCTGCCTTGCTTATTTCTGAGAATCTCTGGAAGTTCTGAATGGTGTGTGGTGTCAGTTCAAGGCAATCTGTCAAGCAGTCACATACTGCAACAGTAAAATGTGGCCTAGTCAGGAAATGCCTCAGAGGGCGTGGGGGGGGGGGGGGGAGGGCTGAGGGGTGGAATCACACGCATGTTTTATTGTGCATGTTGTTTTGGCCACCACTAATTTTTAAAAGCTCAGATAGTAAATAAGAGCCTATGCAATCATGATATCTTTGATTATAGTATTTAACTTCTTTGGTTGTTCCTCAAGCTTCTCAGATGCATGGCTCCTAAACTTTCTGATTAGTTTGCAATGGAATATATTCCACAGCTGCATTTTATAGCAAATAAAAAATAAATAAAAAACCCCACACAACACACCACTCTGCTAAGAACTTAAGTACATCAGCTTAACCACTTAATGTTTCTTTTCCCTACAAACCAGATCACCTCCTTTCCCAGATTATCTATACTGTCATCAGAATGTAAGAGCTGACATTTTTACAATGAAGTAACCATTGGCGGTACCAAAATGTTTTTCTATATCTGTCACAACATATACTTATGAATAATCAAAAATTGCTATCTACTGCAGCTGTGGATATTCTGCCTTAAAAAACAAGGAAATGTCTCAGATGTACAGTAGTGGATCCAAAATTTTAAAATGATCCTGTTTATGGATGTGAAAGTCAGATAGAGAGGAGTCACAATACATCCTGAAACTTACTAGTAAGGGTTTCTGTAGCTTTAGCCTACGTAGCATAGCTGGATCCATTACTGAAATGAAAGGTAATGGGGATGCCTTTGCCTGGATCAATCCAGAAGCTGAATTGCATTGAGTGTTCGGGATGTTGTAGATGCTCGGAAACCTTGTCTGCACTGGGAATGTTTTCCTATAATTTCCCACTGTTGCTGCCACTGTCAAGGGTGTTGGTGGTGGCGGCAGCTGGCATTTTAAGTACTGTATCATCTGAACCTGTTCAGAGCAAGATTTGACAGCACTGGTGAAACTAGACTGGTGAAAGTAATGGTGGGAAAATTTAGCAACTATTTT
Organism: Chrysemys picta bellii; assembly: GCF_011386835.1. Lineage (NCBI taxonomy): Eukaryota > Metazoa > Chordata > Testudines > Emydidae > Chrysemys > Chrysemys picta. The sequence continues at coordinate 85,986,603 of NC_088792.1, forward strand.
ATTATTGTCAGAATAAACTTAGACTTGTGGAGATTGGTTTGCAGAATGGGTGCCAATTCCAATAACCCGGTAAGCTTGTATATTTCACCTTCCCTGCATTGATCCAGTCCAAGGTATCACATCACTTTTTGCATCTGTTTGTGAGCACACCAAACTTTTTATTTTCCTTTTATATATAAATGCGAAGAATTTGCCTTTTTTTTTTTTTAATTTAGTACATCATCCTGGGAAGTGCATGTCACAAACCAACTCCACCTTCACCTTCACCACCTGCCGCATTCTGCACCCTTCTGATGAGCTCACACGAGTCACTCCAAGGTAAGGGTTTTCAGTGACACACACAGTTCAGGGATGCCACAATCCCGTGGGGAGAAAAAAGCAAAGGAGTGGCGTAAGCAAGGGGATAGTAATGATATGCATGGGGATGGCGGAGAGAGGGAATAACAAACCCGAAATGCGTTCTACCCTTCCTCCAATTCCCTGTCAAATCTCTCAATCTCCTCCCATTCTAACAGCAGCGGCTCCAGGCACCAGCACTCCAAGCGCGTGCCTGGGGCGGCAAGCCGCGGGGGGTAGCTTGCCAGTCCCTGCGAGGGCGGCAGTCAGGCAGCCTTCGGCGGCGTGCCTGCGGGAGGGCCGCCAGTCCTGTGGATTCAGTGGCGGGTACACCAAAGCCGCGGGACCGGCGAACCTCCCGCAGGCATGCCCCTGAAGGTAGCCAGCCTGTCTGCCTGCCATGCTTGGGGTGGCAAAAAAGCTAGAGCTGCCCCTGCATTCTAAAAGGATGTGTAATGCCTGACTTTACAAAGCCAACTGAGATATTGCAGAATCTACCTCCTGCTATTCAAATCTGGCACAGGTTAGAAGTGATTAACAGTTGCTTCAAGTCTCTTGGCCTAGTGGTATGCTACAAATATTTGAACAAAGGGCTTCCATAAAAGTGCATCCACTGTCCCCAAAACTGGTTATAAATCCTAAGTACCAAATGTGTGAATGGTCTGAGGGTAACACTCACCCCAGTGCAGAGCACCAGCACAAGGAGCCCTCTGTCCACTTAAACCCTCTAAATATGCTTTAAGTGAGACTTTAGTGGCACACAGGCTTTGTGCTGCCTCTCTGCACATTTCACCAGTAGAGAGGGTGAGGGACTAATGAGTCTATTCATTTGTTATCCCATTTAAACAAATATTGGCGAGACTAAGATTGTATTATACGTTCATTGGGAAAATATTTGAAAATATCTGGCCCTTGGTACAAGGGGAGCAAATAAATAAATAAAGCAAAGAGGTAATTTTAGAAGTTCCAAAGATCTCTTTCTTCTCTTGAAGAGAGGATTCAGCGCTGGACAGATGGGGGAGGGAAGGGACTCAACCAGCAGCCATGAAATTGTTCAAACGCTCTCTTCAATTTGATGGTGGAATCTTAAGCTCCTGAGAGCCCCCTGCCAAACATCAGAGGGACTGTTCGTAAATGAATTGATGGTCTCAATCTAGTCTCTAGTGAACAGGTCATCTCATAATAATTGGCACTAGTAGGCACCGTGTTAGTCAAAAGGGTTAAGATTTGATGACTAAAGAGGGTGAATGGACTTCACACCTAAAGATGGACCCACTAGAACTAGGTGGAGGCTGGTATGAAAAGTATTTTTTCCATTTAGAAAGACTACACCCAGTTTTCTCCCCCTTCCACCATCTTCAGCCTTCACAAGGGACAGTACCACTGTTTTCCTCATTCGAAAGCCAATTCAGAGATCTAGATTAATGAAGGGCAGTGCTTAGAAATCAAATTGGACCCAAGTACTGGTAGCCAATACAGAACTTTTGAGAACTAGGGGAATGTGAACACCTCCTGGATTGTGGGTATTTGGAAAGGAAGTACAAATTCATTATGGGAAACTGTTTGCACTTACACTTCCGTGTGGTATAAATTAAGAACCGTGCTATGAGTGGCCTTTCCCTTCCAGCACCACCATTTAAAGAAGTTACTTTTATTTTGCTGCAACATCTCTCCTAAAATGTAGACATTGTTGAAGCGCTGTTAATAATAGCCATAACAATCTTCTTGAGATTCATTGGTTACTAAACTTAACAAGTTTGCTACAACCAGTAACTAAACTGAGCTTCATTTTAGCAAATTCTCAGGGACTAAGTTGCCCTGGCCCCATTCATTCAGAAATATGTGATGCTGTCAACAGAACTGTTGGTGAGGAGGAGCTTCTTAAACTATAAATGATTCTTCACAGGTCATGTGAGGAGGAGGATGAAACTGCATTATGTCACGTTATGCTGAGAGGAGATATAGGGCAGACACTATGACCCAACGTGGCAGGGGGTGAGCAAACACTGCCAGCAGTGTCTGTGCTGGCGGGGTCATGTAGAAGAAATTCTAGTGTGTGTGGCACCAGCTAACCCAAAAAGTGTAGATATTTACCCACTCGGTTACATTCTAACCTAACATTCTAACCCAGGTTACATTCTAATCGGACTAAATTTCATGTAGCAAAGCAAGGTGCTGATTTTCCTAGACCTTATCCTGAAGCTGTCCCTAGTTTGAAGCACTTAGGCGCCTTTGGGTCTTTATTTGTTTTTGTTTTCGTGATTGTATTTGGGGTACCCTGAAGTGGTTTTGTTGGGTGGGCAAAGTATTGCCAATTAAGGCAATGCTAAGAAAGTGATGCCAATATAAAAGTTGTTTTCATGCAGCACTGGCTCTCTGTTGCATTTTAATGTGTATCTGCAATGACAGCACAGCAGAAACGTAAGCCTGAGTTTCTAGAAATAAAATCAAATTGGAGATGGAAGGAGTGTGGCGAGAGGGCATACTCGACAATAGGGTAGTCACTAAGGAGGCCAGAAGCAATTTAGTCTATAATTTGAAATGAAACAGAATACCTATGACAGTGGTGGGTTTTTTTTTGTTTTTTTTTTTAAATAGGGCTTCTTTTAAAAATTGACCATTATCTGTAGTGTCCCAAGTTTAGTTTCCAACATTTCTTTGGTTTCCCACTAAAAATCAGTTCACAGAGTAAACTTTCTCCTGTTTTCTCTATTCTCACGCTTTTGTACCCCCTACTCTTAGCCAGTTTAGGAGATGTATTATAGTGGTTGTCATGTTGTCCATTGCTCTTAATGTCACCAAACTAATCAGAGGTATGAAGATTCAGCTTTAATCTATTGCCATAGGAAAAGTTCCTCACTAGCCTCCCCCCTTTCACAGCCTTGCACTGTGTGTATGTGTGTGTACACATTGGTGACATGTGTTATCTTCCCAGCTACGATGAGAGGTCCTCCCCCAACACTGCTCACTGCCCAGACAAGCAGTGAGGAAATGTAATGAGTGCGGACCAACCACAGCAAATCTGCATGTCAAGCTATTTGGCACTGCAGACAAGTGCTGCACTTACAGGTAAAAGCCACCAGGTGGTGCAAGAAAATACATTCCAGAGTAGCTGAGAGAGGATGCTTTTCAAATTATGATGGATAAACTGCTTTAGCTATTCAAACACTGTGCTTTTCTGCACTTCATATCTGGCCTTATTTGGATTTCCCTTTGACAAACTACAGCTACAGAGTAAAATGCAGTAGCCCCTTGGGACTGATATGTTCCCTTTCTAGAATAGTCGACAGATCTGTGGTGTTATGGGTCCACTGCTGAGATGCAGGGAATCCCAGCAGAGCAGAGAGTGCAGTGCATGGGCTGCTACCTGATCTTCCACAGCAGAACTATGCTGGTCCTGCTTGTGGAGGCCTTACTTGGCCACAGAAAAGGGACAGGACTTGGACTTCCTTAAATGGTACTTATAAGCTTGAAAACAATGCTTTTAATGATGGGTGCTTTACAACTGTCTTAAATAAATAAAAAGTCACCATGTTACACCCTTTCAGGGTATGTCTAGTCTAGAGTTTGTGGTCCTGTCTTCATTCAAGTTAATTAATTGCCACATGCCAGGCTGAGTTGGAGTACTTGTGGAGTGCGTCGACTTGCATTTGAAGTAGTGTAAATTAACTTGAGTGAATTGGCAATCCATTACCTAGGTCTGGTCTACCCTGCAGACTTACATTGGTATAACTACTTCACTCAGGAGTGTGAAAAATCCATACCCCCTGTGCAACGTAGTTACACCGACCTAACCTCCCGGGGTAGACAGCGCTATGATGGTGGGAGAGCTTCTCCCGTTGACATAGCTACCGCCTCTCAGGAAGGTGGATTAACTACGCTGACAGGAGAGCTCTCTCCCATTGATGTAGAGCGGCTTCATTAAACCACCACAGTGACACAGCTGCGTCGAAGCACCGTTTGAAGTGTAGACCTGCCCCTAGAGTTAAAATAGGACCAGTTTCTGCAAACCCTACGGTATTGTCTGCATGGGAGAAAAAGGTGTGTTTTTTGATTTGGGGCTTGTCTGCACTTGGAAATGTACCAAAATAATCATTCCAGAATAGCTTTTTTGGTACATTTACAGGAGTACACAAGCCTTTAGCTTAACTCAGTTGAACCTCCCCCTTAGCGTCCATGTAGACAAAGTGTAACCCTTTTAAACATTCTTAAAGGGGCTAAACTGTCTAGGCAGCCATTAAGGGGAGTTGAACTGGATTGAAAAAACATTTTTTTGCTCATCAAGACGTGGCCAAAGAGGCTGAATTTCAGTAAAGGGTGAGGAGATCCCTATAGTTGGAAATCGCTCTCTAAAGTCTGTAAAGCATTTTGGAATTCACCTGTATGAAGATGTGTATTTGAAGTGTTACCTATATTTGTGGTAGGGCATGCCTAGAACACTGTGAATGGGGTCTTATCCAGTATCCACTGATAATACGAGCCTTCCTTTTGACTTTAGTAGGTTTCAATAGGGCTCATACAGAGGTAAAGTTATTTTGTTATGTAAGGTGTTCTCTAAGACAGCAAGTTTTTAAGGGTGACCACAGTATGCCTGCAGGGTGCTGAAGGTGCAGGGCCTCAGAATTTGCACTTAGGCACACTGGATCCAGATTGTAACTCTTGTCACCACTGTCCTTTTAATTCTTCAGAAATGCAAGTTAAGTTGAATCCCCATTCATGTGAGAAGGACCAGCCACCGGGGAGGGGAAAACTCATCAAAATTAGTGCCATAGGTTATACATTTTTTTTAACCAATAGAATCAAAAATGCTGTTGGTCAGATACAAGAAATATGCCTGCATGTATGTTTACAGTGTTTGTTGCCTGTGTTTTTATATTTAATGTGCCGGTTGTTCCTGACCTGCACCTGGGATTGTTTTGTTTCTTTAGATGGGAGAGGGTTGGGCAGGGGACGTTCAATTCTTTCCCTGGTTCAAGACTATGCAAATAAGCATGAAATTTGTGGACACCAAGCATAATAAAACTGACCCATATTGTATTTGGTTTGCTGCTGAGTTATTGATTACTCAACTAACAAACTATTGATAATCAGTGGCCTGCTTTTTTCAAAGGTGTGGAGTACCTAATGGGAGTCTTTCTGGTAGCGAGTAGTCAGCACCTCCGAAAATCAGGGCCCAAGTCTTTTTTTTTTTCCCCCCTTTTTTTGCTCAGTTTAATAAAAGGGCTTGTTTTAATCAGACAGATGGTGAAAATACCAACTCCCAGCTTCTCCATTACTACCACTTCTGCAGCCAATTGATCATAACGGGTTCTGCTTCCCACCTGCTTCTCTTGTGGGATAGTAAGATACAGCGTTACTGGAACCATTAGCAGTTTGGTGGGTGGGGAGTTGCCACTCTGAGCCATATCCTGGTCTCATTCAAGTCAGTGGTCAAACTCCAATTTACTGAATCCTTGCCCTATTGAAGTCACTGGGAGTTAGGGCCACGTACTGATCCCATTCTAGTCAGTGGCCAAAGAGGAAACGCTCTAGCAGCTGAAGTATTAAAGACCATTTATTTGTGGTTATGTCCAAGGATGTTTGGTGCGGGGTGCTGGGAAATCATTAATCCAGCCATTCTGGACAAAAATGGTGTTTAAAGCTGAGCTCCAGACGTTCAAAGTGATGATCTTTGGGGGGGAGGGATAGCTCAGTGGTTTGAGCATTGGCCTGCTAAACCCAGGGTTGTGAATTCAATCCTTGAGGGGGGCCACCTAGGGATCTGGGGCAAAAATCTGTCTGGGGTTTGGCCCTGCTTTAAGCAGGGGGTTGGACTAGATGACCTCCTGAGGTCCCTTCCAACCCTGATATTCTATGATTCTATGATCTTTAGAACTCAATGTCCTGTATCCAGCGTTCCCAAGAGTTGGCAGATCTTTTGCATCGGCTTTTCAGGCTCCCTTATAAATGGAATACTTGTTCATGTTGAAAATCCTTACCCGGGCTCATTCATTCACCTTTTCTTCCTTTGTTTTCAGCCTTAATGCAGCACCTACTCCAGCTTGCGGCAGCCTTGGCAATTTGAAAGGCACCCCGGTCGCTACCCCATGCACTCCTCGGCGTCTAAGCTTGGCAGAATCCTTCACTAACCTTCGGGAATCCACAACTACGATGAGCACATCCTTGGGCCTGGTGTGGCTGCTTAAAGAACGAGGGATCTCAGCAGCAGTGTACAATCCGCACAGCTGGGACAGGGCCAGCAAGGGCACCATCCTGAACCCGTACTCTCCTAAAATGGCGATCATTCCTTCCACTCCTCCAAACTCACCTATGCAGACTCCCTCTTCTTCCCCACCTGCTTTTGAGTTCAAGTGCACCAGCCCTCCTTATGACAACTTCCTTGCTTCCAAACCTGCCAGTTCCATTTTGAAGGAGGTGAGAGAGAAAAAGAACATCAGGAACAGTGAGAGTCAGACCGACGTGTCTGTCTCCAACCTTAACCTTGTGGACAAAGTAAAGCGGTTCGGGATTGCCAAAGTAGTTAGCTCGGGGCAAACGCAAGCGCCTCCCTTAACTGATGACGAGGGACCTCTTCTCTGTGGGGCACAAGGCCCAGTAAGGGCCTTTGTTCCCCGAGGCTTGGCCTCAGAAGGCCTTCAGTTGGGCTGCCCTTCTGCAACAAGTGCCATTGGGGGTATTCAGCTGAACACTGGCATTCGAAGGAATCGGAGCTTCCCAACCATGGTGGGGTCCAGCATGCAGATGAAGGGCCCTGCAACTCTCACTTCTGGCATCCTAATGGGAGCCAAGCTCCCTAAGCAAACTAGCTTACGATGAAGAACTTAATTTTTATGGCTGGACTTTTAAAGAAATACCAAGAACCCGCCTCCAATTTTTTTTTTCTTCCATTGCCTCCTGAGTTTGACAAATCAACTTTGTGCCTAATGGGAGAAATGTGTAAACTTTGTACAATTTGTAAATATGTACCAGATATATTGTAACTAATTTGTTTATTTTACTGTTCAGTTGAGTGCAAAATGTTCTGACGCTGCAGTTGCTGTATTAGGATTTAACTTGCTAACCTTCTGAAAGGTGTGTTTTTTTGTTTGTTTGTTTTTTTGAAGATGCACTGAAAAAAAAAAATTCAAGGATACAAGAAAATGAATTCTGTAGCTAGCCTAACCTGACCTAGCATAGCAAGGTTATTGACCATGTTATCTGAAACATTGGAATAACAGCAGCAGGGAGCATTTGTGCTTCGGTAAGTGCTAAACAAAGTAGTCAGCTTAGCATCTGTGTTAATTTCATTTTGCCCTTGTGGATGAAGTGGGTTATCCAAGCATATGGCTGTTATGCTTGAATTGATGAGACATTTTTCTGTTTTGTTTTGTTTTTCCTGGTATGATAAACTTGAATTAGTACTATGTTTTGAGGTCAACAGGCCTGCTACGTGCCTGGAAAAATGACACATTTCCACTACTGCTGTTTCTTCTGGCACATCTGTATTCTGTGTGATTCACTTTATTTTTTTCAATATTGCACTGGACTGTGGAAGGAAAAATGCTTTACGTTGTATTCTCTTGCTGACACTGAAAATCACACCTTACAAACAATCCTTAAAGAGACTAGTTTTCACACTTCACAAGATAACATGGCAACCACTTCCTGGGAGCCAGAGTCACTGAACAGTTTGGAAAACCGTCTTGTTTGAAAAGATCGTTTAGCAAAAGCAGTCTTGGAAAAAGGTGTGTTCTTGAAATATGCAGGGAAGAACCACAAACGTATTTAGTAACAGAATATGGTACAAGCAAGGGAAAGCAGCTTTTGATCTTATATTTGACTTTTCGCTACAGGTTTTATATATAAAGAAAACAATCCACTAAGTGGTTTTATAACAAGGTGAGAATATTTTCTACTTAGCTTTCATCATTTTTCATAGAAACCTGTTTCCATCCAGGTGTTGTAAACTTGCCAGAAGTAACAGCCATTTGAAAACATTTTTATTCTCCTGCTATAATAAGCCCATGTGCTTTCAATCAGGAAAGCCCAGTATTTGTTAGAATTTTCTTTCCTGTCCCTCCCAATTTTATGTAAGGTGCTTGCAAGAATATTTGTTAGCTCTTAAAATAGAAATGGACAAAAAAGATCTTATTTCTGTAGCCAAGAAAAGATTTTTTTGAGCTTTCATTTAAAAAATCAGCATCTGCTTTTTTCCTTGTAGTCTCTGTGAAGTTTAAAATCAAGCAGCCAGTTTATTTATTGCCACCAATACTGCACTACATGTAATTGCCATGAATTGCCATTTGTACCAGACTGTTACTAAATCATTAGCACTGATAATTTCTTGTATAAATGGAACTGTCTTTTAGTCTTTGTGACAAGAGAAGGATGTCTTTGAATGAAGTAGATATTACAATAGTGCAATGATATTTTGAGAGAAAACACATGAGCCAAATACTGCATGTGTTTGAAGACTTCTATTTATTCTATGAACTTTAAAAAAAGTTTTAGTATAATGTCATCAGCTCTATTTGCTGTTGTATATGTGCACTTATTGCAAGTAACTTTAAATATCTTTTTATTTGAATGTATCTTTAAAACTAGATAGAATAACAATTAGATCTGAAAAATAATTGAGTTATATGGGCCATTTTATGTACCCAGAGAGAGAGAGCAATACCATATGAGAATTAAAAATGTAAAACTAATCATGCAATTTGGAAAATATTATTATTTAGCCTTTAAATCAACAGTAGGAGCTGTCCAACCACCAGAAAGCAGCTGTAACACATCAGAAAGATAAAATTTAAATTTTCTTCACTAATGAATATCAATAAAACAAAATAAAAGTTATATTGTTGTGTATTATTCAGCTTTATCCTTGGGCTTTTAAGGTGATAAATACTTTCACCTCAAAATGCCATATTGCTTCTTGAGTTATCAAAAAGAATGTAAGCTAATGTGGCTTTTAATGTCTGTGATTACTAAACTATGCTAAATATAAAACTGGTAAAAATTAACAAAAAAAGGGAAGGGGAATTATGAAGAATTATTTTTCTCAGTATTTTTCAACCAACTGGATGAAGTTTTGGTTGTTGGTTTTTTGGTTTTTAATTGAAACCTTTTGTCCAGTAAAGCCCAAGCCCCAGGAAGATAATAAATTTGGACTTTATACAGTGTGTGTATATATTCTGTTCAGAGCAGGTTCATGAACTTTCGCTGGGTATGGGCTATATAAAAATGGTACTGTTTAAACATCAAAGTATAGAGATGGTGTGAGGCCAGGGGAGTCCAGCAGGGACCTGGGTCCGGTCTAGTCATATTTTGTATCTTCATTATTGATTTGTAAGAGGAAATAAACACCAAATTAATGAAATTTGCAAGTAATATTAAATTGAAAGTAGGCACAAATACCAATGAGGGCAGAGTAATAAGACAAAAGGATCCATAGAGATTGGGGAGGGAGAAACCTGGAGAATAGTAATGCCAAGAGAGACTTGGGAGGATTTGCATCATATCAAATTAGACATGATTTTGCAATGTGATTTGGTAGCTGCAAAGAAAAGATGGGTGCAGTTACAGGCTGCATACATAGAGACATCCTATCAGTGAATAGAGGGTAATAGATTTCCTCTCTACAGCTCCACTGCAACTCCGCCAGAAATTGTGTTCAGTTCTAGGAATCTCATTATCAAAGATAGTGATTAATTGGAAGGAGTTCAGTGAAGAGGAGTTCTGGAGGGACCGACTGATGCGAACAGACTGTGTTAAGTATGTACAACTCCAGCTCAGAGATGATTGTGTTGATGAGGGATAGAAGTTAGACGTTTGAAGGGTGTAAATGGGAAGTTATTTTTTAGCATATGAGGGGGGTGCATAGCCAGGAGTATACTATAGCCCCAATACTGTTTTTGTTCCTCCCCCCTGTGATGTTTTGTCTTAAACTAGATTATAAGCTCTTCTGTGAGGCTGGGTCTGCCTTTTACTATAGGTCTATACAGCACCCAGCACGATGGGACTCCAACCTAGTTAGGGCCTCTTGGCAAAAGTACAAGCCTGCTTAGCTTTTAGGAATCTTAATGGGTCAGGATGGGTGAATGGTCTAGAAATTATTTTGACATTTCACAACAATCTTCCTTACAGTGGTACAATTCTGATTTAGGAGGGATCTCTAGGACTAAGCTTTCGCATTTCCGTTAAAAACTTCTCTACTTATAATCAGAGAGCTCAGTCTCCCAGAGAAAGCATTTCTCTTTGGATTCATTTTGTACAGTAACAAAAACATTGTCCAGAAACACCTGGCTGTAAAACCTGGACCAGAACTCTTCTCATATGTCATGGAATTAATTGTTTCCTTTAACTCATGTGGAGAAACAAGGGCCTGGAACTCTCTTATCTTCACAGAAAGCTCTGGGAATTTCAGTGCTCTTCCTTGTGGGATAACCCTCTTGTCCCTTGAAAGATTTTTAATTTTTTTTCTGCTGGACCCTGTTTCTCCTACAGTCTGTCCATGCCCACTTTCTCAGCACATGGAAGGTGACAAGCATTGTAAGTGCATCTGAAGAAGTGGGTTTTTTACCCACGAAAGCTTATGCCCAAATAAATCTGTTAGTCTTTAAGGTGCCACCGGACTCCTCGTTGTTTTTGTGGATACAGACTAACACGGCTACCCCCTGATACATTGTAAGGGCATATGATAAATACATGGCAGACATAAATGAAAAGCAGTTCCCTTAAGCAGTGGGAGGAAAAGCATGGCTTCCAGAGTGGTGCTCATGCGTGGGTTTAGCAGGGTGTTAACAAGGCTGCCGAAGTTTCACAAGCAATAGCAGAAAATGGTGCAGAATGAAAAAATAATGTATTGTTATGCAGGGCGTTGGTTGGAAATTTATTGAAGTTGGTGGGTGGAACAGCTGCCCTTCATTCAGAATAAATGTAAAAAGCAATTAAGCTCCTTAATAGAATAGATATGAGAAACAATAGGTGCCTCTGCCCAAAATGCAGGCTACTTGCAAGGTCAGTCAGGAATCTGAGCTATGTGGGCAGAAGGGTTTCACTGGGAACTGATTGCAAATGCAAGAGGCTGCATATTGTTTGATGAGGTGTGTGTGTGTCAGAGAGAGAGAGAGAGAGAAGGCAGCAAGGAAGCCCAGAGACGGCAAAAAAGCACTTTTAGCATGATCCTGAGAAAAAGCTGAGAGGTTTGGGTAAAGTGCTGGCTGAAAAGAGGCTTGGAACTATGAGCAAAGAAACTGTCTCCAGTTGTTTGATTCTGCCTGTGTTCAGGGAAACAGGACTTTGTGTACACTTTTTATAAATAAATAGGGTTGCACCAAAGAAATACCTGGCTCTCATCAATTTCTCCCCTTAACGGAAACCTGCAAGAACCCAAATATCGGCTAACCACTTGGGTCAAAAAGAGATAAAAATGTTCAATTTGCAAGCATTGTATGTAACTTTTTAGGGTGTAATTGGTGAAAATTGTTTTCTTTTTTAAATGTAAATGGACTTGAATGTTGATGGTCCCGTGAATCCCTACATTTCAAGAGATTATCTAAAAATCCAAATGCAGAAACTGGCTTATTTTCCTGTTGGGATAAAGAAGTTGTATCAGAGATACTAAGGTCACTTTTTGACCTGATCTGTTAGGCCTTTCCCCTCTCCTTAAAACACTGATTCGTTGTGGCCTATAAACCCTACTCTTTCTCTTTTACTAACAGTTTCATTAATACCTACACCCACATCTCTCTCTTCAAATTTACAGTCCCTAAGCAAAGCAACCACATGATCTAATCATTGATAACCTTTCTTCTCCCTACCCTACAGTGTTTACTATCCTACACCATGTTACATGCCCCATCTTGCAATATGTGCAGAGATAGGTGTTTGTGCAGAGCCCCGTTGAAGTCTATGGGGCTTTGTGCAAACAGAGGGACCTACCTGCTTCCCTCTCCTTGTAGGGTCAAAGCATTAAGCTCTTTGGGACATTTTCTTTTACTTGTCTGTAAAATGTTTTGTGCATTTATGCGTCCATCAAAATAAAGTATTAACTATGAGTAGTAAGATGGTATACCAGATAAGCTCTTCTTTCGTTGGCTTCTAGTATCAGAGGGGTAGCCATGTTAGTCTGGATCTGTAAAAAGCAACAGAGGGTCCTGGGGCACCTTTAAGACTAACAGATGTATAGCAGCATAAGCTTTTGTGGGTGAATGCCCACTGACATGCGTCTGACGAAGTGGGCATTCACCCACGAAAGCTTATGCTCCAATACATCTGTTGCTTTTCATTGGCTTGTGTGTTTTCTCCAGATATTGAAATGGATGAAGTCTGGATCTTCTGGCATCCCATGATACCTTCTCCACTTGACCAGGTTGGATTAGTGTGATTTTTCGAGTTCTGTTAGTCGCCTCTGTCTGTGATGGAGCAAAGAATACTGCTGCAGAGATCTAAGAAAAAAAGCAAGGGATGATGCTTCAGTAATCTTCACAGGAAACAGGAAAGGCAAAAGAAATGAACTTACTGTAGAAATTATGAAGGTAAAATTATTAAACTATTACACTCAAGGAAGGGATTTGTAAAATCAATAATATGTGCCATAGCACGTGAGAGGAACATTCGCCTCACTGGTAATAGTGCAGTTCCCTGCTCAGTTCCAAACCAGGCAAACTGTACTGTCATGTTGGATAACACTTTGAGAGATACTAACTACCCACTGGGGCCCTAAAGGAGCCTGTTTTAAGAAAGACAAATCTCCTGCAGCATTCTTAGAGAAGATACCTATTTAAGGTACCTATTTTAAGACATGCAGTTAAATAATCCCGAAGGCTTAAAAAAAAAATTGGGTTCTCAGCACCCCTAACATCTAACACTACAGCTATCTAACACTACATGGCTGGTTTTGGGTCAATGACATTAACGTTTTAATACTCCTCATGGAATTTGTCTCCAGTTTTACAAAATTTACACAGTCGAATTTATTTTAGGCTCGAGATTCCTACCATCTTTTGAGCTCAAAACAAACAGGTGTAATAATTTATTTTCCTGACTCTGCCTCCTTGTTTGTTTCCATTCAAGACAGTGATGTACCAGAGCAGTCGAAGTGCTATCCACTGCCTTCCTATCGCCACCAGAGGGCACTCTGTGACCTGTACAGAGTCTGGAAATTAAATGCTTCCACGGGGTCTGCTAAGGCATTTCAGGTGCAGCATAATGCTTGATTCTTCAGCCAGTCTGGTCACGCCGTTGTGAGTGGAGGTTTTGGGGTCAAGTGAATAGCAAAAAGTCGCACATTCGATGGTCTGCTGATGCAGACACTGGTCCTAATCTTGGGCTGTATTAGGGCCGCTTGGCATTGTTCTGCTGGTGGTAAAGTGGTTCTAACACTGGTGCAGGAAGAGTCTCTGGTGGCATAGACAGTGTTGCAGCTCCTGCACCTCCACCTTCCCTGCGGACAATGTAGTGAGCATGAATGAGAAAAAGGTGACATGGCCAGGGTTTGCCTGCACTTTGGTGGTCCCCTGGTGGTTAGTCCCTCAGGGCCATCGGCAGTATAATTTATAACTACCTGCAGGCTGCTTTCACTTATGCTGGGGGACTAACCCAGCACACAGCCAGCCCCTCTTTAGTTGTGCACTTCTTGACTGCACCTGAGCAGCAGGGTGACTATGTTGATTGGTGGGGTCAAAATATATGGAATAATAATTGCCTGCATCTGTACTAGGACTATGCTATGGAAGCCAAGTAAGAAGGGAGAACTATGTGTAATATTTTATTAACATCAGAACTCTCCTTTGCACCTGCAATTGATCCCTGCTGCGGCTTTGAGTAGTGTCCCTGGGAGTGCTTCACTTGAGGATGTGCGCTCTTGATCAGAGATCTTCATCAGCAGTGTCTGTGGGTCTGTCCAACACAGCCTCATGCTCCAGTGTGAGGATATCTAGGGGAGGATTGACCTGACACCGCTCCAGTTCCTTTTCAACCTCCTGCAGCTTGAGACAGAGCATTGCTGTATTCGCTATAGCTAACCATGTGGCTCACTGCTTTTTCTGTCATTGTTCTTATATTTCTTTTTCTTTTATATTTAAATTTTTGTTATTTAGCACTATTTAGTACTTGGGCACTACCCCCACCCTTCCTTTCTTTGTTTGCCCAGTCTGGGCCTTGGTGGTTTTACAGGCCTCAATCTGCAGCCTCAGTTAACGGTTTAGGCACAAAATCCTGGGCTTCAAACCCCGCCAGACCTGCTGCAGGTCTTTTTCCTCCAATGACTGATATTCAAGCTGCCTCTGCTGCTCTGGAGATATCCACTTTCCCTCCAAGAGTAAGGCCTGTTTAAGTTTTAAAAGCAGATCTCGTAAACATAGGGAGGGCAGGTTGAAACTGTTGTCTGCATTACCTCATAAAATCAATCTGTTTAGATCAGTGGTTCTCAACCTGTGGCCCGTGGGCTGCTTGAGGCCCAATTAGCACAGAGCTGCAACCCATGTGACATCCTCAGGGCCACACAGATAGTATTGGATGCAGCCCCAATGGTAAAAAGGTTGAGATCCACTGGTTTAGATAGATATGTCTCTCCATCACTGTAGTATCTTAGCATCTCAGAAACATTAATGAATTCATCTTCATAACACCCCTGAGAGCAAGGGAGAATTATTACCCATCTCTTGGGGCTGAGGAGCTGAGGCACAGAGAAATTAAGTCCCTGATGAAACTTGGGTCACACAGAATGTTGGTTGCATAGCCAGGAATAGAACCAAAGACTCCTGAGTGAGTCCCATTCTAATGTCTTCACTGCAATACCATCCGTTCTTGCCCTTCATTTCCATATCCCTCAATCACTATCTGGCACCACAACATAACACTCTGAATAAATAGATTTTACAGAAGTCCCAAACTTCCTTTACATGCAAATCAGACATGCTATGATAGCGCACTGGGCCCAGATCAGACCTGCTGTAATTCTGGTCACTGAATACATTAACATATAAAACACAAAAAGGATAATTAAAGGTATTGAAAAATATTGGTAGTTAAGAGTTCTTTCAATTGTAACATTGGCTGTATGCTGGTATACAAATGAATATTCAAAAAATACTGACTAGATTACACCAATCTTTCCAGTCTCTTTGAAGTGTGCCTCTAATGTGCTGAATGCTAATTTTTGTTCAGTTAACAGGCATTCATGAAAAATTCAATGCTTAACCAGAAAATATCTGTAAATCTGATGATGGATGTCATCTTTGAGAGAATTTAAATGGATTCTGTTGGGATAAAATCATATATTAAAAAAACTTCCTATCTATGTTGATAAGGTCCCTCGAGATTATTAAAACACCTACATTTTTTTTGTCTGCTTAGTAAATTCAAGTTAGATAGCAAAACTAAACTAGTTGGTTTGTAATTAATATCTCCTTCACCTGGAGTATTATACCCAAGCAAAATGCTGCAGTGGCTGAGTTGCAACTGTAAGACCCTGGCTTTGTGTTGTGTGCCCCTCCATGGACTGCCCATTTAGAGGATAACAGCCTGCTACTAGCTCAAGTGGGTCGAGACCAGGGCGGAAAGTCCTCGGTTCAGTTCCCACTGATTTCCCGTGATGGATGTCATTACACAAAGGCTGGCCATCTGACCTTTCTGTGGAGACATCCGTGTGTAGCATGGCAAGAGGTCGTTTTAAAATGTTGGCAACCAAGTGATTTTATTTTAAAAATTACTAAAATGTTTAGTTCAAAGAAACAAGAAATGATAGGCCAGCTCTTCCAAGTTGTTTCCTTTATTGCCAGTTCAGGGATGTGGCTCTCGCTATATTAGTCATAGGGGTTCTTTTACATACCTTTGGGGACACCATGATTAAAACCAAGCAAAATAATCACGCTAATTAACCATGGTTATTTTATTATTAAAGGGAAAGAAAACATTAGCTAAAACAACACAAATGACAGAACACAAACGATAAACTGGTTACTTTCATTACAATATCTTCTGCATGCCTCTCTGTGGAGAAAGTTTAGCAGAGATTATATCTTTGTGAGTAGCCCCACCTTTGGTGCGGCACTTTTTCTCTTGGGAAGTTGAGACCAAGGTCTCATTTCCCAAAATTATAGTGAGTCCGTGGCTAGCGTATCTTTTGATAGCTAAGAATGTTTACAAGAGGGCAAAAGAATGTTGTTTAAAGGCAGATGGGAGCTGTCTGGTTATTATTAATAACCAGCCAGTTTTTAATTGGTCAAAGAAAGCAATCAATTCAATCCAATGAAATTGAAGAAAATATTTAAATCTGTTACTTAGAGCCATGTAAGGAACCCCTCCTGAGTTGGGGAGGAAGCTGCTTGAGCACTGCCAGTAATTAATTAATTAATGATTTCCCCATTAATATAAATATTCTATATTTAAATGTCTTCTTACATTAGTAATTAGTTTAGTAAACTCAGTAGACTCCATGTGGGGTACATAAAGCATTTCACCATTTACATAGCAATGATATTAGGAAATTATATTAGATGCTTTGCGTTTAGTTAAAATTCTTGCAAATATGCCATTCAAAATGGTTTGCTATTTCAATAGTTAAGAAATAAAGGTTTTCTACAAAACATTTCCCAACTAAAGTTTCTCTAAAGTTCGAAAGACACAAGCAGAGGTTTTCTTGCAAAAAGGGTGGGGTTTTTTTTGAAGGCCCACTTCACCCCTAAGTTTTATGATTTGACAAGGAGTTTGTGTTACTTCTCTTTGGCGTCTTTTTGACCAACTGGAGTCTTTACGATTAAAACTCCTATCAAGTATTCTGCGCAAAGCAATCACAGCCACCAAGTTTACATTCATTTTTCTAACATAGTATAAAAATGGGCATAGAACATTAAAGTAAGACAACACTTAAAATGCAGATACTTTGGATTTGTATTAACACTCTTAGGGGTAAGAAACATAGTTTTATGGCGAAGATGGGTTTATGTTCTTGACAATTGCTTGTCCCCATGGTGACAGAAAGCAGAAGCCTCCTGGAATTCCTTTGATTAGCTTGAATATTTCATATAATTAAATAAAAATATATGGATGTTGCGGTACTTTTCTCCAAGCACCATATGTATGAAAGTAATGATCAATATAACCCAAGTTTCATTGAAGATACAGGCAAGTTTCATGGCCTAACACACACACAAATATAACAATTGTATTCATATTCTTACATCAATATTGAGGTCTTTCCCCTATACATGGGAGGGCAAAGCATGCGCCCAAATTTCTGAGAGTGAATGCTCCGAGTTCAAGGCATATTTTCCCTCCAGAGGAAATGTTTGAAACCACGCAGAGGAGAAAAGGGAGGATGGTCAGTGAAAGCAGCCAGATGCCAGGCTTCTGTTGTGAAGATTGCACAGAACTGCGGTGTCCTGGCCCATGCAGATGGGGAGTTCTGACCTCTGTGAAGGCCACTTGGCACTCCCTTCTCTCTTCCAGCAACATGGCTGCCTCCCCTGTGCTGACACTAATGCTCCCCTGATAGCGTTTGTAAGCTTACTGTAGAGTTTCTATTGCTGTAACCTTTGGTAACTACTGTATGGATTTATGCAGGAAATTCACAACACATTGCAAATAGGGAGCATCCTTCATCTCCATCCCTATCTGTGCCCAACCCCGCCACGGAGCTTCCATGGTTCGTCTTTGCATGGATGTGGCTTCTGTGGTCTCTGCAGGTATGGGGAGTGTTCTACCCTTTAGCAAATTTGGGGGTTTTCTGACACTTTTTGTTCCCATTCACGTCTCCTTACAACAGAATGGAGAAATCCAAATACTCCTCCCTACTCCCCGCAAAAAAAAAATTTTATCAGCCATACATTTTATAAAACCTAAATTCCTAACCTAAACTACTTGACTTTGTCCATTTAAGGTGATCTAAAGCAGGAAAAAATGTGGAACCTCCTGCTTGGGGGTCTCCGATGAATTTTTTTTCTGCTGTTGTTTTTACTCAGTCATAGAAATTGTAACATTCAATGGTAACGAGGGATACTCCAGGGAAAAAGTGCGATGAGGTTGGAGAGAGGATGATGGACAGACAGCTTTGAACATACTTGACATTATGTGCGACAGGGACAATGTTGAATAGGCTCTTAGGCTGGTGATAGGCTAATGTATTAAAAATGTTCACACACTGTGCATAAAGTATGCAGCAGGGCAAACGCAGATGAGAGTAGAAAAGAACTCATTTCGGTTAGAAAGTCTTCCTCTCCATCTGACTGCAATTTTATAATTAGGGTTAGTCTGTCATATTGTATAAAGCCATTAAAACTGTCTCTTTTCCTAAAAGATTTTTCCAAAGCTTTCACAGATAATTTTTGCTTCCAAACAAGTTAAAGAAAATGCTACAGGTCATATTTATTATAGGCAGAGCCAGTAGCACCTCCTATTTGGTTGCCCCACACTGTATGACCTGGATTTCAGTTGCTTATAACAATGCCAAATTTTAACCATTTGGGCTAAAATTGTTTGTGCTGGGTGTCTGCCTCAGAGTGAATATTTTTGAAAGTGTCAGCCAAAACAGTTCATCCATGTCCAAGAACAAGGCGAGGGAAAAATATATTGCTTTGCCCATGGTAGAGAGTCCTGACAATCTTTTCTTTTTTTAAAAAAAAAAAACCTCTAGCAATCCCTTCTTTGGAGGAGGCCTTTTGCCATCTGTGTGAAAATTCACCTAAATTTGGTCAAGGTATAGCCATTGAAAAAAATCAGTTTGCACATGCTCAGCAGAGTTTTGCAGCTGAAGATTCTGTCCACACTGAACATGCTCCTGCATGCAAGACTTTCCCAGTTCTGGGTTGGGGTTATGGACAGGCACCAAAACTGAGACCAGTGAACTTGTCTCTCCTGTGCTCTCAATGGCCCCTCCCTTCGACCGTTAGTGTCCAGCCCATGAGGAAGAGGAAGCTGCCTGATCCAAATACAAAGGGGACAAGAGCCCGACTGTGAGGGGATGGGCGTGGGGCAACCACACACCAGCCTTGCACAGACAACCTTAATTCTGGCATCTGCTAAACGTTTGAGTTCTTGACTTTGTAACTTCAATAATGTTCTGTAATATAAAAATATGGCACTGAAGTTGCAAAGAAGGTTTAATATCTAATATCCCATCACCATATGTCCCATTCAAATACATATTAGGTTTTGAGACAACTAGGAGTAAGTGCTGCTTCCTGGCAGAATGGGGATCTTAGGTAGCTGTTGGAGGGATTAACCTTCTGCTCAGTTGCTCAGAGAGCCATATCTCTCACATAGATTTAAGGGCATCCACATGGTCAGAGGGCAATATCCTCTGCCTTCTCCTTATGGTTATTGTCCGCACACCCCAGGAAGGGTAATACACGAAAACTCCCAACAGAGAATTACTCGGTTTCCCCTTTCTGGGAGGGGACACTGTGCCCTTAGTTTCCAGTGCTGATAATCAGATGACTTAATACTTACAAAGGGCAAGGTACCTGCACAGGGAAGTAAGAGGGTTTTAGTCCCCCGCATTGGGTATGTTACCAGTGGGACCCAGTGAGGTTGGAGGAGGGGAAAGCCGTTCATGCGGGACAACAAGCTGGGTGTGGGAATGTGCAAAGCATTGGTTCTGTTCCCCTCCCCAAAGCACCACTCAGGCCAACTGAGCCTGGCAGAGGTGGATGTGATCTGCTACTGATATAGGCCGGTTCCCCCCTAAAATACAGTACAGCTACGTGCTGCTCCTTACTCAGGGCATACTGCCACGTGACAACTTCGCAAAAGCTAAGCACATCCAAAGGGGAAATCAGTAAGAGAGAACAAACGGGGAGCCCAACTTTGTCACTGCTTTTCAGGCTACTTGCAGAGCAGAGCTGTATTTTAAGAGAAGGGTGAATATTTTTCATTCATTTCAAAGATCATATTAAAAGATTGCCCACACCATGAATTAATTATGTGTTTCTCTGAGGCACAGCAACTAGCTTATACAAATGCACAAGTCCATCAGCTCCTTCCCAGAATGCTGTCGCATACTATATTAAATAATTGAGCATTTTAAAGTAATTTTATTGTGTTACTGATACACTATAGCAAGTTGTAATCTAAAATATGGCCCAGGATTCCATGTTCTCTGTCTTTGTGAGAGTGCTGAATAGAGGCTTAATCCACTATTGCCAATGTCTCTCTCTCTCTCGTTTTCTACAGTACCTGTTCTGAAATTAAATTAATAAAGCAAGGAATGAAGTTAATTGAATCAGGGGTCTACAAAGAAAATAATTGTGTCTTTATCTGTGAAATGTATTGATCTGCCATCTCACCAATGTTAATTCAAATATCCCATAAGGCCTAATTTATGTGATGCTATATTAAATATCAGTAGGTTGGCAGTGCTAGTAAACTCATCTCCAATGCAAACAAAAGGATGCTGTGTTACTGCCAACATACAGCGTGTACTGAAATTCTCACACTATTTTTCAACCCAGATCCTGTAAAGTGGCAGAAGAGCAAACGTTGGCATTCAGGGAGAGGAGCTGCACAGGTGACTTTAAGTCCCCTTTGTGGACTCCAATCTTGAGCCCGCTGGGCTCCAAACCAGTTTGCCATGATTTAAGTTAGAGCAGCCTAAGGGCTGCTTCAGTTTATGCCATTTGCCAGAAGCTGACCCTAATGGCCGTTACAGCACCTGAGACTGATGTGCTGGCCCCACCCTTTTCCACCAGCCAGGACTTCTGCACCCACTGTAGGCAGAGGGGTGTCACAGGAGCTGCTACAGTAGCTCTATGCCATCTGGGGATCCCAGTGAAAGATGTTCCTCCAACAGCTGGCCATGCCCGCTCTAGGGCGGATTTGTGCTGGTGGAGTGGCCCACAGCAGCCCTAATGCAGAGGACAATCAGAAATTTTAGCTGTATTGTAACCATCTGAACACAAGTTCTCTGAATTCTCTGGAGCCCTCTGTCTGGCCACACTACCAGTGTTTGCCATTAGGTAGGTACCTGCTTTTTTGACGCTCTTCTTTTTTGCTACATCTGGAAGATGTTTCACAATCAAAGAACAGTGACGTCTGCCTAAGGAAAGCTTTTCGCAGCACACACTGGCTTGTGCAGGGAGAAAGCTCCTCTTTGGATCTCTTAGTGTAGCTGCTATCTGTAGATCACGAGTGGACTATTCACACCAACCAATAAATTTGATTAATTTAGCTCCCATTGTCTGAAAAAAGATTTTAAGTTTTACAAATTTGTTTGCTCTTTGAAGCATTTGACCAATATTTGATACAAACAGATTTCACCCTCTGAGTTGTACATGATTTGCCACAACTGTTGCTTCAAGTGTTTGATATTTGGGTTGTGTGATTGGCCATGTGGTGTAGCTTCTGCTCCCTGATTGGGTGACTGAATTTTTTAGCAACATGGGGGATTGATTAAGTCACTTGTGGCCCAAGTGGTCATAAGAACACATTTGCAGAATTAACTGGTTTACGGATAGTGCAGCCTCAATGATCATTAAAATTATCTTGAACCCGTTTCCATGATTAATAAAAGCAAATATCTTCCATATTGATGTCACAATCTCTTAATAATAATTAGTAGCCTTATAGCTTGTTTCTCAGCTATACATTGCATTTATAGTTCATAGGATAGCTCGATTGGGGAAAAAATGGGTTAATATGGCAGAAATCACCTGCGATCTCATAATGACACACTAAATTTTCCATTTGAATCAGGCCCTATATGTATGTCATCACATAATCAAAATCCTGGGCAGCAGTGTAGATCATGCCCTCCGCACAAAGACTGCCCACAGAGCTGTTGATTTCTACACACTAGTATTCTGTTTGGTCCAATGGGAAGAGAAATGGAAGAAAAAGCATATAACATATGAAATGGATTTAAATATACTTTTCTATATATTTCTTAATGGTCGTCTAGAGACTTGGTAAAGGGGACATCTGTATTAGACTTAACTCAGAATTTGTAGGTTTAGTACGTGTCTTAAGTTTAACATTTTATTATTTTTTGTGGGTATGAAAATTACGATATTTAATTTATTATTTATGTTACAGTAGTGCCTAAAGGCACCACGCAAGACTGAAGCTTCATTATGCCAGGTACAAATTACTGGGCAAAAGATATTCCGTTCCAAAGAACTTATAATTAGAGCTGGGCAAAAAAGATTTTGGCAAATGGTAAATTTGATCCCCCCAAAAAAGAGTGCATTTTTAACTATTTGCCAATGCAGACCAAGTTCAGCAAATAGTTTTGGATGAAAAATATCCAGATTTCCCCCCCCCCCCCGCCAAGAAATGTCAAAAGGTTTTGTTTTGACACTTTTGAAATCAGCTGTTTTGATATTTTGTTTCAAAAATGACATTTTCAAAATGAAATATCAACCTCATCAACACTATTTTGGTGAAAAAAATCTGAAAAAATTCAGTTTCAGTTTGAAACTTTCTTTTTTTAAATGTTTTGGTTCAGCTACTGAACAAAAAATCAATTATTTGGTCAGGTCTACTTGATCAGTTCCCTGTCTTCTCTATTCATATGTGGAGAAAAGACACATTATCTCAATTTTTTACAAATGAGCAACTGAGTCGTAGAGATTAACTGACTTGCTCAATGTCACACAGGAAGTCCACTAAGCATCCATCCTTTCTGTTAATGTGTCTCTGTAGATTAATGAGATTCTGCTTTGCTTTTACTACATATTTGGATTATTTATCTTCATTAAATTGTAAACAGAACAATGGAATAGGGAAATATAGTGTTAAAACACAGAGACCCTATTTTAAGCCCTTAAGCCATATTATAGTGCAGTTTTTGGGATTCTCTCTTACTTCAAGGCTTCATTTTGGGTGTTTAACTGCTGTATAGAAAGTCTATCCTCGTAATACAATAGTGTGATGTCCCCTTTCAATGTAAATATTAAGGTTAATTAATCCAGGGAAGAATTTGTAGAGTTTTCCATCATGGCCTCATAAAGAGACTGAGAGAGAGCTACAAAGCCTTGGAGTGATGCCACAAAGCTAAAGAATGAAATAGGAGATGCCTAAGTAAGAGAGGAAGAGAATGGTTTTTAAGGCAACCCACATTAGCAGCAGAAAAGATGAGAGTGATCATGATAATATTTTCCAAAGGCATTATGAATATCCTGTCCATAAGAGGAATATAATATGAGAGAGCACGTTTTCATCAGTTGCTCCAAAATGAAGGAGGACACAGTTGAAGCCTTTTTTAGAAACCTATAGCAACTGGTTGAATACTTTGAGTTTGAGGAGAGCAATGAGTTTGTAAAAGGTAAACTTATGCTTGGAATAGGAACTAATAATCTATCTCAAAGGGGTTGCAAAAGACAGAAGGCCTAACCTTATAGAGTGCCATAGAATTCATCCTTCATTGCAGGTCGCCTTTAACTAAGTGGGAAGAAAACCTGAGTCCTTTCCTGGAGTTACTGGAAATAGATATGTGGCAGAAAGGTGGTCTGCCATTACGTTTTGGAAACAGCTGACACTTTTAAAGATAAAGGAATTTGTAAGCTGGAGAGCTAGCTTGTCAGTCCAGGAAGGAGCAATGCCACTGCAGAATCTGTTTCTGGCCCTTGCCCAAGGGCACAGCTTATTCGCTGAAGAGAAATTTAGGCAAAATACTGAACTAAAGTAGTTCCTCTGACCCCCACGGACTACAACTCTGAGAGGCTTTTCCCTCACCTCTCTCAGCCAGTGCCTTGACCCAGGTTCTCCCTCAGGCATTTCCACTCCCAGAAGTTCTCAATTCCAAGGCCCAAGCCACATTTAGGCATGACGGGGCACCTAAAAGTACACCAACAAAATCACCTTCAGTCAGGAAACAGGGTCAAGTCAACAGGCTAGCTGAAACAGAACATTTTCACATTCCTTCCTTCTGGGCCACCAAACCTCGTTAACAAAATAACCATCCCACTCCCCAGGCATGTAATCCACAAAGCCTGAGTTAGGTGCCCAGGCTGCCTATGCGATGCATGGGGAGAGATAGGCACCTAAGAATGGGATCCACAAGCGCAAGTGTACGCTGGGTGTGGAGTGCCTCAGCTAACCAATAGCACATGCTGAAGAGAGGGGTGTGGCCTAAGCCCCACCCCTATCAGGGAATTAGGTGCCTAGATTGGGGGGAGGTTGGATCCACAGCCAAGAACCCTCTCTTTGAGTCAGGTACCTAAGTCTTTTCTTGCAAGAACAGAGGTGGTGGCACACGCCTAACACCACACAAAAAGAGAAAGGGTCTGGGGGTGGAGTGTAGGCAGGGCCACACAGGCAGTTTGGGTAGGCTTAGACTTCCCCTGCCTTTGCTCCCCACCACCCATGCACCCAGGGTGTGGGATACTCCACTTTAATTCCCAGCTGTGCCTGAGGAGAAGAAGGGATATGAACAGTGGCGTCTCACCTTCAAGGTGAGTTCACTATCCACTGAACTATAGAGTCATTCTCATTCACTCACGTTCTCCAGGGCAATGCATAGGTAATACGCAGTGGAACAGAACCAGAGATTGAGGGAGCCACACATCAGAATATCCCATAGCTCAGTGGTTAGGGCATGCACCTGGGAGACCCCTGTTCAAACCTGTTCTGTTCATCAGGCAGAAGGAGGAATTGAACCAGGCTCTTCTACATTGCTGTTGAGTTCCCCAACTCCAGGGCTAAAGGTTATAGGGGAGACTGCCATTGCTTCCTTCTCCCTGTGGCTGTTACATGTGCAGTTAGGTGTGCTCAGAGCATACTTCCCAGATTGGGCCCTGCAAGCAAGATAGGCAAGGAAATGCCAAGTTTTACCTGGTTTGAGGCTCCTGCCGAGGCATTAGCTAGGTGCTGGTTATCACCCTGAGCCTGCAGTGTGCATGCCCAGAGTCAGAAACTGGATTTTATTCCACTTTATGTATCATGAATGACATATCATCTGAGGTCTGATTGCAGAAGCTGTAGAAGAAAGGGTGATAAAGAGATAGGGAAAACGCACAACTGTATTTTCAAATCATCAACTGAATTCTCACACAAGGACTCAGAAAAATCAGCTTTGGGCTTGTAAACTGAACAAATTTGATCTGAAAATCATTGAGAGATAACAGGTGAAATCCTGACCCCCTTGGACCTCAATCATGTCACTGTTTTATCCAATAAAAACAGCATAGCACAAGGTCATTTTTGCAGGTACATTTCAGATCATCCTCTAATTGCACTTTCTAACAACATTCCTTATTCCCACATTTTTCTCCGATGAGCAATGTTGGTAGCAAGTTAAATGTCAGCAATTTTATGTATTTAAGTAGAGAAGTTAGCAGTGTATGATATGGTCTGGTTATCTTTTGGCATTTTTTTACCCAGTGAAGCTTAGTTCAGATGCAACATCTGGTTTTTCTAAAAAGTTTTATATTTTACCCAGTGGTTTAGCTGGGCTGAGTGAGACAAAAGGAGATACAATGTCTTCCGCCAAGGTCATAATCTTAATCACTGTCTCAGCCAGAATTATAATGCTTCTAGCTCCTAGCTGTGTGCTTCAATTTCTCGCCGCACGTCACTTGATATTTTCATTCCTCATAAAGAAGCAATGGTAACGTTATTAAGAGTAACAGGTTATTTCCTCTGTAAAAATGTACTGAAATTTTTTTCATCAAGTTCACCACCATGTCATTGCCTGTTCTTTGAAAATGCAAGTTTTATATGCCTTGGTGACTAGATTTTGATCCCACTGAAAGTTTGATGAGGTCTCTGGAGAAGGCTGAGGGCATACTTCCTAAATGATGAAGATGGGCTGGTTGGCCAACATCCTGTAGAACTGATTTCGGTGCTGCTGAGGATTAATTTTATTTTATTTATTGCATGCTTATTAATGTCAGGGAGATCCCTGTTCAAACCTGTTCTGTTCATCAGGCAGAAGAAGGAATTGGACCAGGCTCTTCTACATTGCAGTTGAGTTCCCCAACTCTAGGGCTAAAGGTTATAGGGGAGACTGCCATTTGGATAGATGGCTTTATTATTTAATATCTAAATAAATAATAAAAATATTGTACATAGCTTGAGATTTACCTTCATGTTATTCCTACAGATCAAAGAGGACATGTTTTTTTTTTTTGAGATCCCTTGAGTGTCTTTGCCAGCAATGGAGGCCTCCAGCAGCACATGGACTTCTTCTCTTAGAGCACAATCAACGAACTAGTCTCTGATTAAGGTGAGCAGTTATGTTCCCATAGGTTCGTGAAACTTTTCTGTCCTATTGTTGTTGGTCAGAAATATCTCATGTAGGTAAAGCATGTTTATACAATTGAATTAATGGGTATCTGTCTTTGTTCTTTTCAGGTAATGCCTCTCCTTATATGGAAAGTACATTAGTCAACATTCTATATGCACATGAGAGCTTTCTCAGTGGGAATGGGAGACAGACTGATACCGGGCCCAATCCTGAAGTCCTTACTCTGGCAAAATCATATTTAAGTCAATGGGAGTTTTTTCACTTGATACAAAGCCATCAGGACTGGGCAGTGGTTGGGCTGAGGCTGAAGTCATTTGAGATGCACTTTGTTCCTGGTTGAAGTCAATAGAAGTATTGGCCTAACCTATGATTTAAAGACTCACCCTACTTTTTTAAAACAGTGTGATATAGATATAATTACAATTATTTTGATATAGACTACATGGCACTTCCCTTCCACCTCCCTCAAAAGAACTGTACTTACAGGGTTACCTCACAAACCCAAAACAAATGTATAACTCACCACAAGGCAAGGAATGTTCTATTTATTCCATGATTGATAGCTGTTAGCAGAATTTTCACATTTAATTCACAACAGAAAATAACTAAGCCAAGAAGATGGAAAGGTTTTTCTAAAGATTTAGCACTGTTGACCATTCACTGAAAACATGTGACTTTGTTGCAGGGTTGGCTCCAAGGTTTTGGCCGCCCCAAGCAGCCAAACAAACAAAAAAGCCGGGATCGCGATCTGAGGTGGCAATTCGGCGGGAGGTCCTTCGCTCTGAGCAGGAGTGAGGGTCCGTCCGCTGAATTGCCGCCAAACAGCTGGACGTGCCGCCCTTCTCCAAAGTGGCTGCCCCAAGCACCTGCTTGGTAAGCTGGTGCCTGGAGCCGGCCCTGCTTTGTTGTATAACTGAATCCTTTACAAATAGGGTAACTATGAAGATACTTGACCTTTTGTGACAAAACTGTGCTACTAGATTGACGCTTGGACAGGTTACCTCTAGGGTCCACAACCAAAGAGAATGCTGCAAGGTTAATTTAAAAAGTGGTTCTTCACCTGTATGCTTGCTTAACACATGTAATATATTTACCTAGTAGAATGAAGGCATTTTCCTGCTTGAGTTTATTGTAAGACACCCAGCAACTTGCTGTGACAGGACAAGAAGGGAATAAATGAAATAATTTTAATATAATATCAACAGAGTATGATAAGAAACCATAGGAGAAAGAGAACATTTTTTTGGAAAATTCTGCATATGTATATATTGCATTGTATAGTTTTACAGACGAATTTACATCAAGGACATAATATATTTTTTAAACACTGATTCGTAGAGGACAAAAATTATTATTTTTCCTTCTGTACAGAAATGGGAGTGGGATTCTTCTTTTTGAGATAGTTTGATGTTCTTTAAGAGGAGTACTCATATTCTTCAGCACTGCGGCGTCCAAAATCCATCCAGCCCATGTAATCTCTGTCGTTTATCCTGTGTGTAGGGTCAATGTTCTGTACCCTGTTTCCCATCATTGAGATCCTTCCAGTAGGACCTAACAGATGAGACATGAGGGGCAAAGAATAAGTGAATTCAGTTTTTAAGCTTCCCCTAATCTCATTTTTGTATCTGTCACTTATTAATATGTACAGTAGTGAAGTTTATACAAATTTTACAGCACCTTTTTGGAAAATAATGTAAACATGGGGGGAATGTACTCAGAATTATTTGCTTTTATTCAAAATAAAAAGCATATTCATTGGTGGTTTGCTACAGGCATTTATAATTGTGTGCATTAGGATTTGTGTACAGCCTGACTAATATCTGCACATTTCTCTCAGTGCATGGGGGTTCTCCCACGTTGTGGAACCTGGAGCCTTGGATTAACTATTTTGTGGGTCTCTTCGCTGACTCCATTTGGCAGGTCATTTCCTCCCTCTCCCCATCCCTATCCCTGGCTGCTGGGAGGGAATGGGGGCATGTTTTTTCTTCACTGCCTGGCCACTGAGAGGGATGAGGAGGGACCTGCTAGCTTCAGCCCATTTGCTCAGTGTTCTCTCTGATGTCTCCCTCTTGTTTGTTAGGCAGTGTGTGGAATGCTCTGTGATGAGCTAAATCTACTTGAGAGTAGGATCATGCCTGGGATGAGGACTCCATGACAGTCCTCTATGTTGCCCAAAGAGCCACAGATGGTGCAGAGCACTAGAATACATATTCTTACATTGTACCTTTGTTAGGAGTGGGATGGAGTTCAGATATGCAGGTTTTCCAGAGAAGCTGGGCATGTTTGTATGTGAGAATGGTCTGGCTAGAACTTGCAGATACAACTGTGCTGGAACTTTGAGTACTATTACTTTTGGGCAACTTCTGCTATCAAGCTAAGGTTCTTCTATGCTTCCTTCTGCCATAATATTAGAGTGCTGATCTCTGCTATTGCCTTTGGTTTTTTGTCCATCTATGTTTAAAGCATTAATAGGATGTAAGGCCAACATTTTCTATGGTAAATCAAGGCCCAGAGATTAAAAAGAAAGGTCTTCATCTGTCTTAACACGTTACATCATTAGAACTGAAAGAATTTTAAAATGTTAATTGACTCCGCTTCTAACCAAAGAATGTAAAAATTTGCACTTCCATGGATACATTTTAACCTCATGTGCAGGAATACTCTAATTATAAAAATAAGCTTAAAC
This sequence comes from Chrysemys picta bellii, assembly GCF_011386835.1. Lineage (NCBI taxonomy): Eukaryota > Metazoa > Chordata > Testudines > Emydidae > Chrysemys > Chrysemys picta. The sequence goes on from NC_088792.1 coordinate 86,015,786, forward strand.
CTTCTATGACTGAAGTCAATGACAAAGGTCCCATTAACTTTAATGGGAACAGGAACAAACATGAATATTGTTAATATTTAGCTTTGACCCAGATCTGTGAGTCTTTACATTTATAAAATTAAAAAAGTCCTCAAATCTATAGAATATTCTTACTATATAAGAATTTATATTTTAAAGGAACACCTGCTGCCACAGGACTTTTATGTGGATGGAGTTTTCTTTACAGATGGAAACGATTCAGAACAAAATAATGAACATATGGTTAGGAACTTAATCACTTTGTCGATGATTGCAGAGGAGAGGACATATAAACTGAATCGATTCCCCTCCTCCACTCTTTAGACATTTACTTAAACCAAAATGGCAAAAATTTAACTACTAAAAAGTCTGATTGATTAACAAATTAAGGATATCAGTTAAATGCTCAGAAGCTGAGAAATTCACATACATAATTCAAAGTATGTAATTAAGGGGCAATGAGAATGTGGTTTCTTGGCAGTATAGTCTGATACCATTGGAACAGATCATCACTCAGATCGGGGACTGTTTCTACTTAAAAGACTTCTGAGTTTGCAAATCAATTACCCACTGGGCCCTATTGACTCTTTTAGAACCATTGTGATCTGCCCTGACAAATAATTTTAAATCATGTGTCTCTGACTTGACAGCCACAATGTGTCTCCTTTACCCAGCTGCCAGATACACGATAGAACACTTTTAGGATAACGTAATTCAAAGAGCTAGTAGGTCATGCACAGTAAACTGAATTTACTAACATCAAAATAGAGGTCATCTTAATTACCTTCAAATCTCTGAAGGTGGCCTATAGACTCTACAGAGCCACTGGCCTTCAAACATTTCAGCTTCAAATTACAGCCATTTTTGAAAGATGGTAGAACCCAACCCTAACCTTGTGAAATAATAACTTATTTTTCCCCACAGTTATAACTGGCAATGCCTCTCCACAAATCATAACCACAAACATCACCACTAATCATTATTAGCACAGCAAAAGTCCCAGTATGTGTAGTGTCTTCTAGCCAGTAGGTATGGATTGAACATCCCCAAAGTGACTAAAACTGGAATTGAGGGGCTATCTTGAGATTTGTCATCATATATCAGTTGGAAGCTTCATATCAGCCATTTTTTTTAATTTAAAAGCAATATTGATGAAATTACTACACTGAGCAACCCCTCCTAGAACACACAAGCCATAAGGGTCTTCTGCTAAAGGAGGATAATATAATTGGTAGATAATGGACTTGAAGGGGAAGTAAATGAGAGGCCACAATGTGCTTTTCATGAGATCCAGCCATACAAAGGTTACATATTTTTGTCCTTTCCCTCTAAATTCTTTATCCTCTGATGTTACAAGTTCATTAACATGTCTGAGTCCAACCATCTGTCTGCGATGGGCTAGAATCAAGCTTGATCTCTACCAGGTCACAAGAAAGTATTGTAGCATATGCCTACAGTGGCTTTAAGGACTATGAACATACTTCTAAATATAGGTGGGTTTTTTTTAAGTGTGTGGTTTTTTTTTTAAGAAATCTGAGCTAAATCAATAAGATATAAGATATCTTCTGTCAGGTAACATTTGAGATAAAGCCAAAGTGTTCTTTCATGATACCTGGTTGAAATAGTTGGAATGCCAGTCAGGAATTTTGGAGAATGCACAAACTATGAAACCATACTGAAACAGAATAAATAGATAAACTTCTAAACAGCAGATTTTCAGGAAATGAAGGATGGAAATATAAAACTGGAAAGATATAATGAAGATTCTGTTTCATAGATCTCCTGTAATAATAATGCTTAGTCCCACAAATCATTTAATTATAGCACTGATCTTTCTAAATGAACATCAAATCCTCTTCTCCTCATATTACTTTTACTGTTAAACTGGACTCCAGAATGGACATGATTAGATTTGGCATGATTAGGCACTGTTCAGACGTCTGCAGAGCATGCTCAGAAGTGATATTTTTTCCAGTTGCTTATAACTTTATTATTACTTGAGCATTTTATATATGTAAGTATGAATATGTGTGTGTGTGAAAACACAGACAATATATATGCTGTATATCACACACGACATATACTGCAGAGTCCTATCAGGAGTAAAGAAGAAATTCAACATAGTGTGGAGGCCAGCACAATATAAGCTCTACAATGAGGCCTCAGCATGTGTGACAAAGAAGAGGTCTCTGTCAGCCCTGTGTAGGCCAAGGTGAAGGGAAATGAAAGGGACAGGCCACTGCTTGGGGGAAGTGAATTTCATCCTAAGTGCATGAGGGGAGATAATTCTGGTCTGGGAGTGAAGTAATTGCCTGACATCAAAACAGCTGTGTGATAGCAGGTAAAAAGAATCTCCTGTTGGCCCTGACACCCATCCCCTTCACTTCCAAGATATGCTCCTTTCCTGCAATGCAGGGTGTAGAATATAGGGAGACTGTAGCAGATGAAAAGACCTCTGAAATCACGTGTAGTAGTTTTTGCTGCACTTGGCAGCCATGTTGCTCACTGGAAATGCTCTGCAAGTAGCCTGCCCTCCAGAATACGCGAGCAATAGTTCGGTGTATTCAGATACAAAACTGAGCTCTTTTTCAGAGCAGAGCATTTAATTAAAAAAAAAAAAAAAAGTGAATGAGCCCCTTACAGGGAAGTTTGAATGGATAACTATTTGCAAGTGTTTTAAATCCAGTAACTCTTTTGGAAGAACAAATATCTAGCTTTTCAGGAGGAAAGCATTCCTTTTCTAAAGACATTCTTTGTGTCTAAGTATATACTATAATGTATATACTGTAAACCATTTTATTTTGTGCAAATATATGTTTTGTGGGCCTCTAGCCTACAAATCCTTACTCATGTAGGTTGTCTCATTACCTACTCAGGTGGGTAAGTGCAACTAATGTAAGAGTTTGAAGAATCAAGCCCTTAAATTGCACTACTCCGTTGTCACTGTATGCAACAAACCTAGCTGCAACACCACAGATGTTGGCAGTTGTACAATTCTATTGTACTCCAAGCAATCATGAAACTAGAAATGTAAGATAGATTCTTCCTGTACGTGTATAAAAGCAAATGCTGAATTCCTTATTAATATTTTTCAATATTTCCTTTACAAATGTAGATGATCACAGTAGTCCCTTCTGTCCTTAAAAAAAAATCTATGAATCTATAAAAGTACTGAATCTCAAAAGGGAATTATTTTGACACAGACACATGGCATAATACGTTGGCTATTACCTTTTCTGGCTTGCTGGAGATATTTGGCCAGCAAAGCTCCAATGTTGGCTTTTTGGTCAACATTTCCATCCAGCCGCTGGATAGGTTTCAGCTGGCCAGCAGATGAAGGGACACGAACATGTCGGTGATGTTCTGTCAAGCTCTGCTCAAGCTCAGTGGCCACAGGATTCTCATTGTGCGAGCCTGTAGCCTGCTGTCCAAAAGAGCTCGTTGACAGCATAGCAAGGAACATGTAGATGCAGATACCACTGTACATAGCTGGAGGGAAAAGAAATTAGAGGTTGTTAGAATGGTGAACTTCACTGTATTTAATACTATCCCCTTCCCTCCCTTTTTTAAAAAAGTGCTGACTTCTGAACAAACTAGATTTGAGAGAGTACAGTAAACAAAGGAACAGTTTTAAACGGGAGAAGATTGGCAAAAGAGTATTTGACAGGTAGGTAAAATGTTTCTAGATTTAAGAGGCAGTAGAGAGCTAGGGCTGTACAGTGGTACAAGTAGAAATAAAATCAATCCATTGCAAAGCTCTTTGCTGAAGAACTGCCTTCTTCTCTATGTTGTATTTCCTCCTCTATCTCAGGAGAGAACATTTCAGTATTTCACCATCTTGTTAAAATATACAAGTGATACAAATATTCAGTTTTGAAAAGCTGGTAAAGAATGTTTATTTTAGGAACATGTATTTTGTTTGTGCTTAATTGTTCCAGCTGTTCTACCATATCTTAGAGAGAGAAGGAAAAGGTCACCAAGGGAAAGGAAAACAAAATCATACTCCAACAATTGAAAAACGGTGGAATAAACGTGGGTCTCAGGTGAATTTTCAAAGCTGTTTAAGAATTAGACATAGAATGATTTGGAACAATATGTTTCTTCATGTAAAACAGAGAATAAGTGTTATGGATGTTTTCTTGCTTCTATAAAATCCAAATATAGGACTTATTTTACATTTCTAGAAGAACGCTATTTCAGTTTATATAACTATTTAATGCAAATCTGTGTATTATAGTTAAGATATGTAAAGTAAGTATTCAGTTTGTAAACAGTCCATTGTTCAAGAGGAAATATTGAACTGAATACTTCTTAATGCTAGAATGCTATTTTCTATGCGTATATGAAATATTTCATGGCTAAGAACCCCTAAAACGTACAAGATATTTAACAATATACCAAAAAACAAAACAAAAAACAAAAAAAACCCTTGTGTCTCAAATATGAACTGTTAAAGCAAATTTACCCATCACATACATTAGAGTTAATAATGTTTTAATGTGAGGCAAACAGGTTTTCATCACAATTGTTATGAGATGAAAGAAAAGTTTCAAAGTAGTAACACTTCAGGATTCTACAGCCCCAGCATAATTAATACTTTGTCAGTGAGGCATCAAGTACATCCTTGCTACTTATAGAGTATATGCATTTTATATTAATGTCATGTAGAGATGGGTGTTCTAACCTGGCTACTTCATATAATGAGTGTGACTTAGAATCTAAAGTTCAATATTTAAATGCATATATTAGTTCATTTTCATGATTTTATATCTCTATCATTTACATGATTAATTTTCACTTCCCATCACAAATGCTGTGCTATCCTAGAGAACTAGATGCTCAGTTACAAAACTAAAACATAATTTTGCTTTCCAAGGTCTTTTTCAAGGATATAAAATAGTTTGTTTAATGACATAAAAATGTTGGTAAAAAGAACAATAGAAACATGCATTATTCCCTGCCCCCACATATTAAAGAGCTGAACATTATGTCCTGAATATTAAAGATCTAAATTTTTTTAGTGAAGATGCCTGTGAGAATATTCATGAGAAGAATACACTGAAAGTTCATATTAAAAAAATAAGTAGACAAATAAATAGCCAGTCACATCATTTTTACATTTTTCTATAAGCAAAGATTCACCCAACCTATGGCTAAAAAGTTACTGACCCATCATCTCCTACCTTTAAGTAAGATACTTTTTCCTAGTTCAAATCAGAGAGAGAGTAGTGCTCAGGTTAGATAAGTTCTAACAGTTTGAAATGCTGCTCCTTAAATAGTCTAGCCCAGTGCTTGTGGTAGTGTCATCTGTTTACACAGGTCTGACGCAGATGAAGGATCACCACATGCTCAACTGGATGCTATCACTTCGTAACAAATTAATTTATCTGTGATGGGGAAGGGGGGGGGTCAAAAATCTGCTAACGAAGAAGCTCTGCGTTCTTAACCCTTTCCTCACCAGAGCTTCTTTGATCGTGATAGATGCCAGTAGCGGTTTTGTTCACTAGTATTGTAGTTTTAATTAAGGAAGTGACTTTGCTTTGGGAGGGGGGGGGATACTAATGTCTTTTCACCACTTTACACTTTCAAAGCCCAAAAAGAACGCACCTTAATTAGGGTTCAGTGTCTGTATTTCAGCTTGCAGTGAAATGACGCTCTAACGCTGAACATTTATACTTTCTTCCCTTCTCCAAAGAGAGAGACAAACCCAGAGCGAGACTGTTTTGTAATCTTTCTAAAATTCGCCCAGATATAACATACCTAAGAAGTGTTCAGAGGCTTTTTGGCTGATAAGGCTCCTTTAAATATTGTTTTAAACATCTCCCCCCCACACACATGTTTAAAAAACTTCAAGTAACGGTTCCTGGTTTCAAACCTTTGGCATAAAGAGCAGCGAAATGCACATACTGGCTAGCTGAGCTCTCGGCATTAATTAGCGATGACTGGGTTTATTTATTTATTTATGGATGGATTCTATAAATCATGCATTTCTAGGATGTAGAATAAGGAATCGATGCAGTGTGAGAACTGTACAGAATTGTCCAGACCACTCCAAACACACTGGAAGTTGAGGGAGTGCCGGATAATTTCTCTCTCCTCTCTATCCCTAAAACAATGGTTCTAACAGATTGTGTGTGTGACCTTCTCAATCCTACTCCTCACGTGTTAATTTTCCAGTGCAATACACGCTTTTTTGGGGGTAAAGGGGTGAGGGGTTCTTGGACAGGATCAGGTTTTTCTCACCCAACGGGCACCGTCCTGCTAGAAGGAAGGAATTGATAAAACAACAAAATTCGTAGGATTGATTCGCTCTAATTCCAATATTCACATGCGCAGAGTCGGAGGGGATCCTGGGGCTTTGCTACGCCGGTGCCATGCGAGGGGGGCTCCAGAGGCCACTGATGTGCCAAACGCTTTATGCTTAGACCAGAGGGGGTGTTGTTACGGGTTACGGCTCGAGGGTCTGTCTTTAGTGTGAAGCTGAGTTTGCGCGCCCCGTGCCCAGCGCGAACGAGTGGAGCTGGAACTGCCAGCAAACAAACGGCTGAGCCCCTGAGCAGTGGGAAACCACGGGATAAGGCGTGAGGATGGAAACCTAGACTTGCCTTGTGCTTTGCTACCCGCCTGACACTGCACCCATCGCCCCACATCATCTTCCCCCTGCAGCCAGAACTGTTCCTTTCCAGTCCCACCGCTTGCTTTCGGGGAGCAAATCTGCGTGCCTCTGGCGCAGTGTCACTTCCCCAGCCGTACACACCCACTCCCACCTCTGCCTTCTTCCTACCCCTTATCACCTGCCCGCTCCCCCCACAACCCTCTTGCTCCCCAGTATTTAGCATCAGCTTCCCCCATTCGCCACAGAACTGGCTGCCCCTCTCTAGCGTCCCGTGCAAACAGCTGATTGGGAGTGGGAGGGGGAAAGCGAATCAGAGCAAGATCCAAGCCGGAGCCCTGGCCCAGCTGGTGAATCACGTATTGAGCGGTGAGGACCATGCGCGCTGTGGCACTTTGCTCCGCAATTATGATTGACACATTGATTGACACGTCAATTCTTGTTGCCTCTCCCTGGCCCGGACCGCTGCTTGGTCACTGTCTTCTGCTGTCACCTACCGCTCACCAATGTGGCACCGGGTGGCTAGAAAACAGAGAGAAGCTGCTCAGAAATACTAGACCTGCTTTCCCCACTAGCTTCCCGCTCACCGCCAGGCAAACCGAGTTAAGGAACGAAACTCTCCTCTTACCTTCTTTCTCCTACCCCCCTTCTCTGGAGCTCAGCCCGAAGTGCCTCTGGGTACAGTGGGTCGGGGCGGATTAGACTTCACAGCACTAGTTATAAATAAGGCACCCACCGCCTTGCCTCGTTTTAATCTACACATCCGAGACACAGACTACACGAGTGTGATTTTTTTCTCTCCCTTCCCGCTAAGGAAAGGAGCCAGCGCGCAATCTGCTTTCCTTTTAAGACCCCGGCCTTCTCCTGAGACCCACGTGTCGTGCAGGGCTGGGGGCTGGGGGCTGGCTGCACAAGCAGCAGCAGCTCTGGTAACGGGGGCAGTGCGGGGAGGGGAGAGGACCCTCCATGAAATGTTAGTATAGCAGGGGAAAGAGGAGGGGGCCTCTTCCATAGAAACGAGCAAAGGGGGCTCCTATGGAAACGACAGGGGACGTGATCGTCCCCCTCCAAAATCTCTTCGCTTCATCCTCTGCTACAGCTTCGCACGATCCCTACAGCACGTTGGGACCTCCTTGTAACCCCCCCCCCCCGCCACACACACACACACACACACACACACACACGCGCGCGCGCGCCAGCTCTCCGGGGATACCTATTGGAGTGGCCCTGTTGCATGTGCTACTGCAGGTTGATTTTGCAACTCGTCTCCGGACAGGTTGTGCCCAAAGCCCCCTCTGCCTAAATTGGCCTCATTGCATTTGTTCCTTTGTTTTGCACCCCTGGCCTTCTCCTGCCCAGCAGCGGTCTTCTTTGCAAGCGCTCCCACCCTGCCCCGGCAGAAGAGCGGCTACGCAGCCAGCCGCCCATAGAGGGCGCTGCGAACTCGCCGACTCCCTCACGCGGCTCTTCCGCCGGCGCTGTGCCCCTGGCCTGCATGTGACCCCGGGCGGCCTGCGGGGCCTGGCTTTAACCCACCCCGTGCCTGAATCCGCTGGGGGAAACCATGCAACGACAACGTCACACAACGGAAACAAAAGACACCCCACCTCAACTTTCAGCCGAAGCCTTTCTTTTGAGGAGGGGGATGGTAGACTGAAATTATGCTGTGCAGTTTTAGCCCAAGAGCAGAATCTCAGTCTCCTACACCCAGTTTGTAGGTAACAATCCTGCCTTGGTGAAATGAGGGATTAGGGGGGTGTCTACACTACAGACGAACCCCAGGCTCTGACTCAAGTTTGAACCCAAACCCCCTCTTCCCCCTTCTGTCCACACACAAATCAGTCTGCCTCAGGTCAGCAAGCACTCAGGACCCAGCTAGGGGCGTGGGTCAGAGACAGAGTCCTGCTGGGTCCCAAGCCCTGTCATTTTGCAGTGGGACGCAGCTCAAGTCACAGACCTGGGTTAGAAGATGAGCATCATGCACCATGGACATGTTAGCATGAGACCCAGGTCCAGCAATTGTAAGCCCAGGTTTACGCCATAGCATGGGTGCTCAAGCAGGACTTGGAGACACTAACTCCACAAGCCATACCCTTCCTGACCTAGTAGGTCTTTTCCATCTCTTGATTCTTCTCACTTCATCACAAACTGCTCCCAGGAAGATGGGACTACAATTAGCCATGGGGAAGGCAGCACCTTGGACAGCACCTTCCCAATAGCCTTCCCTCTTTGCCTGAGGCAGTCCCTCTTTGATGGGAGTGCTATTGCCTGCTCTTTCCATGTGTGGCTAAAGATGACATTATGGGGCTTCATATTCTCTCTCAATGATTTTGATTTTTTGTGACTTCCTGTGTTGCTGACTGACCTGAAAACTGATTTTTCTCTCGTACACCCTCACCAGAGGATAAAGAGGCTGCCATCAGAATATAAAGAAGTGTTTTTTAAATTAGACATAGAAGGGGCCCAGAGCAAGAGGGGGAGAGAGGCAATAACATACATACATAGGGGAAGGAGAAAAGAAGAGCAACACTGAAAATAGATTCAGCATTTTCTTCAAAGTAATTTGCTAATGGAGCTGGTTCCTTGGCTAAGAGTTTATCCCCTCTGTCAAACCAAGCGCATTCCTCATTAGTCAGTTTCAATGTTTTGGCTTACTTATTAAACTGATCACTACTATTACAGAAACAAAACAGACAACATACAACCAGTGGCTAGCTGGAAAAAATAGCACAAACTTTCTGGGAAAGTGCAATACAATGACAATTCTAATAGGGAGCATATCATAATGATTACACTCAGTCCTTGGGGAAGGCCTGCTATTGCTAAGGAGAACATAATGAGGGAAGAGAAAGGCAGACAATTGTGCTGTTTATATATAAAATATTTAATATTAAAAATGTTGATCTGGGTGAACATGTACTGTGTCAACATAAATTCCATCTATAGTATATAATAATATGAGTTCAATTACATGAGTATGATGTGGACTATACATTACTCTAGATTAATTATAAATTATAAAATGTGGTGTTTTACACTAATGGAGAGTGCTGTGTGTGCTGTTGAACAAATGAACATATGGTATAAATCAAGGTTCTAATACTGATGGTCTAAAATACATAAAATGAGAACACTAGCAGTATGCTTGGTGTTGTACAAAAACAAATGGAGAAGATATGAATGTCCATTATATATTGACACTTGTAGCATATCTGCATATATGAGATATGTGTGCCTATGCAGATGTATCGTATTACATGCTCATATACTGATTTTTCCCCTGGACCTCTGCTTTGTTCAGTGCATGGGTTGGGCAGTACTCAGTTAATGAGGCAACTATTCAATATTCGTTTTTTATTCTTATTTCTGCCTTATTCAACTCATACTGAATGCAGATCCCTGACTCATTTGCTATCCGGCCTTCATATTAAATAAGGAAAAATAGTGATAATATAGTGTGTGATAATATAATTACAGACTGCGTAAAGGAAGTAGCAACCTTAATTTTGACACTTCCAGATTTCTGAATGCCTCATTTTGTAACCTTAACTTTCTTTTAATCTATTTTTGTGTATGAAATCCCTATAGATCCTATTCTGATTTATTTTTTTATCCAATTTTTGCACAAAATCAAGCATTCTATTGGTGCTCTATAGATACCTATTAATTGAGGACAGCTTTGCATTTTTAAGGGGGTCAAAATGATATCCTCTTACAATATTTGGATCCAATAGGATGGGATATGAGTCTGGGTGCATTAAATGAGTTCTCACAAATCTTAAACTATTTTCATGGACCTGGATATAGCACATCCATTATTGTTATTACTTCAATAGCTAATTTAAATGATGCCCACCATTATTATCTGGAGTGAGTCTACTGTCAGAAAACATGCAGCTATTGTTACTTTGATGGGAATTGGGAAGAATTTATCTTTTCATAATCCTAATCTTTAGCTTTCCTAGCATCTCATAAGTAGTATAGGCAACAATAATCCATTTGTGAGGTTCTTTTCTAAAATAATTTCTATCTGAATCCAGAGGACCACTCTATGATCCTTTTCCATTCTGCTAGGATTGTTTTGTTTGTAACATCTGATCTAACTGTTCACTTTGTAGGGTACATTCACTCAATCACATTTTATCACACATATTTTGAACAATTGTAACTCCTAGGAAAGATTGTGCTATAGCACGATATATTCCAAATTTTGTTAAGTTGAGAGGGCCGTACCTTGCATGAATATTCTGCAATTTTACTCTTTTTTTCTGGGTGTAAAACTTTCCTTTCAATAGAGATAATTAGGGCCAGCTGGCTGGTGCCCAACATAGCTTGGGGAGGGGGCACAAAGGTGGCTGTAAACCACCTTTACAGCTTCCTGATCCTCATACCACTAGGTCAATAAGGGCAGCTGTAAGCCACACTGGTTGCAATATCCCTAAGGGAAAAGAAGCTTGATGCAGAGAAAGATATTGTAAATTACGGTCACCTTAGGCATCAGTAACATGCCACTGGCAAACATCTACATCACAGTGGCACATAACGTGCGTATCAGTATGCCACCAGGTACTCACTGCTTGGTCAGGATGTCCTGCCTACCACAGGTGTGGTAGGAAAAAAGGAAGACAGAGATGGAGTAAATATTTTCATGGGCTTGTCTCTTCCTGACCTGGGACCTATATAACAAGATGATGAAAGTTCCCTTTCATGGTAGCAAGATGTGCTGTACTTTTCATCCACTGGTTACTCTTTGGACTTTACTCTGGAGTCAAGTTCTCTGGAGTACTTAGTGGTCTTGGTCCACAAAGCCTTCTTTAGTACACAGTCAATAGCCTTTTTGAAACAGAAGAATCTCTTTAGGCCCTTACTTATATGTTACTCACATGCTTAACCTTCCCAGCATCCTTCAGACAGTATTTTCTACTCAGGTGCAGCTCTTTTTAACCCTCCTTTAGCAACACGCCTTTCTCTAGTACTACCTCGCCTCCTACCAACTGAGTAGGAAGAGAGAGGCCCCAGGCTCTTCCCATTCACAGCATTCTTAATGAAAGCATAAAGCCAGGTCTTAAGATGTGCTAATAGCCAGGTCTCCTCTCCCTCACTTCATCAATGAGTAGCTGGATCATAGGCTAGCCTGAAAGAGTCACAAACTATCCAGTGCTTACTCTAGCTTTTTAAAGGGCTTGGGTTTTTCCATCCTTTTTTCCTTGTGACAGTTTGTTGTGTCACAGAGTAATTCTCCAGGAATGGGGAGAGGGTAATTTATAAATAGCGTGGGTGTGAGTTTTACCTCAGATGGCAATGAACTCAGAAATGCTCATTGCATACTTAACCACACCCGGTCTCTTTTTTACAGTAGCAGATATGTGTGTGTTGTGCTATGCTTTATTCCATGCGAAGTATTTGTGGGTTTTGTCTCCTTGGAATATATTTTCTTAGCAATATGACTTGTGGTTTGCAACAACATCGTTTTCATGTGGCATGCATAATGCAACACATCAACTTATTGTGCCTGTGATGGATGTTTTTTTAGACACGGCTTCAGACTCAAAGGCATTTACATTCTATATCAGAAAATTAGCTACATACTGCTAAGCATAAGCATATGGAGATGGTGTATCACAGAGACTAAAGCCAGATGGCTGTTGTATGGGACTAAGGAGGCCTCGTGCTTGGGAGGGTAGCCAAAAACTACATTTTAAACTCTTTAAGTGTTATATTTTTCTGATTTGCATTCGTGTATTTTTTTTTAACTCAGACCCTGTTGCTTAAGAACAAGGTACACTAGGGGAACTTTATCCTTATTATGGCTCCACTGAAGTCAGTGGAGTGGCATCAGGGATGAATATGGTCCATTATGTATAACAAAGTAGGAAGAATTGGCAGTAGATATCAGATAAGTGGAACTGTACATTTTTCTGGCAGATAAATCAGTGAATATATAATTTTACAGGCTTCGTAACTATACTTATATGAACGAAGGGCCTTGAGTACAGAAGTGAGAATACTCATTCCCCTAACACTTTCATGGGTGTTGATTTGGCCATTACATATTTTCCTCTTCATTTTTCTCAAATCCATTTAATTTCATTTCAGTACTTTCTATCAAATCATCCAAAATCCTATCATATAGCTTCTTGTCTGTTAACATTTGTTCTTTACACCACACTTAGCAGGAAGCTAAACTCTGCTTGGGGTTATCCCTGAATATGAGTGGGAAATCTGGCCCCAGTGATGTCAATGGGAGTTTTACCATTAACTACAATGGAGCCAGGATTACACCATAGAAGAATTTATATGCTGCTGCTAAACTGTTTCCAGCAACAGTGCCTCAACTTCGCAGATTTATTTTGGTCTTTGAATTTCTTTTAAATATTGGTTTAGAGAAAATCAGTGAGAAACCACATAGAGACTGTGACGTTATCTGATTAAATTATGATCATGTAGATCATTGTTGCTACCACTGTTATATAATTATGACTATGAGTCGGCAATGTGACGTGGCCGTGAAAAAAGCCAATGCGGTCTTGGGATGCATTAGGCGAGGTATATCTAGTAGGGATAAGGAGGTGCTGCTTCCGTTATACAAGGCACTGGTGAGACCTCATTTGGAGTACTGTGTGCAGTTCTGGTCTCCCATGTTTAAAAGGGATGAACTCAAACAGGAACGGGTACAGGGAAGGGCCACTAGGATGATCAGAGGAATGGAAAACCTGTCGTATGAAAGGAGACTCGAGGAGCTCAGTTTGTTTACCCTAACCAAAAGAAGGCTGAGGGGGGATATGATTGCTCTCTTTAAATATATCAGAGGGATAAATACCAGGGAGGGAGAGGAATTATTTCAGCTCAGTACTAATGTGGACACGAGAACGAATGGATATAAACTGGCGGTGGGGAAGTTTAGGCTTGAAATTAGACGAAGGTTTCTAACCATCAGAGGAGTGAAATTTTGGAACAGCCTTCCGAGGGAAACAGTGGGGACGAAAGACCTCTCTGGCTTTAAGATTAAGCTTGATAAGTTTATGGAGGGAATGGTTTGATGGGATAACATGATTTTAGTCAATTAATCAACAGCGTGCCATCACTGGTAAATAGTATCAATGGTCAATGAGGGTCTGGCTGGAGAATCTTGCCTGCATGCTCGCCATATTTGGGGTCGGGAAGGAATTTTCCTCCAGGGTAGATTGGCAGAGGCCCTGGAGGTTTTTCGCCTTCCGTCGCTAGCTGGAGGATTCTCTGCGACTTGAAGTCTTTAAATCACAGGATTTGGGGACTTCAACAGCTGAGTCAAGGGAAAGGGGGTGAATCAGCTTTTGTGGCCTGCATCATGCGGGAGGTCAGAATAGATGATCATACTGGTCCCTTCTGACCTTAAAGTCTATGAGTCTATGAGTCTAATTACAACAAATCTTGTACAAAATGTGACATGTAAGATGTCTATGGAAAGGTTACGATTCGCTTAATATAATTATGCTATTTGTATGCATGTATAATTTTTGTAGCTGAAGTTAGGAATATTAACCATGTACCTGTATTTCTAAGGTGTTTGCTTCTGGGTAGCGCCAACAAGCTACCACATTAGCCAGCACATTGTGAAGGAACTATTCAAGTAGAATGACCCATTAAAGAACACTTAACTTACAATGGAAGACTCCTATCTACTCTTAATGGACTTTTCTGCTGTGACTAAGCGAAATCATGCATGGACATGTGACTTGCCCAAGTGACTTCAAACACCATCTGTAATTTTCCATTAGCTGTGCTGAGGACTTTTTGTTTATAAGAATGGATTTCCCTCCACGTGGCAGAAGCTATAAAAGGCCCTGAAAACATCTCCATTTGGCCTCCTTCCTGCTCAAACCTCTGGACTATGGACTTATACTAATAGGAGCATTCTAACCAAGGGACTGAGGACCTTCCAATGATTTGGAAGCAACCAGAGACTTGACTTAAGCCAGTAGTTTATTCCATCACTGCTACAAGCCTGAACCAAGAACTTTGCATTTATTGTATGCATTTGATTCCTTTAACCAATTTTAACTCTCACCTTTCTTTCTTTCTTTCTTTCTTTCTTTCTTTCTTTCTTTCTTTCTTTCTTTCTTTCTTTCTTTCTTTCTTTCTTTCTTTCTTTCTTTCTTTCTTTCTTAAACCTTTAGATTTTACATACTAAAGGATTGACAACAATGTGATTATTGGATAAAATCTGAGTTGTATATTGACCTGGGTGTGTGGCTGGTCCTTTGGGATCAGAAGAACCTTTTATTTGATTAAATTGGTTTTAATAACCACCCATCTTTAAGTCTAGTGTCTGGGTGCTGAATCCAGGACTGGAATGCCTAAGGAAACTGCTTTTTTACTTCTTGTTAGCCAGTGTGGTGAAACAGAAGTTTAGTTTTGTTGCTGGTTTCGTATATCTTATAGGGAGAACCACAACCAGTTTTGGGTGTATCTGCCCTATTTCTCAGCAGTTTGTCCTGAATTTGGTATTCTCAGTTGTGACCCACAAAGGCACGGTTACAGAGACCTAAAGGGCTTTCGAGGTAGTTATTGCCTTAGGACCAGATTATGCCCTCTTCATTTATACGTTCAGGGAAAGAAAATAGTAGGAAAGTCTGTGAAAAAAGGTCCATTTTTTTCTGGGAGTAAGGGCAGGCATGCGGGGGGGAGGTCTAAGGATGGGTAGTTGTGAACGTAATTAATCAGCATAATCTCTTCCTCTCTAACGTTCCATGGAACTCAGATACTATGGTGATGATGCAGTGTAAACATCCCAATAGATTAGTTAGGAAGCCTCTGTATGTGATCTCTGCACATTTGGGTCTCCATGGTTTTGAGGAGGTGTGGTGAGGTGAATTTGGTGGGGAGATCTGGGATAAACCATTCTCTGTGACATCATCTCATTTAGATGAACTTTAGGAACTAGGAAAGATAAATGGTAAAGGTAAGTAAAAACATGCAAAATTATTCATGCTCAGTACTTCTCCTGTGATATCTATAGCACTGCTAGAGGCACTGCACTGTTTGAGTACCTAATAAGATAAAAGCTTGTTGTGTCAAGCACAGAATGAACCATCAAATGCAGTAGTTAGCCTCTCTCATGAAGAAAGAAATGCTTATGTTGTAAAATCTCTTGGTATTTTAGTACTTGTCTTCCCTGCCTTTTATTGTCTGTAGTGCACATTTGTTACTTTACTTCGTGCAACTCAACAATAAGAGGGTCAAAACAGAACCAAAAAGTATCTTTTTTTACTAAGTGAAACAGTTACAATTCAATGAAGAGGGATGGAGAGCATGATTACCTAAGATAGACATGCCTACAAGCAAATAAATGCAACCTCAGTGATTGCACAGAAATGTGCCTACGGGACCTGAGTCAGCAAAGCACTTAAGCACATGCTTAAGTCCCATTGAAATCAATGGGATTTATTAGCCGTGCACAAGTGGTTTGCTGGATAGGGATGGGATTTTTTTGTGCTCTGCTGAATTGAGGCATCAATCCTGTTAATAAAAAACATTTGCCCTTTGAACCATTTGACAGTCTGAGATCCTAAGGTTCAGTTCCACAGGGAACATGATATTTTTGGTCTGAAAATCTGTCAGATTCAACTTCATTGTAATCACTCATGTGAGATCACATGCTGTTATTGCTGCTTAGAATTGTGACTTCCCTTCAGAAGCTGAGAGTTTGTGAGGCAAACCCTTGTAATGTTTACCACTCAGAACTGGAGTTACTCAATTCACCATACAATTCTCTGGGGTCACAGCCATAAGGATGCTCTGTTATCTATGACAAAGTAGTGTATTCAGTCTGGAAAACTAGTGACATTAGGGAATCTAATTCCCTAGGATTCTGGAATCAATTTTATATTAATCCCAGGAGATCACAACAACCCATTATATATACCAATGGCATTAAGGCCGAGACACTCAAAGGTATTTAAGCTCCTAACTGAAATCCATGGAAGTTAGGAACCTAAATATCTTTGAGGATCTGGGCCTAAGCCTGTACTTTAAATATCTTAAACTTTATTCACCATATAACACACAATGTTTGTTTATATTTATTAAAATCCCCTCTGATTCTATGGGTACTGGGCAAAATAAATAAAATAAATAGATAATTAAAAACCAGCTCAGAAATGTCAAAGCACTCTATTGAAGACATCACAGTCCATACTTTTGGATTCACTCCCTTAAAGGCCCAGCTGCCACACACCCAACAAGAAGGGGAACAAGTCCTATTGAACATTGTTCTTAGAGTAGAGATTCACTGTCCAGCACCATCCTTTCAGACTTCTTGGAAAGAAAGGAAAAGACCCACTCATCAGCTCCTGCTAGGGTCTGCCAACACATCAGCACCAGCTGGTGTCTGATGGTAACAAAAGCAGCTGATAGAGCAAAGAAAATCAGAATGGGCACCTGCTCTTCATCCATTACCAACCCCCAAAAAAGCTGTGCAGGTGATGGTGGCACTGTTTGGTCTCCATGTTCTTCCCATGGCATGAAAATATCCTACCCCACAGTCCCTTCCTGCAAGAGGGGAAGGTCTGGGCCACTAATATTTTTAAAGCACTTTAAGATCTCCAGAAAGAAGACCTTGTATGCGGTAAGCACAATGAATTATTTTATCATCTCCTCTACATTTGTGTATTCTTGTTTACGTTGAGACCAGAATTTAACAGTAGCAAGGTGTGATGATTTGGGGCTGTGTCTGTAGTACATATGAATTCTGGTTGATATGAAGTTGTATTATGAAAACTGCTGTGTCATTAGTGTCTCTATGGATTCACCATTACTGACAGGTCTTGTAGCAGGCGTACACCAGACAGAAACAATGGGGAGGGCGTAGGATTCAAGAATCCTATTCAGGTGCAAATATCTGGGACAGTGGTTGAGATGCATCCTTAGAAAACCAGTTTAGCTGACTCCTATGAAGGGCTGGGGGAAGGAAGGAGCAGTGGAATGTTATCCAGAAGACAAAACAAAGGAAGCCGGGGCGGTTCAGGAACACGGTAAGGAAGGAGAGAGCAAGGTCACCCAACATGTAGCAGCCTCATGAGGCATAGGGTTCTGCCCGGTTTCCTGAGCTCAGCTGGCTCCAATGACTCTGGGCAAACCAAGGAATTTGGATCCCAGCTCAAAGAATATTCTGGGGTGGTGAAGAAACTGAGGCAGGGATGTGTGTTTAATGATGATTGTTTTGTATGGTCTGTGCTCTCTGGTACTTTCTATGATTAAGTATAAAAGAGCATTAATGTGTTAGACTCTGCAAAGTGTATGTGTGTGTGTGTTAACAGCTTCATGGCTGCTTTGTGCCCTGACAGAGTTAAACTACTGCCAGAAGCTTGACACTGCAAGGGTAGAGTTCTGGGAGATGGGTGTAACTAGGGCATCTTGGGGGACAGAGCTGGTCCTGGGGCATAAGGCAGGTGGGTCAAGGAGCTCCATTTCTGAGAAGGAGTAACAGACTGAGAGTCAGTGACAGAAATGCCCAGACACAGAAGTCCAGTCAGTGGCCCATGAGGGGACCCTTGCTAGGATCTGTGGCACAAGGTAATTTGAGATTGACTAGCCTGGTGTACCAACAAACATTGTTTTTCAGTGTCCCTCAAAGAGGATAGAGGCTCTTCGAAACATAACTGAATTGGACTGCCAGCATATTGACTTCTTCTACCATTCAATGACACTTCATAATACAGAGGAAATAGAATTAACCTGGGTGTGAAATATGAAATGTAATTCTGACAATTCCCATTTAAATGGAGGCACAGGAGGGTAGAAATTCTTCCAGAAAGGTCTGTGAAGGGAACAGGTACCATATAATTATTTAATATGGCTGGATGGGATGAAAAGATAATGATGACATAAATTTAAAGGACAACCCAGATTGAGATAGAGAGAGAGAGTGCATGGCAGGGATTTGAATTTAGGAAGAAGTTTTCATAAAGAAGAAAAAGTGATCTCCAGACATGGAAGCTTGGATTGAACAGAAGGCGAGGACAGGTGACCTCTTGGAGCTAAAGAGAAGACACTAAAGGAACAAATGAGAGGATCAAAAACTTACAAAGGAAGTGGGGTGTGATGCTGGTAAACCAAGTGTCAGCTATGGCCAAGGCCATAGACATTAGCTAAGAACTGACAAACTCATAGCTGGAAACCAAACCAGCTCACCTGTGTGTTAGTTTTGTTCAAAATATTTATTAGTCTTATAAGAATGTATTTAGTGTTTAGACTCTCTTAAAATGCTTATACATTTCTGCATGCATTAATTTCACTTGTAATGTCCATATTCCATGTCATAAGGAAATACGTAAGTTTTGCTTTATAACTTTGAAAATGTTTGCTCTTAACTTGTGAACCCAGGCATGGGAATTGTCCCCTCCCCCCCGCCTGTTCAAGAGACCTATCAATAATAAATGGGCCCTTAAGGAACATCATGATACAAAGGATTGGTGAATGGCCCTGTCACACCTTGTAAATGCTATGTGCAAGGGAGCTCTTCTCATAGGCCTTGGCTACATGTGCGAGTTACAGTGCTGTAAAGCTGCCCCCAGCGCTGTAACTCACTCCCCATCCACACTGGCAAGGCATTTGCAGCACTGTATCTCCGTGGTTGCAGCGCTGCATGTACTCCACCTCCCCGAGAGGAATAGCGAGTATTGCGCTGCGGCGCCAGTGTGGCCGCCCAATGTGCTGTGAATGGCCTCCACAATTATTAGGCAGTATCCCACAATGCCTGTTCTAGCCACTCTGGTCATCAGTTCAAACTCTACTGCCCTGGCCTCAGGTAACCAACCAGGTGACCCATGCTTTACATTCTCCGGGAATTTTAAAAATCCCCTTCCTGTTTGCTCAGCCCGGCGTGGCGTGGAGTGCTATCAGCGAATCTTTCCAGGTGACCATGCCTCCACGCGCCAAGCAAGCCCCAGCATGGAGCAATGGCGAGTTGCTGGACCTCATCAGTGTTTGGGGGGAGGAAGCTGTACAGTCCCAGCTGCGCTCCAGCCATAGGAGTTACGATATCTTCGGGAAGGTATCAAAGGACATGATGGAAAGGGGCCATGACCGGGATGCCCTGCAGTGCAGGATTAAAGTGAAGGAGCTGCGGAGTGCCTACCGCAAAGCCCGCAACGCAAACGTCCGCGAGTGCTCTCTCCCCGCGACCTGCCGATTCTACAAAGAGCTGGATGCGATACTTGGGGTTAACCCCACCTCCACTCCGAGCACCACCATGGACACTTCAGAGCTGGTGTGGGGGGGGGGAGGGAGAAAGAGGAGGAGGAGGCGGAAGAGGAAAATGGGAGTGATGGTGGTGGGCCGGATGGAGACACCCCGGAATCCCTGGAGCCATGCAGCCAGGAGCTCTTCTCGAGCCAGGAGGTAGGTAGCCAGTCGCAGCGGCCGGTACTTTGTGGAGGACAAACAGAAGAGCAGGTTCCCAGTAAGCGTTTTTTTTGGGGGGGGGGAAGGAATTTTTTCGGTGTGGGCTCTTTGGGAGAGGAGGGTTAGGCATGCATGCCTAGATGCAGAAAAGTGCATTGATGTGGTTTATCACATTGCAGTAATCGGCCTCGGTAATCTCCTCGAATGTCTCATCCAGAATGTGTGCAATGCGCTTGCGCAGGTTTATCGGGAGAGCCACCGTGGTCCTTGTCCCAGCCAGGCTAACGTGTCTGCGCCACTGTGCCGCAAGGGGTGGGGGGACCATTGCTGCACACAGGCAAGCTGCATATGGGCCAGGGCGGAAGCCACATTGCAGTAGAAGACCCTCCCTTGCTTCCCAGGTCACCCTCAGCAGTGAGATATCGTCCAGGACAAACTCCTGTGGAAAATGTTGGGACAGTGTTCATTGTAGGTGCCCCCTAAAGCTGTTGGCTCTCCCCAAGGCACAGAAACCCAGAGGACAGTGCAGCCCTGAAACAATCAGTCCCTCTTACTCACCATTTTGAGGCTCCCGTGGGATATGTGTGCTCTTTTTCAGACGGGAAAATTATGCTATTGTGTAGACCCTGTGTATTTTCTACTCCTTAAGTGCGGGGGGAATCATTACTCTGTCTGGTATAAACAATGCTGCCTCTGTTAAATGTTGCATTTTGCCTATACAGCAGCATCAATCTTGAGACCTCAGCCGTCCCTCTTATCGCCTGCTCAGAGACTGCAAAGACTCAGGAAGAGACCGCGAAAAAGCAAAGAAGACATGCTGCAAGAAGTGATGCGGCAATCTATTAAAGAGAATGAGAAAGCACAGAACTGGAGGGAGAGAGAAAGCAGGATCCGCCAGGAAAATGCAGCGCACTGGCGGCAAAGCACCGAGCACCGGCAGCAAAGCACGGATCGGCTCATAAGCATCCTGGAGCGCCATGCAGATGCTATCCAGGAGCTCGTAGCCATGCAGAAAGAGGAGCAGTATCACAAACGCCACCCCACCCGTACAGCCCTTGTCCCAAAACTCTTCCGTTGTGCCCCACTGTCACCTCCAACCCACTTTCCCCAACTTCCGTGTTCTTCACACCATCCGCTGTCTCCAGCACCAGTATCTTCACCACCCAGCCCTGAAAACCACGACCCTTACCCTCTGCACTCAACCCCCATCACCATGCAGTATAGCTATCCTGAAGTGCAGCACTCACTACACAGCACACCAGACAGGACATACGCGAATCTGTGATTGTACCGTTCCCCACTCCACCCCCTTGTTTCTTTTCAATAAATAAATGGATTTTCTTTTCAATAAATGGATTTTTTGGCTTTGAAAACATTCTTTATTATTGCATAAAGTAAAAGACTCCTTAGCCCAGAAAATAAACAGGCACTGCAAGTCTGCTTAGCAAACACTGATTCCTAAAGATTGGAGCTACTGCACTTCACTCCCGTGCAGGGCACCAGATATCTCTGCTGGTTTTCAGCCTCAAATTGCCCTCTCAAGGCATCCCTAATCCTTGCAGCCCCGCTTTGGGCCCCTGTAATAGCCCTGCTCTGTGGCTGTGCAAATTCAGCCTCCAGGTGTTGAACCTCGGAGATCCATGCCTGAGTGAAGTTTTCACCCTTCCCTTCACAAATATTATGGCAGGCACAGCACGTGAATATAACTGCGGGGATGCTGTTTTCGGCCAAGTCCAGCTTCCCATACAGAGATCACCAGCGGGCCTTTAAACGGCCAAAGGCACACTCCACAGTCATTCGGCACCGTCTCAGCCTGTGGTTGAACTGTTCCTTGCCACTGTCAAGGCTCCCTGTGTAGGGTTTCATGAGCCACGGCATTAACGGGTAAGCGGGGTCTCCAAGCATCACAATGGGCATTTCAACTTCCCCTACCGTGAGCTTCCACTCTGGGAAAAAAGTCCCGGCCTGCATCTTCCTGAACTGCCAAGTGTTCCGAAAGATGAATGCATCATGCACCTTTCTGGGCCAGCCTGTGTTAATGTCAATGAAATGCCCACTGTGATCCACAAGCGCCTGGAGAACCATAGAGAAATACCCCTTCCGATTAACATACTCGGATCCTAGGTGGGGTGGTGCCAGAATAGGAATGTGCGTCCCATCTATCGCCCCTCCACAGTTAGGGAACCCCATTTGTGCAAAGCCATCCACTATTTCCTGCACGTTACCCAGAGTCACGGTTCTTCTGAGTAGGATGCGATTAATGGCCTTGCAAACTTGCATCAACATGATTCCAACGGTCAACTTTCCCACTCCAAACTGGTTTGCGACCGACTGGTAGCTGTCTGAAGTTGCCAGTTTCCAGATTGCAATAGCCACCCGCTTCTCCACTGGCAGGGCAGCTCTCAATCTCGTGTCCTTGCGCCGCAGGGTGAGGGCGAGCTCCTCACACAGTCCCATGAAAGTGGCTTTTCTCACCCGAAAGTTCTGCAGCCACTGCTCGTCATCCCAGACTTCCATGACGATGTGATCCCACCACTTGGTGCTTGTTTCCCAAGTCCAAAAGCAGTGTTCCACGGTGCTGAGCATGTCCGTGAATGCCACAAGCAATTTTGTGTCGTACGCGTTACGCGGCTCGATAGCATCGTCGGACTCCTCACTCTCACTGTCACTTTGGATCTTAAGGAATAGTTCGACAGCCAAACGTGACGTGCTGGCGAGATAAGTCAGCATACGCCTCAGCAGTTCGGGCTCCATTTCCTGCAGACAGATCATGCTGCACAGAAACCATTGGAAGATGGCGCCAAAGGTGGACGGAAACAAAGGGATTTCTGGGATGCGAAGCGATGCATCACGGGGCATTGGGACAGGACCCAGAATCCCTCGCATCCACGCCCCCTTCCCACAACCCACGGTGCCAGAATGGGAAGAGGTGCTCTGTGGGATAGCTGCCCAAAATGCACCGCTCCCAATAGCGCTGCAATTGCCGCAAACGTGGCCACGACAGTGCGCTGGGCAGCTGTCAGTGTGGACAGACTGCAGCGCTTTCCCTACTCAGCTGTATGAAGTCAGGTTTAACTCACAGCGCTGTACATCTGCAAGTGTAGCTAAGGCCATAGACTGGAAGACTAGGGGCTATGTCTACATTACGGACTTTACAGCTGCACAACTGTACCACTGCTGCTGTGCCGCTGTAAGGTCTCCAGTGTAGACAATTTATGCTGAGAGAGAGAGCTCCCCCAATGAGTGTCAGTAGCTATGTTGGTGGGAGAGTGTCTCCTGCCGACATAGTGCTGTCCACGCTGGTGCTTTTGTTGGTGAAACTTATGTTGGTCGGGGTGTGTTTTTCACACCCCAACCAAAAAAAGCTTTGCCAACAAAAGTGCTAGTGTAGATAAAGCCTAAATGTAAACGATAAAACAGGGTCACAAGAGAATTTTTCATCTCTTTGCCGTTTGAACTCTCACAGGACCAGACACTAAACTAAGGCAGAGATCCCCATGGGGTTACCCCGGATCCACCCTGAAAGGCATTTTGAATTGACAGAGTACTACTCTCTGTCATCTTTAGGAACCATAGATGGTAACTCATTTGTGTGTATATGTTTGCTTGCTTTAACCTGTAAATAACAATCTCTTATTTTTTCCCCAGTTAATAAACCTTTAGATAGTTAATTAGAGGATTGGCTATAGGCATTTATCTTTGATGTAAGATCTAAGGTCCAAAATGATCTGGGGTAAGTGACTGGTCTCTTGGTACTGGAAGGAACCTGAATATTGTTATGATTTTTGGTGTAAGTGACCTTTTATCACTAAGTCCAGCTTGCCTGGGTGGCAAGATAGACTGGATCACCTAAGGGGACTTGGAAAGACTGCTATAGTAATCATACATTTCTAGGGGGGAAATCTAAGACTGGGGCTGGGTTGGGGTCATCTTGCAGTATAATCAAGGCTGGTGAGAGCCAGAGTGTAACCCTAGTGTGGCTGGCAGGCTGCAGTTATACACAGATGCTCAAGGGGTTACTTGCATGCTGGGAGGCTGTTTGTGAGATGCCAAGGTGGGAGGTACTTCAGCAAGCCCTTGTAAGGCACCCAAGGGTGCAGGGCAGTGGTGTCACAGCTGCTCATTATCTGGATTTTACTCTACTATGTCACAGATACCTGTACAAAGACCCATAGACCTTAAGAAATAACGACACTTAGTCTCCTCTTGAAATGTAGTTATTTATTTTTATTTATAGGCATTCCTGTGGGGAAACTACTTATCTGCTATGTTTGTTCAAAAAAGGCAAATTGAGCTTGTTACCTTGCTTCTCACACTGATGTGCCATGATGAAAGGGCCTCTTGCGCTGAATTTGAACATAGCACTGATTGACAGGAGGTGCTATGCCAGCAGAGTGGATTCATTAGCAGGGCAGGCAGGCTGCTGTTTTCCATGAGATAACAGCATTTTGTACTGGCATCATTTCTGTCTCGTGTGTTATATTTTGGCAAAAATATATATTTGGGGGAACGATCTTTCAGATTGATGTTGTACGAGTCACAAGTGGCAGTAGGAAATCCAGCTGCTTTAACTCTTATGGACATGCCCTATAGAACTGAGTAGAAAATGATATCCCTGCTATAGAATGCTATGGTAGGCTTCAAAGCACCTTTTGAAAGGAAATCACTCTATTAAAATCTATAGAATTGTAGAGGATTTTTTGTAGAACCCCATTACATTTCTATAGAAATAGAATTTGATCATACTACACACATTTTTAATCAGGAGAATGTTCGTCTTGCAGAGCACAAACCCTGTGATCGTGCCTGACCCTTGAAGAAGGGTGTAAGGAAGGGATGGGGGATTAAATGCTTCCTGTGTCCTTATCCCTACTCTATTGTACCCACCACTGCATGGATACACAAGACCACGGTATCCTTGACCAGTACAGAATTTCTAGGGAAATTACAGGCAGGAACAGTAGTGCTCCACAGAGATCCTGGGTAGCGGTTAACTGGCAAACATTCAGCATGGGCACTGCCCTGTTACTTATTTGTCCTCTTCTTTGAGTTCCACAACTATTTTAAAAATTTAAATGTCCTAATGAGAACAGTGCCCCTCTCCTCGCTCAGTTTGAGCCCTGATCCTAGAGAACCTTTCCCCAAGAACATGTCAGAGTCAGCTGTATTAATCCAATGACTGGGAATAGAATGGCTGCTCACTCAAATCTCTATTTGAATAACTCTTTGTTGTTCCTAAGTGGGTGGGCTTTCCCGTAAAAACACCTTTGAGCTAAGGCAACATTCTGATCCCTTGGGGGTAAATGAGTTTGCAGACCATTAGGAACTGAGAGCACGAATGACAGAAACTAGACATTAGTAGGTGATTGCAGTGAAATGTAACAGGAATGATCCTTGAAGAAAATAGGTCTTTTTGCTGCTCACTTTCCATTGTCTCCAGCTGTTTGCTTCTAAAGAAGAGGTTTCTGTCAACAAGATTTACTGTTCAGAGTAGATTCTTGAATTAGTTAAACTTCCTGGCTCTGCTCCCAAAGTTGTGTGGCACAAAATTTTATGAGAAGTTTAGATTAAAGTGAGTGTGTTTGTATGTTAGTTTCTTAAATTCAATGAATCTCTTGAGTTTGTGGTGTTTTGATCTATGAGAGTTGTCTTGTGCTCACTTTGAAATTGTTAATATATTACATAACCTTTTATTTAATATCATATTAGTAAAAATTAATAAAGTGCACCAAAAGACACCGGAAGGAGCTAGCTAGGTAGGAGGCCACCTCTGAATGGAGTCTCCTAGCCACACTTCACTGTTTCTGAAAGTGGTGGTGATCTGGACAACCACTGAAGGGACTATGCTGAGATCACCAAAGCTGACCGGGTTTGATTCTGCTTTAGCTAAAATCAATGGTAAGACTACCACTGACTTCAGCAGTGCAGGATCAAGCCCATATTCATTTACAACCTAATCAGAATTCAAATCCAGTAGTGAAAACCTATTGTGGTGTGTATGTAGGCATGCAAATGAAGGGAAGCTGCCGAGATTCCATTTTCTCTTCCTGCCTGTCTGCTTGGAAGTGGTGCAATGAGGCAATTCAAAATGGCTGTTAGAGCATAATACACACTGCTTCTCCCTCTTTCCCATGAAGACTTATTTTAGTTTTTTTCCTTAGTCTGATGTAAGCCATCCAGGCTGAAAGTATGTATCTGCCATTTGTATATGGTAAATAGAAAGAGCTACATTATTAACCCTCAGCACCACCTACATCCTATCTTTCCCCAGAATGACATAGATGGGGAAAACTAACTAGCAGTGTGCTTGGGCTGTGGGACCTGTGCAGCACTTGACATTATTGTAGGGTGACCAGACGTCCCATTTTTAAAGGGGCAGTCCCATTTTTTAGGGTTTTTTTCTTATATAGGCACCTATTACCCCCCACCCCATCCCATTTTTTCCACAGTTGCTATCTGGTAACCCTACATTATTGACCCCCAAACAACATCTTTGCCATGACCCACTCATAGTAGTTTAATCCTCATAAATATGTCCAGCCTGACCTGTGTGGGGAGACAACCCAACTAGTAATGCTGAAATGGCCTTCAGGAGGGAACACCTGTGGGAGGACAACATAACATATTTCACTATCAACTTTGTAAGGGCTAGACACATCATCCTCTTGTTCTGCCAGTATAATAGAATATCTGCTGCTGGGATCTATGTAGCTGCCGCTAACTAGCTGTTGACCACCTTACTTACTATTAGCATTCAGAAAACAATATGATCTGACTATACCAGGTCTGAAATATTCATCTGTGCTTATATGCTGTTGGCTTTTTCACCATAAGATTCAGTGATGCTCTTGTTAGCCTATCACAAATTGTAATGAATGGGTTGTCACTCTGTGAATTTCTCCCTCTACAAGACTTGCATATTGTAACACATCCAGAAAACATTACAACATTCAGGTCCTGACCAACATAAGAACAGCCATACTGGGTCAGACCAATGATCCATCTAGCCAGTATCCTGTCCTCTGACAGTGGCCAATGCCAGGTGCTTCAGAGGGGATGAACAGTCAATCATCGAGTGGTCCATCCCGTTATCCATTCTCAGCTTCTGACAGTCAAAGGCTAAGGACACCCAGAGCATGGGGTTGCATCTTGGCTAATATGATGGATCTATCCTCTATGAACTTACCTAATTCTTGTTATAGTTTTGGCCTTCACAACATCCCCTGGCAACAGTGGTGCAAGTAGAAATCATTTCTTGCCAGTACTGCACTCATGGAAGGGACGCAAGGGGGGGCATGTGATCTCACATAACCCTCCATGTGACTCCTCCCTGCCCAGCCTGGGGCCCCCATACTCTCCCCGTCCCCTCTTATGCCTACCCCTAGTATATACAAAGGGGGGGCAACCTGTGGCACGCGTGCCGAGCTGATTTTCAGTGGCACTCACACTGCCTGGGTCTTGGCCACCGGTCTGGGGGGGCTCTGCATTTTAATTTAATTTTAAATGAAGCTTCTTAAACATTTTAAAAACCTTATTTACTTTACGTACAACAATAGTTTAGTTATATATTATAGACTTATAGAGAGAGACCTTCTAAAAATGTTAAAATGTATTACTGGCATGCAACACCTTAAATTAGAGTGAATAAATGAAGACTTGGCACCCCACTTCTGAAAGGTTGCCGACCCCTGGTATATACAAACATCAACATGCTTAACTACTCACTTCCCCCCCAGGAATGTAGCATTCAGTCTGTTTATATGGAATATGGGAGTTGGGTGAGGAGCCATTTCAGCATATGTATGACTTATTAAAAGACAATTTTAAGTAGCACTGTATCCTTAACTGGGCTATGGTATTGTACCCAAACATTGCATTTCAATGGGGGAGTCAACTTTCTTTATAGGAACAGACTCCTGAAACTCTTACCAGCCCACAAAAGTGGTCCATAGTCATGCAAATAGTTCCATTGTCTTCAATGGGATTGATCAAATGATTAAGGGTTTACAGGATTAGGTTCCAAGTTTGTAACTTGTTCTGACAATGCCTGAGCTGTCAGATCAGACGGAGCTTCATTTGAATAAAGGTGGGCAGATGTGTGATAAGTCTTAGCTCCGTTGCTAAGATGAGGAACATATTTTCTGCAAAGTTCTTGGCAGATTCCTGAGGCAGCTGGTTTAAGTTTGTTAGCATATGTATTGTGCTGTTGAAGTCATTTAAAGAATGAATTCCCTCCCTAGCTGCTTTCTGCTCCTTTAAGGAGCGGAGCGCAGCCCTACCCACCCCTCTGGGGAGGTGGGGAGCTAGCTCCAAGTCTTTCTGGTACCCTGTACTTGCTAAAAATCTCTTGCCAGTACTGCATACTGGAGAGTACTGCCCTACTTGCACTCCTGCCTGGCAACAAGTTCCATAGGTCTCTGTGTTATTGGAGCTTGTAATACAACCGGACTCACCCCTGTGGCACCTCCTGCTGGTCTCTCAGGGAATTAGCTCGACCCAGCCTCCGGAGCACCCTCTGCAGGCCGGTGATCTGCCTTGCTCTCTACTTCTGGGCCCCGTGTCCCTCCCAGGATGCCAGTGCCCCTTGCTCAGGGTGCTGCACCTTGGCAGTACCCACATGCTAGGTCTCCCCTCCCAGGGGAACCCCACCCACTAACCCTACCTCGCCTCAGTGTCAGGCTACTGCCAGTCACCATCTACCCCCACTCCCTGGGGCAGACTGCAGTATCAGCCTACTCATCACAGGCAAGGTTGGGTTTGGGCCTGCTGCCTTGGCCTATCTCCAGGCTGCCCTCTGCAACCTCCAGTACCTCCTGGCCTAACACTAGGCCGCAGCCTCGGGCTTTCCAGGCTGGAACTCCCCAGCCTTTCCCCAGCCCTGCTCCACCCAGGTACTCTGCTCTAGTTCTCTGCAGCCAGGCCCTTCTCTCTCTGCACTCAGAGAGAGACTGCTGCGTTTCTGGCCGCCCTGGCCTTTATAGGGCCAGCTGGGCTCCGATTGGGGCATAGCCCAGCTGCATTTACTTCCCCCAATCAGCCCAGGGTGTTCTCTCTCACCCCCGCATCCTTTCCAAGGGCTGTTTTTAAACCCCTCAGAGCAGGAGCGGGTGACCACCCCGCTACAGAGCTCTATCAGTAAAGCTTATTAAACCTCTTTACAATTTGGTTTTATGGGACCAAAGATTTAAAGCCGGTTTCTACACTTCAGGAAATGTGCAGTTATTAGCTCAAAACAAACAGGCTGGTACCAAATAATTTATGATACTGTGATATTCTGTTTGATAAAACATCTTAAAATAGGATTGGGCACCCACTCTTGGGTTGTGCATGCAAAAGAGAGGCCATGTGTCAGATCAACAACTATTCTGGCAGTTTTGTGATACCTTAACATAAACATGGGGTGAACTAGGGGTGCAATGTTGGTTTCATCTCAGAATCCCCTCACTCTTGTCAGTTGGATTCATCCTCCTAAAATTATTTTAAAGCAGAATTTTTGCATTTTTAAAATAACACCTTTAAAAGATAATTACTTTATGTGTGCAATTGAACTGAAACAATCAACTATAGAGACTTCAAACATCTTGTGTTTTCAAAAGAAGAGAGAGTAACTCTTGAATAGCCATTTATCTGATGGCAATTTTCCTTTATATGTTTTCTTAACATATTCAAACAAAAAACAAAAGAAAAAGCCCTTATGCCCTTAAGAATAACAACTCCCCACCACATTTCATTTGTGACATACTATCTTGCTAAAAGTGCAAAATGTAGTTCTTTGTGCAATAACTAGTTGTTTAAACCATGTTTTTCAGTATCTTTCCATTGCTTCCTCTGATTTCTATGGGCCAGATTCTGGTAGTCTTACTCATAATGAATAGGACCTTACTTCATGAGTAGTCTCATGATAGTTCTGAAGCTCGTGGGCACTAACCTGGAGTAAGCATATCAGTAGAGCTGGTCGAAATTTATTTTTCCATGGATTCACAAACCGGGGGAAGATAGGTGTTCCTCTGTCTAACTCGCCTGTGGGGCCCAATCCAGGAGGCATGTTCTGAGCACCCCTAACTTCACACCAAGCAGCTGTGGGGGTTGGGGGGGAGCTTCTCTCATAACTTTTAGTCCAGTTGCTAGGGTACCACCTGGGATGTGGGAGGTCCCTGTGTCAAGTCCCCCCTCTGCCTGATGAGGCGAAGGGATTTAAATGAGGCTCTGCCATCTCTCAGGAGAGTGCTCTTCCCACTGAGCTATGGGATGTTGTAATGTAGGGCTCCCGCAGTCTCTCCTGTGGAAGCTATTCTACTTTGGATTAAATAATGAAAGAGTCTTTGGGCCAAGAAGAGAGTGCAAGCATGAGAATGACTCTATAGCCTGGTAGTTAGAGCATTCACCAGGAGGTGGGAGACCCAGCATCCAATCCCTCTGCTCCAAGGATGCTTTCATTATCCAAAGTGGAACAGCTTCAGCAGGAGAGACTGAGGGACCACCCATCAACTTCTTGCAAGAAACACCTTAGATGCCTGACTCCAATAGAGAGTTCATAGCTGAGAATAGGTGACTCCCTCCAGCCCTGACTTAGGCACTGAACTCACGGGGGAGGGTAGCATATATCTCTTGGTTTGGCACCTCACTTCCCATTGGCTAGCTTAGGTGGGGAGCTGCTGAGCAGTGCTGGGTTCTATGAATCCCATTCTTAGGCGTCTATCTCCCTCCATTAATTGTATAGGAAGCCTGAGCCCCTAAGCCAGGCTTTGTGAATCCCAGTGATTTTCTAGGCACTTAGAAGTTAGACATTGTTATGCTAAGCATCACAGCACCTAAGTTCCTTTGTGAATCTAGCCCTTAGGCACTTGGGAGCTGAAGTCTTCTTTCTCTTTCAATGAAATGTAGGCTCCTAAGTCACCTAAGTTATTGAGGCACTTTGAACATTTTCCGCTGGCCTGATTTATCACACTGCTAAAAATTAGACATGGACCCAAAGCAAGACCCTGGATCCAGACATTCTTGAATTTTGAGGTGTTTTGAAATCCAAAGTTGGCTCTAAATATTTCAAGTACCTTTATAATGAGTTGAACTGAACTCCTGAACCTGAATGCACCAAATCTTTGATGTGTTCCAAAGCTAAAGAAACATTTATTGAAGCTTGACCACAGTTTTATTGCAATGATTCATGAAATGGTTCAAAAAATTTTAGTGTTGAGAACACTTTGCCGAGTGAAAAACCAGAAGTCAGCTCTATTTTATGCCTTGCTCAAGTAACTTAATCAAGAACATTTTGTACTAAAGCACAGTATGTAAGTATGTGGAAAAGAAGTAGGAGAAAAATAATCCAACTGTATGCTAACTGCTTCCTTTTTAAATAATGTCACATCTCATTAGGGTTTGCTACTATAGAGTTTGTGTAGGGCCTTTTGCTGTATGTACCTCAGTCTGTGTCTTGTTCCTCTGCTACCGGTCAGTACCCATGAGGTTAAGGTAGAGTACAATGTTTTCCTTCTAACACATGAAATGCGCAAGAAGAATAAACATTAGATATTCAGAAGACAGAGCTACAGATGCCGAGGACTGGAATACATTCTCCTATCTGCAGTGTGTACTTGTCAAAATAAATACAGTTCAAATACCTTCATGCATTATGTATTTAGTCTAATATATGGCTCCATAACTATGTGGGAAATCTATGTAGTATTTCACTATGCCATCTTTAGAGTAAACGACACATATCCTAGTCTGTTAGTTGTCTGTAAGACTGTACTCTATAAACTATAATGACTCCTACATATTTTTTAAACATCACTCACATCTACCAATGTTGTAAATACCGCCAGGAAGATTTAGATACCTCTGAATATGG
The DNA here is from genome assembly GCF_011386835.1 of Chrysemys picta bellii. Lineage (NCBI taxonomy): Eukaryota > Metazoa > Chordata > Testudines > Emydidae > Chrysemys > Chrysemys picta. The sequence continues at coordinate 86,047,648 of NC_088792.1, forward strand.
GAGGCTTAAACTGCACTTGGCAACCTCCAGGTCTGTAAGTTCCCTTTGTGCTCACACTGACTTCAGCCAGTGTTCTCAGAGCACCTTTCTGGGGGGTTCTCACTATTCCCTTGCTTTTGACACACTGATAAGACTGTTACTTGTGCATGTTTTTAACAGTGAGTGGGCTGTAGTCCACGAAAGCTTATGCTCTAATAAATTTGTTAGTCTCTAAGGTGCCACAAGTACTCCTGTTCTTCTTGGAGCAACTTACTAAAGGTTGTGGTGGAGTCTCCATCACTGGCCATTTTTAGATCAAGATTTGATATTTTTTAAAAAGATCTGCTCTAGGAATTATTTTGGGGAAGTTCTGTGGCCAGTGTTACACAAGAGGTCAGACTAGATCAGGGGTAGGCAACCTATGGCACACGTGCCGAAAGCGGCACTCACACTGCCCTGGTCCTGGCCACCGGTCCGGGGGGCTCTGCATTTTAATTTAATTTTAAATGAAGCTTCTTAAACATTTTAAAAACCTTATTTACTTTACATACAACAATAGTGTAGTTATATATTATAGACTTATAGAAAGAGATCATCTAAAAACGTTAAAATGTATTACTGGCACGCGAAACCTTAAATTAGAGTGAATAAATGAAGACTCAGCACACCACTTCTGAAAGGTTGCTGAACCCTGGACTAGATGATCACAATGGTCCCGTTTGGCTTTATAATTTACGCATTCTATGTCTATTAACACTCAACCTCTTCTGGCATCAGAATTCAGGATGCCCCTCCCTCCTTCCCCCGTCATATTGCCTGATATAGATCATCTCATTCAGATAGCTTAATTAAAATCAAGTTCCTTAGATTTTAAACAAACATTAAAGATAATTTGACATAAACTCACCTACTATTGCTAAACATAATATTAAGTGGGAGAGAGATGGCTGGAAAGATCTCTCTCCCTCCCACCCCACTCCCTGCTCTGCAGCTCAGATGCAAGGGGTAGGCAACCTATGGCACACGTCAGTTCAGTCTCCCTCCCCAGCTCAAGTATTTCCTATCCAGACAGCGTATCCTCTTTCTTTCCCAGCAAGTCAATAAGTCATCCCTTTCTAGTCTTGCATAGTAATTTGTCTGCAATACTCTCTTGCATTGTCCCCATCAAATGTTAATGAATACACCACCATTATTTAGAATACATTTGTGTGGTGTAGGTAATGTAAAATGCTTATGATTTTTTTTTTTTTTACATTTCTAAGAACTCTGCCTGCAGGGGACACGGCCCTTTTGTTTTCAGAGATGTTACAGCTTGTTAAAGGGGAGGCACACATAGTGCTCTCTCTGTACTTTTGTTCTTTCTTGTTGTTGCTTTCCTTAATCTAAAACAAGTCATTTTAGACTGAAAATACATGATTTACCCTTTGTGAAAGCATTTGGGAAATGCACCTTTTGTTACCAGGCTATGAGTAATGCTTTTTTAAACACGGGGTAAAGAGAAGATGTGGATTCTGTCCACTCTGGAGTAATCAACAGTTTATACCTCTAGAAATCACATGAAATTTAAGGCACAACTGACTCCAAGTTTAGTATGACATAATAGACCATATTTTTGGATCTAGCTGTCCAATACAGATCACATGTTATATTATAGACCAATAGACATTTTGGTACTCAGGCTTTTACCTACCTGCTGGGGTATTATGTTTTTGAGCATTATTCCTAGAAACATCATCTCCATCTTCCGTAATATGGATATACATAAAGGGAAATACGTATCCTCTGCTGCCATAATGCAATTCCTGATAGTAATGGAGCCAATAGCTTTTGAAAAGACATTGTGACTAGGGACAAGTCAGCATGTGTTGCCAGGCCAGGGAGGAGCCACTGAGAAGTGAGATGTTAGTACACTCCTGTCATAACAAGTAATGGGGGTTTTTGTGTGTGTGCATTGAGTTGGTGACAGAAGACTGGCATGGGTTACACAGTAAAAATCTCAGTGATATTGTCTGTAATGAGATATGAATGACTGGACAGGATAAATAATGGAATCGGTTGTAATTGCATTTACATGAATATTTCATATGCTGTGTACAAATTCACAGCCATGCTCTGTCTCTCAGAATCCTCCAAAGAATCTGGTAGAATGTAGTGGTTTGCTTTTACTCTATCCCTCTTATACCTACGGCGCCAGCCCATAGCCATTTAAGATCACACTATTTTCCACGGTAAACAGAAAAACAAGAAGCAAACTATGGATTTTCCGATTGACACAAAGACCAGACATTTTCTGTGAAAATGTGTATGGGAGGAGGCAATTTAATTGGATTCTTCCCCTGTTTGGAAACTCGCTTTACTCTCCCACATAATTTACATGGTGACAGGGTTTTGCGGCACAAACTATATGAGCATTCCAAAGAGATTTTACAGCAACAGTTAACAAATAAGAAAATAATATGAATGTGTTTAACTTTTTATAGAGCTAGGGCCTAATTCTTATTTACACTGTGGCCATTTTATACTGTGCTAGCAGTGTACAGGTTACATCCACTTCAACCTCCCTTACACTGCCAGATAGTGTAAAGAGGGCTTCGTGTAAATAAGAATTAGGGCCTTTGTATTCAGGAGTTATTAATCACCCTGGATATAAAATGATTTTCAGTAAACCTGTGTCAGGTGGTTTGGGGGAATTCTAGCCATCTGGAAATTAATTCAACAGGTATTTAAAATGAATTAAGATACATGGGGAGAAGTGCACTGTAAAATTTAGTTGATTATTGACATCTCTTGAGTGTCCATACACATATCAAATATCATTGAGACATGGAGTAGGAATATATTGGAAAAATGCAAAGTAAGAGTGGATTTCTCTGCTAGGTAAAAATCACATGCTGCCAGGAGCTGGGGCTTTAAGAAAAACAGCAAATAATGTGAGACTCACAATAAAAATCTTGAGAGTTGTGTTGATAAATTGTATAGGCAGTTGTTTGACTACACATTAGTTCATTACGAAATATATTCAAGAGGCCAAATGACCAATGTCAGTCAGGTTTATTGCTCAAAGCCAATAATAATATAGTACAGGAAAAAGGTTCTATATGATACCTGTCTCCAGGAAGCTGTCTCATGTAGTGATGTTACATTCACCTTACGCAGAAGGTGTGCTCCCAAAATTACACATTTCAACTGGTAGTATTTATATTATGATGTTCCAAGTCACACATCTCGTAACATGTCACTAAAATGCAACCCATCAGTTTGTCTCAGTTCCCTAATTTATTGTTCTGTTCCTTCCCTATCTTTGTTTTGGATGCTAGCATTCAAGATACTTGTCAGTGAAGATACTTCTCTAGCGCTTGTGCTAAGACGTAGAACAAATGTATCTTGATTTTGACACGTTTCCTGTTTGCTTATGCCAAATGCTTACTTCAGCAAATACAAGGAGTTATGGGATACTTAGGGCTGGTCCACACTAAGCCCCCAGTTCGAACTAAGATACGCAACTTCAGCTACATTAATAACGTAGCTGAAGTTGAAGTATCTTAGTTTGAACTTAAAGGTACTTACCGCGGGTCCACATGTGGCAGGCAGGCTCCCCTGTCGATTCTGCCTATTCCTCCCGCGGAGCAGGATTACTGGCGTCGACAGCGAGCACTTCCGGGATCGATTTATCGCGTCTAGACAAGACGCGATAAATCGATCCCAGAAGATTGATTGCTTGCCGCTGAACCAGCGGGTAAGTATAGACGTACCCTTAGTGTAAGTGAACAGGTTTATGGTATAGGCCAGTTTTGTCTATACCACTGTTACTATATTTGTGCTTAATATTATCTATGTGTGTGTGTGTGTGTGTGCATATGTGTATATATATATATATATATATGATATGTGGCTAACACATATTATACCTATAAACACATACAAGCCTACATATATTAGTTAAAAGTTGGCAACACCGAGTTTGAGAGTGATTTCATGCAGTGCAGAGAAAGACGTTGGTCCAGTAGAAAAAGAGGACAATATGAGTGAGATGAAAAACTTATTCATATCCTGAAGTCCAAATAACTCACAAAAGAGGTGGCGAAGGGGTCAATGTGGTATGAGAAGGGCAGCTGGAGTCTGGTTCTGGTCCTTGTGCAGGCTAGAGCAATCCCTAGGGGTTGTTATGCCAGTTGGGATTGCCAGGACTCAGCACACTGTGGCCCGGCCCCATCCTTCCCCTGGAAGGCCCCTTGTGTTGGAGGACCAGGAATCTGTGGCATAGAGCTAGCTATGCTGGTTTTATGGCACCTGGGGTGTCCCCTTCAAGAGCAGTGTATAGCTGGGTATTTAAGCCACTTTCCCTTGCCTTTAGATTGCTAGAAGAAGAATCAGGATCTGGCCCTAGAAGTTCTCACATTCTTTGATTCAGTTTGTATTTATTTTCAAGTGTGGGAATTTAGACATTTTCAAGGGACAAGATGATAATATATAAGCTTGTGATAATGTGCATTAATGTACAGAATAGATTTGGCTGAGATGGTACATGTTCAGTATTCCGTAGGAGTACAAACAGGGGGCCAAAGCAGTTAAGGAGGAAAACTGCATTCACATATTAACAAATGATGTTACCTTTAAGGCTATTAATTTTTGATGAAAGGAAGGAGTTAATACAGTACTAGATGACTTTCCAGCTCCTTGATTTAACTAAATTTGTTAAGTTTAATAAGGAATTGAGTTCCAAGGGTACTTTTATTTACTAGATGCTTTCAAAATATTAGTAATTTGTAGTTATGTCTTAGATTTCTTGTGCATGTTAAGGAAGATACTATATTATTTATCTTGTCCAGTCTCTGAGACAGATCCTAGCATAAGGTCAGATCCTCATCTAGTGTAAATCAACTTATCTCTATTGATTTGATTGATACTATGTTGATGTACACCAACTGGAGATTTGGCCCATATTCTTTACAGTGTGGTAGTGAAATTAATTTTCCATAGCAGAACTAAAGAAATTGCATCCAAATCACAGCTGGAGTAAAAACGGCTCCTTCTCCACACATGTCAAGGGAAACCAGGCTAGTGTCCCTTGAGGGAAAGGAGTTTTAACAAATTTGGACCCACATAGATTAATATATATAATGTAAAAACAGGCACATGGGGAATGTGTTCCCAACCCTGGGGTTTTGGTAACTCCTATGGTTCTTGAGAACTCATTAGAACCTCTCCATAGCACAAAAGCCGCACAAATCCATTGCCTGTTATTTATACGCTATTTCATCTGCACAGTATTGCAGCAACTGCTAAAAAAACACTCCTTTCAAGAGCTTCACAATAAGAGCCATTTCACCCGTGCTGCTAGAAACACTTTACTAAATGAAACGAAAACATACTTGCATTTTGTGGGAAAAGTAAAAAAAAAAAGAGAGAACCAAACCCAACACAGCCTCCACAGAATAGAACATCATTATTAGTAGCTATTAAATTTCTGATAAGCCTTGAACAATTGATATTGTCAAGCGATAAATTATTAGAAGCAGATAATTTGCATGACTATTAGGGTTTATAGGATTTGTTGTTTCTAAATTAAAAATAGAATGTTGTTATTGAAATACAATGGAGAAAAATCCTGGTTTTATCTTGTATAGCTCCCATCTTTCTCCAATTTAATTTCCCCACATTTTTGCCCTTACTACAATCTTTCATGTATTATTGTTATTTAGTGCTCACAAATATGTTGGACACTTCACTGAAACAGAAGACAGCTCCCTGCCTTGAAGAGCTGACACTGAAGGCTTGTCTTCACTACCTGCCCGGATCGGCGGGTAGAAATCGATCTCTCGGAGATCAATTTATCGCGTCTCGTAGGGACGCGATAATCGATCCCCGAATCGACGTGTGTACTCGACCAGCCCAGGTAGGAGTAAGCGCCATCGACGGGGGAGCCGCGGCAGTCGATTTGCTGCCGTCCTCACAGCGGGGTAAGTCAGATCAGCTACGCGGAGTTCAGCTACGCTATTCCCGTAGCTGAATTTGCGTATCTGAAATCGATCCCCCCCTCCCGTAGTGTAGATGTAGCTTGAGTCTCAAGTACATGACTTGCCATACAAACTCTGTGCTTGTAAAATCTTAGGGTCAAATTCTGCTCTCTGCTATACTGCTGCAAACCAGAATAATTTGGTTCTGCTCTGGATCTATACACCAATGTATCTGACAGCAGAAACCCTAAGTTAGCAATCTCTTCTCTTGGCTGGGAGATCTACCAAATCTTGTCCCATGAATGTCAATTTCTTAAGGTTGATGTGAGGGCTTGGGGGATGGGAGGGAGAGAGAATCCATAATATAGTTAAGTCGCTGGTTGTGTTTCTGTGTTGTTACTCCTCCTATATTCAATTGTGCTACATGCAGTGAAAGTGAAACCCTGGAAGTACAAAGGGGCAAATTAGAAGTTTGGATCTGAGAATCTGGCTAACAGCGTTGATCTTTCAAAAGCCTATGCTGCTGTTGTGCATGCAGAATTTGTGAGAGTGTCTGAAACTGACTGTTTTGCATGCACAAGTACCCTTTCCCCCACATATAGCTTTTGAAAATATCATCTTCATTCTTTGGACTATTGCAGCAGGTATTGGAATGTGTGTGTTACTTGGAAAAAGTCTCTTAGGTATTTTAGATATTTGTGACTATCCGGGCATAGTAGGTTGTGGTTTTCAGTCCTCCCGTTCTGACTTATTTGATAGATGAGCTGAAAGTGTTTGAGTCACTTAAGTGCTTAGGTTTCCAGTTGTCTAAATTGGGTTACACTACTCAGGAGATCTTCTCAGAATGGTGGTAGTTTGTTTGAACAAACATGAAAATCTGAGTAATACATCATGTGTGGGTTATTATACAGGAACATAGGGTTTACCATACTAGGTGAAATTACTGGTTCATCAAACACAGCATCCTTCTTCTGACAATGACCAATATCTGATACTTAAGGAGAAACAAAACACCCTTCCCTAATGAATCTTGCTGATTGTGCAGTGCTGTGCACAGGGGTGTGGGTAATTATTTCTGGATACTTACAGATGATCATTAGAGGTCTAAGTTCCTATAAGTGCTCAGAAAGCCACAGTGATGGACATAGTATTTGAATTTAGATAGATAAAATCATACATTCTGAACATGATCTTAGTATGTATAGCTGCAACACAATGATTATTCAAAATGCTGGGACTGGGTGAATGATTTGGTTGAGGTCATGTAAATCTGATCTGAGACTGTGTAATTCTTGTGCAGGAAGGAAAGGAAAGAAGGGATCATTTTATACAAATCATCAAAACCACACCATAAGATCTACATGTTTTAAGACCTATTTCACAGGGGTTGATTACATCTTTGTTTGCGTGAACTGTAACACAGAAACGTTTATGCAGGGACTGGAAAATAACAAAACTCTCTCTCACCTAGGTTAATAATTTTGTCCATGTTCTTTTCTCCTTTGCCCTATCTTCCTTTATCATTTGTAAACAAATTTGCAAGGACAAAATATCTTTCAAATTTGATTCCTAACTCTGCTATATTCTCCCCTGCTGCTGCATGCAGCACTCATTGACTTACAGCTTTATTTGTAGACTTCCACTGGGGGGGCTGAGATGCCATTTGGACACCATAAGTGACTGACACAGAGAGACACTGAGAAGCATGTTTCTGAAAGTTCTCTAAAAGGCTGCATTGTATGTGGGGATGTCTTCAGCGTAGCATTGGAGCTGCACAGATGGGGAATGCGGCACATATACAGATAATGGGATGTACGTGAACTCACTCTCTCAATCCTTCATCGAAAGAGGGAAAATTGATTAGCTTTTCACTCTTGACCTCAACTGTTTTTGCCCATCCTACTTTACTTTTCAATTCAGTCGCTGCCAAGTCTAAAGTCAATATTAGACAAAATATAGACCTCTTGCCTTTTCCTGCAAGCTGAATGCAGACAGCTCTGAATTTGCTACATTGCCATATGCTGTAAAGAAAATACAGTCTATTCTCTGAGAGATTTTAAAATAGGTTTACATCTTATTCAGAGTTTAGGTATTAAGTAGATCCTAGCATCTGCTTTTTTAAAATATGCGCATTACTGAATTGGGGGATTTTAGCAGAACATTGGTGCCATGCGGAAGAGACAGGCCTTTCTGGGTTGATAAGAAAATTTCCACCCTCACATTTTTGCTAGATGCTTGCACAGCATTTCACCACTTGGGGTTTGATTGTGGAACCCTTACTCTTGTCACGGAGCACTCACACTCACCACGGGCATGAGAAAGTGTCTAGCTCTGGGGGTAAGAGGTTCACAACTGGGCCTCTTGCATCAGGGAAGTGAGCTCATTTTGTTTATTTTTGAACAAAGTGGGTTTTGGAAGTTTAACTAATGTTTGTCCTTATTTCTGTTCTGGTAGCCTCGTTGTGCAGTGCTGTGCCCAGGGGTGTGGGTAAGTATTTCTGGACACTTACAGATGATCATTAGAGATCTAAGTTCCTATAAATGCTCAGTAAGCCACAGTGATGGTATCAGGACTCCATTATGCTGGGGCTGTACATACCCAGAGTAATAGACGGCCCTTGCACCGAATAGCTGATAGTCTAAACAGATAGAGGTAGGGAGCGGGAATGAAGGCATGGAGTGGTGAAGGGACTTGGCTCAGGTCATTGGCTGAGCTGGGAATAGATCCCAGGCCCCCCGTGAAGTCCCAATCCAGTTTGTTGAGATCACATTCTGATTAAATTAGCTTGGAGTGGGGGGAGAAAGGAGCAGGGAGGGGAAGATATGAAAAAATAGGATGAAATATGGATCAGAGAGTGGGCAGAGGGAAAACCAAATGCCATGAGCTGAAAAAAAGGTCAGGGGGGAGAAGACACAGATATTGTAATGAAGAAAAGTATCCATAGGCCATATTCCATCTCTCAAACAGGTCCCATTCCTCCCTGTATGTGCCCAAACCTTCCCCCATATACCCTCCCTCTTGCTTATCCTCTGCCTCTCGGACAACACTGCTGATGTAAATGCTTGAAATTCTAGTCTTTGGGTGGAGGGTTTCTTCTATCCCTAGGACATAGCATAGGCTAGAACCAGAGAGTTACTTTCCCTGAAAGGGCAACTTCTGGCTTCATCACTGATTGCTTCTCTCTCCCCCTCTGTGGCTACACTAGATAACTGAATTATTTGGGAGTTGAACCAGTGAGAATGAATGAGTGTAAATATAACAGTGTGGAATGTCCACACTAGCACTCTTTTTTAAATTGTGCTGTTTCGCCTCACTTCCATGCTACCACTCTACCCCCTGTAGCACACACCCCTCAAGCATCAGCATGTGGGAGATTTCAAAATATCTTCTGGGAGCACAAAAGGATGGTGGGAGAAGGGGGTCTAACTTCCATAAGTTCCTGGGAGCTGCTGCCACTTCAAGAGGCATTTGCTCAAAATGGAGGCTGAGCTTGTTCTTTGCCTGGCCAGAATTTTTTCTGTTGGCAGGCACTCAAATGATAATTGGAAGGCATCTCAGGAGAGGTGGTGGAATGTGTATTGGCAGGACCTGTGAAGAGACAAACGTTCAACAGATTTAATGTTGTAAGGCTAGTTTCCCACCATTCCAGAAAACAAAACAAAAAACCAGAGCTATGAACTATTTCAGGATGATCTTCAGAGTGCCTAAATGTGGCTTTTGGATCTGGATAATAACCACAGACAGGCGGGACTTAATTGTTCTCAAGACTTGGAACGAACATTGGCTGGGCAGCCTAGAGTATTCCATTAATAAGAAGTAATGTAGCAGGCGGGTTGGGCTGTAGAAAAGTGATCTTTATTAAGCATGTGCAGCCATGTGTTATGTTGAGATGATACAGTTTGGGAGATAGTGACATGAACCCTGCTTGCATTCCTAAGTCCATTGGTGTCACGCTGAACTAGGTCCCTCCTGAAACCTGACAGTCTTCCACCAGCTCCACACATTATACTACATGGAGCTCTGCACAGCCCCTGTCCATAGGGCACTTGTTCTGTTGGTAATACTAGAGACTGAAGTCCTCAGTGTATCAGGCTGATGATAGACCTTGCTGGCACTTCAACAACAGCCTGCGGGCGGGGGGGGGGGAAGGGGGGAGGAGGGTCACTCATCTGAGCCAAATTCTCCTGGGTGGCATCCACTAAATCGGTCCCCTTTGTGGAGCAGTGGGTGCTGACTGGGGTTCTCTACTTGGTCTCTCCTTCTGGTTCCCTCATTTTGAACCTTTGTGCTGCACTCCCATTCCTGTTCTTTTTTCATTTGGTGTTCCCTTCATTTACTTGGTTTCTGGCTTCTGTTTCCCCCTCCCCCTTTGTGTTTGAAATTAATATCAAACAGTTACAGATAAAGTACAATAAAAATCCTTTCCAAAGCCTGTGTCTTTCCCACTGACCAGTGGGTTTTGTATTCATGCCTTAAGTACACTTTTAGTTATTGCTGAATAGAGATATCACCCAGTTTATAACTCCAAAGCATAATAATCTTCTACAGTGTAGTTTATACCATCACAGTTTCTGGGACATTGCATCAGGTCTATTCTTCAACTCATTCACTGTGTAATTACTTTCATTATATGAGAAGTATACTTAAGTTATAATGCACCATACAGAGCCAAAGAAAAATACAAAAGGCACTCAAGTGTAATGCTATGCTTTTGAAGTACAATATATGAAAGTTGTTAACACCGAAATATTAATTATAGTCTTTGTAAGCAACATGGAACCTTTGATATATAATTCCCTACTCTAAAAATAGACATGCAAATAAATAAGATACACATTTCTGTATTTGCTGCCTGATGCAACCCCCATTGAAACGAATGGAAAGATTCCCATTTGTGAATTTCAAATGTCCGTACGATGTGACATTGTACTGATGTAAGTTTTACACCACATTCGCATCCTTACAAAAGAAAAATGGGGTATTGAGGGGAAGGAGCAAGAAGGCTGGAGCTGGCTGTGTTGTGTGTGAACAGGCAAGCATTCTAGCAATCACACACAGTGGTAACTTGCTAGAAGTCCTGGGACTTTCTAGCTGTACCAAGGAAGGATTATATGGGACCTTTTAGAGCCCCGGCAGGTCTAGTTGTTAAAGGCTTCAGGGCTCTCTCTATCATTGCCTGAGTTTGATTTGTAGGCAGAGAACATGACTGTTTTGAGGGGAAGAGTGGTCTTTTTGTTGAGGCACTAGGCTGGGACTCAGGAGATCTGGGTTCAATTTCTAGCTTTGCCATGCATGGCCGTTGATCACTGTGTGGCCATGATACTCAGCTGGTGTGACCCTGGAGCTGCCTCTTGCTTGTTGGGGGACTGTATACAGCTGGGTGTGATCAGATGTTTCAAGGGGAGTGAGAGGAACACCTTCCACAAGTGTGATCCTCACACAATGAAACCTGCAAGATTGCTGAGCAAATTGACTGGTGCCTTGAAGATCCCTTCACTATCTTATATTAGGTACTCACCTGGCCTCCATTACCGTAATATCTGAGCACTTCACACACTTTAATGGGTTTATCCTCATGACAGCCCTGTTGATATGAAAGTGCTGTTAGCCCCATTTTATAGATGAGAGAATTGAACCTGAGTCCCAGAGGAGATCAGGATGAACACAAACCTCAGCGCATTCAGAGCAAAATGCAAAACCTACTTCTTTGACATTGCCTTTCCCCAGCAATTCCATATTAAACAAACCAACCCAAATCCAGCAAACAATGCCCGTTTCCCCCACACAAAATGAACAAAGTCCAGTCGTTGCTGACAGGAGGGAGAGGAGACAGAGATGAATATCAGAGCTCTCTGAAAAATTGTTTCCATGTTAGAGGATTTGAAGTACAACACTTTCTTCCAATTTTTGTGAAATATTTTTTGAGAAATTTTGGGATTTCATCCCCCTTGTTCTTCTCTCCCCCCCCTTTTGCTTTGAATGCATAAAATGAATAATGTCCAGGGTTATCCATTTCCCCCTTTTCCAACTTCATCAACTCTTGAAGAGTTATCGAATGACACAGTTACACTGTTTCAGTTTTCCTTTTGTCATGCTATATGTTTTCTGAAGTTGAGGAAGTTTTGTAATGGAGTGCATTTGGGGATTGGAATCCCCCCAAAATCCCCTGGACATGATTAATTTTACTGCATTCAGAGATGGAGGTGGGGAGAACCAGCAATGTTGAACATTTTCCAGTGTTTGTTTTGTTTTTGAATGCAGTTATGTAACAAAACATTGAAAACTGAAATGAAACAATGTAAAACTTTAGAACCTACAAGTCCACTCAGTCCTACTTCTCATCCAGCCAATCACTAAGACAAACAAGATTGTTTACATTTATGGGAGATAATACTGCCTGCTTCTTATTTATAATGCCACCTGAAAGTGAGAACGGGTGTTCGCATGGCACTTTTGTAGCCGGCGTTGCAAGATATTTACGTGCCAGATACATTAAACATCCGTATGGCCACCATTCGGCCACCATTCCAGAGGACATGCTTCCATGCTGATGATGATTGTTTAAAAAAATGTGTTAATTAAATTTGTGACTGAACTCGTTGGAGGAGAATTGTATGTCTCCTGTTCTGTTTTACCCACATTCTGCCTTATATTTCATGTTATAGTTGTCTCGGATGATGACCCAGCACGTTTGTTTTAAGAACACTTTCACAGCAGATTTGATAAAACACAAAGAAAGTACCAATGTGAGATTTCTAAAGATAGCTTCAGCACTGGACCCAAGATTTAAGAATCTGAAGTGCCTTCCAAAATCTGAGAGGGACAAGGTGTGGAACATGGTTTCAGAAGACTTAAAAGAGCAACACTCCGATGCGGAAACAACAGAACCCGAACCACCAAAAAAGAAAATCTGACATCTGACTCAGATGATGAAAATGAGCATGCATGGTTCCACACTGCTTTGGATCGTTATCGAGCAGAATACGTCATCAGCATGGACCCATGTCCTCTGGAATGGTGGTTGAATCATAAAGGGACATATGAATCCTTAGCACATCTGGCACGTAAATATCTTGTGATGCCGACTACAACAGTGCCATGCGAATATCTGTTCTCACTTTCAGGTGACATTTTAAACAAGAAGTGGGCAGCATTATCTCCTGCAAATTGTAACCAAACTTGTTTGAGCAATTGACTGAGGTAGGACTGAGTGGACTGGTAGGCTCTAAAGTTTGACATTGTTTTATTTTTGAATGCAGTTATTTTTTGTATGTAAATCTACATTTGTAAGTTCAACTCTCATGATAAAGAGATTACACTACAGTAATTAAGTGAATTAAAAAAGACCATTTCTTTTATTTTTACAATGAAAATATTTGTAATCAAAAATAAATATAAAGTGAGCACTGTACACTTTGCATTCTGTGTTGTAACTGAAATCAATATATTTTAAAATGTAGAAAACTTCCAAAAATATTTAAATCATATTCTATTATTGTTTAGCAGCATAATTAATCGCTTGACAGTCCTAACATGTACTTTAAGCATCTCAGTGTTAAATATAACTTGGTAATGGGATCTGTGTAATAGCCTAGATAGTGATGTGTTGATAGTGTTTTAATAAGGGGGTCCCACTTAGCCTGTGATTTAAAAACCCTATGTTCAAGGGTAAAGGGGCTTATAGATGTGTGTGTATGTGTGTGTCTTCATTCTGGGGTGGCTATTCACTTGTTTCTCTAAACACTCCCCCCCCCCCGATAACTCATGAGGGAAGCAACAAAGAGCCCTTTGCTAGAAATTTCTATCTTTTGATTGTACAGCACATAGTAGTCAGCTTGTATAACCTGGAAAAGGATGAGGAAAGGTTGAGGTGAAGACCCTTTTGAGAGGAGAAAGGGGTAGCCTCTCCTGAGAAACTTACTTGAAAACACTGGTGCAATGTGATCCAGTTTTAAAGGCATGTTGTTTGCTCCTCAGAAGTCTCTCTTAATAAATCATCTCTGATAGGGGGTGCGAAGGGGGGTGAACTTAACGATTTTCAAGGAACTCATCCCAACTGTCCCTTCAGCTGGGTGGCAAGCTTTAAATAAAGGGCTCCCAGGGGTACCAAGAGTCCTCTCAAGTTCTTTCTATTGATCTGTTATCAGGAGACAAATATTGCAGCTACAGTATATGTAGCTACTGTAGGAGACCAATGCCGTGCTAGAGTACGTCTATGGTTTGGCTTTGGTTTGACAAAGCCTTTGGTGGCAGGTTAATTGCCCCAGCCACACTCTCATGCCTCATGCAGGAGTACATGATTTGGTGCATTTGATCAGTGCTTTCTTTTTAACTTCTAATTCCCCGGATTATTACTATTACTAAAACTCCTTTTCCTAAACTAGTCCCCGGAGAGTAATCGTGCTACCTCTAGCTCTACTGCAGGAAGGTATCAAGGACCAAAAAGAGTCAAATAGGTGGGCTTGGTGGGTGACTCTTATTACACTGTCAGCAGGAAGTGTGTAACCTGCTGACACTTCCTAGGAAGGGAGGCTGTAAAGCTAATACAAAGAACTTTCAATAAAGAGTTTGATCCGATAGGGGAGTTTTTGTTTTGGCTCATTCTTTTTTACTGCAATTTAATGATTGTGGAAGAGAGAGCTGATGTTGTGATCCTACGTACAAAGGCCGTTGTGGTGTTGCTTCCACCCTCCCATCCCATTAAGGGCCTAAATAAAGACCATCCCGAGAAGAGGACTTTGTTAACCAATATGTCTGGTGTCTTAGAATGGGGAAACATGGGCTTTTTACATGCTCCTTCTTGAACTACTGTTTAACTTATTCTGAACTGGTATTTTTCAGGGTGGTTTTTTTCTTTCTTTCCTGGAGAAACCAAAAAATCACTGAATGACCTAGCTGTAGTCCTCAGTACTGAACTCTAATTTGCATTTGATTTAATAGACGGCACTGGGGAAAGGAAATAGTTCAAGACCGGGAATACAGTTATGAGTTCATGAACATCCTGCCTTTCACCTACTGTACACTCAGATTGCGGAGGATAACGTGTGGGAATGGGAGAAGAGGCGGGGTCAAGAGACTGCAAATGTCAAGTGATAAATGCACACAATTAATGTGGGCTGTGTAGAGCCAGGGATCCGGGGCCGGCTCCAGGCACCAGCATGGCAAGCAGGTGCCTGGGGCGGCCAATGAAGAGGGGGGCAGCACATCCGGCCATTCGGCGGCAATTCGGCAGTGGGGTCGTCACTCCCTCTCGGAGCGAAGGACCTGCCGCCGATCGCGGCTTTTGTTGTTGTTGGTTGTGGTGTTTGCTTGGGGCGGCAAAAACGCTAGAGCCGGCCCTGCAGGGATCCAAGTTGGCCTCTTTTAGAATGAAGCAAGTCTTCATACGGGAATGTGTATGGAGACATAGGTGAGGGTCAGCACTTCACTCACGCTTGAGTGGGATCATCTGGATATCCTTCAGCTGGAGATGAAAAGAGCTGTGTATACAGGTGATGCCCATCAGAACAGGATGGGCCTATTTGTATTCTTAAAGTGGTCAGACATTGCAGCTTCACTTGGTGAGGTCAAACAACCGTTAATTTTCTACCTTTTTTTTTTAATAGCGCATTTTTTGTTGCTAAGACCTACAGGCTATGTGGAAATGAGTTGCTGAAGAGCAGATTGTGGGACAACCTGCTGCTGATGAATATTTAACACTGATAATACAAACATCTCTGGCTCACTGCACATTTCTATCCCTAAAAGTTTGTGGTGAGTTCTTCCTATTAATAAGAAGGTTGAGATGAAGGTAAGTGATCAAATGGATAAGAAATATTCTTTAGAATTAATATTGTTATGGCAGATGTCACCAGGCGTAGCACAATTACATATATATATGTATATATATCTCTTCAATATTTATTCCACTCTGTATGCATCCGAAGAAGTGGGTTGTAGTCCACGAAAGCTTATGCTCTAATAAATTTGTTAGTCTCTAAGGTGCCACAAGTACTCCCGTTCTTTTTGCACAATTACATAGTCTTCCAAGCCTATGCTTTATTGGTGTGTGAGCAAATGTTCAGTCTTGGAAGATGTACTATGTGATAGTGGTTTTGTTATGCAAGGTTCTGGGAACAAGGACCAGTCCAAGCAACAGGACAGCTTATCTGCATCGGGGTCAGTTTTTAAGACCGTTCCTCACTGGGAGCTGGGCAGTGGAGTTAGGGTGAGATTCCTGAAAGAAGCCTTGCGTACTGATCAACCACCTCTGTTCCAGGACTGGTATATATGTGTGTAAACAAAGCAAGCTACACTTTGAACATACCCAGGTTCCATGTAACTTATTTCTCATCCACTGCAAAGCCCCAGGGATCTGCTACCTTTTGGAGGGGAGGGCAACCACATTGCTGTATATTTTTGGTTTGTTGTGTGTGTGTGCATTTGCATTCTTTTACACATTGATTCTGATTGAAGAGCAGAGAAATATGAGTTAGATGCTGGGGTCTTTATTTTAAATAAAAGGGAATGATGTGGATAGGAGCAGAAGAATATCGAATGTTTGTCCTATGGGAGACCCAGATCTGTTTTTACATTGCAAAATAAGGGGAATCTAGATTAAAATACTGGCTGTAGAAAAAATAAACTCTCTCTTCTGCAAGCTGTGGTAACAGCCTTGAGCAGTTTTGTTATTCAATATATTTGCATTTGTTTCCTGCCACACAGCTTTGTTTTCTCTGATAAACACTTACATTTATTATATATCATCATTGCGCACTTGGCACTTGGTTCTTTTCAGAACAGTGATGAATGCTTTGGGGCTCAGGAGGGTTGTATCTGGAGCACTGTTACTTTTTCACTGAAATAGCCTCTGCTCCTTTTTATAAACTCTTTCCTCGTTGTTCTCCTCCTGCTACTGTTGACATTCTTCAGTTTGGATGGGCAGAATTCTCCTAAGAATACAAAGAAGAGCCTCTCCAATAAAGATGGGTTTGGAAAGTAGACCTACCTGGGAGATAGTCTCTAAACTGGACATAGGCTGAGTTGATTTAGAAATGTTTGAGGGACTCCATCAGATGCAGGGCTCCCATCTCGCTTCTGTTGTCTCCCATGCCATTGCCGATAACTCTCGGACCGCATTTCAGATTACTCATCACAGGCTGGCGGTGGAGGTCACTTATGTGACGTAACTCATTATTACTTCCTGGTAACATTGATATTTGTTTGTCTTTGACAAGGAGAAGAGCAGAATTGTGTTCTCAACCCTAGATAGATGTTCAAACTTTATTAAAGTGCCCAAATTAACTTATTTTAAAGTCTTTCTCTTTGAAGTATATTGCTATCTGCAGGTGAGATGTTGCTTGTCCCCAGCCTCCAACTATCTGTATACTTAGGCTGACCCATGTTCAACCCCTATACACTTTTTCCTCAAAACCCAAGAAAAGTTGTTGTATTAATCAAAGAAAGCTAAATGATGCACATCATGTGGGTTAGCAGCAGTAGTGCCTCTCTGAATTTCAAAAATACATTGGTGAAGAGAAGCTGTAGTTTTGCTACTGCCTGTTTGCTAAAATATAGTTAGTTTGGATTTTTGAGGAACCCTCGCAAAGCTAATTCAATGCACACAATAGCTATGCTATTCGAGTGAGACTCATTCAGTTTAGAAACCTCACAGACTGCCTTAAAAGTAATCTCACCCCTGTCCTGCGCTTAAATATTTTCAGTGAATGTAATGCTCTTGAAGGTGTCACATCAGAGCCCTGGAAACATTTTCATGTTTATCTACAGAACAGGTACAGCAGAAGCAGCAGCAGTTCAGCACTTTACAGTGCTTCAGCCCTGTTCTGCAATCCCTAGGAGTTGAACCCCTGTGTCTGCTCAGTGCTTGGCCTCTGTGGAGACTGCCAACAATGTTTCAGCAATTTTGATAGATGAGTTCTGGACTGGACAGTATCCATTTTCAAGACTTAAATAAGACACAGGATTGCCCAACTCATGTGACCCAGAAAAACTCACCCATGCCCAATTAAGAGCTACAAAATTCAGTAGGGAAGCAGTGTATTCACAGAGCACCCCTGTGCAGGTATTTTGAATGCTGTATATTACAGTCCCCTCATCACTTGAGAATTGACTTTCTGTAGGCTACAAAGCAGTGACTCTTGGCCACTGGAGACTCGGAGGCAAAGCGTTCTGTATGCCATTCCCAATCCCCTGAGCAGTTAGTTCTTCTACAAGTATCTTACTCTTATGTCAAAAGACTCTGCAGTCTGTGTTTCAAAGAGACACTTACAATCTCACTAATCTAAACTCACTTTTTTGGAACCCTGCTGCAGACAAAAACTGGGAGGCTCCACCTCACATGAAAAAGAGCTGTCTGAGGTAACTGTTTTGGGTACTGAATGCCTGACCTGAGTGTGTGTTTATGTACTAATTACCCACGGGTATTTTAGTGGCACCCAAAAGCATATGAGCTAATGCAATGCGCACCCTCTAGTCTAAGGCTTCTACTTTCACACTTTTCTGAGTGATTAATTTATAACAGTGCTGTTCATTTTGAAGGATCCCAAGATAATTCACTGAATTTTTGCATAACTTTTATACTCGTATGTCACTATTGAAGTGCAACTCTCTCTGGAATACTGTTTAGCAGCAGACCATGGCAGAGTCCTATCATATCAAACACAATTTCTCTTACTTGAGTCACTATAGCACTAGTATTATGAAAATACTGGAAGTGTTCCATCATGTCATCAGTGTGACTTGCACTGACATGGGTTGTTGATTGGAATGGAATTAAGTTGTCTGATTGTCTAATTACTTTAAATGGACTTAAATAAAATAGCTGCTCTATCTCTGGTTCTTTATAATTTCAGACCTCTGTAAATGTAGCTGAGGGGATTCTTCAGGTGGTTTTGTATTTGAGCATAACACTTTAACTTGTTTGCAGTGGATGTTGGAAAGCTCTCTGCTATTCACAGATGTCACAGAGGGCAAGATGGCTCCTTATTCCTGTGTGGAGCACAAGGGAGGGTGTGGGTGCAAGGTGTTCCTCTCCACGTTGTTTCCCCACAAGTTGCTGGTC
Source organism: Chrysemys picta bellii (assembly GCF_011386835.1). NCBI lineage: Eukaryota > Metazoa > Chordata > Testudines > Emydidae > Chrysemys > Chrysemys picta. The sequence continues at coordinate 86,066,644 of NC_088792.1, forward strand.
ATAATCCTATTCCTTGCATTTGCTTGACTGCAAAGACTGCATGAGGCTAGTGCTGCTGCTAGTGCCCCAAAGGGGACAGGAAATCCATGGCCTAGTCCTTTCCCATAGCCATGAACTGGATTCTTTACCATTCTTCTCCAGTTCTGTACCCTCTTAGGGGATTGTGCAGTAGCTGTGCTATTTAGGACCTCCAAGCTGCATTGTGCCTTTAAAAGTACCAACACTGCTTAAAATCCCTTACTGGGGCAATGCAGCTCCATGCTGCCTCAGTGTGGCCCTATGTCTAAGAGGCACACTGGGGTCCTTGCAGTGGGTCTTTCAAAAGAGCCTAAGAGTTAGGCACCCAAATAAAATTCAATTTTAATAGAATTCCGGTGCCTAAATTTGTTAGGCTCACTTGACAATCACACTCTTAGTGAAGGGAGCAAATGCAGGACTCCTAACCAAAGACTATCTAACTGATTCATCTTGTGTCCACAGGGGAATTTTGCATCTTTGATACCATTGGGAAAGGCAATTTGTGTGTGTGTGTGTGTGTGTGTGTGTCTGAGGCATGACAAGTTAGGTTGTTTATACAGAGTTGAAAACCCTCCTACTTCATAGCGTATCCTTAAACTGGGGTTTTTCTGGGACAGCTGCATGTTCATATTCCATTCTTACATATTTTCTAACAATGGGTTGAGTATGTGACATGAAAGATTTTAATCTTACATGAATTATGCATTATATGATTTAAGGATAATATCTAATGATTTATTGCATGCTCCAGGCGCCAGCTGAATAACATTGACTCCGCTTATTGTGCTCGTAATAAAGTAACATAGCGTGAAACCAAGCAGAAATATTGTTATTGGAAATGCCATTGTGTAAGTCTCATACATCTTGCAAAGGAAATTAATGGGATAAAATTGGTAAAGAAATATGTCAGACCCAGCCTTCCATTGCTAGCCAGTGTTTAAGAATTACCAGGTATAAATACCCTTCATATTACTTGGGCACTGGCTCATTTGTTCCCTACTGATACAAGTTGTATCAATATTGTTTGAAATCCTTAATGCTTTGTATAAATGTTTGCAGCACTAAAAGTAACGCTTGTCCACTTAGGGGATGATTTTCAAAGGGCAGTTAGGCACTCGAATCCTCATAACTTTCAATGGACGTTGGGCATGTAACTGCGCTTAAACTTGACAATTTATTCATCCCAGCAGAGTTAATACAGTAAGTCTGAGACAACATAGTGAGTCAGTGTGAGTAAGTTAATGGGATTCAGCAGAATCTTTCCATTGATTTCAGTGGAACTTGTATTGGGCCCTCATTAGATAGAAACTTACACCTCTTTACCCACTCCTCTCACCTTGCGTCTCTGCCTCAGTTCCAGGGACAGTGCAAGGAAGTTTCGTGCCCTAGGTGAAACTTCCGCCTTGTGCCACCCCCCCACCCAGCTAACCCGTCCCCCGCCCCTCCCGTGGCAGCTAACCACGCCCAACAGAGAACCCCCCCCACCCCCAGCAGCTAACCTAGCCCACCACCCAGGGAGCCCGCCGCCCCCCCCGCCCGGGGAACCCCCCCCCCCGCAGCAGCTACCCCCTCCACGGCAGCTAACCCCACCTGGGGAGCCCGCCCCAGCTCACCTCTGATCCGCCTCCTCCGCTGAGCACGCCTCCAGAGGGAGGAGAATTAGAGCGGGGGCTGTGTGCTCAGTGGAGGAGGCAGAGTGGAGGTGAGCTGGGGCGGGGAGCGGTTCCCCATGCGCCCCCCCCCCCGTTACTGCTGGCGGCCCTCCCCGCGCCCGCCCGCCCCAGCTCACCTCCACTCCACCTCCTCGACTGAGCAGGCTTTTAGGCGCCCTCAACCCCTAGGCGGCCGCCTAGTTCGCCTAGTGGTTGCACCAGCCCTGCTCAGTTCCATCTGTGGAATGGATCTGTTAATGCTTACCTGACCTGTCTCACAGGTTTGTTTTGTTTGTAAATATATTTAGATTGAAGGCACAATATACTGTAAAGGCAATGTGTTATTTTTAGGCTTGGCAGAATTCAATTTTAATTGTTTTATAATTTCAACAAATACTGCTCTGTGTGTATGTATGGTGTGGTGGTTGTTTTTTTATTTTTTTTTAATAGCATTTTTTGGTTACCCACTTAATTTCCTGAAACTGAAAATTTGTGGGGGTAGGGCAGGCAATAATTTAATGACAGTCATTGTTGATAGTTAAACTTTATAATGCTTAAAACAAATTGTCAAATTAAACTCTACGTTCTCAAGCAGCATTTTTTAATTACTTTATCTGAAATTTTGTTTGTCGATGGGGGAAAAAAATTATATATTTGGTCTGTGTGGTCAGTTAAAATGATGTTGGGCACTAACCTATTCTTAAAAATCTAATCTTTTAAGCTTACTTATTTTGTAATAGGAGTAATGCTCATGGAGTTGGGGCTAGAACAACAGTAAATTGTTTTAGTTATCAAAGGCGCCCTTTTATTATCTGCTTCACTATTGTTAAGGCAGTGCCTGCAAACTCCAGTTTCAAGGCCCCATTGTGTTAGGCTCTGTACAAACAAGCTCTGATCTGAGGTGTTTACAATAAGTAGACCAAGAGTGAGATGGAAAACAGGTAAAATGACTTGCCCAAGATCACACAGTAGGTCAGTAGCACAGCCAGGACTACAACCCTGACTCCCAGTCTAATGGCTTATCCATTGGTCCATGCTGTTGCTTGTAAGAGTAATCTAGTTTACTGCAGTGGGGAAGAATGACTTGCAATTGAGCTGTTCATGGTTTTTACTTTTACAGCATTAACAATGTAAGGGCATCACCAAATAATTCATGTATACTGAGCAATAAACACTTTTTTTCTGTTTGTTTTTGCAGACTTTGATTCCAGTCTGCTTTGTTTGGAACTAAGGATTGATTTGTATGTCAAACTGTTGTGGGAACATGATTCTCTTTCATGGCTGTCTCTGTCATGTAAAATTCTTGTTCCGCAGAAGGTGGCATTTTATTTCCGCTCTGTCTATTCACATGAATATTTCATTATGTTGCAAGTTGATCTGTGTTTGCATTAGTGTACATTGCCCCCTCTGGGTGTTCACCACTCTGACATGCAATAAGATTTTAAGATCTAGAGTTTTGTGCTTCTATATAAGCAGGACTTGCCGTTTCTCCTTTTCCCCCTCTTCTCTTCCCTCCCCCCCAACCCCAAACTAATAGCACCAACCTTCTCTGCGGACAACTAATTTACATCTCATACAGGCTCCATTCTAGGGGGTGGCAATGAGTACTGTTGGAATTTACACATTTTCATGTTCTTCAATGCTGCATTGCACGGTAAGGCATTGAAGTGTTAAGATGCCTGCTGAAATATTAAAGAACTTTACACTTATTTTCAGCTGAGACAGTCTATTGTAATGCAGTTTTCCTAGATGAGATGATAGACACATATAATAAGGATTTCTGTTACTGCTGAGCTACATTTGCTGCTGTTGCTTTAACTGTTAACACGACACATGGCAAATGTTCTAGCACTTGGCTCTGAGGAAAGGGGGAGGAGGAGGAATTCCAATTTAAAAAAAAATTGCTCACTTTCAAAATCTGAGTCCTAAGCTTTTCCTGCTGAAATGAATATACACTTGTCCACAAGTAATTGAGCCTGCAAACTCTGCCTCTTCACTTGCAAATCAGAGAATTGAATATAAAGATTCTTGCCCCACCCCTTCCCCCAGTATCAGCACATACTTGATCCAGGATTTGCATTGCTAAAAGCATGTTCCCCTGCCACTTGAGTTAATGGAGTAACTCCATTAACTGGCAGCAGTAGTAGGCTCTTGCCCATTTATATTGACCAGGCACTGAGTGGAGGGACAATTAACTTAGTGAACCAGTGGGTTACACAAGTGCCTAAACAAATATCCATTAGCATGCACAATTAACCCAATTTCTGCAACGTGGCTGCACATACCCATTAGTTACAAATACATTGCCAGGCATAGTTCCCAATGAGTCTTGTGTACACACTTCAAGATCTGACCCACAGACAGCCTGCCAACCTTAAGCATATTCTCACTAGCAACCACGCACCGCACCATAACAACTCTAACTCAGGAACCAACCCATGCAACAAACCTCGATGCCAACTCTGCCCACATATCTACACCAGCAACACCATCACTGGACCTAACCAGATCAGCTACAACATCACCGGCTCATTCACCTGCACGTCCACCAATGTTATATATGCCATCATATGCCAGCAATGCCCCTCTGCTATGTACATTGGCCAAACTGGACAGTCACTACGCAAGAGGATAAATGGACACAAGTCAGATATCAGGAATGGCAATATACAAAAACCTGTAGGCGAACACTTCAACCTCCCTGGCCACACAATAGCAGATGTAAAGGTTGCCATCTTACAGCAAAAAAACTTCAGGACCAGACTCCAAAGAGAAACTGCTGAGCTCCAATTCATTTGCAAATTTGACACCATCAGATCAGGATTAAACAAAGACTGTGAATGGCTATCCAACTACAGAAACAGTTTCTCCTCCCTTGGTGTTCACACCTCAACTGCTAGCAGAGCAACTCATCCTCCCTGATTGAACTAACCTCGTTATCTCCACACTGATATATACCTGCCTCTGGAGATTTCCATTACTTGCATCTGAAGAAGTGAGGTTCTTACCCACGAAAGCTTATGCTCCCAGTACTTCTGTTAGTCTCAAAGGTGCCACAGGACCCTCTGTTGCTTTTTACAGATTCAGACTAACACGGCTACCCCTCTGATACTTGACACCATGCAAGGCACTGCATTTAGCCGTATGGAATGGAAATCTATCAACCTCATGAAGAAACTTGCACAAATACAGACAGATATCATCTTCCTTTCCAAATGCAAACAGATGGACATCATACCAAATGGACTGAAGGTGAAAAATCCATTGCTATCTACATACTGCACAGACCACAGTGAGAGATTATGCCATACGTTATCAAAGAAACTGAGGAACCACCTGATCAGCATCCTATACAGCAAACAGAAAAACATCAAGAAAGAGCTCTCCAACCTGGAGACTCTCATAAATAACCAACCCTCCACACAAACGGACTTTACTAAAATAAGACAGGAGATCTACATTACACACTTCACCTCTCTACAAAGGAAAAAGGACCGTAAGCTGTCTAAAATCCTACCTGCCACATGGGGCCACAACAGGGGTACCCCTAACTCACCCAGCAATATCGTCAATTTATCCAGCTACACACTCAACCCAGCAGAAGAGTCTGTCCTATCTCGGGGACTCTCCTTTTGCCCCAGCACCCCCACGAACATGATACAGTTCTGTGGTGATCTGGAAGCCTACTTTCGCCGCCTCCGACTCAAAGAATACTTTCATGATAACACCGAACAGCGCACTGATACACAGATACCCTCCCACCAACAACACAGGAAGAAGAACTCCACATGGACTCCTCCTGAGGGTCGAAATGACAGTCTGGACCTATACATAGAATGCTTCCGCCGACGTGCACAGGCAGAAATTGTGGAAAAACGACATCGCTTGCCTCATAACCTAAGTCGTGCAGAACGCAATGCCATCCACAGCCTCAGAAACCACCCTGACATTATCATCAAAGAGGCTGATAAAGGAGGTGCTGTTGTCATCATGAACAGGTCTGACTACCAGAAGGAGGCTGCCAGACAACTCTCCAATACCCAATTCTACAGGCCGCTTTCCTCAGATCCCACTGAGGAATACACTAAGAAACTACACCATCTACTCAGGACACTCCCTACACTAACACAGGAACAAATCAACATACCCTTAGAGCCCCGACCGGGGTTATTCTATCTACTACCTAAGATCCACAAACCTGGAAATCCTGGACGCCCCATCATCTCGGGCATTGGCACTCTCACTGAAGGACTGTCTGGATATGTGGACTCCCTACTCAGACCCTACGCCACCAGCACTCCCAGCTATCTCCGTGACACCACAGATTTCCTGAGGAAACTACAATGCATTGGTGACCTCCCAGAAAACACCATCCTAGCCACCATGGATGTAGAGGCTCTCTACACAAACATCCCACATACAGATGGAATACAAGCTGTCAAGAACAGTATCCCTGATGATGACACAGCACAACTTATTGCTGAGCTCTGTGACTTTATCCTCACACACAATTATTTCAAATTTGGTGACAATATTTACCTCCAGACCAGTGGCACCGCTATGGGCACCCGCATGGCCCCACAATATGCCAACATTTTTATGGCTGACCTGGAACAACGCTTCCTCAGCTCCCGTCCACTCATGCCCCTTCTCTACCTACGCTATATTGATGACATCTTCATCATCTGGACCCATGGGAAGGAGGCCCTGGAAGAATTCCACCATGCTTTCAACAGCTTCCACCCCACCATCAACCTCAGCCTGGACCAATCTACACGGGAGGTCCACTTCCTGGACACCACCGTACAAATAAGCAATGGCCACATTAACACCACCCTATACCGAAAACCCACCGACCGCTACGCCTACCTTCATGCCTCCAGCTTCCACCCCGGTCACACCACACGATCCATCGTCTACAGCCAAGCACTGAGGTACAATCGCATCTGCTCCAACCCCTCAGACAGAGACCAACACCTACAAGATCTTCACCAAGCATTCTCAAAACTACGATACCCACACAAGGAAATAAAGAAACAAATCAACAGAGCCAGACGTGTACCCAGAAGCCTCCTGCTACAAGACAGGCCCAGAAGAGAAACCAACAGAACTCCACTGGCCATCACCTACAGTCCTCAGCTTAAACCTCTCCAACGCATCATCAATGATCTACAACCCATCCTGGACAATGATCCCTCACTTTCACAGACCTTGGGAGGCAGGCCAGTCCTCGCCCACAGACAACCTGCCAACCTTAAGCATATTCTCACTAGCAACCACGCACCGCACCATAACAACTCTAACTCAGGAACCAACCCATGCAACAAACCTCGATGCCAACTCTGCCCACATATCTACACCAGCAACACCATCACTGGACCTAACCAGATCAGCTACAACATCACCGGCTCATTCACCTGCACGTCCACCAATGTTATATATGCCATCATATGCCAGCAATGCCCCTCTGCTATGTACATTGGCCAAACTGGACAGTCACTACGCAAGAGGATAAATGGACACAAGTCAGATATCAGGAATGGCAATATACAAAAACCTGTAGGAGAACACTTCAACCTCCCTGGCCACACAATAGCAGATGTAAAGGTTGCCATCTTACAGCAAAAAAACTTCAGGACCAGACTCCAAAGAGAAACTGCTGAGCTCCAATTCATTTGCAAATTTGACACCATCAGATCAGGATTAAACAAAGACTGTGAATGGCTATCCAACTACAGAAACAGTTTCTCCTCCCTTGGTGTTCACACCTCAACTGCTAGCAGAGCAACTCATCCTCCCTGATTGAACTAACCTCGTTATCTCCACACTGATATATACCTGCCTCTGGAGATTTCCATTACTTGCATCTGAAGAAGTGAGGTTCTTACCCACGAAAGCTTATGCTCCCAGTACTTCTGTTAGTCTCAAAGGTGCCACAGGACCCTCTGTTGCTTTTTACAGATTCAGACTAACACGGCTACCCCTCTGATACTTCAAGATCTGAATCTTAACAATTTGGCCTTATAAGTTATTAGGGATTTGTGAACTTACTCCAAAAACTGGTTGTGCATGTACTCAATTGACCATATTTCTTGAAAAATACCAAGCTATATTAGAGTTCCCATGTGTGTGTATGTGTGTGTGTGTGTGTGTGTGTTTTCAAAGCACTCCTATAAGTGGTTATACAGTTGCATGACAGTTCGTGACCTAGGTTAAAATAGGACACTCATTTATGGTACATTCCAAATACAACAGTAAAATAATTGCCTCCAACACAGTAGAGGTCTTGCAAATGGACAGCACCAAGTAACCTCTACCAGTAAGACCCCTCTGCTCCCTTCTTCCTTCAAGCTAGAGAATTTTTCATTACATTGGTTATGATTTTGTTCATAGCTTTTATGAATTAGCTTATTAAGTTATGGGAAATGGAATCTGATCCTTCAGACTTTCTCAGCATTAGATCAGTAACTTAACTTCTCTGGGGAAGAATGAGGAGCATTGCATTAACCTCTGTTACTGAGTTATCATTAGGCTACTATCATTCCCTGGATCAGTAGCTGAAGCTCTTAATTATGGCTTGGACTATTCTTATAAAATGTGATTTCAGTAACGACGCTCTCAGGAAATGAATCCTGAGGAGGCGCCTCATTAGAACTGTATCAAACATGGAGGGTTGAGTTTGCAGTGAAGCAGCAGGAGCCCTACTTTGGCTCTGATTTGGCTTGGATCTGCACTTCCTATACTTTGGCTTGTATTTCATGTTCAAATTTATTAACACATTAAAAAACCTATGATGTGAAACTGTTTAGACCCTCTCAATGCTTTGGGCCCAAACCACGTGCAACTGGCATTTCCCCCACACACCCCCCCCCCCCCCCCCGGCACATGGAAACCGTAAATCACACCAGTTTCACTCAACTCAGCCAAGGCTCACAGAAAGGCTTGTGAAACCTGAGGAAGCGGGCTTGAGCTTTGGACTTCTGACAAAATCAGAAACCAGGTGAGTTTTGCCTGGTTTCAGGTTGAATTATAAAGGTTCAGCATATCTCTGTTCTTAAGCCCACACATGGCCCGGTTTGACTAGACCGACTTTTGCCATGATACCGTCTCTACTGGGCTAGTTGTATCTTTGATTAAACCATCCTTTACATAGGGGCCTGCAGCTGCACTGCCCCCAAAGGAACGGTGGGAGGAAATATTTGATTTACAGAGTGCTGGATGTTTATTTACCCAGCTGCACAGGGAAATAATAACTGGGGAGTATGAGCCAATCCCTCTGCATGACTGTATTGATGCTCCCTGTTTTGCAGCTTGGGTGGGAAGCAGGGGCTGTCTGCCTGTTACTTGATATCCCTTGAGCAAGGGGTGGAGGCTGGGGGAGGGAGGAGAGGAAGATGTGGAGGGACAGAGCCTTGCCGCCAGCCATGCAGAACTGTCACAAGTGTGTATGTGTGGGGTGGGAAGTGAGCTGTCACCTTTCAAAGGCTGTGGTAAATTACTTATGCTGGGAGCAAAGGGCAATGGGAACTCTGACCTCCCCAGTGTCCTTCTGGGGGGCAATGCAGCTTCACACCATCCTTCAGACAGGGCTGTGCTAAAGGTAGACCAGAAAGTGTGTGTGCAGGTGAAAAAGCTGCCAGTTTCTAAATCTACCCTTCTGTTGTGTGTGTGCAAATTAACAGACAATGGTGCTGATGAAAATTGGTGGATCTGAACCACCTCTGGGCCTTCACACAATACTCAAAACAAATACAAACTGAACCTTATTTTAGGTTTGGAAAACTTTTTGGTTAACTTTTCCTCCTCCCTCTCAGCTGCATCTTTATTTTCCTGGTTTCTGCCTATAATAACAGTACAATACCATGGCACAGGAAAGGTGTTTTTCATGGAATTTCCAATCCAGTCCAAGCAGAAAATGTTGTATTTTCAGGGTCTGATTCTGATCTCTCAACAGTGTAAATCAGGAGTAACTCTATTAAAGTCAATGGATTTATACAAGTGTAAAACTGTAATTATTGAACAAAAACCAGGCCGTTTAATATGAGGTTCTCAGGACTTTATAATCATCAATTAATTTAACCTCACAATGTCTTTATAAGGTAAGTTAACTACCATATTCTAATGTTCCCTTCACTGGAGCAGACATGATTTGGAAATTGCTTTAGAAACTGCACACTTTGGTAGTGAGGAAAGAGTTAAGGGTAGTTAAAGAGAGCTGCCTGACATGAAATCAATGTTGTTGATAGCTGCAAGTCTGTACTATGCACCACAAATTATGGTAGAAGTTTTGAAATCTCGATCTTTCTCCCAAATGACTTGATTTTAATGGCCTATCCAAAACAAACTGGCATCCTTTGTAGCCCTTTAGGGAATTCAAACTTTACAAGCTGGCTGCTTCACCTAATTAATATGAAAGGCCATGCTTAATCCCAAGAATAAATTCATTAAATTTTACAAATCTTTATCTTTGACCACCTAAAATGGAAGATACTATGAACTTAGCTAGCACAGAAAGCATCCTTTAATAAAATATCCTCAGCTACATGACTCTTACAAGAGAATTAACTTCAGCTTACTAGACTTTGCTAGAGGGTCATTCATTAAGAAACGAGTCTGCAGCTGGTAATGCTTAATCATCATTTGGATTATTTCTGAGACATCATAAAAATAGTTTTATTTGATTTAACTTGAAATGCTATGCAATCATTGGCCAAAGTGTAATTAATGATGGTTTATGTTTATGGATGGTGCCTTTCATCCAGAAGGATCCCTAGGCATTTTACTAACTGACTTCTATGCTGTGTGTATGTGTGAATGAGAGACTTCAGAGATTACTGAAACATGGCCACTGCTGTAGTGACATGTAACTCTTTAGCGGAACACAGAACACTTCGTAATACTTTTTAGGACAGAAAGTGTGGACAGTTTAAACAAATGAAACATGGACATTTTATTTTAATACTGTCTACCTTTGGGATTCTTAAGTGAATAGTCTCAGTTCAGCTACTTGTATACTATGATGATTACAAAGAGGTGTGGGGGGGAAATTGTTCTTGCTAACCTCTGAGGATTGGACAAGAAACAATGGGCTTAAATTGCAGCAAGGGTGGTTTAGGCTGGACATTAGGAAAAACTTCATAACTAGTTAAGCACTTTAATAAATTGCCTAGGGAGGTTGTGGGATCTCCAATATTGGAGATTTTTTAAGAGCAGATTAGATAAACACCTGTCAGGGATGGTCTAGATAATACTTAGTCCCACCTTGAGTGCAGGGGACTAGACTAGAAGACCTCTTGAGATCCCTTCCAGTCCTATACTTCTACAATTCTATGTGGCCCATATAACCTAGAAGTGACCAATGGAGAGCTGTCCATATCACAAAACCACCATTGTACATGGCATTTGTTGGCTGTCTCAACACAAGAGTCAAAGACTGAACTAGCCTCTTGTCCTTAGAAGAGGTCATGGTAAGCCAGAATCTAAACATATTAGCAGGGCAGTGTAGGGAAACTCACTACCTCTGTCTGGGTCTTCAGGGTCCGGCAGCTTAACAAAATTCAGACAAACACTGTGTATGTGTGTTTAAAAAAGGGAAATAAAATACATAGTGTATATACAGAAATCAAAGAAGAGGAAGGAAGAGTCCCTCTTTCCAAATATTCTCCATTTGAGACTCGAGCATGAGCTTGTGGTTTTTCTGTCCTGTTTTTTGCTTGGTATTTCCTTCAGAAAAGAATTTTAGATGACTCCCAGAAAGCCCAGCACTTTCCAACAGTTCCCACTTTACCTTAAAACATTTCTGGTCATGCTATAGTACTGCTCAGCTGAGAAAAATTTGCTGCAAGAAGCATTTTCAGGAAGGTGAATGGCTGGGGAAAGTGTTCTGTGTGTGTAGGAATGTAACCCCACAGGCAAGAACAGAAGAAATGGTTATAAGTTAGTTTACATGAAATTTTAATAAAATATCAATTAGTTGTGTGTTTTTTTTTAAAAAGGAGCCAAAGTTAATCTCTTCTAGAAAAGAAGAAGAGAATGACTGTCTGTGGTAGACAGAGCAGCAGTAGAGACAACAGCTCACTTCTGAGTCTGTGATATCCTCTGCCCTCAAGCCTGCTAAAAGGGAACTGGAAACAGCAAAGGTGCTTAGCTGGTTTTCGCAATGCTACTTCTGAGAGTGAGTGAGAGAACAGTCACAGACATTACCCAAAGATGGATGCTGAAGGGCGACCATTTTGTACCAAAGATGTGTTCTGAGATTTTCAAAAATGCTTCGTTTTGGCCTAACTGCTTCTACAGCCAATGGCGAAGGCTGGAAGGGAGAGGCCCCCAAATACCATGAAATTTCAGTTTTTCATTTTTGCTTTTGAATTTCAATGGGCTTAGGGTGCATCACTCCTTTGGAAACTCCCTTTGCTGGGAGCAGAGGTAGGCCAACATTGAGCACTCTGGAAAATCCCATCCTTGTCATGTATAAGGTTTCTCTTTTCTGAGCTTAGTAGTAATACCAAAAGAGAAGAGATTTGAAGTTCTTTCTTTTCCTTTGGCTGCCATTGCAAGTGAACAAGTGAAGTGTAAGTGAGGGGGAAATCAGACCATTTGTGTTTACTATTTTAAGACCCATTTATTTTTAAGAATACTGTGTCATCACAGAGATGATTGGTCATCTTTTGAATCTACAACTAGGGAGAAAAAAGAGTGACAGGCAATATTCATAAAAGAAGGAGTTGGGACAGTGCATCATCCTGATAAAGTCAGCCGCTGTCTCAATGCAGTAAGAGTAATGAAGTCCTAATGAGTAATCCTGACAAATCCCAGTAGTCACCATGAAGTGTGGTGTCTCTATTCCTTCCTATAATTTGAAAATCTTTGAAGCATTTTGTGAAGAGCACATTTTGTGCATAAAATGTGTGTGTAAAATATACACATCTCCCTCAAATTACTGACAGGGTGGGAGTGTGGTGTATTAAAAACACACAAAGCATTTGTAACTCCAACTCCTACTCCACCAGAACCGCCCAAAGTGTGAATGATGCTGACTAGGAAGGGCGATATGGCTTTTGAGGGCAGTCAAAAGATGTGCTGATGCAGCGCATTCCTAAGCCAGCCTCTGTGAATTAAATTTGCTCTTTTCTTGTGGATCCATAGCAGTACGGCAGTAATGGAAGTATCACATGCCCTGCCCTGGAAGGGAAAAACACTTGGTGCAGCAGCCCTGAAGTTTGAAATTTTGCAGCAGTGGTGGTGACTCAGACTCTTATTATTTAAGTACAGTCTTCAGTAGAGAATGAAGTCTGATATCCAGTACATTGAAGGCAGTAAGTATCACCATAGCCAGCTCTGCCCATAGGCAAACATTTGGTCACTGCTCATATTCAGAGGTACTCAGGTGTTTCTCAACTGGTTCAAGTCTAAATATATTGGGTCCGTTTGTGATCTTACAACTGTAGTAACAGTATCAGAACCATGAAACTTGGGATTTCTTATTGCAGGTCCATCTGATCTGTCTGCTCAAATGCCTCGTACTGTAAGGCTATTGAAATCATATTGATAACCCAAAGTTAGCTTGCTAAAGAAAATGTTTATGGGTAAAATTTTCAAAGTCACTTGTGACTTAGGATGCTACGTTACCCTTACAGCACTCAAATACTGAAGCCATTTGCAAGAAAATCTGCCTAATTCATTTTAGAATTTTTTAAAAGTTATTCTAGAGTGTTATTGGGAATAGTTAAGCCACAGCATGGAGCAGCTGCTGCTGCTGTTGTGGCAAGGGTTTAGGGTATGGCTGGAGAGTTGAAAATTAAGGTTATTCTTCATAGGGTTGAGGAATGCTGCTCAGAACAGAGAGTGGCATGCTGTGTCTTGGAGCAGGCTTTGCTTTGTTCACTGCTGGGTGGCTATCAAGGGTGTGTGTGTGTGGTTAAAAACCAAAACAAAACCCACAACCCCAAACTCATCTGTTTAACAAATGCTCTACTTCCATGAAGGTGGAGACCATGACTACTTTCACTTTCTATTCCCAAGTTAAACATGCTGATGGCCAGACATCTGTAATTGTTTGATCCCCATAATTAACTATTAAACCATCTGTTAGAAAAATTTGCTTGCCTTCCTTCTTCTGTGGATATGTTTGCACTGATTCAAACTACAGATGTTCCCAAATTAGAATGGGATAAGCAGCATGAGTAATCAAGCAATGCCAGTGAAGTTATTGTATCTGTTCTGTAATGCTTATGGCAAAACATGTGCTGTTCTGCAATAAACTGACAATGTATAACCGCGGGTGATCTGCTTCACCTTAGATTTCGTTCTTGTTTGACCTTAAAGCTAAATGGGATATGGCCTGTCAGTGCTTGGCCGAAGGCCCTCTGGGGGAAAACTCAGGTGTTACAGGAAGTATGGAGCAGTCAGTTGCTGCACTATCTGCATAGCAGACCAATGCCGTTGATGCTTGCTGTGCAGTCTTTCAGTTGAGATGTAAACATTAGGTGCTAGATCTTGTGAAGTGCTGAGTGTCCATAGAACTATGACTTCAACTTCCCATTGCTGGATGGTGCTAGTAAATCATGCCAGGTTTTCACGTTGGATAAAGATCTGGTCTACACAGTTTTACTGGCAAAGCCACGTCAGCAAGGGGTGTGGTTTAGGGTTTGCTGGTAAAAGCCCTAATGTGGATGCAGTTACACTGGTATAGCTTATTTTGCTTCACCAAACTGGAATAAGTTGTACTGGTATAAAAGTGCTTATACCAGTTCAATTGCATCTACGCCAGTGTTTCTCAAATTGGGGTCACCGCTTGTGTAGGGAAAGCCCCTGGCGGGCCAGGCCAGTTTGTTTACCTGCCCCGTCCGCAGGTCCGGCCAACTGCGGCTCCCACTGGCCGCGGTTCGCTGCTTCTGGCCAATGGGGGCTGCTGGAAGTGGCGCGGACCGAGGGACATACTGGCTGCCGCTTTCAGCAGCTCCCATTGGCCTGGAGCAGCGAACCGTGGCCAGTGGGAGCCACGATCGGCCAGACCTGCGGATGGGGCAGGTAATCAAACTGGCCCGGCCCACCAGGGGCTTTCCCTACACAAGCGGAGACCCCAGTTTGAGAAACCCTGGTCTACGCAAAGGGTTTCTTGCCACTCCAACTATGCCAGCAAACTTTTAAGTGTAGACAAGGCCCAAGAGCTAGATCCGTTAGCTAGGTAAGGCATCAGTGGCTGCCTTCTAGAGAAATGGGTTTTGCATGTAAAACGAAAAGGAAAGTGAAAGTTGGCATTCTCTAGCTCTAGGCATTTCCTGATAATACAAAAAATGGACCATTACAATTTTTGAATGTGCTGTGTAAATCAAGAGCCTGATCCAAAACTCACTGACGTCAATGGGAATTTTTTAATGAATTGAATGAATACATTTTATTTTCCCTAAATAACTTTTTAAAAAATTTATTTAGATACACATGAACTACAAACACTAGCTGTGGTGGTCCTGGAGATGAATGAGGAAACATGCTGTCCCAGGTCTTCAAACCCCCTTTTTTTATTTTTTTAATACACCAGAGAAATTCAATGTGTGCAGTCCCATTGAACTTAATGGAACCATTCATGTGAATAAAGTTAATACATGCGAGGTAAATGTTTGCGGGATCTGGGCCTTAATGTGAAAATTTTATCCCTAGTCCATCTTCAGTGGGGTTAAATATTTGTAATAATTGTAATCATAATAATTTAATCATTACATATTTAATGTATTAATATTTAAATGTGAATTTAGCTCCCTTTGAAAAAATATTTTAATTTTTACAAATTTGTTTGCAATTTGATGGAATTTGACCAATATTTAATACAAATATTTCATAATTTGGGATCATTAAAATTGCCTTAAACCACTGTTTCAATGAGTAATACGCACATTTAAATATTAAATAATAAAAATTTCAATATTAATTTTATTAAATGTTAAATATTTAATGATTAAATCAGGGATGACTTTGGTTCATCATGTTTCCAGCCAGTGAGATAGTCGAAGAAATATACTTAATTATGGCATGATGCAGGCAAGTAAAACAAGCAGGGATGGAGGTACTGTTCCACCCATATAATGTTAGATTACTCTTAAACTCCAATGTACATATCCCTGTTACAAGAAAGAAAATCCATAGTTTCTCACGTTTTCTTTAAATCCTTTATAAGCCAAATCCTGATCCCATCAAAGTCATTGTGAATTTTGCCCTTGACTAACAAACAGGATTTGGCTTGTAGTGACTTCAGGGGAACAGTGCACAGTTTCTTTAACTTTTTCTTGGTAAAGGGGCATCAAAATAGCCTCGTCTCTCCACAGCCAAATGTAATCATCTGCTTTCCAGCGGTTAGATTCTCCTGTCACTTACCATTGGAGTCCCACCTGTCTCAGGGCAGGTCTACACTACCCGCCTGAATTGGCGGGTAGAAATCGATCTCTCGGGGATCGAATTATCGCGTCTCGTCGGGAATCGACGCTTGTACTCCACCAGCGGAGGTAGGAGTAAGCTCCGTCAACGGGGGAGCCGCGGAGGTCGATTTGCCGCCGTCCTCACAGCGGGGTAAGTCGGCTCCGATACGTCGAATTCAGCTATGCTGTTCGCGTAGCTGAATTTGCGTATCTTAAATCGACTCTCCCTCCCCCCCACCCCGTAGTGAGGACGTAGCCTCAGTCAGGAATAACAGGAAGTGTTATCTGGCCCTGTGGTCCTTTTCTTCAGTTGAAGTCAATGAAACTGCAGGTGCTCGGCCTCTCTGAAAATCAGGCCCTAGGTTTCCTTTTGTCTGTAACCCTAAGCAAGTACAGTATGGTGAGCTAAGGACACAATGGTAGTTTTAACACTGCCCTTTCTGGGCCTGATCCTGCAGATTTCACATAGAAAAAACTCTCAGTGTAGGTAAGGGAAATTCCCATCTGATGTTTTCTTGAGAGGGTGAGGATCAGACCTATTTCCTTGTGTCAGTTTGTACCCTGGTGTCAGTATTGTTTTAGTATAATTGTGTGTTTAATAAAATATTTGGTTAGGTCAGCTCTTTGCTCTGAATAAATTACATGCTTGAACTATGATCTTCCTGTGAATAAATAACAGCGCAACAGAGCTTCTCCTCTGGCATGCAAATCTACAGGCTTATAACAATTCTCACTGAAGCACGAGGCGCTCCTGTCAAGCTCTTCTCTCTGCCGGGGCTTGAGTATTGAAATGGCAAACTCCATTTTAAAGAATGGAGAATATTTACATGATAGGGGCTCTATGATCCTACACCTTAATGTATAAGCAAATTGTTCTTCCCAATTGACCTGGCAGTAGAGTTTGTGTGTGAATGAGAATGAGAACAAACAGCAACAAGTGATGCAACAGACAGGAGGAGTTGTAAGAGAGACTGCTCTATTAAACATAGTGAGAGGCTGGTGTAACACGCTGAGGCTGTGCTGTTCATATCCCAGCTGCCAGTGTAATTTTGCGCACCTGCGTGGTTTGTTGGCAGCAGGAACTGAACCTTACCTGTGGATGTTAAAGCATGAACTTCTCCTGCCTAGGCCAAATGACCCATGTCTGCTGGCCATGCTGTAGTAAATTCAGATCTACTAGATTTGCCCCACTTATCACTAGAAGACAGAGTACCACGCTGAGCAGGGATGGGTTACACCACCACCACAAGGGTCAAATTGCTGACCTTCCAGTCCATCATCAATCTAGGTCCCTCCTGAAACCTTATCTTGTTTCTCCAGGTCTACTCATCATTTTACAAACTAGAGAAACATCATCCTTGCAGTGACAAGGGGGTTAGTGTGTTTCAAACGCCACATCAAGGCCCACTTCAAAAGACGTGCAGCTCCCTTAAGAAGTCTGGGTCAAATTTGTTGATGTAAACTGTGGCGTAAGTGGCAATGTTAGTGTGAATGGCACACCAACCGTGTGGAAAATATATCCCTGTTTATGTATAATCCTGGAGACTTTGAATTGCCGCTCCTGGCAAAGTGCCTTCTCCCTGCCTTTCTGTGTGGTGTCTGACAACAATAGGAAAGAATAAAAGTACAGTTTCCAGGAGAAACTAAAGAGAGACAGACTTTGTGCTAACAGGCTGCAGCAACAAAATGGCTGTGGAGCTATGCCCAGTGAAGGTTAAAGATATGTAAAGTTGCAGTGCTCAAAAACAAAAGCATCACAGTTATTCACCACAGGTTCTAAATATTGTTTAGGGTTGAGAAATAACCCTATGCAACTACTCATCTAGTAAAACTTGTTGTTTTAAAATGAGCTTCTTTTAGTGGACCTCACTGAAAATAAAATTCTTATTGGAGGAAGCTGTTCCAGAGAAGCTCTCTAATATGGCTTTTAGCAGAATCACAGGGTCAGAGGAGTGTGCAGTGTTCTGTTTCCCCATAATGACTGGTTTTGCCACTCATCTGCCACTCACAATTTTTCTATCCTGTATCCTACATACCAACCACATACAACCTGTAGTTTGTAAAGCACTTCTGGATTTAAAATGAGGTGTAGATCTGTGTAATCATAACTGCCCTAAAATCTGTTTTCCTTTATGTCCTCTTCAAAGCTTGCATCATTTCCCTCCCATCCCCTCCTTCTTTTCTTAACAGTTTTAAGAGCAGTTTCCTTTATGGAGTTTTCCTACTTCATTGTGGATTGGGATAAGAAACCTAAGAACGGCCATACTTCTTACAATGGTTAAAGAATGGTCAGACCAATGGTCCACCTAGCCCAATACCCCAACCTCTGATATGGCCAATGCCAGGTGCTTCAAAGGGAATGAGCAGAACAGGCAATCACTGAGTGGTCCATCCCCTGTCATCTACTCCCAGCTTCTGACAGTCGGAGGCTAAGGATACCAGAGCATGGGGGTTGCATCCCTGACCATCTTGGCTAGTAGCCACTGATGGACCTATCCTCCATGAACCTACCTAATTCCTTTTTGAACCATGTTATAGCTTTGGCAAGCAAAGAGAGCTACAGATGGGCAAATCACCTGATTTTTGTACTGAACTGATGATTTGAGATTTCCCTAGGCAGGATTTTAAATCCACTGGAAAATTTATAACTGACTTGTTATAGGAAAATGCATGAAAGCTGTCCAGATTGCTCAGGCTAGAGTTATAGCTATGCAGCTGTTTTAGGGCTGCTACTGCTGTTAGTTAAAAAAAAAATCTTGGTGTGATGTTGTGCAGTCTATATGGTTTTATAAAAATATAAGTGAATATAATGTAACTGGGATATGCTTCATGCAAAAGGTCTCTTGTAAGGTATCATTACAAAGCTCATAATCTACTGAGTGTGATCATCCTATTTGTAGAAATGTACCACTCTTGTATCTAAAACTAGAAATATAAAACATAACTCTGAGGGCCTATTGTAATTATGTAAAGTGTGGGCCGTTAAGGATGGTTTGGAATCTTGATGACTCCCATTGTCTGCAGATGGCTGTATTTACCTGTGAGTCTTCCTGTATATGTGTGTGCTGGCAAGGGAGTAATGAAGTCTTGCAGTGACATGTGATCATGTCACCTGAACAGGAATTCATCTTTAACCTGGTGCTTTTCCAGTGGGGGGTGGGGGGAGGGGGATGGAAACCCAGAGGGACAAAGGGTTCCCGCCTTATACAAAAGATATATAAAGGGGTGGAAGAGAACAAGGGGTGAGAAGAGCCATCATGAAGAATCCCCTAGCTATCACCTGAGCTACAACAAGAGCTGTACCAGGGGAAAGAATTGTGCCCAGGCCTGGAAGGTGTCCAGTCTGAGAAAAAACTTGCCGAAGCATCTCTGAGGGTGAGATTATCTGTATTCAGTTTGATTAGGCATAGATTTGCGCATTTTATTTTATTTTGCTTGGTGAGTTACTTTGTTCTGTCTGTTACTACTTGGAACCACTTAAATCCTACTGTCTGTATTTAATAAAATCACTTTTTATTTAGTAATTTACTCAGAGTATGTATTAATACCTGGGGAAGCAAACAACTGTGCATATCTCTCTATCAGTGTTATAGAGGGCGAACAATTTATGAGTTTACTCTGCATAAGCTTTATGCAGGGTAAAACGGATTTATTTGGGTTTAGACCCCATTGGGAGTCAGGCATCTGAGTGCTAAAGACAAGCACACTACTGTGAGCTGTTTTCAGGTAAACTTGCAGCTTTGGGACAAGTGATTCAGACCCTGGGTACCTGTGTCTGTGTCTGGAGCCAGACGGGAGTGTCTGGCTCAGCAAGACATGGTGCTGGAGTCCTGAGCGGGCAGGGAAAACAGAAGCAGGGGTAGTCTTTGCACATTGGGTGGCAGTTCCCAGGGGGGTTTCTGTGATCCAACCCGTCACACTTGGTATAGTATATAACAGACAGAGACTTCGCTAAAAAATTTACAACACCATTTTTCATCTTACATTTAAGAGACACCAGAAGTCAATGCCTTTAACAGAAGGTTTTACAGTTTTCTTGAAGTGTTTGCCACCATGTATATCTTTTATTCTAGAGCTATCTAATCTCTCTATTTCCAGCAAAACCTGACAAAGACTTCAGTACTGAGTCAGAGGATGCACAGATGGCACACCGCACAGATTAGGGCAGTAGTTTTGTAAATGTCTTCTGTAGAATAATTGCACAACAAGCAAGTAAGGGATCTGGAGGAAAAGGACAGTGCATCTTTTATTTAATGGAGTATGCACAGTGATTAGTGGCTCACCCCTCCTGACACAACTAAATTGCAATGCAGTTAACTTCTCTATCCTTGTGTTTAATGCTGACATAGTTAAAGGACTGCAGCAGAATTCCCTTCCGTGTGTTTGACAGGTTGTGTGATATGCATTTACACTCTGTTTGGCATCTGGGACAACCATTCTTATATATTCTATATATAAACATGGCCCAACAACAGGTTTGAAAAGCAATGGGAACTCTCTGGAGCCACAGCTCTTTCCTCAAATCAAAGCACTTCCCAAACTGACCCTTTGTAACCAATTTTTCCATCTGTACTCCTATATCCTCTCTTGGATTATAAATGGTTGATCCATGGGCTAGATTCTGTCCCCCTTCATTACTCTTCCCGACTTCCATTGGGTTCCTCTCTGGTACCTCTGCAATTGAGGATGTTTGTCTTTGCTGGGCCTGCATCAGCTGCAAATTTTAAATCTTGTGTCCTCCTGGGTTTTTTCAACTTGGAAGTAGTGGGGGAGGTGTGGGAATGTTCAGTGGGAGTTGGTGCAGGTCCAGCACTGACTTCTAGTGACCTGCAACCTACTCAGACTCACACCGCTGAGGAAGCTATCAGGGGCCTGTTGGAGGCCAGGGAGGGTAAAGAATTGGAACAGGATGGGTCTGCTTGGGTCCTGGCTGGGTGCCAGCTGGTTGTGCTGGGGGAATAGTGAGAATCAGTTAGGGAAGAAAAGGCAAAGGTGGAGTCAAGGGTTAAGGAGATGAATCTGAACGGGTTTTGAGGCACAGAGAGAAACAGATTTGTGGCACAAATTCAAAGAGTTTGATTCCCCTCCCGCCTGATGCAGAGGGATGCAAACCAGCCATTGGGCCTGCTGCATCCCGGTGGGAGATCCACCTCTGGAGAAGGGCAGGTGGGGGTTGCAGTGCAACCATCCCTGAGGGTTCTGCCAGGGGGGGGAACTTTTAAAAGCTTGTCAAGGCTCCAGATTCTAATGATTCCTGGTCCACCAGTGAAGTGGGGATTGTGGGCTTCTTGTGCCACTGCTATCCACTCTAGGCAGAGTCTGTGCCCTTGGGGACCCTGCAATCTAGGTGGCACTGCTAAAAACTGGGTTGAGGCAGAGCTAAATGAAGACCACCTCCTGTATTAAGCTAGGGTTACCATATTTTAATAGTCCAAAAAGAGGACACTCCACGGGGCCCCGCCCCCGCCCCAACTCCGCCCTTTCCCCAGCCCCGCCCCAACTCTGCCATTTCCCCGCCCCAACTCCGCCCCTTCCCCAAAGTCCCTGCCCCAACTCTGCCCCCTCCCCTGAACGCTCCGCCCCCTGCTCCTCTCCCTCCCCTGCTTCCCGCGAATCAAATGTTCGCGGGAAGCCTGAAACAGGCAGGCAGCAGGTAAGCTGGGGCTGGGGTGGGGGGGGGGGCGCAAGAAGGCGTGGCCCAGTCTGGCCCCCCCGGTTGAGCGGCTCCCTCCGGCGGCCGGCCCTGGCCAAGAGCCTCTGGCCCCGGTGTCTCCGGCCCGGATTGGCTGGGCCCTGGGGCGCCGGCCCCGGCCCTGGCTGAGCGGCGCCGGCTGGCGGCTGAGCACCCCCAGCCCCGGTCCCAGCAGCTCTGGCCCGGCTCGGCTCGGGCCTTGGTTCCGGCCGAGCGGCTCCGGCCCGGCTCCGGCCCGGCTCTGGCCCCGGCCCTGGGCGAGCGGTGCCGGCCAGCGGCCGAGCACCCTCAGCCCTGGTCCCAGCGGCTCCGGCTCGGCTCGGCTTGGGCCCCGGTTCCGGTTGAGCGGCTCCAGCGGCTCCGGCTCCGGCCCCAGCGGCTCCAGCCCGGACCCAAGCCCCATGACCCCTCCCTATTTTCCTGGACATGTCTGGCTTTTTGGAATTTCTTACCAGACGGGGATTTGAGGACCAAAAAGCCAGACATGTCCGGGAAAATCCGGACGCATGGTAACCCTAATTAAGCAGCAGTACAGCATGGTAGGTATGCTGGGCTCCATAGTGCCTGGATTTGCATGATTCTAAAGGAGGGGAGAGAGCACACAAGCCCTTCTCCCTATCCTTAGTCAACCACAGAGTAACTAGGAACAGTACCTGTCCTTATGCTCCACTTATAGCACTGGCCTCCTCAGAAGGCCCTGCCTCCAGCCTAACTAGCGGAGCTGGGCTGTTACCGTACTATTCGTCCAGGATTTCTGACTGGGAAGGTGCACCTCTCCATAGCCCCATGCCACAAGTGGACTCAGCACGTGTACTGTGTGCATAGGAGTGGATAAGAAATTCCAGTTTCAAATATGTACTGAATACTGCAGCTTATTACAAATAGTATAAACAGAGACCATATTCTGAGGCATGGGCCAACAGGGACAGAGTTAATGTTGAACATTCCATCTTAATTCTGTATTTCCTGATTCTGGTGGTTGGTTTTCCAGCCTTAATGTTGTGTTAACACTCATCATTTTGCTTTTAGAATATACTAATATATCTGCAAGGTCTGATTCTCCTGTCACATCAGTCTTATGTCAGTGCAACTCACTGACTTCAGTGGAACTATTGCTGAGTCTCACTCAGGTTCGTGAGAGAATTGTCCTCTATTTGGCAACTTTGTTTGCATAACACCATGCCTCGTGGCCTAGTTCTGATGTCTGTCTACACAATGGAGCTGAGGAATATTAAAACTTATTTTGAATGCTGGGGAAAGGTGTCCAATCGGGGCTTAATTTTCAAAAGTTACTCTTAATCTTGATTGGCTCCATTTTTTGGGTGTCTCGTTTAGACACTGTAGAGGATCCTGATTTTCAGAGGATGGGAGTTTGGCACTTTCTGAAACTGGCCTGTCTAAGGTGCCTGTCAAAAATCACTAGTCGCTTTTGAAAATGAAGGCCCTGGAGAATGAAATCTCCTTGCCCATAGAAGAGGCAAGCTTCCCCTCATTGGAAGAGCAATAAGCCTCAATCCTGTTCTGGAGAAAGCATCTTTCAATCATTCAGTCCTTGACACTTATGCCAAAGTGATTTCTAATCTGGATTGTAAACAAGATTCCTTACCATACAAATGCATAGGCAAGTGTCAAAGGGGAGTATGGGAAGAATGTGTGTGTGTGTGTGTGTGTGTGTGTGTGTATATAATTTTCATATTCTATTACATGTTGACTTTTAAAACCTGGAATGGCAGGAACATATAGTTCTTAACTCTTTCAAATGCCCTATTTCCATGGATAAGTTTTCTAGCATGCAATTTTCCCATTCTTGCTTTTGAAAGTTATCTGGAGCTTTCTGTTGAAACCTGACTGGTTTGAGTGAATTGATTTATGGAGTAAAGCTTGCTTGCTATCCATTTGTGTAGCTCTTGGCAAAAGACCTTCTTGAGCTCTGTATTGCTGAGATGTGGCTGTGATGTGCAATTTTTGAGATCCCCACCCTCTGTGACCGAATGATTTGGCAGAGGTTGCGGTGAGCAGAAGACTGAGCATATTGCACAAAGGTTTAGAACAAAGGGAATTGAAAGCTTTATAGAAGACAGCTGTGTGCCCATCTGGATGTAGCCACTTTAATAATAGCCGATACTTTGATTGCGTTCCATGGTCATTTTAGCAGGAGAAAGCGGTAAGGAGAAAATAATTCTGTTTTTTGCCTTGAGGGAAAGTGCCTTCATTCAGAAAGTTACTACACTGGATTAATCTGACTAGTAGGTTGTTGATTTTTATTGTCCCAGGTACATAACAACCTTTGTTAGAGAGTTACACCCAACTCCTTTAAAATGGGTTATGTGCATGCAACCAAAATACTACTTAAGGGTTGATCAATTCTGTTAAATCCAAATCTAAATTAACATCAAAACTGATTTCAGAGAGTTATGAATGTGCTGCATCCCTCACTAATCAAGAAATCTTCAAAGTGAGATATCAATGCAATAGAAGTTGGAAATAGGCATTTATTTTTATTATTAAGGGCACAAAAGCAAACTATCCCACTGTGTAGGAAAGATAGGAAGTATGGCAAGAGATCACCCTGGCTTAACCAGGAGATCGTCAAAGATCTGAAACTCAAAAAAGAGTTCTACAAAAAGTGGAAAGTAGGTCAAATTACAAAGGATGAATATAAACAAATAACATAGGGACAAAATTAGAAAGGCCAATGCACAAAATGAGATTAAACTAGCTGGAGACATAAGGGGTAACAAGAAAACATTCTACAAATACTCTAGAAGTAAGAGGAAGACCAAGGACGGGGTATGCCCATTACTGAATGAGGGTGGGAGGGAACAATAATAGAAAATGTGAAAATGGCAGAAGTGCTAAATGACTTTTTTGGTGAAAAAACAAAGAAAGTTTAGTAGCATTTGGGTATCTAACAATGAATGCCAGTGAAAATGAGGTGGGATCAGAGGCTAAAATAGGGAAAGACCAAGTTAAAAAAATTTTTTTATCCTATCTCCTAGAATGGAAGGGACCTTGAAAGGTCATTGAGTCCAGCCCCCTGCCTTCACTAGCAGGACCAAGTACTGATATTGCCCCAAATCCCTAAATGGCCCCCTCAAGGATTCAACTCACAACCCTGGGTTTAGCTCAAACCACTGAGCTATCCCTCCCCCTAAGTTAAAAATTACTTAGACAAGTTAGATGTCTTCAAGTCACCAGGGCCTAATGAAATACATCCTACAATACCCAAGGAGCTGTGGAAGCAGAGAAAGAATTGTCATGCATTGCATACCCTTCCTGTCAGTTCTTTCTCTGCTTCCACAGAGCTGACTGAAGAGATATCTGACCCATTAGCGATTATCTTTGAAAAGTCATGGAAGACAGGAGAGCACTGGAAAATGGCACTATATTTGCCCACCTAAAAAGGGCAATAAGGACAACCGGGAATTGCAGGCCAGTCAGTTTAATTTCAGTACCCAGCAAGATAATGGAGCAATAAATAACCAATTTGCAGACATCTAGAAGAGAAGGTGATAAGTAACAGTCAGCATGGATTTGTCAAGAACAAATCATGTCAAACCAACCTAATAGCTTTCTCTGACAGGATAACAAGCCTTGTGGATGGGGCGGAAGTGGTAGATGTGGTATATCTTGACTTTAGTAAGGCTTTTGATACGGTCTTGAATGACCCGCTCATAAACAAACTAGGGAAATACAGCCCAGATGGAGCTACTATAAAATAGGGGAGGGATAACTCAGTGGCTTGAGCATTGGCCTGCTAAACCCAGGGTTGTGAGTTTAATCCTTGAGGGGGCCACTTAGGGATCTGAGGCAAAAATCTGTCTGGGGATTGGTCCTGCTTTGAGCAGGGGGTTGGACTAGATGACCTCCTGAGGTTCCTTCCAACCCTATGATTCTATGTGATTGGAAAACCATTCCCAAAGAGCACTTATCAGTGGTTCGTAGTCAAGTTGGAGAGCATATCAAGTGGGGTCCTGCAGGGATCAGTTCTGGGTCTTGTTGCCGGCACAGAGTGCCCGAGGACAGCAACAGCGGGTTCGTTGCCCGGTGTGCTTCGCGTCAATAAACACACCAGGTGGAGAAGCAAACAAAGTTTATCTGAGATCTCAAAGCGGTGCAAGGAGACTGGCACGTCTCAAATCAAGCACACTAACAGAAACAGTTTTTCTTCTTTTATACATTTTGCAGTTAAGCCTCATCCCCCCTCCCTCTAGCCCTCCCTTTCTCCCCCCAATTCCTCCCTCTACCCCTCCCGTCCCTGGTAATAGTTACTAAGCAAATAACAATTACATTTAAGCAGTTAAGTCATTCTTGGCAGCTATAAGCCTAGCTTCATAGAATATCAGGGTTGGAAGGGACCTCAAGAGGTCATCTAGTCCAACCCCCTGCTCAAAGCAGGACCAATTCCCAACTAAATCATCCCAGCCAGGGCTTTGTCAAGCCGGGCCTTAAAAACCTCCAAGGAAGGAGACTCCATCACCTCCCTAGGTAACGCATTCCAGTGTTTCACCACCCTCCTAGTGAAATAGTTTTTCCTAATATCCAACCTGGACCTCCCCCACTGCAACTTGAGACCATTGCTCCTTGTTCTGTCATCTGCCACCACTGAGAACAGCCAAGCTCCATCCTCTTTGGAACCCCCCTTCAGGTAGTTGAAGGCTGCTATCAAATCCCGCCTCATTCTTCTCTTCTGGAGACTAAACAATCCCAGTTCCCTCAGCCTCTCCTCATAAGTCATGTGCTCCAGACCCCTAATCATTTTTGTTGTTACTAACTAGCTTGTTAGTAACTTCTTTAAACCGTTATCTTGTCCTTTTTCCCTTCAGCCAGAAACATGCAGGCCTCATTATTACCGCTTGATACCGGTGTGAGCAGTGGGTTGCACACAGATAACTGGTTGCTTACATATTCCAATTGCACCTGGCTTTTGAGGTCGATTAGATTTTAAACATGGAAGGAGTTTGGTTCATTTAGGCCTAGTGCAGGAAGGCTTCTTTGACACTTGTGATTTTCCACCCTCCCGAGTTACCTAGGGTGATGGTGATGCCTAGTGACGTCAACAGTCTGGTTCTGTTCAATGTATCCATCAGTGATTTAGATCAGTGGTTCTCAAACTAGGGCTGCTGCTTGTTCAGGGAAAGCCCCTAGCGGGCCAGGCCAGTTTGTTTAGCTGCCGCGTCCACAGGTTCTGCCGATCGCAGCTCCCACTGGCCGCGGTTTGCCGCTCCAGGCCAATGGGGGCTGCAGGAAGCGGCGCGGGACGAGGGACGTGCTGTCCGCCCTTCCTGCAGCCCCCATTGGCCTGAAGCAGTGAACCGCGGGCACTGGGAGCTGCGATCGGCCGAACCTGCGGACACGGCAGCTAAACAAACTGGCCTGGCCCGTCAGGGGCATTTCATGAACAAGTGGTGGCCCTAGTTTGAGAACCACTAATTTAGATAATGGCAAAGAGGATATTTTTTATAAAGTTTGCAGATGATACCAAGCTGAAAGGGCTTGCAAGTGCTTTGGAGGATAGGATTAAAATTCAAAATGATTTGGACAAACGGGAGAAATGGTCTGAAGTAAATAGGATGAAATTCAGTGAGGACAAATGCGAAGTACTCCACTTAGGAAGGAACAATCAGTTGCACACATACAAAATGGAAATGACTGCCTAGGAAGAAGTACTGCAGAAAGGGATCTCAGGATCATAGTGGATCACAAGCTAAATATGAGTCAGCACTGTAATATTGTGTTACATCCCAAAATGTTTGCTTTTTTGCATCAGGAGGAGTCTTGTAAGCAAGAAACAAGAAGTAAATTTTCTGCTCTACTCTGCGCTGATTGGGTCCTCAACTGTAGTATTGTGTTCTGGCCGCCACACTTCAGGAAAGAGGGGACGAATTGGAGAGAGTCCAGAGAAGAGCAACAAAAATGATTAAAGGTCTATAAAACATGACCTGTAAGGGAAGATTGAAAAAATTGGGTTTGTTTTTAGTCTGGAGAAGAGAAGCCTGGGGGGCGGGGGGGGATGGACACATAATACCTTTTTATGTACTTGAAAACTATTTGTTACAAAGAGATGAGAGATGAATTATTCTTGTTAATCTTTGAAGATAGGACAAGAAGCAATGGTCTTAAATTGCAGCAAGGATGGTTTAGGTTGAACATTAGGAAAAACTTCCTAACTGTCAGGGTAGTTAAGTACTGGAATAAATTGCCTAGGGAGGTTGTGGAATCTCCATTACTGGAGATTTTTAAGAGCAGGCTAGACAGACCTCTGTCAGGGGTGGTCTAGTTACAGTAATACTTAGTCCAGCCTTGTGTGCAGGGGACTGGACTAGAAGACCTCTCAAGGTCTCTTCCAGTCCTATTATTAGCAATGGAAGTTGGAAATATGCATTTGTTTCATCATGAGATGTACGAATCCCCAGGAATAATCAGACAATGAGCTCCAGAGCTCCCCAAGAAGCCAAATTAATATAACAAATTTTATTGCTTAGTTTCAATTTTTTTTCATGTTGATATTTGGATTTTCATTCCCTCCCTTCCACCCCTTTCTCTCTTTTGTTTTTCCAGTAGAAAAAGGGGAGGGAGAGGAAAGGTTTAAAAGAAAAAGGAAGGGGGGGGGGAGGCGAACAGAGAGAGATAGCTATTTCCTGTAGATGGAAACTTCCCCCCCCCCCCCCAAAAGAAAGGTGGGTGGAGGGAGAGAGTGAGAAGAAAAAAAAATCCAACAATATAATTTTTTGTTTTTAGAAAACTGAATTCTGAGGTGCTTGGATACTGAAGCAAACACAGTAAAATGGGAAAGCCTGCTAGTACCAACGGTGTTTAATCCTGGTTCTAGCTAGATAGCTCTGATCCAAAATTGAACAGGCATGGAGTGGTGGGCAGGGATCAACATCTATTCCAGAGCTTTGTTCATACAAGGAATAATATAGAATATTAAAATGCATCTATCCAGCCAAACAATGTCAGGGGATTTAATTGGCAGAGTCCTATTATTTTAGGGTGAAGAGAATCATAAGATGGTTCATAAAATACTTTCATTTGGGGACAATTAAACTCTGAATTCTAGGTTTACTGTCCATATAAAACACAATCTTGCTGGGGAAGGCATATAAAAAGATCAGTGTTCCAAGTAACTCATTGAGACGAGTAAGTAGACAATAATACTCTTATTGAACTGTCATCACCTTTAACTAGTCAGAACAACATAATCTGTCTCAAAGCAAAACCTGACACCTTTGCAAATTAAATTAGTTTAACTTCCAACTGTAGTCTAAGTGTCACGCTTGCTTGTCTCAGATGACACATTAGTCTAAAAAGAAATTCCTTTGATTTACAGCCCCTTTTAACAGATTTTTTTGCTTATTTTCTTTCATGACCAGTGCCCGGAAAACATCCTCTTGATGTGTTGTAGAGAATGCACTTCATTTTTGTTCACTATGATCTCTAAATCCTGTTGAGAGGCCAAACTTTCCAGGATTCTGTCTTCCATTCTGTAGGTATAGTGTGCGTTCCTTTTCCCTAGATGTAAAAGTTGGCATTTGACTGTATTTAAACCCAATTTTGTTTGACTAGGACCCGCTTACCAAGTGATCTAGATCACTCTGTATGACTGCACAGTCCTCCTCATTATTTACCACTCCACCAATCTTTGTCATCTGAACATTTTATAAGCTGAGATTCTCCATTTTCATCATTCATCGGGAAATATTGAATAGCATTGGGTCTAGTATAAATCCCTGTAGAACCCCATTAGAAATGCCCTCATTCAATGACTATTCCCCATTGAGAGCTACTTTGAGATCTGTCTGTTACCCGGCTCTTAATCCATTTAAGGTTTGCTTTCATATTGGATAGTCTAAATTTTTTAATCGGAATGTCATGCCGTACTAAATAAATGCTTTACAAAAGTCTAAGTATATTACATATATCAAAAGGTAACTTGACACCGTTACCTTTATCAGCCAAACTTGTAATGTCATCCAAAGAATAAAATTAGGTTTGTTTGAATAACTAGGCATGAGCCAGACCAAATCACCAATCAGAATGTCTCTGACCTTTGGGATAGTCTGGCACTGAGCCCAAATTTTGAATCTTAGGCCATCTGTCTAAATAATCCTCACAACACCCCTCTGGATGAGGATAATGATTAGCTTCATTTTACAGATGAGAAAGTTTAAGGGAGTGAGGTTATCATGGTTATCATTTAAAAAGCATGAATTTACCAATTGTTATCACACATAGAACATAAGAACATAAGAACGGCCGTACCGGGTCAGACCAAAGGTCCATCTAGCCCAGTATCCTGTCTACCGACAGTGGCCAATACCAGGTGCCCGAGAGGGAGTGGACCTAACAAGCAAAGATCAAGTGATCTCTCTCCTGCCATCCATCTCCATTCTCTGATAAACAGAGGCTAGGGACACCATTCCTTACCCATCCAGGCTAATAGCCATTAATGGACTTAACCACCATGAATTTATCCAGTTCTCTTTTAAACGCTGTTATAGTCCTAGCCTTCACAACCTCCTCAGGTAAGGAGTTCCACAAGTTGACTGTGTGCTGCGTGAAGAAGAACTTCCTTGTATTTGTTTTAAACCTGCTGCCTATTAATTTCATTTGGTGACCCCTAGTTCTTGTATTATGGGAATAAGTAAATAACTTTTCCTTATCCACTTTCTCCACATCACTCATGATTTTATATACCTCTATCATATCCCCCCTTAGTCTCCTCTTTTCCAAGCTGAAGAGTCCTAGCCTCTTTAATCTCTCCTCATATGGAACCCTAATAATTTTAGTTGCCCTTTTCTGAACCTTTTCTAGTGCCAGTATATCTTCATATACTGCCTTGATATGTGCACCTGTATCTCCCAATGGGAGCTGTGTTTGCACATGCAATGGCAGAATTTGGCTCATAATGTTTAAGTGGTGGTCTCTCTCTTTTTTTTTTTCCCCATGGCAACCGATAGTTGTCACAAATCCAGGAGTTCAGTTTTGTTGAAGAATCACACAGAGGGAAAAGCTATGATCAAGGGATTGTGCAGGGGGCAACAGAAATGGCCAGCCTAGAAAATGCTTGCTTTTAATGTTAAGATTTGCTAGTGTGAAATTGAATAAACACATGGGGGAAGAGAGACAACATCAAAACACTACACTGCATGTACAAATCTTCCCATTGGGAGAGGGAGAGAGAGAAAATTAACCTTACAGAACTGATGTTCGTTGCATTGCTTAATGCACTTAGATATTCCAGTGATGAGGTCAGTATGAAAACCTGTATATAATAAAAAAGTGTTTCAGATACACTATATATAAAGGTGTTTATAAAGAACTAATGAATTGATATTCTACGCATGTTACAAACCTGAGTAGTTTGTATTATGGTCATAAGCACAACAGAAGAAGGTTATGAGCCAAGGCTATAAGCAATTCATTGACTTGTTGGACTCAAAGAATCTATAATTAACAATTTATTAAAAATCTATTAGTCATTTATTAGCCCTTTATAAATGGAACTCTAAAGAGAAAACACTCATATTATATTGTACTGTATTATTTGACTATGGTAGAAGACTTATTGATTCAATTAACTATTCATTTTTTCATAATGTGTGGTGAGTCTGAATGGTGCATTATATGAAAATAGAGATGGGCCAGATCTAAACCACTGGTATCAACACCCTTTACATTTAGGGATGTTCCCATCTGGATCAGGATAAAAATATTATTGTGGTATGGGCTTAGTTCTGCTTACTTAGTTCTTGGTTCTATTTTTCTAATCCATTTTATCTATGTACTTATATTGCAGTACCCAAATAACCAATGTACATACCAACAGGCCCTCTGCACCATTCCATTTAGAGATGTTCATTCCAAGTCAAGCCCATCTCTAACCAGAACTAAGGGAGATGCAGATAAAGGTTTCTGGATGCTCTTCTGAAGTGAAGCTGGTGGCAGGGAGAGGAAGGGAACAGCTTTCCAGTTTCCTAGCACAGTGGTTTTTAACCTTTCCAGACTACTGTACCCCTTTCAGGAGTCTGATTTGTCTTGTGTACCCACAGTTTCACCTCACTTGAAAAATACTTGCTTACAAAATCTGACATAAAAATACAAGTGTCACAGCACACGATTACTCAAACATTGTTTACTTTCTCATTTTTATCATATAATTCCAAAATAAATCAACTGGAGTATAAATATTGTTCTTACATTTCACTGTGTGGTATATAGAGCAGTATAAAGAAGTCACTGTCTATATGAAATTTTAATTTGTACTGACTTTGCTGGTGCTTTTTATGTAGCCTGTTGTAAAACTAGGCCAATATCTAGATGAGTTGAGAACCCCCTGAAAGACCTCTCTGTACCCCTCGAGGTATGTGAATCCCTGGTTGAGAACCTCTGTCCTAGAGCAGTGTTTCTCAACCTTTTTTGATATCGGGGATCGGCTTGCTGCCTTCCTAAACTGTGCAGGGAGATCTCAAGGACTGGCACCGGTCCACAGACTGGTCGTTGAGAAACGCTGTCCTAGAATAACAGCTGACTTCAGGCTCATTTATAGGCATCCTTTCTCTTATGGAACAAAAACTTCTTGATCCCTGGGCAGACACTAACTACATCATTTTTATAGAAACGGAAACATATGTGCAGCAGCACCAACAACAGTCCATGACAATGACAACACGTATATCATCTCAGTACAGAATGTACATAACAGACACTTGCTGCCACTAAAATAAAAATTACAGCTGTCAACGTTAAAGTCCCACTTGCTTCATTATAAATTCCATTTGGATTTTTTTTGATAACTTCCATGCTGCTTATGGGCAATGGTACAAATCCAAAGCCAAATCCTGAAAAAACCCCAGCACCTGCATTTTTTCAAATCCAGAGATACTTATTTGTTTTCTATTTAGTCCTTACTCTGGGAGTTTGCCTAAATGAGGGCAAAGATGCAAAAAAGCACTCCAGTTCTCGGCCAATTAAACTAATGGGGGTAGCAGGTGCTTAGTACCTTTCATGATTTGGTCTACAATGAAGAGTAAAAGGTGACTTGACAATCAAACACTGCTAAATTAAAAGGTGGTGGTAGTTCAGTACTGTATGGACCTCACTATCTAATATGACCCACTGTGTTTGGCAGATTTATGACTCTCTAATATTCTTACCTCTCTCTCACCGGTTCTTGAACATTCACAAGGATGTTATAGCCTATCCCTCATTCTAGGAATGCTGTTCCTACTTGGTCCTTGACCCTTTTAACTGGCTTGGTGATCAAAAGGGAATTATGGCTAATTCCAGTGCTCATTCTTATGACCCAGACTGCACAGGGCACATAGGAACATACTAGGAAAGGTAGCCGAAGTAGAGGATGCCCTGGAAAAAAGGAAGCCCTGAGAGGCAGTTTTACATTCTTATCGGCACCACTTCACCATCTGACCTATTGCAGAACAGGCACTAGCTATTTCTTTATGTAAATGTTGGCCAAATTGTGACCTGCCAGTTAAGTGCAGCTCAGAGCTGTGGCAGAGGGAAGAACAGCACATATTAAACCCGGGGTGGGCAACTCCACGAGTTTTTGGTAAGTCGTCATAGGCTACTATATTAATGTGGGGGGAGCGAGGTATAGGAGAGAGTTTGGGTGCAGAAGGAAGTGCTGGGCTGATGCAGCGTGTTGAGGTGCAGGTGAGGGGTGTGGGCTCTGGGATGGAGTTTGGTGCAGGCGGGGGTGCAGGGTTGAGGAGGCAGTTTGGGTGCAGGAGAGGGTTTTGACCTGGGGCAGGGAGTTGGGGTGCAGGCTCTGGCTGGAAGGTGCTTACCACAGGTGGCTCCCGGCCGGTGGTGCAGCAGGACTCAAGCAGGCTGACTGTCTGCATGCCATGGCCCCATGCCACTCCTGGAAGCAGTTGTGGCTGGCTGCTGCTAGCATGTCTCTGCGCGCCCCTTCGGGGGGAGGAGGAAGCTGGTCTCCATGCGCTGCTTGCACCCGCAAGCACCGCCTCCACAGCTCTCGTTGGCCGGAAACCAGCCAATGAGAGCTGTGAGGATGCTGAGGGGTGGGGGCAGCACGCAGAGTCCCCTCCCACCTGCTAGCGGCATGCAGAGATATGCCAGCAGCAGCCAGCTGCAGCCACTTCCTGGAGCAGTGTGGGGCCATGGCAGGCAGGTAGCCTGCCTGAGCGTCCCGCTGTGCTGTGGGACTTTTAGCGGCCCAGAGGTTGTGAGGGGGCAGAGAAGGCCGGACAGAAATGTTAGATGGGCCAGATTTTTCCCATCCCTGTCCTAAACAGTCAAAAGGCAACTTCTCACTATTAGATTTTGTATGTTTTCTTTATAAATACACACACTTGCTCTCAGTCCATCCTCATCCTAACAACAATAAATTTGTTCAACACTCCCAGTTTCTCTGTGTGAGTCATAAACAAAGGAAGCTACACTCTCTTCCACTAAAGTGCAGATATGTCTCCAGGAAACAATTAGTTGCTGTTTTAATAGACATGCATTATTGACAGGAGCACTGCCAGCTTTTTTGCTGCCCTAGGCGGCGGAAGGTCCCGCCCCCCCGAAATACCGCCCCCAACAGAGGCAGCGGAAGGTCCCGCCCCTGAAATACCGCCGACGACTGGGGCGGCTGAAGATCTGGCCGCTGCGGTTGCCGTCCCCCAAATGTTAGCGCCCTAGGCGACTGCCTAGATCGCCGAATGGGTTGTGCTGGCCCTGATTATTGATACCACTTTGTGAACTAGGAAGAACGCTATCTTGCTTGTATGACAGGCCAGCTGCGTGCAGCTCAGAAACAACTCAAAAGAAGTCACCAGCTATTGAAAGTGTGGATATTCAGCAAGAGAATCTTTGCTAACGTGTCTTGCTTATCCTTGAGGGAGAAGACAAATGATCAACTTTTACATTACATATTTGGAGGGGCTGACTGAGTTACTGGGTCTAAGTTAGCTGACTAAGGTCAGCACTAATGGTGTTTTATTTCATGTCCAGTTCAGATCACTTTGTGGCCCCAAGGGGGTTTATTTAATAACCTTAAACCAGGCCTGTGTGAATATTGGTACACTTAATAGATCAACTCATTATCTAACATGTTAGAGGCAGGGGCACCAATGAACAGTTCAGAAATCAAGCCTGGTATATATAAAGGGGTTTATTTTATGTTAATAAAATAAATATTCCTTTACATGATTCAAGTTCACATTTGTTTGCATTAGTCTCCTCGGAGACATTTTATGCATCCATTGGAACGCTATTAATTTGATGCTAGAAACACATAAACCAGTGAGCATGCACCCTGAATCTTCTCTTAGCACCAGGTGCTTCTGCAATTTTATTGGGATTGCAAGTGATTGTGCAGTTTGGTTGCATTATGGTATATCATCTGGTTATATCATCTGGCCTGTGAATAAATCAAGAGGTTCTGTTATTTGGAGCTTAACCTTCAAACAAAAAAGCTTATTTTACCGATAGCTTTCACTGTTCAGGCTTCTCAGGACTGAAATGCTGAACCTGACGGAGTTTGCCCCTCAATGTGTGCATCACTATTGTATGACACAAAGCAAATTAATATAAAAAGGAAAAAACCCAAATGCCCATTTCTCAGAATAGGATTATCTGCAGGGAGTTTCTGGAAAAAAAGGAAAGCTAGGAAGATGATGGGATACAAAGTTCTGGTATATAATTATGTGAAGGTTAATTAATGCCCTGACCTTCCATTCATGACTATCCACTGACAGCATCTTGAAAATTATTGGGTTACTTCTGAAAGCTCATTAGCTCAGACAGTCTCTGCATCTATTTAAAAATAAAATAAAATAAAGTCTTGTGGCATATGTTTACTGGCTTTCCATTCCTTTGAGTGAGGAGGCACCACTTTAATACTTAACATTTATATTAAACAGAGCCAATAAGGGAATACTTGTCAAAAATACAAAAAAGGGAATATCAAATCCTAATTGCCCTCTAGGAATTGAAAGTTAATAAACTTGAATAAATTTTGCAGTATGTATGATAAAACCTTAACAGGCTAGAGGCAAAAGGAGGAGTACACCTCTGGCCTTGGCTCCTCTGAGGTCTAGAAACTGCATCAGGAGCATATGCCAAAGGAAAGACTCCCCTTGACTTTAATGGGAGTTTAGATTGGACCTTTAATTTGGCATTTTTAGATTATTTTGGGCTTGTGTACCACAGGTTTGGCATCACTGGAATTTTATGAGACGACCATTGAAAAAGCATGGAGGACCAACCCACATATACATGAAAAGGCACAGAGGTGACACCTCCATCACGTGATTGGCCAACGCAAGGAAGTCCATGCCCATCCTTACCCCCTTTTGGGGGCATTGTGTACCCGAAGGAGAGTAGACTGGGACTTCTGTAAGGTAATCAAACAAATCTGAAACAACTGTTTGCAGATGCACATATGGACTAGATATTATCGGTGAAATCCTAACCACATTGAGATCAATGGAAGTTTTGCTATTGACTTCAGTGGAGCCAGAATTTCACCCTATTTCTTTTTGCAGTTCTTTATAAAGTACAACTCTGTGTTGAATTATGAAATTTCTTTTATGTTTCTTTGGCTTGACTATAGGAGGATCTAAAATGCTGCTATGGAAGTAGGGCAGTTTCTCTCCATTTGCCTCAATCTGTGCTCCCTTTAGAAAACACAGGATTGCCTTTGATGTGATTATAATTGCCTATGATATGACTCATTTATCCATGTGTGTCTGCTTTTCTATTTTGTCAGTAGCTGCGCAGCTAGGCCAGTCAGCAGTTTTACTACTCTATGTTTGGCATCTCAATTAATGGTATTCTATTGTTACTTGGTAGAGTTGCGTCCATAATTTTTATAAATTTAACATACTGTGCAGGTGTTTTGAATTGGTTGAAAAAACTCAGTGTTTTAATTCAGAACTGCAGGGTTGGTTGTATATTGACAACAGAGTGGGCCTGATTCTCCTCTCACACCAGTTGTGTACCAATATAACGCCACTGTTTTCAATGGAGTTACTCCTGATTTACATTGGTGCACATAAGCGGAGAGTCAGATCCTATACCTTCCAACAATGTAGAATTCTGGTCATCAGCTTGGACTGCCTTTCAGCAGAGCCTTTTAGCTCCAAATGCAGGCTGACAGTCTCCATTTTTCATGCTAAGTGAGGGGAAGGAGTCAGATTGACAAGCTAGGTAAGTGAAGTCCTGGAAACACGAGCAGCATAGACAGTAATAATGTAAGCTCACCAATGTTTCTCAAACCTAGCCTCAGAAGGAGCACTTCTCAATGGATAAGGTAGGGTTTGATAGACCAGTATTCTCCACAGAGACTGCTAACAAGTTACCAATTGGGATAGTGGTTCTTGTGATGACACCCAATTTTTTGTGGATAGGTAAGACTACCCAGTAACTTCACTGAGGTTACCAAAGAGCTCTTAGAGAGCCATGGCCTTTAGTCCTTGCTGATGTTGGAAGGATTTTCTCTCCTGCTAGAAGGGTGTTGTGCTTTAGACTGAAGGCCAGTTCCCTACCTCTTGGCTAATAAGACAGTAATTGACCGCTTCAAGTTTGAGGCTGTGGTTTGTCATAGGTGAAAAACATTTGCCAGTGGATTGTTCCAATGAATGCTCTGAATGAAAGGGCTTGATTCACTGCTGTGTTAGACTTCAGTGGAGTTACGGTTATGTAAAACGCCTATGTAAAAATGGTAAATCAGGTCCAGAGAGACTTTCCTTCCCCTCCCACCCCCCAGTTTGATATTGGTTCAGAGTTTGTACACCAACATCTTTTACAATCAGTTATGTTTCAGGTGGCTGTTTCTAATCTAATCTAATCTAATCTAATCTAATCTAATCTAATCTAATCTAATATGGATTGTTCTAGACAGTCCTCCATGATCTGGAGTTATTTCATCAGAAGACCTCCTGCAGGAAGAAGTGAACAGAGAACTCTCCTCCTCTCATAAACAAACTTTGCTTCAACTGCATTTTTAAATTTTATTACTTTGTTAGAACTGTAGGCAAGATCTAGGGATGATTTGATAGTCATTGAAAATGACTCTCTCCTGCGTCAGTTCTGGCTTGTAAGTCTTCCACTTTCACCCTTGTAATAATTGCAAACACTGTGTGAATACGTGTTGTCACAAACAATTTCTGATCAAAGTGTTGGCATCATTATTGTAGATGAGCATCCTGCTGGGTTTGCCATTCAATAACTTTATTCCTGCTTGCGAAATTAATTTTTTGAGGCTGTTGATGCCTGATCTTACCCAGTAACTGAAAAGTGATACAAATAAATGGGTTTCTGGTATACAACAATAAATTTAAAATGTGGAAACCCTATTACAAGAATGAAAAACTGCAAAGAACAGAGAATCCTAGGGTTTTGAAGTAGTATTGTAGGTAAATGTATGCACAAAAATTATTGATCTCCTTAGACTGAGAAAATATTGCCTTCTTACTACAGCTGGCAACTGATTTTAAAAAAATTAATCACGATTAATCGCACAATTAAACTATAATAGAATATAATTTATTTAAATATTTGTGGATGTTTTCTACATTTTCAAATATATTGATTTCAATTACAACATGGAATACAAAATGTATAGTGCTCACTTTATATTTATTTTTTATTACAAATATTTGCACTGAAAAAAACAGAAATAGTATTTTTCAATTCACCTAATACAAGTACTGTAGTGCAATCTCTTTATCATGAAATTGAACTCACAAATGTAGAATTATGTACAAAAAACTGCATTAAATACTAAAACAATGTAAAACTTTAGAACCTACAAGACCACTCAGTCCTACTTCTTCTTCAGCCAATTGCTCAGACAAACAAGTTTGTTTATATTTGCAGGAGATAATGCTGCCCGCTTCTTGTATACAATGGCACCTGAAAGTGAGATCAGGCATTCACATGGCACTGTTGTGGCCAATGTCGCAAGATATTTATGTGCCAGATGCGCTAAAGATTCATATGTCCCTTCATGCTTCAACCACCATTCCAGAGGACATGCATCCATGCTGATGGCGATCCAAAGCAGTGCAGACCGACGCATGTTCATTTTCATCATCTGAGACAGATGTCACCAACAGAAGGTTGTTTTTCTTTTTTGGTGGTTTGGGTTCTGTAATTTCCGCTTAGGAGTGTTGCTCTTTTAGGACTTCTGAAAGCATGCTCCACACCTTGTCCCTCTCAGATTTTAGAAGGCACTTCAGATTCTTAAACCTTGGGTCCAGTGCTGTAGCTATCTTTAGAAATCTCACATTGGTACCTTCTTTGCGTTTTGTTAAATCTGCTGTGAAAGTGTTCTTAAAAGGAATAACATCATCTAAGACTGCTATAACATGAAATATATGGCAGAATGCAGGTAAAACAGAGCAGGAGACATACAATTCTCTCCCCAAGGCGTTCAGTCACAATTTTATTTAACAGATTTTTTTTTTAATGAGCGTCATCAGCATGGAAGTGTGTCCTCTGGAATGGTGGCCGAAACATGAAGGGGCATACGAATCTTTAGCATATCTGGTATGTAAATACCTTGCAATGCCAGATACGAAAGTGCCATGCGAATGCCTGTTCTCACTTTCTGGTGACATTGTAAATAAGAAGCAGCAGCATTATCTCACATAAATGTAAGCAAACTTGTTTGTCTTAGTAATTGTCTGAATAAGAAGTAGGACTGACAGGACTTGTAGGCTCTAAAGTTTTATGTATTGTTTTTGTGTTCATATTTAACAAAAAAAATCTATATTTGTAAATTGCACTTTCATGACAATGAGATTGCACTACACTACTTGCATGAGGTGAATTGAAAAATACTATTTCTTTTATCATTTTTACAATGCAAATATTTGTAATAAAAATAATATAAAGTGATCAATGTACACTTTGTATTCTGTGTTGTAATTGTAATCAATATATTTGAAAATGTAGAAAAACATCCAAAATATTTAATAAATTTCAGTTAGCATTCTATTGTTTAACAGTGCGATTAAAACTGTGATCAATCGCGATTAATTTTTTAGTTAATCGCTTGGGTTAACTGCAATTAATCGACAGCCCCACTTCTTACAGACCTTTCAGAGAGAGTTTTTTCATCCGAACAAGTTACAGAGCGAGGTGACAAACGTGTGGGGGGAGGTGCACGGAGAAAAGGACAGAGCCCCCCTGCTGGTAAGGTGGGGGAGGGAGAGCACTGCAGCCCCAGGCTAGTCGCAGGGAGGGAGGGCACTGAGCAGGGGAGACACGTGGGGTGATGACATGTCTTCCCCTATAGCTTGTGCTCCCCAGTATGAGGAGACACCAGTTGTCTATGCTGCCTGGGGGAAGTCACGTGAATCAAATGCAGAGGATGAGTTGGACTTGGGCACAGGGTGCCTGTGGGGGAGGGAGATTTGAGGTTGGTGGGGTGGAGAAGGAGACTGAGAGTTGGGGAGTCAGAGGAGATTGGGATTGGTTGGGCAAGGTGACTGGGATTTGGAGTGAGTGAGGGAGGGAAATGATGTGGGATACTGGGAGCAAATGCATGGAGAGCAGTCTGAGACTGGAGTGGGAGACTGGAAGTGGCTGGGCAAAGAGTGAGGTGGGGGTAAGAAAGTGGGGGAAGGGATAGGGGGAGAACTAGGGCTGGTGGGGTAAAGAGAATGAGACAACAAGCCAGGTGAAGGGGGGGCCTTAAGATTGGACAAGTTGCCTAGGGAAGAGACTGGGACTGAGAGCCATTGAAGTTGGAGGGGGCGGGTGTTGGGAGAAGGGAGAGGGCCTGATTGGATTGAGCAGCTGGGGGGCAGGAGTGACCAGGATTGGCTGGACAAAGAACCTGGAGTCAAGGATCTAGGAGTGGGGTGTGGGGAGACCTGGGAATGGCTGGGCAGGGTGACTGGGACTGGGAGCAGGTGGTAGACCACTATGACTGGGAGTGGTGGTGGGAGGCAGTGAGTGGGATGAGGAATCTGAAGGGGATGACTAGGACTGGTTGGGAAAGAAGACTGGGGCTAGGATGAGAAGCCTGAGAAATGGAGACTGGGACTGGCCAGGTGAGGAGAATCGGATTGGGACAAGGATACAATTGGGGGGAAGAGACAAGATTGGATCAAGGACATATTAGAGGGAAAGAGGTCATACTTGTGGGAAATTGACAGGAAAGTCTCTGTACCTTCTGTACTCTGCTTCAGAGCCTGGAATGGAACCCAAGATTCCCTTTTCTCACCGTTCCTCTGCTGTCAGCAAATACATGTGAAATCCTCTGGCAGTATCCGTCCCTCTAGCATTGATCTGCAAAGGGATACAGCCTACTATGCCTATCATTTATGCCATTAACTCAAGTGGCAAATGTCTGAATGGTGATTCTAAAGGTTCCAACCCTCTTAGTGACCCAGGTAGGTATCAACATGATGCCATATGATAGAAACAGTTTTTTTTTAATTTTATTAAAAGCCTAGAAAATTACCCAATTAGCTCCTAAGATTGCTGTTTGCACAGGAAACTGTGCTGTTATTGCTTCTCTAGTCTCTTTGATGCTAGTATTATGAACGATGATCTAAACAATATAGTGGAGTGCTTAAAGCTGAAGAACTTCAGAAATCAGTGTTCTGGGTTTTGGTTTTTTAAAATTTATTCCTAATGCACAACTTCACCCCGCCCCCGGGTGGTGGTAGAATTAACTGTTGAATTTATGCTCTCCCCAACTCACCTTTTACAGAGCTCCTCAGACCCTTCTCCTTCATTTTTCATAGACATAAAGTAGACTATAACATTTGTAAGAATTCCTTGAGTGAAGTATGCCCCTACACATAGGAGCTGGAGGGGAGGCATGCCAGCTGCTTCCCTTGGAGTCGCGTGGTGCGGACAGTCAACGGCCTGGTCACCCTAGTTCCAAGAGATCAAAAGAAACTAAACAGCTGCACAAATTCTGTTAAACACATTGGTCCAAATGAACCTCTCTTCAAAACAGAAACCTGTAATCACTAACCTCTTACCTTGGACAGCAAACAACATACAACCCCACTGACCTCTACTTTGAAAGAAAGTTGATTTGTCTCGGAGCTTGAGATTTGAAGTATTTTCCCCATTAAACAGAAGTGCTACTTGAAGGTATTTTCCCTGGTGACCTGGTGGATAAAGCCTTAAAGCAATGCGGCGTGCATTGGCAATAACTTCTCGAAGCTTGTTAACATGCTAAAGACAAAATCTGCAGAAGTGTAAGCAATCTAGTCCGGGGAAAGGAAAGGCTATAAAATCGGAATTCACTGAACTGTGGATTTTTGTGAGAGAGAGGGAAAAAATGAAGCATTAATTATAAGCCCACAGCTTCTCAACACTAGATCTGTTGCAGACATTTTGAGAAATAATTAATCTCGTACTAAAGGAAGAAGTGAGCAGTTTGTTTAAATGAAATGTATTGAAAACCCTTTGCAAAAAGGCACTGGGGTGTTGTACTAAAAGTAAAATGAAAGGCCTGATTCTGCAACTGTCCTATTGAATAGCACTTAATCATGAGTACTGTGCCATTCATGTTAGTTGCTCCACTTGTGTGAGGTTCAGTTGCAAAAACTGAACCCTGAAAAATTAAGATTCATAAACTGGACTCAGTGGCTCAGCTACTGAGGCCCAATACTAAAATCCTTCTCCTTCCACACAGAAGAGTAGCTGGAATAAAGGTACAGTAGAACTTCAGAGATACAAACACCGCAGTTACAAACTGACCAGTCAATCACACACCTCATTTGGAACTGGGAGTTCACAATCAGGCAGCAGCAGAGACACCCAAAAAATAAAATAAAAAAATAAGGCAAATGCAGCACAGTACTGTATTAAACATAAACTATTAAAAAATAGGGAAAGTTTAAAAAAAGATTTGACAAGGCAAGGAAACTGTTTCTGTGCTTGTTTCATTTAAATTAAATGGTTAAAAGCAGCATTTTTCTTCTGTATAGTAAAGTTTCAAAGTGTATTAAGTTGAAAACTTTTGAAAGAACCATAACGTTTTGTTCAGAGTTATGAACAACCTCCATTCCCGAGGTGTTTG
Organism: Chrysemys picta bellii; assembly: GCF_011386835.1. NCBI lineage: Eukaryota > Metazoa > Chordata > Testudines > Emydidae > Chrysemys > Chrysemys picta. The sequence continues at coordinate 86,109,445 of NC_088792.1, forward strand.
TAACTCTGAGGTTCTACTGCAAGTGAAAAAGTTATGGCTCAGCCTTAAAAGTAATGTGCTCTACTGCCCCTTGTGACACTGTGTTCTAGGGACTCTTCAGTGTTTAGCTGAGACACACACCTATGCCTAGGGCAAGCCTACCCACACTGCAGTCACACCTCCAGTTTCAGGGTAGAACAACACTAAGGGTATGTCTACGCTATAAGTGCTACAGTGCCACAGCTGCTTCTACATGACTGTAGTGCTCTCGCGAAGACACTTTCCACAGTGATGGAAGGGGCTTTTCCATTGCCGTAGTAAATCCTTCACCTTGAGAGGTGGTAGCTAGCTAGCTACAGCTACAGCAGAGGTTCGGTTGACCTAACCACGTTGTACAGGACATGAAACTTTCCCAGTCCTGAGTGATGTAGCTAGATTGTCCTAACTTTCAGGTGTAGACCAGGCCCAAGAGACACTTAATTTGCATTTTGCAAGGTTCAAGTCATACTTTTTAACAAGCCTTATCTGAGTGAATTCAAGATGTTACTTATCCAAAGAATCCTGAGATTATAACTTGACACCAACCATCTGCAGAAGTTCCCAACTTTAAACTATTTCTTCTTCTTCTTCAGTTTTCAGTTCAATTATTAAAAGTGAATCTACACTGAGTTCATATATATACCAATCTATTCATTGAGATGCTTTATTTAGTTATATTTACATATCTCCCACTCTAGTTGCCCATGTAATATCTTTAACCTCTGAAGTGTAAACTAACTGACATGTTGAAGAGAAAAATGATGGACTGTTTTATCAATGCAGTATGTTTGTTCTTGGATTTTTAAATTGTAGTCCCAGGCTCACCAGTAACCATACAGTTGTTTATTTGAATTAGTGTCCGGAGTATATACCTTCATAAAGAAAACAAGGGACTTAAGCTTTAAGGAAGGCGACTTTTGTCAGGTATAAAAATTAAACTTTGTTGCCATCACTGACCATATATGAGCATTGTCAATGTCCTATTTCTGTTCACAGTTCTTCCTCTGCCAATGGCAAGTGGAGAGAATGAAAAACCTTGGAATATGGTTAATAACTGATTGGCTGATTATACTGGATAATTTTTTCATGCTTCTTCACAAAATCCAAACACTGATAGGTGGAAGCAGATGCTTCTTTCGCTGTCAAGGTGGGTTAACTAAATGGCTTACCCTGGGCATAGTGTTCATTAGGATGTAATCACCATGCTCCCCTTAAAAACTCCAGAGGACAATTTCAAGAAAATTGCTGACGTTATTTGGGATGGATGAAACAAAGCAAGATTTCACCCTGAGAAAATTGCAATCCTCTACACCTCTTATGATTTTCATCTTCTTAACAACCACTCATATAAAATTGGCCTAGATTTTCAAAAGCCTTTTAGAGGATTGTGCTATACTGCAATGGGTTGGTTAAGTGTCTGACTTTCAGAAATGGGTTTCTAATAGTATCACCAGCTATAGTGCTCCCACAGTTAAATGTTGGCATAAATTATAATATTTACATGTCTAACAACCTGATTTGCAGGCACCAAAAGAACTGGAGTCTGGGTTTTGACCTCTTTCAAAGATCAGGACCGGGTCTGCATGATAAGAACACACACCCAACTTACTCCCATTCATCTTGTCAACATGTTAGATAATAAGTCTAAGGTTTTTCAAAAGTGACTAGTGTTTTCAGATGCCTCTCTTGATACCTCAAAGGGGCCTGATTTTCAGAAAGAGTTGAGCTCAGTTAGAAGTCTAAATATTATAATATGTGCCAATAGTTAATTATTGAGCAATTATTGCAGATGTAAAAGAGCCTGATTTTCAGAAATGAGCTAATAGTTTCAAGTCCACTGTGACACAACCAGTGAGCAGAAAGTATGTTTATAACTCATTTGGCAGAGAGTGAACTGAGTCAGTGTGAGTCTTTAAGAAGAGGCTTTCTTTGGATTTCTCTAACCATTCTGCTACCTTTAGACAAGCATATCTTGGAAGGTAGCCAGGAGCCGGAGGGACAGTTTGGCCCTCCACCAATAGAGTGTCATTGTGAGCTCTATGAGGAGACCATGAGGGAAGTCTTGCCAATGGCAGGTTTTCTTCCGTTACAAACAGTGGCGCCTGTGATACCCAAGATAGCAAGTGATCAAATGAAATAGAAAAATCTGATCCCATTTTTGACCAAGCTGCTGCTGATTTTGGCACAATTTAATGTTTTGTGTGTAAGAGAATAAGAAAGGTACAGATAGACCATAACTTCTCAGAGACTTTCCAATGGGACGCAAGTGCTCTTAGTCTCCTTTGAAAATCCTAGCCATGGTGCTGGTTTCTCCCCTTTAGTTCTTGCTCCCAAATGGCATAAAAGGACAGCAAAAATTGCATTAGATACTTCCCTAATATTACTCTGCTGCACCAGCAATTGCTGTGGTTGTTGTGGAGATGTTAAGTGACTATGAATGGGAGGAAGTGGTCTGTGCAAATGTGAATTTGTGAGGAGCTGGTCATGAGACAGTCTCTGTACTGAGATGTAGTCTACAATGGAAAAAGTGTGAGACACCCTCCCCTCTCCCCCTGAGTAGCCAATTGTAGCGGTAGAGTGCCAAAGGAGAAATCAGTATGTCCTGTTCTATTTCATTCAGATTCTTACACCATACACCCATCACCACGGTATCTGAGCCCTGCAGATGCATGAATAGCAAATAGGAGTGTTTCATACTTGTAGCATGGTTTTTAGCATAAACTCCCCAGATTTTTAAACCATAATTTGGTGGATCCCTTTTGGTAAGAACTACAAAGTGGAACCAATACCAAGGTACTATAGGGAATGCCTAGTGGGAACAGGCTCAATGCCTAGGTCTCAAACTTGTACCAACTTTAAAAAAAAATCACGTACATGCTTTGTTTTATTCTGCGCAGAGAAGTTTAATTTGTGAAATGGAATTAGACCAGGATTAATTTGGCCTTAACAGTATTCCAATTGGGAGAAAAGTACACCACAAATGAATGTCTTATGTATTGTCGCTTATTCATGATGAGCTGTAATGTATAGTTTATTTTTGTTATGCAGTAATAAGCAGTTTGCCTGTTTTAAGATATTGTCTAGAGGATATTGTGGGCACAACATGGCTGCCCTTAAGATAGATACAATAATTTCCAGTCCCGTGGCTAATACTAACTGACATCTAAAATTTAAATTGCGGCGTGCAATAGAGTTGTCTTCTCCCCTCAATTCAAGTTTGATCAGGATGCAATACGGCTGTCTGACAGAACCTGTCCATGCCCCAATTTAACTGAAATAACTTGTTAGCGGCTATTGCTAGCCAGTTCACTGGCTAGAAAGGACACTGTGTGTTTTAATTTCTTGAGGAGAGACTTTAAAAATTAAAAGTGTATATCTGTCCTGTGGCATTTCCAACGCACCTAATGCAGTAGTATCCAGCAGTTCAGTCCTGCACCCCCTGACCTTGGTGACAAATTTCCCATTCATATCACTGGTGCAGGATCAGGAGACAGGTGTCGAATTTAGTGTTAAGAATGTTTGTCTATAAAAGGACTCTGCTGTCTACCAGTCCTTATTCAATCACTATTAAGATTCTCTCCTTCTCTTTTTTCCTCTTCATCATTATCAGTCCCTGAGCAATAGAGCTGGCTTATCCTTCAGCATTTGTTGTTGTAGGAATACTTGTTCAGAAAGTAGGGCTGGTTATTCTGTGGGTTTTGCACAGAATAATACTGTTAACTGAGTGTGCTATGAGTGAGTCAGAGGGTAGGTCTATACTTACCTCCGGGTCCGGCGGCAAGCAATCGATCTTCTGGGTTCAATTTATCGCATCTTGTCTAGACGCGATAAATCGATCCCGGAAGTGCTCGCCGTCGACGCCAGTACTCCTGCTCCGCGAGAGGAGTACGCGGAGTCGACGGGGGAGCCTGCCTGCCGCGTCTGGACCTGCGGTAAGTTCGAACTTACAAATTTTCTCTTTGGGAAATATGGTCACCCTATGGTTGGTGTGCAAAAGATGACTGGATAGAGTTTCTCCAGGAAGGAAAGTTGTGGCTTTCAGGATAAAGAGAGTTTAACCCATAACTGGTGTATGAGGTGCAGTTTGGATATGTGACAGACAACTGCTCTTTGATTTATGGCCACAGTTTGTTATTCACTTCCCTGATAGCGCTGCACAGGGATCAGCACCACCATGTTGCGCGACGGACACTTGACAAAATTACCGGACTTAGTGACGGACATTGGCAGGGAGTGGGAGGGAGTATGGGCAGTGGGCTGGAGGTGCGGGTTCAAGGCAGGGCCAGAAATGAGGGGTTCAGTGTGCGGGAGGGGGCTCCAGGCTGGAGCAGGGGGTTGGGGTGCAGGCTCCAGCTGGGGGTGTGGGCTCTGGGGTGGGGCTGGGGATGAGGGGTTTGGGCTGTAGGAGGGTGCTCTGGGCTGAGATCAAAGGGTTTGGAGGGTGGGAGGGGGGTCAGGGCTGGGGTAGGGGGTTGAGCCGCGGAGTGTGTGTGTGCTCCGGGCAGCACTTACCTCAAGCAGCTCCCGGAAGCAGCGGCATGTCCCTGCTCTGGAACCTATGGGGAGGCGCGGCCAGGTGGTATTCTATATGCTATGCAAAATCCGTAAATAGGGCCGGCTTTAGCAAGAGCGGGGCCCGATTCCTGGGGGTGGGGCTTGCTGCTGGCAAGCCCCGCACCCAGGAATCGGGCTGCGCTCCAGCCGGGGTCGCGGGGCTTGGGTCTGGGCCAGAGCCACTGGGGCCGGGTCTGGGGGTGCTCGGCCAGCGCGCTCGGCCGGGGTCGGCGCCCTGGGGCCCGAGCCGGGCTGAGCCGGGCTGGAGCCACTCGGGCCAGGGCCGGGGGTGCTCAGCTGGGGCCGGGGCTGGGCCAGAGCCGTGAGGCTGGGGCGACGCGCTCGGGTGGAACCAGGGCCGGTGCCCCGTGGCACGAGCCAACCCGGCCCGGGGCCAGGGGTGCTCGGCCAGCGCCGGGGCTGGAGCCGCGGGGCCAGGGCTGGGCCAGTGCACTTGGCCGGAACCGGGGCGGCTCAGCCGGCGCTGGGGCCGGGCCGGAGCTGCGGGACCGGGGCGACGCGCTCGGCTGGAATCAGGGCCAGTGCCCCGTGGCCGAGGCCGGGCCCGGGCTGGCGCCCCGGGGTCCGAGCCGAGTCAGAGCCAGAGCTGCCGGGGCCGGGAGTGCTCGGCCAGAGCTGGACTTGGCCGCCCCTCCCCGGATCCCTCCTCACGCCCCCCCCACCCCAGTTTACCTGCTGCTGCCTGCCCCTGCTTGTTTTCAGACTTCCCGCGAACATCTGATTTGCGGGTAGCAGGGGAGGGGGAAGAGCAGGGGGTGGAGCGTTCAGGGAGGGGAGGAGGGAAAAGTGAGCTGGGGGCGGGGTGGACAGCTGCGGGGCCCTCTTAGGCGCGGGGCCCGATTCAGCAGAATCGGCTGAATCGGCCTAAAGCCGGCCCTGCCCGTAAACCTGGAAATCCTGGATGCCCCATCATCTCAGGCATTGGCACTTTTACAGCAGGATTATCTGGTTATTTGGACTCTCTTCTCAGACCCTACGCTACCAGTATTCCTAGCTATCTTCGAGATACTGCTGAGTTTGTGAGGAAACTACAATGCATTGGTGATCTTCCAGAAAACACCATCCTGGCCACAATGGATGTAGAAGCTCTTTATACCAATATTCCATACGAGGATGAACTACTAGGTGTCAGGAACAGTATCCCTGATGTAGCCATGGCACACCTGGTGGCTGAGCTTTGTGACTTTGTCTTCACCCACAACCATTTCAGATTTGGGGACAACTTATACCTTCACGTTAGTGGCACTGCTATACAGTGGCATGGCCCCACAGTATGCCAACATTTTTATGTCTGACTTAGTACGCTTCCTCAGCTCTCGTCCCCCAGTACCCCTCCTCTACTTATGCTACACTGATGACATCTTCATCATATGGACCCATGGGGAGGAAGCCTTTGAAGAATTCCACCTGGATTTCAACAATTTCCACCCCACCATCAACCTCAGCCTGGATCAGTCCACACAAGAGATCCACTTCCTGGACACTACAGTGCAAATAAGTGATGGTCACATAGGCACCACCCTATATCAGAAACCTACTGACTGCTATACAGTAACTCCTCACTTTAAGTCGTCCTGGTTAATGTTGTTTCATTGTTACGTTGCTGATCAATTAAGGAACATGCTAAAGTTGTGCAATGCTCCACTCTTATGTTGTTTGGCTGCCTGCTTTCTCCACAGCTGGCAGCCTCCCTATGCACCCCCCCAGCGCCTCCCGCCCGCCAGCAGACCCCACGGATCAGCGCCTTCCCCCTCCCCCTCCACGGCAATCAGCTGGCTTGCGGCATTTCGGGGGCAGGAGGGAGGGGGAGAACGAGGACTCGGTGCGCAGGATCCCCCTCCCTCCCCTGCCTCCCGAACGCCGCAAGCCAGCTGATTGCCCTGGGCAGGAGGTGGGGGGGAGGGAGAGGGAGCCTGAGCGGGCGAGTCCTCGCTCCTCCCTCCTGCCTCCTAAACACCGCAAGCCAGCTGATTGCCCCAGGCAGGAGGGAGGAGGGAGGAGCGAGGACGCAGCATGGGAAGTAAAGGGGGAGGAGGTGTGGGGGAGAGAAGAGGCAGGTCAAGAATGGGGGGGGGAGTGGGCGGGCTGAGGGTTGAGCTCCCCCCACCCCTCCCCCGTGCTTGCATAGTAGGGGAAGCTGCCGCTGCTGCACAACGTGCTTTTCCTAGCCTACAGCACCTTCAGCCTCCTTGCCTGCCTCATCTCCAGTGCCAGTGGGCTGTGCTTGTGTGGGTTAAGGCAGGGGCACCTCCCAACTATAGTACTGTACTGTATGTACCGTATGTTTGTAAACACACAGCATGTGCACACTACTCCCTCCCAGCGTAGTATTAAATTGCTTGTTTAAAATTGTTTAAAATGTATATAATGCCTTTTGTCTGGCAAAAAAAATATTTCCCTGGAACCTAACCCCCCCCTATTTACATTAATTCTTATGGGGAAATTGGATTCACTTAACATCATTTCACTTAAAGTCACATTTTTCAGGAACATAACTACAACGTTAAGTGAGGAGTTACTTACTGTACTTACCTACATGCCTCCAGCTTCAATCTAGGACAAATCACACGATCCATTGTCTACAGCCAAGCCCTAAGATACAATCGCATTTGCTCCAATCCCTCAAACAGAGAGAAACACCTACAAGATCTCTATCCAGCATTCAAACTACAATACCCACCTGGGGAAGTGAGGAAACAGATTGACAGAGCGAGACAGGTACCCAGAAGTCACCTACTACAGTACAGGCCCAACAAGGAAAATAACAGAACACCACTGGCCATCACATACAGCCCCCAGCTAAAACCTCTCCAGCGCATCATCAGCGTTCTACAACCTATCCTGGAAAATGATCCCCCACTCTCACAGGCCTTGGGAGGCAGGCCAATCCTCGCTTACAGACAGCCCCCCAACCTGAAGCAAATACTCACCAACAACTACACACCACACCACAGAACCACTAACCCCGGAACCAGTCCCTGTAACAAACCCCGTTGTCTTCTCTGTCCCCATATCTATTCTAGCGCTACCATCATAGGGCCCAACCACGCCAGCCACGCCATCAGAGGCTCATTCACTTGCACATCTACTAATGTGATATATGCCATCATGTGCCAGCAATGCCCCTCTGCCATGTACATTGGCCAAACTGGACAGTCTCTACATAAAAGGATAAATGGACACAAATCAGACATTGGGAATGGTAACATACAAAAGTCAGTAGGAGAGCACTTCAGTCTCCCTGGATACTCAATAACAGATTTAAAAGTAGCCATACTTCAACAAAAAAACTTCAAAAACAGACTTCAAAGAGAAACTGCAGAGCTACAATTCATTTGCAAACGTAACACCATCAACTGGGTTTGAATAGGGACTGGGAGTGGCTGGCTCACTACAAAAGCAATTTTCCCTCTCTTGGTATTGACACCTCCTCATCAATTATTGGGAGTGGACTACATCCACCTTGACTAAACTGGCCTTCAAAATTGGTTCTCCACTTGTAAGGTAACTCCCTTCTCTTTGTGTGCCAATATATATATTTATGCCTGTATCTATAATTTTCACTCTATGCATCTGAAGAAGTGGGTTTTTTAACCATGAAAGCTTATGCCCAAATAAATCTGTTAGGGTATGTCTACACTATGAAATTAGCTCAATTTTTAGAAACCAATTTTATACAGTCGATTGCATATGTCCAAACCAAGCGCATTAAGTGCGCAGAGTGCATCCTCACTACCGTGGCTAGCATCGACTTACAGAGCAATGCACTGTGGGTAGCTATCCCACAGTTCCCGCAGTCTCTGCTGCCCATTAGAATTCTGGGTTAAGCTTCCAATGCCTGATAGGGCAAAAACATTGTCGCGGGTGGTTTTGGGTCTCCCTCCGTGAAAGCAATGGCAGACAATCGTTTCACGCCTTTTATCCTGGGTTACCCGTGCAGACGCCATACCACGGCAAGCATGGAGCCCGCTTAGCTCACCGTCACCGTACGTCTCCTGGGTGCTGCTGGCAGACGCAGTACTGCATTGCTACACAGCAGCATCTCCTTGCCTTCATGGCAGATAGTGCAGTTGGACTGATAGCCGTCGTACGTCTCCTGGGTGCTCCTGGCAGACCTCGGTGAGGTTGATCGGGGCACCTGGACAGACATGGCTATCCTCCTCTTAGAGCACCGAATGGAAGTCAGAGACTCCAGGTCATTCTCTTCTTTAAGTTTCGTCTCATGGAGTTTCAGTCCTGCCTGGAATATCGTGCGAGCTGGAGGCATCTGCCTCAGGCTGCTCTCCCAGCCGGCAGCACCGCGCAGTCGCACCTACCCCAGCCTACCCCTTGCTCCCATGACTCATGAAGCCTGGACAGTAGTAATGAGCAATTCAACTATAGGCTGAGCAAGTGCAGAACAGTGGTAGAATGTGCCTTTGGACGTTTAAAAGCTTGCTGGCGCTGTTTGCTGACTAGGTCAGACCTCAGCGCAACCAACATTCCCATTGTTATTGCTGCTTGCTGTGTGCTCCATAATATCTGTGAGAGTAAGAGGGAGACATTTATGGCAGGGTGGGAGGTTGAGGCAAATTGCCTGGTGTCTGATATTGAGCAGCCAGACACCAGGGTGATTAGAAGAGCACAGCAAGGCACTCTGCACATCAGAGGGGCTTTGAAAACCAGTTTCATGACTGGCCAGGCTTCTGTGTGACAGTTGTGTGTCTTTCTCCTTGATGTAAACCTGCCCCCTTTGTTGATTTTAATTCCCTGTAAGCCAACCACCCTCCCCGCTTCGAAATAAAGTAACTATTGTTTTGAAACCATGCATTCTTTCTTTATTAATTAAAAAAAAATGAGATAACGGACAAGGTAGCCCAGGTGGGGTGGGGGAGGAGGGAAGGACAAGGACATATTGCTTATTGTAGCCACACTAAAAATCAAACTGTTTGAATGACAGCCTTCTGTTGCTTGGGCCATCCTCTGGAGTGGAGTGGCTGGGTGCCTGGAGCCTCCCCCCCCACGTTGTTGGGTGTCTGGGTGAGGAGGCTATGGAACATGGGGAGGAGGGTAGGCGGTTATACAATGGATGCAGAGGGGCTCTGTGCTCTTGTTGGTTTTCCTGCAGCTCCAACCGATGCTTCATCATGTCTGTTTGCTCCCCCATTAGCCTCAGCATTGCGTCCTGCCTCCGCTCTTCATGCTCACTTAATTCTTTCCTGGACTCTGCCACTGAATGCCTCCATGCATTAAGCTGTGCCCTATCAGTGCGGGAGGACTGCATGAGCTCGGAAAACATGTCATTGCTAGTGCGTTTTTTTTGCCTTTTAATCTGCGATAACCTCAGGGACGGAGATGATGGGGGAGCATAGAAACATTCTACCCTCTACGATTCTGGGGGGACTGCATGGTCACCTGTGCTGCTGAGTGCTGCTGAGTTCGCCACGCTGACCAAACAGGAAATGAAATTCAAAAGTTCCCAGGGCTTTTCCTGTGTACCTGGCTAGTGCATCAGAGTTCAAAGTGCTGTCCAGAGTGGTCACAATGGAGCATTCTGGGATAGCTCCCGGAGGCCAATACCATCGATTTGCATCCACACTACCCCAAATTCGATCCAGCAAGGTCGATTTTAGCGCTACTCCCCTCGTCAGGGAGGAGTACAGAAGTCGATTTTAAGAGCCCTTTAGGTCGACGGAACGGGGTTGGTTGTGTGGATGCAGTCATCTTTAAATCGACCTGACACGGCTAAATTTGACCTAATCCCATAGTATAGACCAGGACTTAGTCTTTAAGCTGCCACTGGACTCCTTGTTTTGTTAGGAATGGCATCATTGTGTACTTTAAATAGCCTCTTGCTGGACTAGTATGTATTTACACTGTTAGCCAATAGTGGCCTTAATCCTCAACTGTACCAGATAGTCACAGAGTGCAGCTGGGATTGAAGGTGGTGCAGTCATATGTGGTTCCCTGATGCTTGGGCATGTGTGTGTGTGGGGGGGGGGGGGGGGAAGGGGCGAGCTACTTTTGATTCCAATTTAGGACAAATCTCTGCTCTGAATTAACATTTACTATGCCTGGCTGGTATGGCTCCAAGATGACTAAAGAAGTTCAGTGCACTCTGGTCACACCAGGGGCGTTGCCAGGTGGAGGGAACAGGGGGAGCAGGGGAAAAAATAGGCGCCACCTGCTGTGGCATTTTTACTGATGGGGCAGCGCTCCGGGTCTTCGGCAGTACTTTGGCTGCGGGATCTTCACTCGCTCCACGGGTCTTCGGCAGCATGAAGCTTCAGTGCCGCTGAAGATATCCGGAGCAAGTGAAGGGCCTGCTGCCGAAGTACCGCCGAAGACCCGGAGCGCCGCCCCGTCAGTAAAAGCGCCACAGCAGGTGGTGCCTTTTTTTTCCCTCCGCTCCCGGGTGAGTAAAATTAAAAAGGCTCCACTTGTGCTTGGTGGGGGAGCGGCCGCTCCCCCGCTGTCCCCCTAGCTATGCTACAGGGTCACACGCTCTCACCCCCCCACAGAAATGCCCCCGGCAGGCCTTCTATACCAGAGATTGCTGGAGAGTTTTGGTGTAGAGCCAAGGTAGCAGCTCCTATCAGCTGGGTCGTCATCCTCCCAAGGTGGGGATCTCTTGGTGTATCTGGTTGCTTTCTGGCTCCTTTGGTTCTTATACTGCTGGCTGACATTGTAATATCTGAGTACCTAGCTTATTATAATGTACTCTTGCTACACAGATGCTGACAATTCCTGGGGCATGCACTATGCTGTTATACAGGCTATATTATAAGAGTTAATATTTGATAGCTTACTAGACAAATTTACGTGCTTCGTTTGCACCTGTCTCTTTTTATAAAAAAGGAGCAGAGAGCACTGAGAAAAATCTTTTGAAATGGCTAAAATTTCAGCCCTCGCCTGTACTGGAGCCAAGCCACATACAAGACAATGAATGAACAGCATGATTGAGACTTAAGCTGTAATTGTAGTCTGCAGACTGGCTTTATGCCTTCTCTCAATGATTTCATATAAAATTTGCTCAGTTTTCAAGGATATTTTTTCCCCACCTGCCAGACTGCCCACTATACCTGACATCTAAGAGTCAAGCTTGTTTTTTTTTCCTCTGGAACAGTACGCAAGCCAAATTAGACACCATCATTTAGAAAAGTTAATACATAGACTGCAGTTCTGTACTCATGTTTATATGGCAAACACGTATGGCAAAAATTCACTAGTACTATTCAATCTGAACACTGGATCTATAAGGAAAAAAGTATATTATCGTAAATAATTTCTGCAAAATAATGAATACATACAAGGGGCAGAGTTAAGGTTGTTTAGACAATCTTAATTTTGATAATTCCTGCTTTTAAGTACTCTGCTTCACAATATTTATATTTAAACAGTTTTCTGTACACAATATGTAGTATAAAAGTTCTTCCACTGACATGGGTTTCTTGGTTGTAATATAAGTATCACTGATGGTTACTTAAACAGTTCTCCATGTCTCTAACATGAGACATGAAATTACGTGATTTGTTATGTTTGCTGAAAACTAGCTGACTGGAATATAATTTTTCCATTTAATGAAAAAGGTTGACACTTTTTCGCATTGAACCAAAATATTTTGAGGAAACATTGCTTTTAATGAAACTATCGTCAGGAAGGTTTCTAAGTCCAGGATGGAATTTCTGGTTAGATAGACCCCAGAGTAGTTTTTCATCCCTGTTATTAAACTGGTGCTTCCTTGAGCAGACACAGGCTAGCTCAGAATCATCTGCTTTTTAGATCTATATTTATACTACGAAAAGCATTTTTAGACCTCAATCTGAAGACTCAACAAAACTATATTCTTAATGAACCCAAATGGAATACAAATATACTCCCCCCCGCCATGTTTTACCCAATTAAGTTTATATGAAAAAGGAGAACTGGGCAATTAATTGTTTTGCTGCCTGCCCAATAACATAGCAAGTGCTGCCTACTTTGGAGTTTGCTTGGTTGGAAATACTGTAGTGAGGTTTGCAAAATGGCTTCCATTATAACCCTTGTTTCTATGTGCTCTTAACTTGCTGAGAAATCCACCTTTTTAGCTAAACTATTCCATGCTACTGCTCTGCCTGAAGTTGACTGTGCATTTGTGTGTCTATGTGGAAAGATTCATCCCTTTGTTTTTGTTTTTTTTTAATTTGCATGTTGAGTGGAAAAAATACACTTTAAAGTATTTTAGCCATGCTTTTAATCATGACTGTACCCAAACAGTGGAATTTTGAACGTTTGAAGCATTACTTATAAACTCTGCTGGAGAAATCCGGTGTACTTCCCATCCTTTTCCACCACTCGGGTGAAATCCTTCAAAGTCAATTGCAAGCTTCAGTGGAGCCAGGTTTTCATCCCTGCAGCAGTGCATGTAGTCCAAACCATAGAAGATAACAATCTGGCCCACTCTGTGCAGGTATAATGGCTACACTTTTAGATTATAACCGTAATTTAGGATCCGACCCTGATAACCGTAGAGCACATGTGTCAAACTCAAGGCCCGCGGGCCACATCCGGCCCGCCATACAATTATATCCGGCCCGCGAAATCGTTTTATATATCTGTTTTTAATGGCCCTGTGATATGACGCCCCAATAACACACACTACAAATCCCATGATGCAGTGCAATTGCCGCCAACGGCAAGCCGCGGTTCAAGTTCGCGGTCTGTTGATGTATACAACGCTAATATCAAATCAAAGCTAGACCCCAACAATGGCCAAGAGAAAAATTGATTCTGAAAACCGAGGCTTTCAAAGCCGGTGGGAGAATGAGTATATGTTTACTGAAATTGCAGGTAAACCAGTGTGTCTCCTTTGCGGGAGTAATATCGCTGTAATGAAGGAGTATAACCTAAGACGGCACTACGAGACGAAACATGAGAACAAATTCAAAAACCTGAGCGCAGGACAGAAGCTACAAAAGGTAGAGGAGTTGAAGAAGAATTTGACATCCCAGCAGACGTTTTTCACCAAAGCAAAATCACAAAGTGAAGCTGCTGTGAAAGCAAGTTTCATTGTGGCCGAAGAGATCGCCAAATCAGGACGGCCGTTTACCGAGGGGGAATTCGTAAAGAATTGTATGATGAAAGTGTGCGACGTCCTTTGTCCAGATAAAACGCGAGCGTTTGCAAATGTAAGCCTCAGCAGAAACACTGTTGCTAATCGGGTTTGTGAGATGGCGACTGATTTGAAAACACAGTTGATTGAAAGAGCAAAAGATTTTGTTGCATACTCCCTTGCCGTGGATGAAACTACTGACGCGACTGACACTGCACAGCTGGCGATATTTATCCGTGGTGTGGATTCCAATTTGTGCGTAACAGAGGAAATACTGGACATTAAATCGATGCACGGGACAACGAAAGGAGAAGACATCTTTGGAAATGTATTTCAAAGTGTAACCGACATGAAACTGCCGTGGGAAAAACTCGTTGGACTTACAACAGATGGCGCACCTGCTATGTGTGGTGAAAAAAATGGACTGGTGGGAAGGATGCGCTCAAAGATGCGGGAGGAGAACTGTGCCGGTGAGTTGACAGTGTATCACTGCATCATACACCAGGAATCGCTGAGTGCTAAAGTCCTAAAAATGGATCATGTGATGAACACTGTAACACAAACCGTCAACTTTATCAGAGCCCACGGTTTAAATCACCGCCAATTCCAGTCTTTTCTGCGGGAAATAGATAGCGAGTTTGGCGATATGCCATATCATACGGAGGTCCGGTGGCTAAGTCGGGGAAAAGTTCTCAAAAGACACTTTGAGCTGCGAGAGGAAATCTGCCAGTTCATGGACAGTAAGGGGAAAGACTGCACAGTTCTGCGGGATGAAAAGTGGAAATGTGAGTTGGCGTTCCTGGCTGACATAACGTCGCATCTTAGCGCTTTAAACCTTCAACTCCAGGGACGGGAGCACATAATAACCGATATGCATGATGCAGTGAAGGCATTTCAAGTGAAGCTGCGCTTATGGGAGACACAAATGCACCAATGCAACTTGTCTCACTTTCCCTGTTGCCAAGTAATACGGAACCAAGAAAGTGCCACAGTTTTCCCAAATGCCACCTTTGCTGAAAAACTCAGCGCGCTGCGCACTGAGTTCGCACGGCGCTTCAGTGACTTTGAGGCACAGAAAAGTAACTTCGAGCTGCTTCGCAACCCATTTGCAGTCGATGTGGAAACCGCACCTGTAGAAATGCAGATGGAGCTGATAGAACTGCAATGTAACGGGACACTGAAGGCAAAGTACGACACTGCGGGGCCAGCACAGTTCACTCGCTTCATTCCTGAAGCGATGCCGCAGCTCCGCCAACATGCGGCTCGAATCCTGTCCATGTTTGGCAGCACATATCTGTGCGAGCAGCTGTTCTCTGTGATGAAAATTAACAAAACGTCACACAGGAGTCGCCTCACTGATGAACACCTGCAATCGATCCTGAGAATCTTCACAACACAGAACCTAACCCCAAACATAAACGAACTTGTTGCAAAGAAAAGACTCCAAGTATCAGGCTCTGACTAAATAGGACAAGAAAATGGAATGTTATGATTTGTTATGATTATACTTTTGCTTTAAATTCAATTTTTTATTTATATTTTCAGATTTTTTAATATTCCAGCATGTACAGATTTTGAATGTATTGTATTGACAGGATATTTTTTTATGAAGAGCAAAATATTTTAAGTTGAAATGTATTTATTTTGGAATGATATCCTGTATTTTGGTTCATATTAATGGTTAAAAAACATAAATATTTAGTCTGTTAAATAAATGGTTATACTGTTCGGCCCGCGAGTTTTGAGTTTTGGCCCCCTGTGCAATTGAGTTTGACACCCCTGCCGTAGAGCATCCTCACCACTCATTGGGATTATACAATGTGATTACAGGATCCAAAATTGCAATTGAGACTTTCTTGCTAGTATTTTGTGCTGAATGTAACTTCTTTGCATGGGGCATAAATAATAATATACCACTATATGGTCGTCCTTCTGAGCTGGGGCATATTTATGAGCTGAGTGTCTCTCTTCACTCAGCAGGATAAAGAATAGCAGGCAAAAAAATAAATACAATAGCCTTTATTACAAAGAAGGGAAAATATCATTTTTTATTTATGTGCAAAGCTCTCAGTGTAAACTTTTTAAAAGGAAGATTATGGCGCAGATTGCTGCATTTGTGTTTAATGTAAGAAAACAAAACATCAGCTGAGCCTAAATGTTAAGTGGAAATCAGTCCAAAGTGTTTTCCCAAATGCACACTTCGTTATTATTTCTAACACTATTTGAGTGATACAGGCAGTGTCTGCTCATCAAAGTAATATGTAAAACAAACACTTATTTGGCACATCTCTATGAACTTGATAAAGATTCCAGATATGCTGTCTTATAAATCTTACTGCCTCCCAGAGCTATAGCCAGAACTGAATTTTTCATAACCATAAATTATAATTTTATGGTCCACTCACTGGTGCCAGGTGCTATTTCTATTGCTGCATAAACAGAATTGACTATATGGTGATACTCTTACTTGTTGTTTTTATTATTTGTATCATTGCTGTGCCCAGGAGCCCCTGTCATGGATCAGATCACACCCCACTGTGCCAGGTGCTGTACAGACAGAGCAAAAAGTCAGTGCCCACCCCCAAAGAGTTTATAATCTAAATAGACAAGACAGATGTAGGACAGCGGTAGAACACACGATCATAGTGAACAAAGTGGTGGTGACAAACAACATGTTAATTCCATGATTTTCTTTCTTCTTTAGGTGGGTATTGAAGCTAACTGGATAAGCTAACTGGGAAGAAATGGAAAGGGGAAGTGGACTTGGAGGGGAGTGAAGGGGACAGGGAAAGGCAGGGTTGGTGCAAACAGCCAATCCCCACAGAGCAGAAAAAGTTCTCCAAAGGATTAAAGGTCCCTGCTTTGGCTGCGCCTGCTATTCAAGGGTAGTAAGGGTATCACAATCTCCTCCAAAATAAATGAGGACTTGATTCTCCATTGCGTTACTCCAGTTTTACACCCGTGCAATTTCACTGAAATCAACGGAGTTTGATTGGTGTAAAATTGGAATGACTCAGGCCCTAAGTATTTTGCGGTCCTCTAATGGAATTTACTTGTCCTGTGATCCATCTCCTACTGCAAAACCAAACTCATTTAAATGAATTCTTAAACAAAACATAACAAAAATAAAGGTTTCCCCAGTAAAGGACTGGTTGGGGGAAGTCAACTCTATTTTTGCCTCTATTAAGAGGTAGCTGTTAAGAGAGCCCTATAATGAGGGGAGCCTTAGGGTCAGATTCTTCTTTTGTCTGTCTGCTTTGCACAACCACCCATCACGGTAGGCCCTTTTATACCAGTCTGGCACTGAAATGGGGCCTTAAAGTGGACATAAATATAACTTACATCCACTCTAAGCAGGGCCGTCCGGGGGGGGGGGGGGAGGGGGGGCAAGTGGGGCAATTTGCCCCAGGTCCTGGGCCCTACAGGAGAATGGCAGAGGCTCACCCCCGCCATCCCCCCGGTGCCTCAGCGCATCCTGGACAGAGCTGCAGCCGCGTGGCTCTGGCGGGCCTGAGCTCCTCCCCGCTCAGAGCCGCGTGGTAAGGGGGCGGGGCTGCAAGCTCCAGGCTGAGCGGCTCCTCCCCTTACCATGCAGCTCTGAGCGTGAAATAGTGGGTGAAAAACTGGTTGAAGGACAGTAATCAAAGAATGGTTATCAATGATACACTTTCAAACTGGGAAATGTGTCCAGCAAGTCCCACAGGGGTCCAGTACTATTCAATATTTTCATAAATCAATTGGATAATGGAGTCGAAAGGTCACTTATGCAATTTGCAGATGACACCAGGCTGGGAGGGGTTGAAAGCACTTTGGAGGACAGGATTAGAATTTGAAATGCTCTTGATAAATTGGAGGATTGGTCTGAAATCAGCAGATGAAATTCAATAAAAACAAGTGCAAAGTACTACACTTAGGAATGAAAAATCAAATGCATAACTACAAAACGGGGAATAACTAGCTAGGCAATAGTACTGCTGGAAAGGATCTGGGGATTATAGTGAATCACAAAGTAAATGTGTCAACAATATGATGCAGCTACAAAAGAGACTATCATACTAGGTTGTTATGACATATGTTGCAACCTTGTGCAGTATCTCTGGGGATACATATTGTACTAAGCTTATGAATGGTTTATGTATCACTGTGGGCCAGGGACTGTATGCAACTTGGGGTAGTGGAGGAGAGTGAGGGGGAATGATATCACAGCTCCTCCAGGAACTAAAAGCAGTGGATGGTGATTTAAGGTGAATCACTCTGGTTGTAACTCCAGAGAGGTACCATGCTTGGGGACGCTTGCATAAACCGGTTCAAACTAGGTTTTCCAGAGACCAAAGGACTAAGAAAGGATGTTTGGCATAAAAAGTCTGCATTTAAACTGACTCAGGGCCTTTTTTTGATTCAGCAAGCAGACAAGTCCTTCTGACCAAAGAGGCAACCCTTCCAGAAGGGCTGGAAGGACTTTGGCTTACTAGGGCCCCATCAGATTTAGCAGTGACATCTGATAAGCTTTTAGAGTGTGTCATAAACATACAGTTAAGGGTTAATTCCTCTTTTACCTGTAAAGGGTTAAGAAGCTCACATACCCTAGCTGACACCTGACCAACAGGACCAATAAGGAGACAAGATACTTTCAAATCTGGGAGGGAGGAAAGTCTTTGTTTGTCTGTCTGTTGTTGTGTGTGCTTTTGCTGGAGAAGATCAAGGAGGCAAGCCATCTAACTCCATTAAAATTCAAAAGTTTTGGATTTTTTTTAAGCAGAATTTGTTTATTGTTTCTTTAAACAATCAAACACAGCAAGCAGCAAATATTTGGCCACACACTTCTGAAACCCCAAATCATATTCAGGTTTGGGCAGACTTATTTCAGCTTTTTAATTAAAAAAAAACACAACAAATTTTGAAGGAAAGCAGACATTGTCCATGATTTTTTCTGTTTTTTAAAAACCCCTAGTTTTCAATCCAAAAAAAGTTTTTATGGAAAATATTTGTCCAACCCTTTTAATGAGCTTTAGTGCCTTTTAGCACTAGCTGATGCTGAGAACCAGTGATACCTTGTAAAGGTGACTTGAAAAGAAATTTTCTCAAAACTGGGTTTGTGCTCAGATGCGGAAGGTTTTTTAAATGTTTATTTTTCCCAGGGGCTCCTGTGGGGTGGGGGGCAAGTGGGGCAATTTTCCCTGGGCCCCACAGGGGCCCCCACGAGAATACAGTATTCTATAGTATTGCAACTTTTTTTTATGGAAGGGGCCCCCAAAATTGCTTTGCCTCAGGCCCCCTGAATCCTCTGGGCGGCCCTGACTCTAAGGCCCCTCCCTTTAGGGTAAATGAGAATCTGGCCCATGAAGTTTATATCACCTTCCCCAACTGTCCCTGCACAGACACAATAGGTGCTTAATGCTGTGAGGTGCTGAGAGCTTCTCACAAGGTTTTAAGTCCTCTGAACAGCATATGGGAGAGCTCACCCCTCCCCCCCCCCAAAAAAAGACTGAAACCCACTATCCTAAACATGAGTTGTATATTCTCTGCTCAGAGACCCCAGGGGGAGAGCGATGGTGTCTCTTCTGTCTCTGAGCCAAGGCCAGCCTGGAGCGTCTCTTCCTTTGTCTCTCTTGCCTGAAGAGATACCAAAGTATCATGGTAGGTGTCACAGTTCAGGGCAACTGGATCTGTATTTCCCCTTAGTGGCCCTGCAAGGGCACCTGCTCTCAGGCTTCCAGCTCCCCAACTGTTGCCTCTCTTGGGTGGAAACCCATGTCCCTCTCCCTTTTGACTGGGGTATTCCCAGGCTGTGTGTTTCCCTGCCTTCGCTGTGTATATCCCAGCACAGATATTGGCTTGCTTTCTCTTTAGAAGCTGATAACAGGTGTTGTTGCTACAGTTATAAGTTACCACACAGGCTTTCGTAGAAAGGTAAAAAGCCTTTAAACCATTAACAACATACACACGTGCCAATGAGCTTACCAGATATTCCCCCAACGCAAACATGGATTCTGGCAGGTGCAGCCCTTCAAATCCCCACCCCCGGAGGATTCCATGTGGTTACCAGTTCATCATAGCTTCAGCTCAGAACAAGCACACTCATAACATGTTTATACAGACCAGTGGTCTTTGATTGGGAGTTTCCAGAAGCAGGTAGTTACATCCTGGGGAGAGAGACCCTTGGTACAGTATCTTCAAAAAGTTGGCTTTGGAGGAGAGAACTTGCATTCCCCTCACTTCAAGATATTCCTAGGAAATCCACTTCACACACATTGTTCCAAACAACCCTTTGAACCTTCCAGGGATTGCATTAATCTTGTCTTCTTGCTAAAGAAGTTTCATACAGTCTCACACTGGTACGGAAACATTTCCATTTCTAATACAATGAACTCAAAGATATTAACCCTAACTCAATAAAGATTAACTTCATTCAGTGAGGTTTGCCATGGATATCACAGTAGGATGTTAGATGATGAATGATATCATGAACAAGGTTAGATGAACTGCTTTAGATATAATATCTGACCCAAACCTTCACCAAGGCAGCCATCAAATCCAAACTGAACTTTCTAGAGGTTTGCAAATGTTTGCTATTTTTTCTCCCATTTGGTTTCAATGGTATTAGTCCTGTGAGTAAGTGTTACTCAGTGTGTATATGTATTGCAGAATCAGCCCCCCAGAGAGCCATATGATTGAACATCTACTTTTAAAATCATTATTGAAATCCATGTATTTGATGTTGCAATTATTTCTAGTCTAAAAACTTTGTACTGTTTTGTTACAGCTATTTATTTCCATTGTGAAATTAACTCTGAGATTAAGAATGTAAATAAATGAAATGTTAAAAAATGTTTTTTAAAAACCCCAACCACTAATTTTAAGACTCTTGTTGTATTTTCTTTCCTCTGTCTTGATAGAGAAGCTCAGGAGAGTAATTTTAGTGACCATTATGCAAATATTTATGCAAAGTGTTATGCAAATCATAAATTTTGCCAGAGTGATCCATTAGTGTTCCAACAAGAGATGATGTAGATTCATTTTAAAAACACAACTGGCATAAACAGCTTAATTTGGCTGAGAGATGAGAATATTCAATCCATTTGAAGCTCCCATTGTATTTTCTTTCTCATTTGGTAACTTTGTAATCTTGTGAAGGGGTGTTCAGTCAGTGTATGGCAGGGAAAGGGTTCACTCTTTCTCTCTGAGCAGAATACCCAGCACAGGTGTCTTCAGTGCAGGGCTTGCCAGGGACCTCCGCCCTGAAGGGGATGTGGCTGGGCTCACCTGGAGAGAATCATTTTGGTGGGAGGATTTATAAGGAATTAAGCATTTGAATTCCTCTCTCTGGATTTTAGGTGGGCCCTCTGAGCCAGACCCAGCCTGGGATAATAGAAAGCTTTTTGTTCTCATTATGCAAGAAACTTTCTGACCTCATTGAACGGATCCCCAAATTCACTGGTTTGTTTCTCCATCACCAGACAGTCACAAATGCCGGTGGGGCTATCTAAAAACAATACTCTGTGAGCTATAATATGGCCGTTGATTATTCACTTTAACATTCACCCCTTGAATGGCACCTGCAAAATTTGTATCTGCATATAAATGGGCTAAGCTCTACTCCCTGGGAGGATAATGAGGGGAAATAGCCCTTTTCTCAATCACATTTTGCACATGCGTGTGCGCGCGCGTGCACACACACACACACACACACACACACCCCTTACACATCCAATGCACAGATATTGCAGCTTCAGTTCAGCTGACCTTTCTGAAAATTTGGCACTTATTGTTGTGGAACAATTGTTCTTATCTATATTGCTGCTCTCACCTATAGTCTGTCTTTTGAACAAGACAGGAGAGTAATGCGGTTGGGGTCTTCTGGTATCCGTATCTACAAGTAACTTCAAATGTCCAAGTCTTGTAGTTACCTATGAGTGAGATGAAGGCAACCTTGGTCCCACTCCACAAGGCATGTAAGCCCTCAAAGGGACAGAGGTTTTGCAATGCTAAATGTCAATGCTTAACTATTAGGTGCCTAGAAAAACACTGGAACAGCACCGTGATCCACAAAGCCTGAGTTAGATACCTAGGCTTCTTATACAATGCATGGGGAGAGATAGGCGCCTAAGAGTGCAATCCACAAAAGCCAACATGCTAGGCACTGCCTGCCAGTATCTCCCATTGAAGATACTGACAAGGGGGATGAGCCCTAAGCCTCTCATGGAAGTAGGTGACTAAGTCTGGGCTTCAGGGAGGTATCTATCTCTATGAATAAACGCTTAACATCATTGGAGAGACAAGGTGGGTAATATCTTTTATTGGACCAACTTCTGTTGTTGAGAGAGACAAGCTTCTGAGCTTACACTGAGCTGTTCTTCAAGTCATTGGGTCAGAGAGAGAGAGTGGGAATGATCTGTTGTCCATTGGTTGGGGCAGGTGGAGACCCAAGGGTTCAGTCCCCCTGCTCCAATGACTTTTTTTTATTTATCCAAAGTGGAACAACTTCAACAGGAGAGATTGAGGGACTGCCATATCACAATCTCTTATAGCTCAGTGGTTAGAGCTCTCTTGAGAGCAGGGAGAGCCCTGTTTAAATCGTTTCTCTCCTTCCAGCGGGGGAGGGGGGAATCAGGTGAGTGTTCTAACCACTGGACTAAAAATAAGCTGGGCATTACCAACACCACCACCTTCTCTGGATGGATTTTGAGTGGGATCCTATCAAGTAGGTGGCCTCTGACTATGCCTACTGGATTGGGCCCCACACGTGAGTTAGGTGCACAACTTTGTGGATCGCTCTGGGGTTTAGGCAGGAGATGGGCATCTAGAGTGAGGCAGCAATGTGAATGTGCACAGTTTACAGCAAAAACTTAGGTGTTAAGTGAGTGTAGGCACCTACAGGGTTAGGCAGCAGCCAAGCAGGAGTTCTGTGGATCGCAGTGGAGCCTAAAACTGGGTCCAAGTACCTTTGTGGATGTGGGCCCCAGCCATTTGTGCATGTTGTAAATTGGGGAGGGGAATTCTCTCCTTACCCCGGTGATGACCAGGTTATGCTCTGAAGTATAAGATCTTATTGCTGTTATCTTAATATGCATATATACATTAATTGTTGGCCACACAATTATCCAGCATTTTGAAAACCTCACCTACGGTATCTGACTCTATTCCTTCTTGTGCATAGTTGCAAAAACAGTGTTATAAATTTGAGGCTGTTTGGACCTTTAAAAAACAGTTTAGCACATGGCAAGATAGGAAGATTACCAACTGAGCATAGAGAGACAAGATGGCTGAGATAATATCATTTATTGGACCAACTTCCGTTGGTGAGAGAGAGAAGCTTTTGAGCTTACACAGAGCTCTTCTTCAGGAGCTCTGTGTTCCTGGAAAGCTTCCCTCTAATAGAAGTTGGTCCAATAAATGATATTACCTCAGCCACCTTGTCTCTCTAATATCCGGGGACTGACACGGCTACACCAACATTGCATACAGCTGAGCATAGGCCACCTGAATAATACCCCCCAGAACTGCTTGAGCACGTGGGTCAGGGTAGTGGTTATGAAGAGCATTGATGATACTGTTCTTTCCAGTGTATAATGAATCTCTATTGTGGCAGCGTCTCTACTACCAACTCAGAAAAAAATTAGGTAATTTAACCTCTTGCCTGACACATTTCTACCTTTACACAGGGCAGGTTGGATGTGATCCAGGTTTCATTGTGCACCATGAATTCTGTATAATTAAAATAATAATAAAAAGAGGGCTAGATTCTGGCTTATTCACACTGGGCTAAATTTGGAGTGTCTTTGTAGTTGCTCTGGCTTTACCTTAGTGTTAAGTGAAATCTGGATCTGACACACAGGTTTTTATTATTATTTGAATTACCCTTCTTCCTGAAACCCCTTTCCCAGATTCATAAATTTGAAGACCAGAAGGGACCATCTAGTCTGGCCTCCTACATAACACAAGCCATAGAACTTCCCCCAAATCCTGCTTGAACTAGAGCATGCCTTTTAGAAAAAACATCAGTCTTAATAAAGGCTCCTTGATTCTAGGCACTGTACTACTCCTGGGGGAATCCTGCGCTACTGCGCAATGCAGAATTTTGCAGAAGTTAACGTTGTGTGTGCGGAATTTCCTTTTCCCCCGCAGAAAAGGGCTGCAGTGCTGCTGGCCACTACTGGACTTGGCAGAGCCCAGCTTGCACATAGAAGACACTGCTGTGGGGAGGGAGAGGGAGCGAAAGGGTTCCTGGCAGCTGTGGTTCTCAGCATGCCCTGAGGGAATGCAGGAAACTCTGCAAGCCTGGGACCGAGCATCAGGCTGTTTCTCCCTCAGTATCCCTGGGCTCTGGGGTGGGGGATGGGTGTCTGGGCTGACGGGGCCCTGTGGTTGGGCTCTGGGGAGAAGGGGATTTGGATGTATCGGCTGGGGGGCCCTGCAGGTGGGTTCTGGAGGATGTCTGGCCCCTCCCAGGTGGGTTCTGGGGGGGGGGGGTAGAAGAGAAGGGGGCAGAGAAACAGGAACTGGGTTGTCATAGGGGTTTCTTTAACTCTCTACTCCTGGGGGAATTTTTGTGTGGGTCTGTATTGTTACAGACATACTTGCTAACAGATATTTTGAAATAAATGACCAAAATAATTGAAATTGGCATAGTGTTATTTTGACAAATAAAATTTGCAGAATTTTAAAATTGTGTGCAGAACTTTTAATTTTTTGGGCAGAATGCCCCCAGGAGTAACTGTACAAACACCTAGTAATAGACAGACTCTATCCCAAAGGCTTACAATCCAAATAGACTAGACTGACAATAGACAGTTACAGTCCCTTTCTCCTATCCCCATTTTTCAGATGGGGAACTGAGGCACAGAGAGATTCTGTGATTTGCTCATATATGAACTGACCTGAACTCCTGAGTCCCAGTCCACTGTCACAAGCACAAGACTATCCTTCATCTCCTAATCAATCAATCAAACCAAATGTGAAGTCTAAGACAGTGATGTATTAAAGTTCTTTTTTGGTAAAAATGAGATGTCATGGGAGAAAGCACTGAAGAAATATGACTGTGTAGTATTGAATTTGTACCAAAGACACTTGTAACAATAGCGGATTAAAAGCCATTTGGTAACAAGATACTGATGAGCAGAAAAAAAAATTGAACAAATATTTTTGACAGCTGATCAATACTATTGACTAGAAGGTGCTAAATGAGCTGGACAGAGCTGGCGCATGTCGTGGATAATTGCCACATTGCCTATAAAGATTTATCTTTGCAATTTAAAAATAAAGACTAATTGAAGCTGCCATTGATTTGAAGCAATGTGAGAGCTCCTGCAGCCACCAAGTCTATTGAGTGCTTCTGTGGAAATGACAAGCCTTTGAATGCAGCCTGTGTGGGGCTTTGATATAATTATAATCCCTTACAACCCTGCGAGCAAAGGAAGGGTCAGCCCTACAGTGTATTCGGTGCAAATGGAGAAGCAAGTGCTGTGTTTTGTTTTTGATACCTTATCTCAACTAAGGAGAAAAACTGCTGGGGAGTTTTCTGTGGTGGTGTCACATTTCCTGGTTGGGGAAGCTTCCTGGGGTGTTGAAGGAAGGTAACTCCCAGAAGGAAAGACCAGCTAGAGTCAACTACTGACTGCTTTCAGACTGATACCAGGCCAAGAAAGAAGGCATAGAAAGTCTTCTGTGCTGAGGGAAATTAGAGGAAAGCTGCTGAAAGTAAATGAAAATGCATTTTGTTGCTAGAAGTTATTGGCAAAGTAGGGCCAAATCTTGACTCACCCTGTATAAAGTGCCCTCTGTGAAGCTTGGAGAGGAACTGAATCCTTCACAGCAGGGCCGGCTCCAGGCACCAGCTAAGGAAGCAGGTGCTTGGGGCGGCCAATACAAAAGGGCGGCACTCCGTCCGTTATTGGGGTGGCACGTCCGGGTCTTCGGCAGGAAATCGGCAGCAGGTCCCTCAATCCCTCTCTTCCTCTTTGAGCTGCCGCCGAAGTGCTGCCGAAGAGGAAGAGAGGAAGTGAAGGGCCCGCCGCCAAAGTGCCGCTGAAGAGGAAGAGAGGGAATGAAGGGCCTGCTGCCGAACTGCCACCGAAGAATGGAGCGGCACAATTGAGCTGCCACCGATCGGCCTTTTTTTCCCCCCCGCTGCTTGGGTCGGCAGAAAACCTGGAGCCAGCCCTGCTTCACAGGCTCCATTGGAGCCACTCTGAAGCTACTACCACAGCCCATGAGCTACAGTACCCTTTGCTGCATCCTGCCACACCTCCTCCAGAGCTAGTTGGTAGAAATGCCCATGCTGTATGCTGTGTATAGCTCTGCTTACTGTACATTGAGATGACTGCTGTTTGCATTGCTTGTATAGCAACAGAAAATATAGAGCTCCAATATTTGTTTTCTTTATATTTGCTCATCAGGACAGCTGTTCGTTATGCCCATGCTAGCTAATGGAAAGCTACAGTTACAATTATTTTCATAGAATGTTTTACATAAAATCCCCCATAATGATTACTAAAGCTCACTCAATGTGATTTGCCAATAAACAGTGTGGACAAATGTAACTATAATATAATTCCCTAGGGACCTGTATTTAAATTATTGATCAAAGAGCCAGAGGGGAGTTAAAAGACAAAGAGATTGAACTGCATATCAAATTTAAACAGGACAAGACTTACCATATCTAGGAACTCACTCCCACGGCTGTTTAAATGGCAGGAAGCAACTCCTATCTTCATACATTTCAAAAGCATTATACAATGGAAGAACAGGGTGAGATATATGTGGAAAAAAATCTCAATTTCCATGTATTTATTTCCTGTTTGTTAAGGCAATGGCAAAATTTCCATTGACTTTATAGGAAGCAATACCTAGCCCACCAGTGCTGTGAGAATCTGATGGGATTTGGACACCAAAATCATTAGCTCAGTGTTTAATGCCTGGATAGACAAGCAGGTCTTCAGGCTGAACAGGAGTGAATTACAGAGACAGAACTGAAATTTACCACCTTATATAGTAGCCAATTGTCCTGCAACTGTCTTTTTCTCTGTGTTTGGAATGTATTTAACTTATTTTGTGGATTTTTGCCATCAAAATAATAAATTATGCATATGCGCACACACACGCACACAATTTATGTTAAAAAAACATTAAAGTTGCAAAGTCAAACGTAAAAAGTTAGGAAATGCCAGAATTAAGGAAACCCATGCAACCTTAATTTGACTCCCTTGTGCAAATGCATGATGGTACACTCTGTAATTACATGATCACACACTATTTTTGTCACAAGATCCCCAACTGCATTCAGTGCAAAGGATGGTCCTTGCTCGCTTAATGAGCAGCTATTCAACAGTTTTGTACCCTCATTTTGCAATGTGTGGTCCCATGCCTTAGCTAATGCACGCAATTCAAACTCTGCTTTGAAGACAGAATTATTAATTTCCTCCTGGGCTTTTCTATGGTATCTGAGTGCTTCACAAATATTAATTAATTTATTTTTCCAGCTCCCCTGTGAAGCGAGGGGATGTTGTTAACCTCCCTTTACAGAGGGGAAACTGCAGCACAGAGATTAAGGTCTAAAGTGTCCACTAATTTTGGGAGACCCATAGGACCTGATTATTCAGAGCACTTAGCATTATACAGCACTTCATATAACCTAGCAGAGCTCCCTCTAACTTCAGTTGCAGCTGTAAATGGGCTCATTGCCTCTGCAAATCAGATCCCCAGATCTCAAGTCAGACACCCAGAAAATGAGGAAAACACAATGAGTGACCACCTCAGGAAGGCTTGCTTTAAGTGACTTGCTCAGCATACCATAAGAATTCTATGGGAGAGGCTGGGATAGAATCCAATTCTCCAGGGCAACAATGAACTGCCTTAACCATGAGACTGTCATTTTTTTTTCTTTCTCCCCAGTGCCGTGCCTCTCTTACTACACACATTCCAACTCCTGCAACAAATGAGGCAGGGATCCTATCAACAACAATCTCCTTCATTATACAACCCTGATTCATCCCCAGAACAGGTCTATTCTGTGCACTGAATGTAGCAGGGGCCCTGGGTAGAAAAAAAAAAGTATGTGATCATGTAATTAAAGACTGTATCATATTGCATATACACAAGGGCCAAATTATGATTGCACAGGCAACCTCAGTCCTGGCATTTCGTAACTTTTGAGTGCTTGACTTTATATCCTTCTTTTAACTGTGTGTGGGGGGTGGGGAGGAGGTGCACATGTGTAATTTCCTAGGTTTTTAAAAATGCAAACTGAAAAACAGAAATTCCATCATGTGGCATGTTGACATATGGTTCCACTGAGGGGCTGGGACCTTTAGAAGCACAGATCTCTGTCACTTGAGCTAAGGGAGCAACTGATAGCAATAGTAGATTGTCATTCTCTATGTGGACTGGTACTACAGGAAGAGGAGAGAGACACTTTGCCAGAGAATTTCACAGATATTTGCTGATAGCAGAAGAATGGCAAGATTCAAAAATCTTGAATTCCATTCTAGGCTCTGGAGGGGAGTGTGCTCTGGGTATAGAGCCTTTTCCCCATTTCTCCCCAACCTTGACCTTTTTTGCCTCATCCCCTATAACCTGTCTCTGTTCCTGTCCTATCTCTTCCCCACCTGTGGCTCCTCGATCTGGTCCCAATCTCCACTCCCTAAACTTTTCATCCCGGTCTCCTTGCCCAGCCAGTCCTAGTCTGCCACTCCAAGCTCCCTGTCTGAGTCAGTCTCTCTACTCCCCTGTTTCCTGTCTCCTTGCTCAGCTAATCCCCACTACACCACAGCTCCTTGTCTCAGCTGTCTCTTTTCCCCCCGGCCTCCAAACATCTGTCACCTCACAATGAATCCCAGTTCTCAACCTCCCCTCCCCGCAAGTCCTTTTGCTAGTTTCTTGGCCCAGTCAGTCCAATCCCAGCTGCCCCTCCATATGATGATTTCTCATTTAGCTCTGTCTGCCCATCACTCATTTTCCCTGTCCCAGCTTTCTTGCTCATTCAATCCCAGTCTCTTTCCCCATGGCTCCTCCTCTGATGTCAGTTTGTACCCTGGTGTCAGTATTGTTTTAATATAATTGTGTTTAATAAAATATTTGGTTAGGTCAGCTTTGCTCTGAATAAATTACATGCTTGAACTATGATCTTCCTGTGAATAAATAACAGCGCAACAGAGCTTCTCCTCTGTCATGCAAATCTACAGGCTTATAACAATTCTCACTGAAGCTTCTCATCCAGTGTCAGTCCCATCACTGCTCCAAGTCCCAGTTTCTTTGTCCAGCCAGTCCCAATGTCCCTTTGTATTACCTTGGCTCCCAGTCCCAACCTCCACCCCTGGCTGCCAGTCCAATGTCCTTTCCCAACCGGTCTCAGCAGAGACGACTGGTACCTGCTGATAGTGGGGGCAGGCACAATTTAAAGGTTCACTCCCCCTGCCCCAGCTTGAGTCACACCCCTCCCACCCTACCCTCAGCGGCTCTTCCCTGCAGCTCCCAGCTGTTTGCTGCTGCCTCTCCCCGTGGCCACACCTTGCAGCTCGCCAGCTCCAGGGGCTGCTGCACAGGGAGGGGGCCCAGCCAGGAAACACTAGCAGAAATCTGGGGGGGGGGACATGACTCCACATGCCCCCCGACCCAGCTCCTAGTCTCTTTGCCCAACTAGTCCCAGTCTCACCATGTTTCCAAGTCCCATTCTCCTTCTCAGTTAACACTTTTCTTTAGTATTTTTGTCTGTCTTGTCTTTGTTGTTGTTGTTGTTCTTAGTATTATTTTATTTAGTATTTGTATTTCAGGAGCGCCCAAAGGCTCCAATCAGCATTGGAATCCCATTGGCCTAAGCATTGCATACACATAGACTAAAAGATTGTCCCTGCCTGAGTAGCTCACATGAGAAATAATTGCCTTCTTTCTTGGGTGTGTTCATAGTCATGCATGCTTGTTAAGTGAAGAACTTTGGTGAACAATAGTAGCTGAAAGCCCATTGCGTATAATACAATCTCACTAGCAATTTGTTGCCTCGGCTTTTATCATGATCCTGGGATGAAATCTTGCCCCCCCAAAGTCAATGAGAGTTTTGTCCCCTGGACCTTAACTAGTTCTGAACCTGCAGTGAGTTCAGTCCAAGGACTTTGTCATGAATAAGCATGTGGCTCAGTTCACCCCTCTGGATGTGTTGCTCAAGCACATAGTGTCTGACTTCCAACAGGAACAGATCACCATCACACTCTTGTTTGTTTTTAAATTACACTTTCTCTTCATCCCCTTTGTTCCCACCAGACAGAAAACTATTCGTAGCTGTGCTTACTTGGCCTTGCTTACAACACTGCTGTTGACAAAGTACTCAGGGAAGAAAAGGCTGGATTTTGAGCCAGTGTGTTGTGTTCAGGCCAGATTCCCCCCTTGAGATTTATTGAGAAAGGCTTGACAATTATCTTCTACTAGTATTCTAATTTCATTGATCTTATGGAAGCATTTGATGGTGTCCATAGAGAAGCTCTTGGAACATCCTGAGACACTGGAATTCCAGCAAAGGTTGTTAATTTGATAAAAGCTTTGTATGACAAGTGTGCCTGCAGAAAGCAGAGACATGGAACGATCTAAGATTGTTACTGGGGTAAAGCAAGGTTGCCTACTATCCCCATTTCTCTTCTGCATTGTCACAAACTTTGTGATGAGAAGAGTGATGGCTGCTGCCAAGGATAGTGGTAGACAGGAAAGGTCAATTACACCCATGATGCCAAGTTGAACCAGAAATATATTTACTGCTCAGTCTCGGCCAAGTTCTGATATTCCGAGGGAACCAGACAATGACCTAACGTCATACCTTGTAAGCGCTCGCTAAAAGCTTGTTAGGCCTGATCTCGTCAGCACTGAGGTCAATAACAAGACTTCCGCTGATTTCAGTGGTGACACATCAGATCCCAACAGAACCTAATAAAGACTTACCTTTTTCTCAGTGATCCTAGGAGTCCGATCATGCAAGATGCTGAGACTTTGAGGAGTCTGAAATACACTGTATCTTGCAGGATCGTGTCTTTGATTAAACAAAGGGTACATCTCCCACTTACTGTACCTGTAAGGTCTTGTGAAGCAATAGGAACCCTCTGAGTATCTCTTTAACTCTCTCATTGTCATTGATGTAATGAGGATTCCTATCATTATAGGCAGAGATAGAGCAATCCCTATAATTAAGACCGCCCAACACTTCCCATTATAAGAGCCTGCTTCCAGTTGCTTATAACTTTGCCAGACTTAAACCATTTGAGCTGAAAGATTCCATGCTGGGGTTGGCTTCAGGGTGAATTTTTCTGGAATGTTTCAGCCAAAATGGTTTAGTGATTTCCAAGAACAAGATTAAAGAAAAATATATTGTTTTTGCCCATGTTACAAATTCTGGTGTCCTCAAAAAAGCTTAAGAGCAGGGACTTGAAGTTCAGCTGTGAGAGAGGTCTTTGTCTCAGGGATATGCTTTTTGCTGTCCTGATAAAAAGACACGCAAATTTGATCAAGCCATAATCCTCTGAAAAATCTGTTTGCACATGCTCAGTAAAGACACGTTAGAGCAGGGGTCTCAAACTCAATTTACCTTAGGGCCAGTGCCAGTCCTCAAATCTTCCCAGCGGGCCAATAATGTCACTGAAGATGGTGTTCAGAAAAGAAAATGTTTATATTGTATTTTTTATTTAGAATTTATTAGAAATAATAAAACTGTCATACAACTTTATACAATTCTTTGCCTGCCAGAGAGTTTTTAGTGTTTGCCAGACACCTAGCAACGCTTCAGTTCTGTCAGTTTGTTGATGTTTGGCCTCAGTGATTGAGCAGTTGAAACCTTCAGGATTCCAGCAAGGTGTGCATCAGATAGTTGTGTTCAGTATTTTGACTTGTTTATATTCATTGTGGAAAAAAGTGATGCTGCCTCCATGGCTGACTCTGCCCGGCAACTAACGATGCTGTCTCCATGGCTGACTCTGCCCGGTGACCAGTGATGGTATCTCTGTCCCTCTCCCCCAGCCAATGGGAGCTGTGGGGTGGGGGGGAGTGGGCAGCACCTGCAGCAGACATCGGGCAGCATGTCTGCATGTGTCTCTCCTCCACGGGCCGCAGTGGGGAGGTTCTCGGGCCTCAGATGGCCCGCAGGCCGGGACTTTGAGACCCCCCTGTGTTAGAGTGTCACAGCTAAATTCTCCAAAGACTTCATCTGCACTGAGCAGGCTCCAGCCCAGGGACACAGACTCAGCAGGACTTTTCCTGCAAGTCTGCTTCTAGCTGCCGCAGACTGGGGCAGCTTGGCACTGGAATGGAGACCAAAAAGCTTCTCTCAGGCTGTTCTCAATGCTCCCTCCTCTGGGCCCAGACAGAATGGAGAAGGCAGCTGCCTGACTCAAATGCAGAAGGGTCAAGGGCCAGATTTGGGAGAGTTGGTGGGGTGGAGTAGGTTGGAACAAAGAGCTGGGTAGTGGTGGAGACTGGGACTGAAGGGGCTATACCAGGAGGTGAGAGAAACTGGGACTGGGAGTTGGGGAGGAAATACTGGGACTGGCTGGGCTCCAGAAGCGTATATGTACTAGCTTATTCAAACATATCCACTGTATTGTTTGCTGTTTTGTAGCCTGGTCAGAATAACATTTGTTTATACACCCATGGAAGTTGGTGATGAATTTATGATACATTAACAAAAAAAGATATTTAAGTGATTGAATAACTGAGAGGCCTCAGGAAAGAATCAGCATTTGCAGCTTGCAGTACAATATTTGGTGGATGATTTCTGTTTTGAGGCTTGTGCACCCATCTGGGACTGGAGGTAGTTCAAAGAGGCTTTTCTTAGTTGCATTTCCTTAACTATTTTCATATAAAAAATCCTAGTTGAAATGCTGATGCTTTATTTTTCAAGGAAAAGATGGCTAGAAAATATGTGTAGTAGGGTGATTTCTTCCTGCTACAGAATGTCTTTAAAATTGATTAATGGGAGAGCTGGAGATCTAAAATGATAAGGGCATATTGATGAACCAAGGGGCTAATATTTGCCCCCAGGCAAAAACAGTAAGAATATTTCCAGCTGCTGCTAGTGCATTGTGAAAATTTATTCATATCTACTATCCCGCATTTTAAAAGATTTAGAATCATATCAGAATTTTTAAGAGAGTTCTTCTGGGTTTAATTACATTTATTCTGTATTGATACCATAAGATTTGCATCTTTGCTAGGCTGTCACAAAGGCATTGGTAGTAGAATTGTTTTGGGGTAGAGCACAGGGAAACACACTTATGCAATGACAGGAGTTTAAATACATTGATAGATGTAGGGGTGATAATAGTGAGGAAAAGTGGTGGAAGTCTACTCCTTATTTGGGGTTTCTACAGTGCCTACGATAATGGGGCCTCAATCCCAACTGGCGCCTCATGGCACTATTGTAATACTGCTGCTTACTTCTTCCAGTGCCTAGATCATTCGGATCCAGCTCCCTCGGGGTTGCTACCTCTCTTTCTCATCCTGTGAGTTGTCATTTTCCACATTTAATTTTTCCTTTGCCCATGTGGGTCTACTATTCTAGTCTTATGGTAGCACAAGGATTATGGAATAAAATTTAGGCTGGAAAAAACAGGAAAAACTTTGACAGTGGAATCCACTAGGTTGTGGAATGGTTTCCTATACAAAATGGTAGAAACCCCATTGCTTCTCATATAAAACTGGATCATCCAAAGCATAGGAAATCAGTGTGGAGAAAATACTGTAGAGAATGATCCTGCACTATCAGGAGGATGGAATAGAGGACCTAACAGCTCTTTGCTATCTCTAGGTTCTATGATATCCAACAAAACTGATAATCATATTTGCTGGATGCTGCTGCTAAAATCTTTGAACCGTGAAATAGTTAACAACGCGGTCACTGTATCTGTCATTGTTGGGCTTCAGTGTTAACAGTTGCATTGGAGGGATTTACTTCACATCTTTTACAGCACTTGCTCTGGAGTCTCTGTCTGCAGAGTCAGGAAGTCCACACTGCATCAGTTCACATTTGAAAGTCCACAAGAATGATTACAGGATTCAAGAACATGCCTTATAGTGATAGATTTGAGGAGCTCAATCTATTCAGCTT
The DNA here is from genome assembly GCF_011386835.1 of Chrysemys picta bellii. Taxonomy (NCBI): domain Eukaryota; kingdom Metazoa; phylum Chordata; order Testudines; family Emydidae; genus Chrysemys; species Chrysemys picta. The sequence continues at coordinate 86,143,182 of NC_088792.1, forward strand.
AACAAAGAGAAGTCTAAGGGGTGACTTGATCATAAGTACCTACATGGGGAACAAATATTTGATAAATGGGCTCTTCAGTCCAGCAGAGAATAGTGTAACATGATTCAATGGCTGGAAGTTGACTCTAGACAAATTCTGACTGGAAATAAGGTGTACATTTTTAACAGTGAGGGTAATTACCTATTGGAACAATTTACCAAGGGTCATGGTGGATTCTCCGTCATTGGCAATTTTTAAATCCGGATTGGATGTTTTTAAAAGATCTGCTCCAGGAATGATTTTGGGGAAATATAGGGGGTCAGATTAGATGTGTTATATAGGGGGTCAGATTAGATGATGATGGTGGTGATCCCTTCTGGCCTTGGAATCTATGAATAGCTGCAAAGCGAAGGTCTAGCAATTTAGTTTGCTGCAAAATGAAAGCTTAAGTTTTGCAGAAATTGAATGGGGGACAATAAAGGAGTGTTGGAGTGGTGTTCTAATTAGTTTTGAACCCAGGATAAATGTAATTAATTCTAATTACTGGGGAAAGGGGAACTGCAGTCTAACCAACAACACTTTGCAAGTTATTGAGCAAATCACTGACTCCACCACAGAAGTATAGGGAGCCCATCCCAGGGTTAACTGTTCATGGGGGCAGATGGAAATGTTTGAAAAAAACTTTGATATGTGGTTAACTTGTAGGGTGACCAGACAGCAAGTGGGAAAAATCGTGACAGGGAGTGGGGGGTAATAGGAGCCAATATAAGAAAAAGACCCAAAAATCAGGACTGTCCCTCTAAAATCAGGACATCTGGTCACCCTATTAACTTGTGCTATTCCTGGGAGATTTGCTGGAAAGGCAGTGGTGCTTGATTGGAATGGCTTGTGCAAACACTATGCAATATACTAGTATGAGCTAGTGTGGTCTTTTGATTGTCTGAATGGAACCTACTTCTGTGCAATGTTTGTTTCCACACAAAAGGCTGATTTTTAAAGCAAGGATTTTGAAAGCGAGCAACAAACTCTAGTCAACAAGTATGCCTGCTAGATAATCAGCTATGTTCTGCATTAGATATTAGAGTAAATTCTGTTTTCATTCACTGGTCCAATTGCATTTACTGTGGAGAGCAGAATCCAGCCCTTTGTGGGAGTGCTGGGTACTTAAATATACATCAGAGCACTGTGAAACTATAAGTTGAAAGTTTTGCAAACTGTTGGCCATGAAAATACAGATTCTTCACAAAATTTGGACCTGTGCAAAATCTGTTAATAACTTCAATTCATCCTACTTTCGTTATATTTTAGAAAAATCATCAGGTTTTGAAAATTATGCCTCCCTTCTGTTTCTTCTGGGAGCCATTTTTATCAGCAGAACAACTTGTTGGGCTGATGAAAATGAAAGTTGGAGCATTTGATAAGACACAAGGTGGGTTTTACTTTCAAAAATATGAAGAATGCAAGATGGGTGCAGCAGATTTTCAAAAATGCGTAGTGCCGGAACCTCAGCTGGTACAAACCAATGTAGCTCTGTTGACTTCAACCTACCTATGCCATTTTACACCAGCTGAAGATCTGACCTACAATATTTCCTCTAATGTTATCAGTGGTGACAATTTTGTCCCTACAACCCAAGTCTGCATACATGTTACAGTCTTTTCCTGGATTGTAATTATTATTATTATTTATTTTATTTTTATTTTTAGATTAAATTATATCCATTTATTCGAGTTTCCAAATAAATGAAATAGTTCTTATCTGTAATATTCCAGTAGATATATAAGTATTCCCAGTGGGAGAAATTTAGAAAACAAGGCCCCAAAATTAGCAAAATGCTTAAATTTAAACACATACGTAAATCCTGAGAGTAATCAAACCTGAATTCAGCAAAGCACTCAAGTTATTGCTTAACTTCAAGCATGTGCTTAAAGTGATTTGCTAAGCCACAGGCTAAAAGCTGAATCTATGGTATATAATTATTTAAATGTATATCTTAAAAGTTTAAAAATAAAATCAGCATACAAAGTTTGAGATGGTTTTACAAAACTTTTAGGTGAAACTTGTTAATGAAATCCAGCACTAGTAAAAACTGGACTAAAAAGTCACTAAAAATTTATTGTTGCTGGTAGGAATTGCTGTGGTGATTTTATTTGTTATGTAAAGAGGGTTCAGGTTCTGCAAATCCTGGCATGATCCCTGGTAAACAGAAAGATTTGATGAGGTTATTTTTAATTTTTTTTTAAGGGAAAATGAGAGGAAAGCCAAAATAGCGCCCCAGGTTAACCTATCAAAGGAGAGGAATCTTAAAACTAATGTATTTTTAAAAACTTCATTTTTTCCATATCTGTCTTCTGAATGAAGTGGGCAGGTTTTAGCTAAATTAAATTTCCAGAATAAGCAGAGTACTCTAAAGAATAAAAACAAAACAAAATATCAGCAATCATTGAAATAAATAAGGCACCGTCATGGGCAACATGTAATAGATTAATGCTATAAAAATGGTGAGGGATTTAGGGAGCAGAAATTGCTACAAATTCCATTAGTTCAGAAGAACTCCCTGTGGAGACAGAGATGTCAGTCATAATGCTATTACTGAAAAAGGACCACAGAGTGCAAATTGTAAAGAAGCAATCAGCAGGTTGTATGAAATCTGGCTTCACTTGTGGTGACAAAGATTGGAGAACACTCTGCCTTCCTTGTAAAGCAAGCTGGGTGAGAAATGATTTTCCCAGCTTGCACAGGGACAAAACCCACATTGTAGGTGGGTGCCATAAACCACCATACTACAGAGTCAGTCTCTCTCTGGTCCCCCCCCCCCCCGCCCGCCCCGCCCCGCCCCAGGAATGTTTAATTATATAAACAACATGGATCAGTTCCAACAGGAAAGATTGTGAGAGGCAGATGCTCAGCTGGGATGTGGTACAGTCAGGTTCAAGTCCCTGGCTTGACTCAAGTAAAACAAGGAGTTGAACATGGGGCTCTCACATCCTAGGTGACTGTCATAACCACCACCCTATTGGCTATTCTAGATGGTTGGTTGCTAAAAAATTGGTTTCAATTAATTACTATTTTCTGACCAAAAACTTGGTCCGTCAAAAAATTCCCCACCTGTTCTACTGGAAAGTCTGTTGAATGAATAGATCAAACTATATGCTTCGAACACTGAAATACTATTCCCATGTTTCTTTAGTTTGCTTTTCCCAATTAACTTATTACCAAAACTAGTTGAATTGTTCTTTTTAAAAGAAGTATTTTCAATGGCCCTGAGGCTGATGCAAGGTACTCACTGGAGACTGAAATCCTGTCTATGCACACAGGACGGGGATGGCAGAAACAGAAATAACTGTAATTGTTATTCAGTATTTGTACTGTGGGAGCTCTGAGAGATTCCATTCAGCAATGGGGTCCCATTGTGCTGGGCAACGTGTACATGCACACACATCATGAAAAGACGGTCCTTGCCCCCAAAAGGTTACAATCAAAGTATCAGTGTAAACTTCCCCACCACTGACCTTAATGGACTATTTCTAGGAATGAGAAGTTAGTTCATTCTCAATGCACATTAATTCTTACTAGACCTCTTTTCTGAGGCCTGGTCTACACTAGGCGTTTATGTCGAAGTTAGCGCCGTTACATCGAATTAACCCTGCACCCGTCCACACTGCGATGCTATTTAGTTCGACATAGAGGTCTCTTTAATTCGACTTCTGTACTCCTCCCCGACGAGGGGAGTAGCGCTAAATTCGACATGTCCATGTCGAATTAGGCTAGGTGTGGATGGAAATCGACGCTAATAGCTCCGGGAGCTATCCCACAGTGCACCACTCTGTTGACGCGCTGGACAGCAGTACGAGCTTGGATGCTCTGACCAGCCACACAGGAAAAGCCCAGGGAAAATTTGAATTTGAATTCCTTTTCCTGTCTGGCCAGTTTAAATCTCATTTCCTGTCTGGACATCGTGGCGAGCTCAGCAGCACTGGCAACGATGCAGAGCTCTCCAGCAGTGATGGCCGTGCAATCTCAGAATAGAAAGAGGGCCCCAGCATGGACTGATCGGGAAGTCTTGGATCTCATCGCTGTGTGGGGCGATGAGTCCGTGCTTTCCGAACTGCGCTCCAAGAAACGGAATGCAAAGATCTATGAGAAGATCTCTAAAGACATGTCAGAGAGAGGATACAGCCGGGATGCAACGCAGTGCCGCATGAAAATCAAGGAGCTGAGACAAGGCTACCAGAAGACCAAAGAGGCAAACGGACGCTCCGGATCCCATCCCCAGACATCCCGTTTCTACGAGGCACTGCATTCCATCCTCGGTGCGGCCGCCACCACTACCCCACCAGTGACCGTGGACTCTGAGGATGGGATATTGTCCACGGCCGGTTCCTCGGACATGTTAGGGGACGGGGAAGATGAGGAAGGAGATGAGGAGGACGAGGCAGTCGGCAGCGCTCACAACGCTGATTTCCCCGACAGCCAGGATCTCTTCATCACCCTTACAGAGATCCCCTACCAACCGTCCCCAGCCGTTACCCCGGACACAGAATCTGGGGAAGGATCAGCCAGTAAGTGTTGTAAACATCTAAACATTTATTTTTAACAGAACAGGAATATTAACTATTAAAAGAATGGGTTGTTCATGATTACTTTGCCCTAGGCGCTTAACGGTTCAGTCATGGGCAGTGCAAGTTTTGAAAAAAAATCTAGCAATGTCCGGTTTTGCATGATTGTCCGGCCCAAGCCGCTCTACTGTTTAGTCCCTGCTACTGCAGCTACAGTAAAATGCGGTCTATATGTCCGGGGATAGAGCAGAAATCCTCCTGGGACATCTCGATGAAGCTCTCCTGGAGGTAATTGGAAAGCCGTTGCATGAGGTTCCTGGGGAGAGCAGCCTTATTGGGTCCTCCGTAGTACGACACGTTGCCGCGCCACGAGACAATCAAGTACTCGGGAATCATTGCTCTGCACAGCAGGGCGGCATACGGCCCTGGTCTTTGGAGGCTTTCCCGGAGCATTCTCTCTTTCTCGCTGTCAGAGATCCTCATCAGGGTGATGTCGCTCATGGTGACCTGCTTTGAATTAGGTAGGGGAATGTTAGTGTTGGGACTGCTTGCCCGTTCCTTTACAGAACTGTAACCGCTGGTTTGCAGCCACGCGGTGGAGGCGGGAGAGGGGCAGCCTACAGGGATCGTTCCCGGGGACAGCCACGAGGGGGTGGGACAGGGGCAGAGTTCCTGCTTGCCGGATTGCTGGCAGCAGGGACTGACATTGCTTTCAATGTGAAATGAGGCCAGTGCTAATATTAAAGTTTTAAGCTGCCACAAGTCTACGGCTTACCATGTCTGCCTGCAACAGAAATTCCGTTGTGCTGCCCCGCTTCTCAAATGTGCTGTGCAAGACCCCAGGCACTGAATGCGAAGGCCGAGAATTCGACCTTGTGCTGAGTGCGCATGTGATAGGTGCTGTGCATGGTCTTGTTCACAGAGAAAGACTATGTTCTTTGTTCACAACTACATTTATCTTTCTGAGGAATTCACTCCCTTTTTCCCATTCCCACAGCCACATCTGCGACTGTCTCACAACCTAGCCTGGCATCACACTCCCAGAGGCTAGCGCAGATTAGGCGTAGGAAGAAGAGGACACGGGAGGACATGTTTTCGGAGCTTATGGCCTGCTCCCGAGCCCAGGCAGCACAGCAGACCCAGTGGCGGGAGAACTTGTCCCAAATGCACCAAGCAAACATGGATCGGGAGGAGAGGTGGCGGCAGGAAGACCAGCAGGCGACTCAAACGCTGCTTGGACTACTGAGGGAGCAAACGGACACGCTCCGGCGCCTTGTGGATGTTCTGCAGGAACGGAGGCAGGAGGACAGAGCCCCGCTGCAGTCTATCTCTAACCGCCCTCCCCCGCCACCAAGTCCCATACCCACCTCACCCAAAGTCCAAAGAAGGAGGGGCGGCAGAGTCCGTGGTAACTCTCACTCCACCCCTGCAGAGAGCACTAGTAGCAGAAGGCTCTCATTCCCAAAAATTTGAAAAGTTTTTTCCTTCCCGCCTGACACAAGCCCCCGTCCAAGTTTCACCTCCCAGTTCCATGTGTAGTTGATAATAAAAAATACGTTTTTGTTAACTACTGTTTCCATCATGTTCTTTTGGAGGAGGAGGGGAAAGGCGGTTGGTAATTGGACAGGACAGTCACCTTTGGCAGGGTACATAGGCGGGGGCAGGTACAGCAGCAGGGCACATACACAGTGCAGTTACTAGTTACCCTGGTCAGTCTGGGAGGTGGTTTTCGTGTTATGTGGTGGGGGGTGGGTTGCTCTGTGACTTTGTGGCGGGGGAGGGCAGTTACAGATCGTAAGCGGCGGACCTTATGCAGGATCACAGAGCCACGCAGCAGGAGATCTGTAACCGTCCTCCCCCTGCCACAAAGTCACATAGCCCCCCCATACACACAGTCCCGATCAGGAGTGGTGACAGGCTCCGTTGAAACAAGCAGCCCACCACAGCGGAGCCTGTCAATCCTTGAGTTTAGAAGCTTCATTTGCGTCACTACACTACACCCCCTCCCCAACACAGTCTGCGTCCCAGTTTTAAAACATTCCCGCGAAAACAGTAGTAAAGAAAACGGTGTTCATTAACAAAGTAGAACTGATTTTATTTCGAAACGTGTGTTGGAAGGGGGTGAAGGGGGTATGTAACTGGAGAGGATAGTCAACATTAACTGGGTAAAGACACGGGGGCAGGTTCAGCTTCTCTGTACACAAACTTAAAAGTCACAGGTTACCCTGCTCACTCAGGAACCTAGCTTTCAAAGCCTCCCGGATGCACAGCGCGTCCCGCTGGTCTCTTCTAATCGCCCGGCTGTCTGGCTGTGCGTAATCAGAAGCCAGGCTATTTGCCTCAACCTCCCACCCCGCCATAAAGGTCTCCCCCTTGCTCTCACAGAGATTGTGGAGCACACAGCAAGCTGCTATAACAATGGGGATATTGGTTTTGCTGAGATCACAGCGAGTCAGTAAGCTTCTCCATCTCCCCTTGAGACGGCCAAAAGCACACTCCACCACCATTCTGCACTTGCTCAGCCGGTAGTTGAAGAGTTCTTTTTCACTGTCCAGGGCGCCAGTATAGGGCTTCATGAGCCAGGGCATTAGCGGGTAGGCTGGGTCCCCGAGGATGACTATAGGCATCTCCACATCCCCAACAGTTATTTTGTGGTCCGGGAAGTAAATACCTTGCTGCAGCCGTCTAAACAGACCAGAGTTCCTGAAAACACGAGCGTCCTGAACCTTGCCCGGCCATCCGACGTAGATGTTGGTAAAACGTCCCCTGTGGTCCACCAGTGCTTGCAGCACCATGGAAAAGTAGCCCTTTCTGTTAATGTACTGGCTGGCCTGGTGGTCCGGTGCCAGGATAGGGATGTGAGTTCCATCTATGGCCCCACCGCAGTTTGGGAATCCCATCGCTGCGAAGCCATCTATGATCGCCTCCACGTTTCCCAGGGTCACTGTCTTTGGCAGCAGTACATCAACGATTGCCTTGACTACTTGCATCACAACAACCCCCACGGTAGATTTGCCCACCCCAAACTGGTTCGCGACTGACCGGTAGCTGTCTGGTGTTGCAAGCTTCCAGAGGGCTATCGCCACTCGCTTCTGGACAGTCAGGGCTGCTCGCATCCGGGTGTCATTGCGCTTCAGGGCAGGGGACAGCAACTCACAAAGTTCCAGGAAAGTTCCCTTCCGCATGCGAAAGTTTCGCAGCCACTGGGATTCATCCCAGACCTGCAGCACTATGCGGTCCCACCACTCAGTGCTTGTTTCCCGGGCCCAGAATCGCCGTTCCACGGCATCAACATGACCCATTGCCACCGTGATGTCCTCGGCGCTGGGTCCCGTGCTTTCTGAGAGGTCTGTGCTACTCTCAGACTTCAGGCCCTCACCGCGGTGCCGTAGCCTCCTCGCCTGACTTATCTGCATCTGCCTCAGGGAAAGGTGTATGATAAGCTGCGAGGCGTTGAGAGCGGCCACAACTGCAGCGATGGTCGCAGCGTGCTCCATGCTCGCAGTGCTGTGGCGTCCACGCTGTCACTGACTAGAAAAGTGCGCGAACTGATTTCCCGCTGGCACTTTCAGGGAGGGAGGGCGGGAGTGATGGACAGATGACGACAGTTACCCAAAAGCACCCTGGACACATTTTTTTTACCCAGAAGGCTTTTGCGGCTACACCCAGAATTCCAATGGGCAGCGGGGACTGCGGGAACTGTGGGATAGCTGCCCACAGTGCACCGCTTCGAATGTCGATGCTTTCCCCGTTAGTGTGGACTCACAAAGTCGAATTACTGTCCTTAGTGTGGACACACACGTTCGACTTTGCAATATCGATTCCAAAAATTCGATTTAAGTAAAATCGAACTACTCTCGTAGTGTAGACATGGCCTTAGACTAACAAAAAGGGCAAATTGTGGTGGTAGTTTTGTGATGTGATCACCTGTCCATAGGGTGACCAGACGTCCCGATTTTATCGGGACTGTCCTGATATTTGCTTGTTTGTCCCGCATCCCGACCGATGTGTGGTCGGGACACTGGACAAATAAGCAATTTTGCCCTCCCAGAAGGGCTCTCGCCCCACCCCCACCCCGACTCTGCCCCCTCCTTCCCCCATTGGCTCCCTCCCCAAATCCCCGCCCTGGCCCCGCCTCTTCCCCAAGCACGTGGCATTCCTCCTCCCTCCCAGGCTTGCCGCTGTAATGTCAGCAAGCCTGGGAGGGTGGGGGTGGTGGTCGGTTTCCAGTTCCTGGAGCTGGTGAGTATGGGCACCGGGCAGGCAAGGGGGCTGCTCCCCCAGGAGGGAGACAGGGGGGCTCCGGGGCTCCGGACCCCGGCAGCAGCGGGGGAGAGCGGCTCGGGGCCACACGAATGGCCATGTAAAGTTTATCGGCGCGGGGTGGACCCCGGCCGGTCCTCGCCCCTGTAGGGGGATGGTAAGGAGCCGAGTCCCCCACTCCCCCTGGCTCCTCAGCTGAGCCCCTCCCGTCTCCCTCCTGGGGAAGCAGCCCCCTTGCCTGCCCGCCCGGTGCTTCCAGCTCCAGGAACTGGAAGCCGGCCACCACCCCCTCCCTCCAGGCTTGAGCCGGCATTACAGCTGCAAGCCTGGGAGGGAGGAGGAATGCCGTTCAGCTGAGGAGCCAGGACAAGGGGAGAGGGGGGACTCGGCTCCTTACCTGGCCTGTGGCGGCCGGCAGGACATGCTGGCACGGGGCGGGGATGCTACCCCCCTACAGGGCAGGGCGAGGAGCCGGCCGGGGTCCCCCCCCCAGCCGATAAACTTTACGTGGCCACTCACGCGGCCCTGAGACGCTCTCCCCCGCCACTGCCGGGGTCCGGAGCCCCGCGCCTCTCCCACTCGGCTGCACTCCAGCGGCTCCTTCCCTGCGGGGCGGCAGGACGTGCGCATGTGCCCAGGGCCTGCTAATTCCCCCGGCACCTGCAAAACGGCTTTTTTTGTTTTACTTTTTTTTTTGGTGCTTTTTTTTGCTTTCCCCCACCCTCCCCGCGTCCTGATATTTTATGTCAGTGCTCTGGTCATCCTACCTGTCCACTAGGAAGTGGATTGTAATCATCAGTTTATTTGACATAGAGCCACTGAACAACTAGTAGCTGGTATCTTTTTCTGATGCCACAATCCTGGGCTAGCTTAAAAGTTGGTATATGGACAGTTGATAGAGTAGAGTGTTTCACCTCACAGTCAGTAGCATGAATAATCTGTTAGAGCTGCTATATATAGAATGGGAGTATAATTGTGTTATGGCTGAACACCACAGTGTGAAAAGGTACAAGCATGGAAAAAAAGAGATGTGAGCTATTTAGTGTATCGAGTCCAGCGAGTAGGACTGAAGAAATTAAACTACATTTCATTAATGTTTTCTTAAAGGTGTGGTATATGAGACTGTGAAATAATAATGTAAGGGAAATGTTGGCAGCACCATTAGTTGAGTCATTTAAAACTCTCCTGGACAAAGCGCTGGAGAATATATTGTAGAGAAGGAACAATCCTGCACTGTCCACAGGAGATGGACCAGGTCCTTTCTGTCTTTAACTTTTTTTATTCAGTGGGAGTTAAAGCTGGAGAGTTAGAGAAGCAACCCAACAAAGACCTAACTATCAGTTATAGGCTTGATACAGAAATTATTGGATGGAATTCTGAGAGTGTTGTTAAGCAGGAGATCAGATTAGATTATCATAATGGTCCCTTCTGGCCTTAAAATCAATGAATCCTATAGTCTTAGTTCACATAGCTCAGCAGTTCAGGGATAACTCACTGGTTTGAGCATTGGCCTGCTAAACCCAGGGTTGTGAGTTCAATCCTTGAGGGGGCTACTTAGGGATCTGGGGCAATATCAGTATTTGGTCCTGCTAGTGAAGGCAGGGGGCTGGACTTGATGACCTTTCAAGATCCCTTCCAGTTCTAGGAGATAGGATATCTCCATTTATTATAATTATATGAGTCATCCTTACTCATGAGATTAATCCAATTGAATTGTATGGGACTACTTGCATGAGTTGAGTTTACTTATCAGTAAGGCTTGCATATTTGACCCTGAGGTGAAGAACCAAGAAGATTAGAATAAACTTACATAAGAGGAAGATGTTACAGAAGACGACTGTGGACTCAGTAATAGCCAACAATTGGCAATGGGAATGTATTGAGAAAAGCAATAGATATTGCTTTAAAAAAGGAAATTTAATTCTTTATCTCAGTGTTCACAACGGAGGATAGCGGATAGTTGCCAATAATAGTGATACATTTCCCAAAGGAGGAAGAAGAAGATGACAACTTGCCAAAGGAAATCAGGATCACAGTAGAAGAGATGATCAAGAGATTTGAACATCTGAAAACTGAACTCCTGGCAGGGCCGGCTCATGGCACCAGCTTACCAAGCAGGTGCTTCGGGCGGCCACTTCAGAGAGGGGCGGCATGTCCAGCTGTTTGGCAGCAATTCGGTGGACGGTCCCTCACTCCTGCCGAATTGCTGCCGCAGATCGCAATCGCGATCATGGCTTTTTGTTGTTGTTGTTGTTTGGCTGCTTGGGGCAGCCAAAACCCTGGAGCTGGATCTGACTCCTGGGCTAGGTAGAAACAATCCCAAGAATTGTGAAGGAAAGAAAAAAGGCAAGAACATCTTTAACAGCTATATTTAAAGTCTTTGGAAGCACGAAAGTGACTGTATTCAGGGACTGGAATGAAACTTATATAAGACCTGTTTTTAAGAAGAGACCTAGAAATGATCCAGGAAATTGCGAAGTGATAAACTTAAGTTGAGCATTAGGAAAGCTACTGAGGACACAAATCAGGCACAAAACAGCATTAAGTGGAAATGAATGAATCATAGAATCATAGAATATCAGGGTTGGAAGGGACCTCAGGAGGTCATCTAGTCCAACCCCCTGCTCAAAGCAGGACCAATTCCCAACTAAATCATCCTAGCCAGGGCTTTGTCAAGCCTGACCTTAAAAACCTGTAAGGAAGGAGTTTCCACCACCTCCCTAGCTAACCCATTCCAGTACGTCACCACCCCCCTAGTGAAAAATTAGCCTCGAGGCTAATTAGCGTTGAACGGGTGAACCACCCTCAGTTCCTTCTCTATCACAAAGCCTCTGTTGAGAACTCCAAAAGTAGAGGGGAGGAGGGTGGGTTGTGGAGCACCCATAGGGACACACTTCTTGAAGAACCATCATTACTGCACAGTGTGAATAACTTCCTTTTCTTCTTCAAGTAGTGTCCCTAGAAGTGCTCCACTGTATGTTATGTTTCTCAGCATTTTTAACATAAAAGCAAAGAAAACGAAGGGCTAGATTCACACAAAAGAAGCAGCACTGGCAACTCCCTTTTAATGGTCTGCCCAGTGGTGAGGTTCCTCAGTAAGGATGTGAGAGACCTGGATTCAATGCTCCACTCTGCCTGCTGTGGAGCAGGGATTTGAATTTGGAACTCCAACCCCCCGTGTAAGTACCTAAACCACTGGGATACGAGGTGTTCTGAAGTAGGGCTTTCAAGCTCTTCCGTTAAAGCGGTTCCACTTTGTGTAACTATTTTATTTAAATACTCACTGGGGCAGATCGTGTGTGAAAATGGCTATAGTCTGGTGGTTAGGGCACTCACCTGGGAGACCTGGGCTCCAGTTCCTGCTCCAGTGAATGCTTAAGTATTTTTGAAGGAGAAGGTCTCCCCTTTCCACCCCCCAGCATGGGTCTCACAGCACTTGGCTGCCTGTGACCCTGAGCTGCATGGCCACAGCTCCCTAGCCTGCCACTCACCTACCAGTGCCATGGAGACTCTGAGGCAGCAGCACAGCTCACGCCTTGTCTTGGGCCCCAGCAGCAGCAGCAGCAGCAGCAGCTAGGCTTGAGCAGTCAGTGCCGCATGCCAAGGAGCAACCAGACTCAGCACAGATGCTTGGGAATTTCCCATAAAGGTAGCTCTCAGTACCTGGAGCTGGCCTGGCCTGGCCCGGCACGTCCCCCTCTCCACATACTGTGGGGGCAGGGCTGCTCCAGCGCAGGCATCTCAGAGCTTTCGTGCACACACCGTGCACCAGCTTCTGCCCTTGAACCCCCTCCTGCCTTATGTTGCATGTCCACATAAATCTGGTGGGAGCCAGGTTTTCTTCCAGAGCCCTAGAGGCAGTGGTGGTGAAGGCGATGGCTTCTCCTGAGAGGAATCAGTAGTCACGATGGCAGTGGTGGTGCAGGTTCACACAGGCTCAGACTTTGGTGGGCCTGGGTGCTAATTGAGTGGATCATGGCACACCCATAACTATGCCCTTGGGGTGCACTACGGGGAAAGAGAATGGGAGGGCCTGTCATGGGGTCTGTCAGGCCTTCTATGCCCTATGCTGGAGGCATCAGCACACTGATATTCCATGGCCCAAGGAAAACCCACTCAGACCAGGCCACCTCGAGGCCCTGAAGGGCCAGGAGGAGCCACTGACCAGTCAAGACCAGCAGGCCAGTTAAGGAGGCTTGCCTGCTTCTCAGTGGCAGTGCGGGGTGACATGTAATATATCACTGGAAAATGAATAATTACTGATCCTCAATATTCTTACATGATGTGCATATGGGATGTGTACAAAGTGTTATGGATATGTGCTAGAATTGTGTTCTTAAAAATGTGTTTGGAAAGCTATGCGTAAGCCCAATCTCCCCTAGACAAATGTGTATTTGTTTGTCTGACTGGCTTGACCATCAGGCAGAGACAAAGGTACATTTACATAAAAGGTAAACAAAGTAATCACGGTAACAAGGGTAGGAGGTAACAACTCAACATTCCCCAGCTGGGAAGAACCAGTATGAAGTCTTCACTAGACCACATGGCATCTCTTCCGAACAGGAGAAAAGGAACTTTACCAGAGAATACATTTCAAAGGGCTACAGGTCTATAAAAACAGGAGATCTGAACCCCAAAGAATAAGCAATTGAATCAATTGATTTTATACCATATTATTTTATTATAAAAGTGTATTGAGTAATGTGTTTTATGAAAGACTGTGACACACTGGTGATTAATATCATTGTGAAATGTATGTGTTACCACTATATAAGGAATTATGGATATGTACTAATATTATGCTTTAAATTCTGTGACCAAGCAAAGGAAGAAATAGCTTTTTTTCCTAGACAGGAGGGAAGGTAGCATGGGGAATCAAAACAGTGGAAGCCCCACTTAGATACAGATCAGCAGGGGGATGGGAAGTCTACAGGAAGGAAAAAAACAGCATGAGGTCATAGAATCATAGAAGATTAGGGTTGGAAGAGACCTCAGGAAGTCATCTAGTCCAACCCCCTGTTCAAAGCAGGACCAACCCCAACTAAATCATCCCAGCCAGGGCTTTGTCAAGCCAGGCCTTAAAAACCTCCAAGGATGGAGATTCCACCACCTCCCCAGGTAACCCATTCCGGTGCTTCACCACCCTCCTAGTGAAATAGTTTTTTTCTAATATCCAACCTAGACCTCCCCCACTGCAACTTGAGACCATTGTTTCTTGTTCTGTCATCTGCCGCCACTGAGAACAGCCTAGCTCCTCCTCTTTGGAACCCCTCTTCAGGTAGTTGAAGGCTGCTATCAAATCCCCCTTCACTCTTCTCTTCTGCAGACTAAATAAGCCCAGTTCCCTCAGCCTCTCCTCATAAGTTATGTGCCCCAGCCCCCTAATCATTTTAGTTGCTCTCTGCTGGATTCTCTCAAATTTGTCCACATCCTTTCTGTAGTTGCCGGGGGGTGGGGTGAGGGGGGAAGAGAGAAATTGGATGCAATACTCCAGATGTGGCCTCACCAGTACCAAATAGAGGGGAATAATTACTTCCCTCGATCTGCTGGCAATGCTCCTACTAATGTAGCCCAATATGCTGTTAGCCTTCTTCTTGGCAACAAGGGCACACTGCTGACTGATATCCAGGTTCTTGTCCACTGTAATCCCCAGGTCCTTTTCTGCAGAACTGCTGCTTAGCCAGTCGGTCCCCAACTCTAGCAGTGCATGGGATTCTTCTGTCCTAAGTGCAGGACTCTGCACTTGTCCTTGTTAAGCTTCATCAGATTTCTTTTGGCCCAGTCCTTCAATTTGTCTAGGTCACTCTGGACCCTATCACTACCCTCCAGCGTATCCATCTCTCCCCCCAGCTTAGTGTCATCCGCAAACTTGCTGGGGGTGCAATCCATCCCACCATCCATTAATGAAGATGTTGAACAAAACGGGCCACAAGACTGACCCCTGGGGCACTCCGCTTGATACTAGCTGCCAGCTAGACATCGAGCCATTGGTCACTACCCATTGAGCCCGACGATCTAGCCAGATTTCTATCCACGTTATAGTCCACTCATCCAATCCATACTTTTTTAACTTGATGGCAAGAATACTGTGGGAGACTGTGTCAAACGCTTTGCTAAAGTCAAGATATATCACGTCCACCACTTTTCCCATATCCACAGAGCCAGTTATCTCATCATAGAAGGCAATCAGATTGGTCAGACATGACGTGCCCTTGGTGAATCCTTGTTGACTGTTCCTGATCACCTTCCCCTCCTCCAAGTGCTTCAAAATGGATTCCTTGAGGACCTGCTCCATGATTTTTCCAGGGACTGAGGTGAGGCTGACTGGTCTGTAGTTCTCTGGATTCTTCTTCTTCTCTTTTTAAAAGATGGGCACTATATTTGCCTTTTTCCAATTGCCCAGGACCTCTCCCGATCTCCATGAGTTTTCAAAGATAATGGCCAATGGCTATGCAGTCACATCAGCCAACTCCCACAGCACCCTCGGATGCAGTGCATCCGGCCCCATGGACTTGTGCTTGTCCAGCTTTTTTAAATAGTCCTGAACCTCTTCTTTCTCCACAGAGGGCTGGTCACCTCCTCCCCATACTGTGCTGCCCAGTTGCAGCAGTCTGGGAGCTGACCTTATCTGTAAAGACTGAGGCAAAAAAAAGCATTGAGTACTTCAGCTTTTTCCACATCTGTCACTAGGTTGCCTCCCCCATTCAGTAAGGGTCCCACACTTTCCCTGACATTCTTCTTGTTGCTAACATACCTGTAGATACCCTTCACATTCCTTAGAATCATAGGGTTGGAAGGGACCTCAGGAGGTCATCTAGTCCAACCCCCTGCTCAAAGCAGGACCAATCCCCAGACATATTTTTACCCCAGTTCCCTACATGGCCTCCTCAAGAATTGAGCTCACAACCCTGGGTTTAGCAGGCCAATGCTCAACCCACTGAGCTATCCTTCCCCACCCTTCTTCTCTTATTAGCTGCAACTCCAATTGTGCTTTGGCCTTCCTGATTGCACTTTTGCATGCTTGAGCAATATTTTTATACTCTTCCCTTGTCATCTGTCTAAGTTTCCACTTCTTGTAAGCTTTGTTTTTCTGTTTAAACTCACCAAAGATTTCTCTGTTAAGCTAAGTTGGTCGCCTGCCATATTTGCTATTCTTTCTGCTCATCGGGCTGGTTTGTTCCTGCGCCCTCAATAATGCTTCTTTAAAATACAGCCAGCTTTCCTGGACTCCTTTCCCCCTCATATTAGCCTCCCAGAGGATCCTGCCCATCAGTTCCCTGAGGGAGTCAAAGTCTGCTTTTCTGAAATCCAGGGTCCGTATTCTGCTGCTCCCCTTTCTTCCTTTTGTGAGGATCCTGAACTCAACCATCTCATGGTCACTGCTGCCCAGATTGCCACCCACTTTTACTTGCCCTACCAATTCTTCCTTGTTTGTGAGCAGCAGGTCAAGAGGAGTATGGCCCCTAGTTGGTTCCTCCAGCATTTGCACCAGGAAGTTGTCCCCAACACTCTCCAAAAACTTCCTGGATTATCTGTGCACTGCTGTATTGCTCTCCCAGCAGATGTCAGAGTGATTGAAGTCCCCCATCAGAACCAGTGCCTATGATCTGGAAACTTCTGTTAGTTGTCTGAAGAAAGCTTCGTCTACCTATTCCTCCTGGTCTGGTGGTCTATTGCAGACGCCCACCATGACATCACCCTTCTTGCTCTTGACTCTAAACTTAGCCCAAAGAATCTCAACAGACTTTTCTCCAGTTTCATACTGGAGCTCTAAGCAATAATACTGCTGTCTTATATACAGTGCAACTCCTCCACCTTTTCTCCCCTGCCTCTCCTTCCTGAACAGTTTATACCCATCCATGACAGTGCTCCAGACATGTGAGTTACCCCACCAAGTCTCTATTATACCAATCACATCATAGTTCCTTGACTGTGCCAGGACTTCCAATTCTTCCTGCTTGTTTCCCAGGCTTCTTGCGTTAGTGTACAGGCACCTAAGATAACTAGCCGATTGCCCTATTTTCTCAGTATGAATCAGGAGGCCTCCCCTATTGCACCCTCCTTCTTATATTTCCTCCCGGTACCCCACTTCCCCACTTACCTCCAAGCTTAGGTCACCATCCCCCAGCGAACCTAGTTTAAAGCCCTCCTCACTAGGTTAGCAAGCCTGTCTGCGAAGATGCTCTTCCCTCTCTTTGTTAGGTGGATCACATCTCTTCCTAGCAATCCTTCTTCCTGGAACAACATCCCATGGTTGAAGACTCCAAAGCCCTCTCTCCGACACCACCCTGCGCAACCACGTATTTACCTCCACAATTCAATAGTCCCTACCTGGGCCTTTTCCTTGAACAGGGAGGATGGATGAGAACACGACTTCTGTCTCAAATTCCTTTATCCTTCTTCCCATAGTCACGTTGTCTGCAGTGACCTGCTCAAGGCAGGGCCGGTGCAAGGAAGTTTCGTGCCCGAGGCTAAACTTCCACCTTGCGCCACCCCCACCCCCAGCTAACCCCGCCCCCCGCCCCACTGTGGCAGCTAACCCCGCCCGGGGAGCCCCTCCCACGGAAGCTAACCCCCGCCCGGGGAGCCCGCCCCAGCTCACCTCCGCTCCGCCTCCTCCGCTGAGCACGCCGGCGCCGCTCTAATTCTCCTCCCCTCCCAGGCTTGCGGCGCCAATTGGAGGAGAACTAGAGCGGGGGCTGTGTGCTCAGCGGAGGAGGCAGAGTGGAGGTGATCTGGGGCGGGGAGCGGTTCCCCTGTGTACCCCCCCCCCCCATTACTGCGGGCGGCCCTCCCTGCCCCAGCTCACCTCCACTCCACCTCCTCACCTGAGCGGGCTTTTAGGCGCCCGCCTAGTTCGCCTAGTGGTTGCACTGGCCCTGGCTCAAGGTCATTCTTGGCAGTATCATTCGTGCCCACAGGGAGAAGTAGGAAGGGGCAGTGGTCCAAGGGCTTGATCAGTTTCGGCAGACACTCCGTCACATCCTGACTTCTAGCTCCAGGCAAGCAGCATGCTTCTCAAGTCTCCTGGTCTGGATGGCAGATGGATGACTCCGTCCCCCCTTACTATCACCACTCGTATCCTCCTCTTGGGAGTGGTGATTGTGGAACCCCCATTCCTAGGACAATGCATCCCATGCCTTCTGGTCGATGGGGTCACCTTCTGATCCCTTCCCTCAAATGACTCTTCCAAACCATTCTCCACCATAGTACCTGTGCAGAGAGCCTGAAAATGGTTTCTTACCTCTATCTGCATTGGGGGTACATGAGTTCTCCACTTTCTTCTTCTGGAGGTCACATGTTCCCAATTTTCTTCCCCGTTCTGCACTGCCCTTTCTGATTCTTCAGCATGCTGTGCCTGCAGTACCAAATGCTGACTTCTATCCAGAAAGTCTTCATTTTCTCTGATGCAACTCAGGGTTGATACTTGGGTGTCTAGTCCTTTGACCTTCTATTCCAATACGGAGACCAGCTTGCACTTTGTACAGATGAAGTCACTTCTATCCTCTGGGAGAAAGACAAACATGGCACATCCTGTGCAGGTCACAACAGCTGATCGTTCACTATCCATAATATCTTCCTTCTAAGAGCCTCTTCAGATGTTGTATTTACTGCTCACAGACTGCTGGGCTCAGAGTGCTGAACCAGGGCTGTACGGACACTCAGGGACCTGCATGCTTATCTGCTGGCTGTTGGTGTTCAGGCTGAGAGTCAGAGCAGCAGAGCATTTAAAACATCAAGGGTTACAGGGTAGGTGGTGACACAACCTCTCACTGCTCTGGCTTGAACCATGTTTAACTGGTTCATGTCATCAAACTGAGTGGGTACTCCCTTTATTTTTAATAATCTAATTATTGCTTTTATACCGCATGCAGTCTTTCATTCAAGAGATTATTCTGTTTGATTGGGAGTGCGCTGAATTACCCAATGCCTCAGAGACCGCCTTCACTTCTCCTTGGGGAGGGTAAAAGGGAAAATCTTTGTGCATATTCAGATGGCATTCTCCTCCTTGAGTCAATTCATTTCTGATTAGTATCTTTCTTAACCGATGGCAATTTAGAGCCAGTGACTCAGTGTCTGCCTTGATCTTACAGGATATGGTAATTCAGCCATAACCCACTTGAATGGTAGCAGGCAAGAAAGCAAAGAAAAAGAAAAGAAGATTCAGCAAAACATCTTGCAGAACGTTGTTATCCCCGATAATGAAAAGCTAGAGTGCTGAGGAGAAGATGGCTTCAGAAGTAGAAGTTGATAATCTTTCTCAGGGCTTGTCTATACTTACCGCGCTGGTTCAGCGGCAGGCAATCGAACTTCTGGGTTCGATTTATCGCGTCTTGTCTGGACGCGATAAATCGAACTCAGAAGTGCTCCCCGTCGACTCCGGTAATCCTGCTCGCCGCGAGGAGTACGCGGAGTCGACGGGGGAGCCTGCCTGCCAGGTGTGGACCGCGGTAAGTTCGAAGTAAGGTACGTCGACTTCAGCTACGTTATTCACGTAGCTGAAGTTGCGTACCTTACTTCGATTTGGGGGTTTAGTGTAGACCAAGCCTCAGCAACTGTTCTAAGCTAAAATGTAATAAAATAGTGCAACATGCGGCAAGTAAAGGAAAAAGCCTAGAAGGAAATGAATATAAAGTAGGAACAAAAAGTTTTTAAGTTCAGACTCTAAAACAAGAACCCACTCTTGGTTATAGATTGCTCTCTTCTGCATGGGCAACCCCTAGCATCAATAGGTGTTCCACAGTTGGATCAAAAGAAGAAAACAATCTAAAAGCAGTTCACTTTGCAGGATTGGACCTTTACATTGTGAGCTCTTTCAGGAAGGCACTGACTCTCTTTCTATAGGTTTATACAGTGCCTAGCACAACGGGACCCTGATCTCAGCTGGTGCTTATATGTGCTACTGTAATATAAACAATAATAAATTGCAGTTTGCCTCAATTTAGCAAGCAAATGTAATATTTTATATAAAGTTACAGCAAATTGTTGAGAGGAGGAAGGAAGAGATGTTCAAATGTTTTTTTTTTAAATACTCTGCTCTGAAAAAGTCTATCCATCATTGTCAAGAACAAATCAAGTAGCCATACATTTTCTGCAACCTACTCTTCTCTGAACGTGTCCTGCCCTCAATCCACATTCTATTAGATATTACTCTGGAAAAGCTATTCAGTTCACACCAAGTTTTTTTGTTTTCAGTCTTAGGTTCTGGAAAAAGCATAGCTACAGTTGAACAAACTGGTTAATTCTGCCTCTCTCTGTGCATATAGGAAGTCTGAAAACAGATTGAGATTTTCTCATATGTATTCATTATTCTAAAGTATTGAAAGAATTTTTCTTCTGGAATATTTTAAACTCTAGATTCCGCTACGAAACTCAAGTTATGGCTTCATTTGTGATTGGTGAAATAAGTCACATGGTATTGTTTCTATCCCCTGATTGGCTGGTGGTCTGGTATGTATGGTCATGAAAAGGGAATTTTAAGGCTGAGAATTTCAAAGCTGCCTAAGAGAGCTGGATTCCCAATTTGTATTAATATTAATGAGAAACAAAATTCTTAGGAGCATTTGAACATATGAAACTAAAACCTGCTTTCTGAAAGCATTCATGAGTGTGAACCCCCATTGTGTAAATGATTGCAGGAAGTGGGCACAAAATGGGCTTTATGCAGTTGAAATATGAACAAATACTTGTGGAATTTTTTTTCAGTATTTCACTATCTCTATTTATAGAAAATTATGGGCCTTTTACCTTTCATAACCAGCCAGCTAATTCACCTGAATCTCAGCTTGAGTCAAGGAAGTTTTATATTTTGCTGGCTGGTATTTCCAGTGGTGAGGCTGTTAGAAATGGATTTCTATATAATGTACAATGTTCAAATTGGTAGTTTGTTATTACTTGCCACATCCAGAGTGTTATATTCAGGACATACAAACAGAGAAGTTAGATAAGAATATAAAACCTCTTGCTGGAAGGTTGCAATGTACTCTGCCTTATTTCTTAAACTCCAGAACTCTAATACATAAGAACCCCAAAACAAAGAGAGACCATGTAGGCTGCTCCCTAAAACAGAGAGGCACAGCTCACCATACCTTACTATAGTATGTCTGTCTCCAGACTGACTGCTGCTCCCACATGCTTCCCTACAGAGCCCCATAGCCTGCAAGCAGGGCCAGGAAATACTCCCACTCTTAAAGTGATAGCTTGCAATTCCAACACAGTCCTCAGTACACCACACAGAATACTGTAATACGCTTCCAATCAACCTTTCCTTGAAACTTACCTGAGAGCTGTGAAAGCTGCAGAACGTGGGTGCTCTTTTGCACCCTGATCCAAAGCCCATTGAAGTCAATGGCAGTTTTTCTTTGACTGACTTCAATGGGTTTCGGATCAGGCCCATGCTCCCTCAGGGTCCGATCCATTTTCCTTTAGGAACTGGAGGTTTTTTTCCATTGATCGTAACAGGAGTTAGATCAGGTCCCATGATAGGATTGCTGACGTCAGTTACACCCACTCTCCAAGAACTACATTGGCAGCCAGTATGCAAAAAATACAAGCCTAGGGCTTAGCAAAATGCACCGTCCTCCCTCTGTCTGTAGTTTTTAGTCATCAAGAGGAGAACAGTTGACCTGATACTAGACATACTTATAAATAAAAGTAGCTGCAAATGGATATGTGGTCTCCACGGGCATTTTTTCTGCATAATGACAAAATTCTCTCTTGTAATACCCTATTTTGTGATATTATATCAAGGTCCATTGCCTCATGTGGCAGGACAGCATGATCTGCCAAACAACTAAACTGGTACACAAGGTAGCAGAAGTTAAAGATGGAAAAACCCATTACCAGTAGCAATTCAGTCTGTCCTTCATGGTATTTGTCTTGTTGTCGTCAATGTCTGAAAATCCTGACTTTAAGACCTAGTAGCAATGGGTAGTGAGCAGTATAGTTCTACCAACTGGCTGAAACCGAATGTGGGCATTGGCCAGCACAATTGTGACATTAGACTTTCTCGGGATTTTGCTTCACAGTCTAGTGATTGCAAGGGGTAATTAGAAGAAAATCAAATGTCTGACAAAATTTCAGTAACTCTGCCTAGATCAGCAGATTCACATAGTAGTAGTTATATTGTTTCTGTGTGGGGCTGGATTGGCACTTTGCATTCTGCCCCGAGTCAGGGGCAGCATGCAATTCTGCTTCTCCAGCCGCAGAACGGGGACCATCTCTTGATGCAGCATACTTTCCCTCTCTGTGCTGACCCCGCTGGCTAGTGCATTGGGGCCAGAACTAAGGCTCTGTCTACTGCCTCCACATCTGCATGGGAGAAGGGTTAGCAGCCTGGTGTCAGCTGCTCCATTCCCCACACTCTCTGGCCTCAATGTGGGTAGCCCGCAAGGAAGTCGGAAGGCTCACACTTGAGCCCATGGTTAGTACATAAGAGAGGGGAGGGAGGCAAAGGTAAAAATGAATGTGTATGTCTCTTCTGCAGGTGGAAGTCTGAATAGCCTCACTGGGTACTCACTGTTCTCCCTAACAAGAGAAAATATGAAATTCCTTTGATTCCTGAGGCTAAATATAAAAAAAACCCTCAAAATGAAAAGAACCAACACTGAATTTAATTAAAATAACCTAAGGGTTCAAAATGCAGCCAAAAAAGAGAGGTGATTCTTTTTCTTTATAAAATGTTTTTTTAAATGCCTCTGTAACTTTGTCTGGTCAGCTAATTAGACATTACGTTATATAACCTGATAGCTAAACTAGTTCCTGAAAACAGGTGCTTTCTTTAGTGTATTTATCTAGCAAAGAGGTTGTCTGTCATTCATTCATTTCGTTCATCCATTGCAGTAATTGTGAGGATAATCATTAAGGATCAAGTGATATGTAAAGAAGAAAACTCTTAACAGAATGATTTGCTTTCTTGGTCCCACAGATCCCAATGGTTCTGGTGCTCCATGGCCTGCCATGCTGTGCAGTCGCTTATCCCAGAGCAGAGGGAGTAAAAAATGGATGTAAAATGCTGCCAAATCTGACTGGTGACGAGGTAGCAGAGAATCAGGCCCAATGTGGTTAAAAAAACCTAATCTTTCCTACTTGCCTAGCCTTTCCAACCTCTCCCTCTGCCACCGAGCGTTCTCTGTCCTTCTTTTCCCAGAAAAAGCAGAGGGAAGGCCCATTCAGTCCCAAGGAAAAGTAGGCAGTTTTTACCCCTACTGCCTTCCCTCCAGAGATGCTCCATCAGCAGAGATTCAAGCAGGGATGTACTCAGTCTCTGCATGCCCTAACTATCTTGGCCATGCCCTCCCCCTAGTTGCCCTTGTCCTAGCCAGCATTGCCATCTTTTGGGGCTGTGCCGGTCCTCCACATGGCTCACCAGTCAAGGAAATGTAATGGGGTGATTTTTCCGCAGCCACGAGGGAACTCTCTACCAGGATCTGCAGCACTTTCACCAGCATAGAGACTGAAATGAACTGAGCCCTCACTGTCTGCAAGCATTTGTTCATACCTTTATAGAGTTCAAGGTCAGAAGGGACCAGATGATCTAGTTTAACCTCCTGAATGTCAGAGACCATTAAATTTTACTTAGATATCCCTATCTTAAGCCCACTATTAGTCCAAAACATTTCAAGCCGTAGGGAACTAAACTATGTGCCACAGGCAGATAACAAGAGAGAACCAGGTGCCACCAGTGCCACCAATTTTGGACAGTTCATTTTATACTTGGTGTTGTGACAGGCCTTTGTTATAAAAGGGATCATACCTGTATTTTTGCCAGCAGTGAGTGACCAGTCACTATGGTCTTAAAGGTACTGTTCAAAAAGGGCCAAATTCTTATTTGGTGTAAATGGATGAAATACCACTGAAGTCAATGGAGCTATGTTCATGTATACCAGCTGAGAATTTGGCCGAAAGTGTCCAGGTACTGCAGTGTTTAGCAGTTCTCATATTTGCAGCATGAAGGTTATATTTAATCTTAGGAAACTAAATAGTTTAGAGACGGCAACAAAAACTTGGGCCTCACCCCATGAAATGGAATGCTCATCACTTCTGCTTATGCAGTCACTGCATATTATCAAACCCAGGGGGCCTGGGGCAAAGCAATTTTGGGGGCCCCTTCCATAAAAAAAAGTTGCAATACTATAGAATACTGTATTTTCGTGGGGGCCCCTGTGGGGCCCGGGGAAAATTGCCCCACTTACCCCTCCACCCCCCCCCCCACACACACACACACACCCAGGGCGGCCCTGGGAAAAATAAACATTTAAAAACCTTCCGCATCTCAGCACAAACCCAGTTTTGAGAAAATTTCTTTTCAAGTCACCTTTACAAGGTATCACTGGTTCTCAGCATCAGCTAGTGCTAAAAGGCACTAAAGCTCATTGAAAGGGTTGGACAAATATTTTCCATCAAAACTTTTTTTGGATTGAAAACTAGGGGTTTTTAAAAAACAGAAAAAATCACGGACAATGTCTGCTTTCCTTCAAAATTTGTTGTGGTATTTTTAATTGAAAAGCTGAAATAAGTCTGCCCAAACCTGAACATGATTTGGAGTTTCAGAAGTGTGTGGTCAAATATTTGCTGCTTGCTGTGTTTGATTGTTTAAAGAAACAATAAACAAATTCTGCTTAAAAAAAATGTAAAACTTTTGCATTTTAATGGAGTTAGATGGCTTGCCTCCTTGATCTTCTCCAGCAAAAGCACACACAACAACAGACAGACAAACAAAGACTTTCCTCCCTCCCAGATTTGAAAGTATCTTGTCTCCTTATTGGTCCTGTTGGTCAGGTGTCAGCTAGGGTATGTGAGCTTCTTAAACCTTTACAGGTAAAAGAGGAATTAACCCTTAACTGTATGTTTATGACACACTCTAAAAGCTTATCAGATGTCACTGCTCAATCTGATGGGGGCCCTAGTAAGCCAAAGTCCTTCCAGCCCTTCTGGAAAGGTTGCCTCTTTGGTCAGAAGGACTTGTCTGCTTGCTGAATCAAAAGAAGGCCCTGAGTCAGTTTAAATGCAGACTTTTTATGCCAAACATCCTTTCTTAGTCCGTTGGTCTCTGGAAAACCTAGTTTGAACCGGTTTATGCAAGCGTCCCCAGGCATGGTACCTCTCTGGAGGTCTTTACAACCTGAGTGATTCACCTTAAAACACCATCCACTGCTTTTAGTTCCTGGAGGAGCTGTGATATCATTCCCCCTCACTCTCCTCCACTGCCCCAAGTTGCATACAGTCCCTGGCCCACAGTGATACATAAACCATTCATAAGTTTAATACAGTATGTATCCCCAGAGATACTGCGCAAGGTTGCAACATATGTCATAACAACCTAGTATGATAGTCTCTTTTGTAGCTGCATCATATTGTTGATACATTTACTCTGTGATTCACTATAATCCCCAGATCCTTTCCAGCAGTACTATTGCCTAGCTAGTTATTCCCCGTTTTGTAGTTATGCATTTGATTTTTCATTCCAAAGTGTAGTACTCTGCACTTGTTTTTATTGAATTTCATCTGCTGATTTCAGACCAATCCTCCAATTTATCAAGGGCATTTCAAATTCTAACCCTGTCCTCCAAAGTGCTTTCAACCCCTCCAGCCTGGTGTCATCTGCAAATTGCATAAGTGACCTTTCGACTCCATTATCCAATTGATTTATGAAAATATTGAATAGTACTGGACCCCGGTGGGACCTGCTGGACACATTTCCCAGTTTGAAAGTGTATCATTGATAACCATTCCTTGATTACTGTCCTTCAACCAGTTTTTCACCCACTATTTCACATACTTGGCTAAAATAATGTAGAAATATCTTGTGGTTAATCTGAAGAGCAGAAATACATTATTTTTCTTCTTTGCCCAAGGAGTGACTCAGTTATAGGTCAGAAGGAGGACTGTGCTCATGCCATCCAGCAGAAGTAACAGTTTCAGCCAGATATTTAGGCACTGGGACAGAGGCTGGGTGAGAAGCTGAGAGTTAAGGTAAGCAAGCTATATTGAGCAGGTGCCCCCTATGAGACTGAACTCAGGCCAGTGGGCCAGTCAGGCTAGGCATAAGGAGCATACAGAAGCCCGTGCGGTTACAACTAAAGCTGGGTGAACTTTTTGTTCAATCAAAACAACATTTAAGAAAAAATGTGTAGAAAAATGTTGTTTCATTCAACATTTGTTTTCCACTTAAATTAAAGTCTTTAAAAATGATTTTTATTGAGCTTTTCCTCTCTTGGGCTTTCCTTCTCCTCGCCTCCTCTTCCCTCTTGGAGTGGGGAGAGAAAAAGGTAAAGAGGGAGAGAAAAGAGGCGGGGTAGAAGGGCAACAACAAATTGAAAATCTTGGAGGCTTTTTTGGTTCTTGTTTCACCAAGAAGCAGAAAGACAAAAACAAACAAACAAATAAAAACCCTGCTAAACATTTCAAATGAAATGAGAATTTTTTAGAATCCCTGACCCATCCTGCTCCTTGTCCCCTGACCCTCCTCGAAACCCCTCCAATCCAACCCCCCCTTCCCTGTCCCCTGACCGCCCCCCCCCCCAGAACCTCTGCCCCTTCCAACCCCCCCTCCCTGTCCCCTGACTGTCCCCGGGACTCCCTGCCCCTTATCCAACCCCTCCGGCCCCGGCTGCTTACCCCCGCCTCCCGGCGCCTCAGCGCGCGCATCCAGGAGCGGCCCTGGACAGCGCTGCAGCTGCGTGGCTCCAGGGGGGCCTGAGCTCCTCCCCACTCAGAGCCACGTGGTAAGGGGAGGAGCTGCTCGGCCCGGAACTCGCAGTCCTGCCCCCTTACCACGCGGCTCTGAGTGGGGAGGAGCTCAGGCCCGCTGGAGCCACGTGGCTGCAGCACTGTCCAGAACACGCTGACGCGCTGGGGGGATGGCGGGGGCGGGCCTCTGCCATTCTCATGGGGGCCCCTGTGGGGCCTGGAGCCTGGGGCAAATTGTCCCACTTGCCCCCTCCTCTGGGCGGCCCTGATCAAAGCTTCAGTTTTTAATTGACTTCAGTGGGAATTCTGTGTGTCTATCCAAAGGCAGGCTCTGGCCAACTAACTCGTTCTGTGGAAAGTGTGTGGGATGCACAGCACTCATTTCCAGTAATAAAATTAGTATCCACGAACCTTTAACTTCTAATTGATGACCAAAAACCTCTCAAAGGAAATGGAAGACAGTTGAAGGAGGAGGGTGTGCTCTTTGAGCATACTGTCGGAAATAACTGGTCAGTGCTCACATGGTCCCAGGCGTGATCTGAGACTTTTTTAGAATGAAAGACCTAGATTTGCTCAGGTGTTCTACAATCGGCTAGTGTGTGCTGCTATAGCCACGTTTCTATTCAGAGCTAAAAGGGCACTGTTATTATGAGCCATCTTTCGTGCCTGTGAAGCTGCCCCTTTTATTCTTCTGTACAAGCGATCTGCAGCACTGGTCTGTACAAGGGGGCAGGGAACGGGACAGCTGCCACGGGGCGTCTACTTCTCCTCCCACACAAATAGGTGGGTAGTAGTAGGGGGAGAGATAGCTCAGTGATTTGAGCACTGGCCTGTTTAAACCCAGGGTTGTGAGTTCAATCCTTGAGGGGGCCACTTAGGGATCTGGGGCAAAGATCAGTACTTGGGCCTGCTAGTGAAGGCAGGGGGCTGGACTTGATTACCTTTCAAAGTCCCTTCCAGTTCTAGGAGATAGGAATATCTCAAACTATTAAACTCCTCAAAAAGCTCTGGTCAGCACAGCTGATTTCAATGGGACTGCTCATGCAACTAAAGTTACACATGTATATAAATGTGTGCAGGACTGGGACCTTTTTGACTTCTCCTTATCTCATGGCACAATGTACAGCTTTCCTTTTTCTCAACTGGGAGGCATTATAACATCCTTAAATCCAGCCCTAAAAGAAGTTGCTGCACTGTGCCTCTCCTGTATCTCATATTTCATTTGGGGGGGAGGGGCATACAAAGAGGCATTTCACCACCATCCGTATGGATGTACTTCGAGCCCAGCCCCTGAAATCCTATGCTTTTGTGCTTCGGCTTGTGGAGTTTGCCATTTTCACTGGAAGGAACAAACTAATTTACTTGTAGGCTGAGATTTTCAAAGCAGGTTAGGGGTTTTGGACAGTCCATTCTAATTCATTTTAATGCAAACTGGGAGTCCAAATCCCATTAATTGGTTTTGAAAATCTCAGTTATAGTCCTTGCACAAGTTAACCAAACACAAAGCACTGATCCAATATTGATGGCTACTATTGTGACAGATATGAGCACAAACATATCTTTAACAGCCATGATACTAAGGTGGGCCATACGTATGAGCCTGTGGAATATCCATAACCTGTCTTGATACAGAGGGCTATGTATATTTTTGTGTTCCTGGACTCACCAAGGGATGATTAATGCAAAAATCCCAAGACTGGCTATCTAGTCAGGCTTTGAAGCTTGGCCTCCTGGGGAATAGGGGGAAGGACTAATTTTACTTGTATTCAGGAGGCTGGGGGACTAAGCAAGACTGTGGTATACAAGATTGAGTTTAAACAGACTCAGGGCCTTCCATTCGATTCAGCAAAATGATGTGATCTCTGGTCCCTGCGGAAAGGTTGGAAGTACCAGGGCCCCAAAGAACACATGGGCAATTTCTGGTCCATTTAGTACATGTGTAGAACCTTTTATTATTTTACAATGTTTTCTCTGTGATGCTTTTGCCCTAAGAAAAAATTTACTTTGCTTGGTGAAGGCTGGTTGGTAACGGGTGTACACTCTTGTAGAGAGAGAGCAAACTCCAGGCGCAGAACCCTGGGCAGAGCTGCTGAGGAAATCACAGTGGATCTGAAGGGAGAGACATGTAGGTCTCCTCTGAGAGAGGTGATGGTGAGAAATCTTGAAACCTTAAGTGGGTGCCCTAGAGGAAGCCAAGGTCTTTGTGTGTCAAAGGTGTAGTTAACCCTAAAACTGTGACAGCCGTGACAATTTTAAAATTGGCTTATAACATGTTTCTGCTCTGGCCAATTGCTTTCCACATAAAACTGTACTTTGTGGGAAACTGATGATGCTGGTGGCACATAGATAATATTGGCTGTAATGTATGTATGGGTGAAATAAAATTTAAATGATAAAACTCAAAGTGTTTCTCAGGATACATTTCAAATTTTATTGGAACGAGCAGAAGCTGGGGCAATGTAAAAGAGTTGATATTTGGTAGGCTTAACGGCCCTTTGAAAATACCTAAGAGCAAACCTAATAATAATACTAGTAGAAAGTTAGTCAATTGTCCTCTGAAGAATAATAAGAGTTGTTTTTACATGCATCAGCATGGGGAAAAGGCCATAAATTGTTGCATACATAGTCCCAATGGCTGGGTTAAGACTTCTGGGATACATGAAAGAAGAACACTTTGGAAAAATACTATACTTTAGCAAGGTTTTAATCTTTGCAGTAGAAATTTTAAGGGTTTGGGAGGGAAAAAAAGCCAAACAACACCTTGTATTTGTTGACCCTCTAGAGGAAGGTGAAATATTTACCGTGTCCCAAAGATTGTCTGGTTCTCGTGGCCTTTAACAGAATCTTAAGGGCCAGAGTCTCAGCTGGTGTACATTGAAGTCCTGGCAGTATCTTTATTTATCCCAGTTCACGATCTGGTCTGGAATAGTGTCCTGTTGAATTGTATCCACATTTCATATTCCTATTCAAAAGCAAAAAGATTGTAAGGCAGAGGTGGGCAAACTACAGCCCGCGGGACCGTCCTGCCTAGCCCTTGAGCTCCCGGCTGGGGAGGCTAGCCCCCGGCCCCTTCCCCGCTGACCTCCCTCCCCCGCAGCTATGCCGCCGCACGGGCAGCAATCTGGGCGGCAGGGCTGAATGCTCCTGCAGGGCAGCACGGCAGCGTGTCTGGCTCCGGCCTGGCGGCGCGGCTGCCAGACATGCTGCTCTCAGCAGCATGGTAAGGGGACAGGGAGCAGGGGGCGGTTAGATGGGGCGGAGGTTCGGGGATGGGAGCGGTCAGGGGACGGGGAACGGGGGAGGGGTTGGATAAGCATCGGCGTCCTGGGGGGCCTGTCAGGGGGCGGGGGTGTGGATAGGGGTCGGGGCAGTCAGGGAGCAGGGGGGGTCGGAGAGGGAGTGGGGTCCCGGGGGGTTGGATAAGGGGTGAGAGGTCCCAGGAGGGGGTGGTCAGGGGACAAGGAGCATGGGGGGTTGGATGGGTTGGGGATTCTGAGGGGGCAGTCAGGGGGCAGGAAGGCGGAGGGGACGGATAGGGGGCGGGGGCCAGACTGTTTGGGGAGGCACAGCCTTCCCTACCTGGCCCTCCATACAGTTTTGCAACCCCGATGTGGCCCTTGGGCCAAAAAGTTTGCCCACCCCTGTTGTAAGGTGGCTAATGTGCAAGAATTATATTGTATGGTTAAGTCCAAATTATGCTTTCTGTTATGCCATTTACAATAGTGTCTGTTATACCAGCTGCATTTCTGGTGGGAAAAATGGGGCAGTTTTTCCCCATGGCATCCTATTGCTGTAAGTCATATTCTTTCTTGATTGACTGGCTGATTTTTTTTTTAAATCAGGTGTCTCCATTGTTATAGATATTAAACACAAGCAACTATGCCAAAAGAATTAAAATTAAAACTCCTCTACTGCATGAAAGGATCAAAGCAGAATCTCAGCAGTGCAAATGATCAAAGTTGTTTTGCACCCCCCTCAGTCTCCATTCAATTTTGATGCTTTCTTCCTAAACTCAAGGTCTATAATTGTGATGGGCTCTTGTGGGGGACTGTTTTTAACACACATCCTCCACTGCACATCTATGTAAGGGCCAGTCACAATCTAATCCTTAGGATTTTGCTTTATCAAAGACAAACAACATGCAAAATTAAATCAAAGTAAAAATGGAGGAAAAATACAAGTTGTATTAAATCATCAAAGTGTTTACTCCCAAATCTCCTAAATTACCACTTCACCAAGCCATGTTGTTGCTATCCCATGTGAGACCCAGATAGTAAAATGACAAAATAATAATACTTAGCTCTTATATTGCACTTCGTATCTGTAGATCTCAAAGCACTTTTCAAAGGTGGTAACTGTCACTATTCTGTACTCCAGATGTGGCCTCACCAATTTCAAATAGAGGGGAATGATCACATCCCTTGATCTGCTGGCAATTCCCCTACTTATACAGCCCAAAATGCCGTTAGCCTTCTTGGCAACAAGGGCACACTGTCGACTTATATCCAGCTTCTCATCCACTCTAACCCCTAGGTCCTTTTCTGCAGAACTGCTGCCTAGCCATTCGGTCCCTAGTCTGTAGCAGTGCATGGGATTCTTCCGTCCTAAGTGCAGGACTCTGCACTTGTCCTTGTTGAACCTCATCAGATTTCTTTTGGCCCAATCCTCTAATTTGTCTAGGTTCCTCTGTATCCTATCCCTACCCTCCAGTGTATCTAACAAGTAAATATTGGGACAGTCCTAATAAAATTGGGATGTCAGGTCACCCTAGGTATGAGGGAAAATAGAGGTCTGGAAAACATGCCATGAAGTGAGAGACTAAATAAGTTGGATCTAGTTTATCAAAGCGAAAGTTAAGAGGTGACAATCCAGCAGGAATAGGCATAATGAGATCCAGGGGTTGAAAACTGAAGCTAAATAAATTCAGATTAGAAATAAGGTGAAAATTGTTAACAGGGAGGGTAATTAACCATTGGAACAATGGTTGTGGTGGATTCTCCATTGCTTGCAGTCTTTAAATTAAGTACATCTTTCTAATTAGATACTATGGCTCAAACAGAAGTCATGGCCTTAATGTGGTAAGTTTCTTTGGCTTGTGTTATGCTGGTGATCCTAATGGTCCCTTCTGGCCTAGAAATCTATGAATACATTAGAATTGTATACACCTTCTTCCCATATACATATAGAGATATCCCTAGAACTAGAAGGGACCCTGAAGGGTCATCAAGTCCAGCTCCCTGCCTTCACTAGGCAGAACCAAGTACTGATTTTGCCCCAGATCCTTTAGTGGCCCCCTCAAGGATTAAACTCACAACCCTGAGTTTAGCAGACTAATGCGCAAACCACTGAGCTATCCCTACTCCTACCCCACTATTTCAACTGGGGTTGAAACTTTTTGAATGTCAACATTTCAAATTCAATTTCAAATTTTGAAATTAAAAAATGATAAACTCATGGAAATACTTTGAAAATACTCTTGTGAATCTCCCTCCCCCTGCTTTTCAACTAGCTTCAAGCAGATGGAGAGGGCTGAGAGGAGAGAACTTCTGGAAGCTTCCAAATTGTCCAGTTGGGAGTGGGATACCCTGAGAAAGGGGAGGGTGTTTCACACCCAAACTCTGCAGAGTTCAGGGGATCTCCTTCATGCTTTAGGCTGTGCTTGAGAAGAACCTTTGCACCAGGTCAATATCCTCTGCCCTCTTTCTGGCTGCATGGCTCCTTAATAAGGGAAGGACTTTGTTTACCTTTAACTTGCAATAAACTCAAGGGGCCAAGAATGAGTTAGGCGAGTTGCAATGGGGTGAATCAGGCCCGGAGCTAAAATGATGATCAGGTTCTTTCTTTCCTTTCTCCTGGGTGATATCTTTGCTCTCTTAATTTTAGGCGTGATCAAAGTTTGATAATCTAAATATTCCAAAAGGGCATTCCTTCCTCATACAGTTACTTCAGTATGGATTCATCTATTGGGTCAGCTAACTTTTTTGTTTTAAGACGATAGTACAGGTTACATGCAGCACTATTCAGACGCACACACCTCTAGTGATTGTAGATTGAATTGGCAAGGAGGGCTTGAGGAACAAAATCCTTGTATCGTTTTCCCAAGATGACCGTAGGCACTTCACAGTTGCAACATGCCCAGTCACCATTGGGCACATGAAGAGTGTGAGTCTTGTGATGATTCTTGCATAGCAGAACAATACATGATGTCTTCATGCCCTGCAAATGGGCCTTTTAAACCACTTTAAAAGAAAACTCCCTGTAGTATTGTGGTGCAAAAAACATTTTTAAAAAGCAACGAAGAAATAAATCAACACAAAAACACTCTTGCAACACAAGCATGGTTGGTATGGGATTAATCATAGAGCAGTGATTAATGTTATGGTACTGCTGTTTTTTTGCATGTCTTAGACCTAGCCATTCACAGGATAAAAGAGATCATATATCTCTCTGTTGTTTCAGAGAGCTCTTAGCTTAATAATTAAAAGTGATTGATTGTTCCATGCAGTCAGTGCTAGTAATAGGTCAGATTAATAGGAAATTGATCATATTTTGAGTATATCATTGCAAAGTGCAGCATTAGCTGCAAATGTATGTAAGCAACTTAGAAATGTATTACACTGTGAAAATGGGGGGATGGGGAACAAATCCTCAGTTATTGTAGGTCCATTAGTTTGACTGAGGAACAGACAAGGGATGTCCATCCACATTCATGTTGCTAGATCTCCCTGTGTGATGACTGATTGATAAGGGTATGATCAACAACTTTCAGTTTATCTGCTCTTGGGATACGCTTAAATATGTTTTATTAGTTAATTTAATATAGGGGTGGCCAATCTGTGGCTCCGGAGCCACATGCGGCTCTTCAGAAGTTAATATGCGGCTCCTTGAATAGGCACCGACTCCGGGGCTGGAGCTACAGGCGCCAACTTTCCAGTGTCCCAGGGGATGCTCACTGCTCAACCCCTGGCTCTGCCACAGGCCCTGCCCCCACTCCACCCCTTCCTGCCCCCTCCCCTGAGCCTGCCATACCCTCGCTCCTCCCACTCCCCCTTCAAGCCTCCTGCACGCCACGAAACAGCTGATCCAGAGGTGCGGGGAGGGAGGGGAGACACTGATCAGCGAGGCTGCTGGTGGGTGGTAGGCGCTGGGAGTGGGAGCTCATGGGGGGCTGCTGATGTATTACTGTGGCTCTTTGGCAGTGTACAGTGGTAAATTCTGGCTCCTTTTCAGGCTCAGGTTGGCCACCCCTGGTTTAATAGGTTAGTTTAAATGGGGGAGGGATGTAGCAACAGTCCATTCTGTGACTGCTGAACCCAAGCTCCGACCCTGTCTGGTAGCTCTGTACAACACACACTGTGTTCCCCACTCTGAGAGCTGGAGCCTAGTGTGTGTGCGTGTGTGCACACAGCACCCTAGGTGTTTCTCTTACTTATCCCCTAGCTGCTTATTAACCCTCCAAAGATGTTTATAGTAGGGATGGGATAAATTCACTTCCTTCTGGTCTGACCACTACCATATCGTTGGCCCTTGTTATTCAGCAGACCCTGATGATAAATAACGCAGGTGGTGATGAGATGGAGCCAACTCATAGAAGGGACCAGGAGAGGGGTTCTAGAATAGTGTCAGGACTCAAGGAAGTGGGTGAGGAGGTTGGGAGGGCCATTGGCAGGAGGAAAGTATCTGA
Organism: Chrysemys picta bellii; assembly: GCF_011386835.1. Taxonomy (NCBI): domain Eukaryota; kingdom Metazoa; phylum Chordata; order Testudines; family Emydidae; genus Chrysemys; species Chrysemys picta. Next base: position 86,177,358 of record NC_088792.1, read on the forward strand.
CCTAGGGAGGGTTCTGTATTTCAACGTGGTTGTGTTGCTGGAGGCGGTAACTGCAGCACGAGGAAGTAGGTGGGGTATTCCCTGCATTGCATAGAGGTGGCTTGGGCACAGAAGACCAGTTTTTCTTTAAAGGTATCTAGGTGCCTAAATATGCAGGTAGGCACCTAGTGGGATTTTCAAAAGCATCTGAATGCCTAGCTGCCATTGACTTTCAAATTCTTTCTCTGGCGTAAGTTACAGCTACTTCACAGATAGCCTGACTTAGGCCAGTTGGTAACAGTGCCCTAGAGGTCATTATGCAGCTGGGCATCACTGGGGCAGAAGGCACTCAGGCTGTGCTCCATCCTGAACAACTCCTAGCCAGGGCAGCCGAGAGTGGATAACACAGGGCAGCTTTCCAGCCCTTTTGTGCCATGGAAGCAGCTCATGAGGAATGCAGGTCTGGCCCAGAACATATATCAGAATGAGGTCTTTAAGCTTTGGTGCCTGGGGCATGAATAAGTTCTTCATCTTAATAGCTTCAGAATCAAATTGAGAGGAATGTAGTAGGATAGCCAGTGGCATGTAGGAAAAATACAAATAGTCCTAATGATACTGAGGATAATAATGAACTGTTCCCAATCTGTGCACAATCGGAATGAGACTAGGACTTAAAACACTTTTAAGAACAGTTGATTGATACCATGCACAGCAATTGTATAAAGAATGCAGTTCTGATGGGCTGAGGGCTATGTGATTACTGAACAATAATAGACAATCGTTCAGTGGGCTTGACTAGATTTCATAAGAAATGTTATTCATCTGTGCCTGAGCTCAAATTCTCCCAATGAATACAGGCAGCAAAGGCAAGACTGCCACATCTAATGAACTTGCTATATGGCATATATATTTCTGTATTTATTTTCTCATTAAATGTGATCTACTGGTTCATTCTTTTGACAGGCATTCTGCTCTGCCACTGCTAACAAAAGAAAGGATGCAGGGTAAGAACCCAGTCCCATTCCTCTTGAAAGCAATCAACTTCATGGGAGCTGGATCATGATCTAGATCCTGCATGGTCTCTTTGGGCCTCCAGCAATGTGGCTTCAATGGAGCTATGTGGGCCAGAAGGTAGGGTGGTGATGGGGCTTACAGAGACCCAGGGCCGGCTCCAGCTTTTCTGCTGCCCCAAGCAGCAAAAAAAAAAAAAAAAAAGATGAGCGGCGGCACTTCGGCATCAACTCAAAAGGAAGAGAGGGAATGAGGGACCTTCCGCCGAATTCCCGCCGAAGACCTGGATGTGCCACCCTGATATCGGATGGAGTGCCGCTCCTTTGAATTGGCCGCCCCAAGCACCAGCTTCCTATGCTGCTGCCTGGAGCCAGCCCTGCGGAGACCATATTCCTGCTAGCTGAGGGTGGAAAGATCATACGCCTGTAAAGGTCAGGGTGGGAAGCTAATAAGAACTGTGTTACCTTTCCTCAGCTCCCTGCCCCACTGGGAATGCTTGGGGAAGCCGCTGGCTATGGCTGTTAGCATAGCTTCATCAAAGCCACATTGCTGGAGGCTCAGAGGCAGCATGCAGGCCCTACATGGCTTTAGCATCTCAGTCATCAGAATTTGTGAGGAACTTGAGGGATCAGTGTGGTTTGTGGTTGGGCCCTATGGCCTGTTCTATGAAGGGCAAATCCTGCCCCGTGACAGAATGACCAGGGAAGACTCAGAGATTTGGTACTCTTCAGTCTCCCCCCAAATAATTTTCCCACGGGAGGGGGGCGGTTGGGCCCACAATCTTTCCTGGCTGAATTACTTTACTCTGAAGAGGATATTGACTTGTTTAAAATAACTAGACAATCTTGAGCTACTAAAGAAAATAATAATAAAAAAAAAACCCAAAGGGCTAATTCTTAGGGCTGGTCCACACTAACCCCCAAGTTCGAACTAAGATACGCAACTTCAGCTACGTAAATAACGTAGCTGAAGTCGAAGTACCTTAGTTTGAACTACAAGGTACTTACCGTGGGTCCACACGCGGCAGGCAGGCTCCCCCATCGACTCCACTTAGTCCTCTTGCGGAGCAGGAGTACCGGTGTCGACGGCGAGCACTTCCGGGATCGATTTATCGCGTCTAGACAAGACGCGATAAATCGATCCCAGAAGATCAATTGCTTACCGCCGATATAGACGTACCCTTAGATGGGTAACTGGAATAAGAAACAGGAACAGTTCTGCATCGAAGGGTTTTTGAAATTGCAATGAGTAAAAGAAAATTGCTAGTGCTTCAAAGACAATGCTTGCAGAGATGTTTTACTGACCTCATTGTGATGGCATAATTAGCAAAGTCACTTTGCATGCGATGGAATCACTCACTGGAGTAGGGTTGCCAATTTTGGCTGAACATATTCCTAGAGATTTCCTCACATGACATAATCTTTAATTAAATATTAATCTTTAATTCCTGGAGACTCCAGGACAATCCTGGAGGTTTGGCAACCCTAAGTAAGCACTACTCCCCATCATAAATGTTTGCAGATTTGGACCCTAAATTATTAATCCTAGTTTGTCTGTTCTCATTCAGGAGTTGCTTGTGAATCTGGTGGCAGCAGATTTCTTTTCTGAAATGGTAAAATCTTATTCTGTCTGGTATTTGCTAACTGCATGCATGTACCATACTACAGGATTTATTATTACATTTTGTTGTTGTTGTGCATTTAAGTAGCATATAGGCACCCTACACGTGGGTTAGAAATACGTGTGTCCACAAAGGGCACAACCCTCTATTGCTTTGCACCTTGTGTAGTCACAGATGTGCAAAGTGGAGTATAACACACAACTACAATGGGAGTATGTTATACCCACTTTGCACTCAGTCTGCCCAGATGTAAATCACTACATAGCATGCATGCAGTGGAGAATCGGGTGTTCTTACTCATAGCCCCTTTCTTAAATGGATCACAACCTGATGGTAGACATTATTGTCCTCTTATGCTGGTGTAAACCAGTGCTTTCATGCTGGTTGAAGTTAGTGGAGTTACATAGATGTAATGCCAGTGTAAAGGAGAGAAGAATCCAGGGAAAGAATCACAATAGTAACCACTGCTCCCATCAAAGCATCTTTTCTCTCTAAATGAGTTTGTGGTTTCCTCCTGTATTTGGCAAAACGGGGAAATTTTCAAAGGCATGATCTTATACTGGCATATCTATGTCGGGGGTTGAAAAAAACACCATCTAGTGACATTGTTATACCAACAACCCCCCAGTGTAGCTGCAGCTATGTCAATAGGAGGACTGGCCTACACTTAAAATGCTACAACGGCACCGCAGTAGCACTTCAGTGAAGACACTACTTACACCTATGGGTGAGGTTCTCTTGTCAGTGTAGGCCAGCGGTTGGCAAACTTTGGCACGTGGCCCATCAGGGTAATGCGCTGGCAGGCCGCGAGACATTTTGTTTATGTTAACAGTCCGCTGGCACGGCCCCCCGCAGCTCCCAGTGGCTGCGGTTCGCAGTTCTCGGCCAATGGGAGCGGTGGGAACCAGTGGGCCGCAGGGACGTGCTGGCCGCCACTTCCACCGCCCCCATTGGCCGGGAATGGTGAACCGCAACCACTGGGAGCTGTGGTGGGCCGTGCCTGCAGATGGTCAACGTAAACAAACTGTCTCGCAGCCCGCCAGAGGATTACCCTGATGGGCCGTGTGCCGAAGGTTGCTGACCCTGGTGTAGGCGATCCACCTCCCCGAGAGGCAGTCACTAGGTCAACAGAAGAATTCTTCCATCAAACTAGAACTGACTACACCGGGCCTTATATCAGTATCACTACATCTCTCGGGTGTGGGGAATGGGTTAATACTGATGTAAAATCCTTGTGTAGACCAGGCCGAAGAATTCTTCTGTTGGCATATCTAACGTCATTTGGGAAGGTGGTGTTCCTGAACCATAAGCGTACATTATGTCTGTATGAGGGGGCTATGCCAATCTGTGTTTCCCAGCAGAATCACAATTTGAAAATAAGCTGCAGTTTCTCTGAGTTGTAGCTGAGGAAAAAAATTGAGAGACTAGAACAAATAATTTTTAATTTATTCTTTGGTGCTTTTTAACATATGGCTTCATTAATTTTCTGTTGGCACATAAATTTTGCCGGAAACTCCATTCTCAAGTTTTCTTTTTAGTTAGAAAAACTGCCCTACTCTTTTGATTCTATAGACTCTGGAGGAAATGTGTATTGGTAGAGAGGAAAGAATCATTTTGACATGCCACACAGCTTTGCCAAACAGCTTAGCAGAATCTCCTGCTTGGAGAAAATAACCATCTGCTTAACTTTATAAAGAGGATGGTAAAAACCTATCCAAGGTTCTAGAAGCGCTTTTGTAAATATTATAAAAACTAGTCCTAAATGCCCTTTTCATGCTTGTACAGCATCCATACAACAATCTAGCAATTATGTACTTAGTACACAGTAAATGTTAATATTATTACACATTCATAGGCCAGATTGCTGGCACGTCATCTCTTTTCAGAGCTTGCATTAGAGAATCAGGTGTGAAAGAAAGGAAAGATTTTTTACAAAAGAGCTTCTTTTGGAAATATAATGCCATGCAAATTACTTTAAGACCTGTGAAGTTTTAGAACTGTTTCTTTCTTGCTGATACAAAAGAAAATGTTTTCTTCCTCCTTCCTGCCCTCCAGTATTGGCCAGAGGACTTTGAGTGCAAACGATTGGCTTTTGTCTGATTGCCTGAGGCTTTGGCTAGAAAGTAAATAATGATTTGATTAATAGTTTCTTAAATAGCACACATGCTTCTTATTCTCTGCTGAAATGTGAAATAATGTATATTAGTCACAATGATTCACATGTTCCCTCTGGAGTTGAATGATAACATTAATGAGGCTAATTCTTTCTCCATTTAGAGCTAAGTACAGTACCATAAGTAGGCAGACTACATATGATATGTGATACTGATAGAGATGTCAGACATCTGGATTTCTCTCTGTGTTGAACATTCTTGCTTCAGCATAAATTCTCACATCCTGCCTGTAACAGGCTAGAATCCTGAGCCCTGCACAAGTGCTCGGCCACAGCACATGCGGTTGCTCAAAAGTGCCAGGTCCATAGTCCCAACACATGCCTGATATGTTTCATGTGTAAGCCTCAAAGCTAGAAGGCTTAGCATATGTCTACACTGCAATTAAAAACTTGGGGCTGGCCTGTGCCAGTTGACTCAGCCTTGCGGGACTTGGGCTAAGAGACTGTTTAATTGTGGTGTAGATGCTCTAGGACCCCGAGAGGTGGGAAGGTCCAAGAGTTTGAGCTATAGTCTGAGCCTGAACATCTACACTGCAATTAAACAGCCCTATAGCCCGAGCCCAGGTCAGCTGGCATGAACTGTCCACAGGTGTCTAATTGCAGCATAGACATACCCTTAGAAGGATGGAATTCTCTGCTGCCTTTACAAGGGAATAGACAGCTGTAGGGTGGCTTCATTTACATGAATTATTGTTACTTACTCATAGTTCCATAAACTATGTTTTGTTGCTTTAGCTGGAATTGTGGGTTGTGGCTAGGATAACAGAGTCTGACAGAAGAACCAATGAGGGGAGGGAGAATGGAGGATTGTGGGTACAGGAATCATGGAAGAAGTGGAGCAGTTAGGAGAAAGGAAAAATCAAAAATGGGAGCAGAAGGAGATAGAATGTGAAAGTGGAAGCTATGGAGGTAGGAAACACTTTCTACCTATAAGGATCGTTAAGCATTGGAATAGGTTACCAAGGGAGGATGTAGAATCCCCGTCACTAGAGGTTTTTAAGAACAGGTTGGACAAACAGCTGTTAGGGGTGGTCTAGGTTTACTTGGTCCTGCCTCATCACGGGAGGATGGACTAATGACCTCTTGTGGTCCCTTCCAGCCCCACACTTCTATAGTTCTATGATTTTATGCTGTAGGTAGGACAGACACAAATTTGGCAGCACACAGGGGAACAATTTCTTTTTTCCGGAAACTTCTAATCAGTAATGATTGTTTCAAAACTACAGCACTTTTAAAAATAATTAAAACCAGGTTATTTTAATAATTAATTATTTTAATTAAATTAATTAATTTAAAAATAATTAAAACCAAGAGTTCTAGGGGCCTTAATTTTCTGTCCTGCAGAGTGGCGGATTTACAGGAGCTTGGAGTTATTTAATATAATTCAACTTAATGATGTTGCACCAGTGTAATTTGAGGCAGAATTTGGCTTACTATTTCCCCGGTTACTGGCTAAGAAAATTGAATGTGGGAGAAAAATCACATCTATATTCATTATTCTTCTGTATTACAGCCTGAATTTCCAATTAGAAGGGATGGCAGGAGGAACAAAACATGTCCAAGCCACTTAAGTTCAGAAAACTCAAATGAAGCAATACAGGCCAAATTCTTCCTGTCAATTAGGGTTACCATATTTCCACAATCAAAAAAGAGGACACTGGGGGGGGGGGGGAGCCTCGCTCTAGCCCCACCCCCACCCTGCCCCGCCCCCATCCACTCCCTCCTACTTCCCACCCTCTGATTGCCCCCCTCAGAACCCCTAACCTGCCCCTGCTCCTTGTCCCCTGACTGCCCCCTCCTGGGACCCCTGCCACTAACTGCCACCTAGGATCCCACCCCCTATCTAAGCCTCCCTGCTTCTTGTCCCGACTGCCCCCTCCTAAGAACCCCCACCCTAACTGCCCCCCTAGGACCCTACCTGTCCCCTGACTGCCCTAACCCTTATCCACACCCCCACCCCATATTCACACCCCTGCCACCAGACAGAGCCCCGGGACTCCCATCCCCTATCCAACTGCTCTCCGCCCCCTGACAGGACCCCCAGAACTCCTGACCCATCCAACCCCCTCTGCTACCTGCCTGCCTCGACCCCTCTCCACACCCCTGCCCCCCTGACAGCCCCCCCAGAACCCCCGACCCATCCAACCCCCCCCACTCCCTGTCCACTGACTGCCCCCCTTCTCCAACTCCCCTGCCCCCTTACCGTGCCGCTCGGCTTAGAGCAGGTGTCTGGCTCTGCCCCGCCCGAGCTGCGTGCTGAGGCTGTGGACGAGGGGGAAAGCAGGGGAGGGGCTCTGGCCGCTGCTGCCAGCCCCACCGCCGCGTTCCCTCACAGGCGCACAGCCCCACCCCCCAGCGCTGCCGGGCGGTGTGCTAAAGCTGCAGGAGATGGGGGGAGCCGGGAAGGGGCTTTGGCTGCCGAGGCCCCAATGCGAGTGGCGCTTGGCTGCCCTGTCAGCTGCTTTTCGCTCTTTAAATAGCTGACGGGGGGAAATCCCGGACATTTTTAGATTTTTAGAAATCCCCCCCGGACGGCTATTTAAAGAGCGAAAAGACGGACATGTCCGGGGAAACCCGGACGTATGGTAACCCTACTGTCAGTGGAATAGTTGAGGGTGTAATTCAGTACAGAATTTGGTCTTACACATTTTCCACACAATGATCAATTCAAAAGAACAGTATAGAAACAAATGGTGATTTCCCTCAAAATCCTCATCACAATCATGTAAAGTTCAACAGTATTGCTTCCAGAAAAGCAATTTAAACAGTCTTCTAGTCTGCATTCCTTAACCAGGAAGGCAAAGTTCAGTATCTATGGTACTTATGTGGCCCCCATCGCTGTAGTCAGGGCTGGCTCTAGGCACCAGCAAAACAAGCAGGTGCTTGGGGTGGCACATTTGCAGGGGGCAGCATTCGGGCCATCCTTTTTTTTTTTTTTTAACTCACTTCCTCCCCTCTCACAACCCTGCAGAAGCAGAGCCATGGAGCAGCGGGGGATCCAGCATGGGAGCTGAGAACCCACAGGACCCTGGGAGCTGTAGTTCCTTGCCTAGCTCCCAGCCTATAGAGCCAGCCCTGGAGCAGGGAAAGAACTACATTTCCCAGCAATCCCTTGGCAGTTATCAACAGGAAAAGGAGGAGTAGGGAGTGAGGTAGCTGAGCCATGCTGCAGCTTGCTGTGAGTCGAAAGGGGTGGTACTGTGAATGGGGAATAAGTGTGCCCAAGTAGTAGAAGGCTTTGCCCCAGATATCCCCTTCAGAAGACTTCCCCAGACTGGATTAGGGATACTGGTGTGACCTCACCTTGCAGCCCCCAAAGAAGGAATTGGGTGGACTAAATGGACAGTGCCCCTCTCTATCTGAAGCCTAGCAAGGGAGGTACGTGGATCCCACTAGAATTTAAAATGAAAAGTAAGGGAGGGGAGGCTCTGGACCTGGGCAGCTTTAGATACAGTACCAGGCACTTAGGGGGATTTCCACTTCTGAGCCATGGAAGCAGAAATTGACTTTTCCTTTCCAGATATAGTTAATATTCAGAAAGGGAATCTAGCACCTGCCTTCCAGATTTGAACACCTCAAAATTCAGGAGTGCTCAAGCTCAATTCAGGCAGCTGTTACTTCATTTCTCCCAAATCAAATATACTGATCCACTGTAACTTGCTGTAGAAAAAGTAGGATAAAATTGAGCAAGAAATGCTTCCCAGTGGTTTTTAGGACTGGAATTGCTATTTTCAACAGCCATTGCCTTTTTTAGTTTTATTTGTTTAAAAGGAAGACAGTGATATTGCATTGGCAAATTCCCCACAGAAACTCAGAGTGGAACAAAAGAATAATAAAGGCACCTCAACTTTTCCTCATTTGTGTAGCACAGTCTTATAATATGCATCCAGATAGCCTTCAGTCACACAAGCTGAAAATTGTTCCACTTTACTGCAGTTCTGTAACCATATGGGAACCAATCCTGTCTGTGTTCTGTGCACATCCAAAATTCCTGCTGAATGACTCGCCCTGGGAGTGAGTTACCACTGACCCAGGGCTGGGACAGCAGGAGGGTGCAGGTTGGGGCGGGAGAGCCCAGGGCTGGGGCGGCAGGGGGTGTGGGTGGGAGAACCCAGGGCTGGGGTGGGGGGCAGCCAAAAAAATTTTTTTCCTTGGGGCAGCAAAAAACCTAGAGCCGGCCCTGGCTGTAGTATCTGAGTGCCCACAGCCTTTGGTGTATTTATCCTCACAATACCTCTGTTGGTCCTATTTACAGATGGGGAACCAAGGCACAGAGCGATTAAGGGTTTGTTTAGACAAACAATTAGTGGGTAGCAAGCTGGGGTATAAATCTGCACTAACTGTCTGAGTGGACCTTCATGCTGTGCACTAAAATTTCCCCAGTGCATATTGACAGTACACTAGCATGGTAGCAGGGCCCACATGGGACAGTTAGTGTGAAGTAGGCTAATGAGCTGTAGATTTGCACCCCAGCTTGTCACACACTAAGTGTTAGTCTAGGGTCACACATGAAGCAGGGACTTGAACTGTGGTTTCCTCAGCCCCAGGCTCTGAGCCTAACTGCTAGACCATGCTTCCTCTGAATAGGAGGTTAGTCTTGAGTTAAAAGGCCCAGTCATTAGAATGGGCTATTATCTTCTGCCCATGATTTCTCCCTTTTATAACCATATGAAACAGAAATGTAGGTGCAGTTTCCATCATCCTTTTTAACATCAGCTAGTATTTTAATGCTCGCTTCGCGCAACAACTACAGCCTGCTAATCTGTTCTGTTAAACGGGGTTCTCTCCATTCCTGATAGATGACCAGCTCATGCCCTCAGAGATACAAGAATGGAGGCTCCCCATCCCAAGAAGATATCATCTCTTCTAAACACAAGAGCATCCCTCATCTCTGCAGCACTTTTGACCTCTTACCAAGAGCCTTGTAGGGCTCTTTTGTAGGGTTGGTATCTGTGTGGTGGGCAGTGGTGGGCAAAGTGACTGGACATTCTGTTTTTTCCAGGACTGTCCCATTTTTCAACTATCCTGGAAATCTGGAACCTTCAAACTGGACACAAAGCTATTTGTTTTGTGCTCAGCAGCCTCCCATATTCCTCCTCCCTAGCAGGGGGTGGGGAATCCATTCTCCCCATAGGGCCTGATACCATACATAGGGCTAAAAGTTTTCCAAATTTTGATTTTTATGAAGGGAGCTCTGCTTCATGGTGGCAGAGGGGTAACGTATGGCCCTTAGTTTGTATTTGTTTTACTGTAAATGCCTATGTTGCTTTGTTAACTGAGTCTCTGATGGCTACAGATTGCATTTTTTTCTGTCAGACCCCACTTTCATGGGCTAGATTCTTAAGTCATTTATCCATTCCCACTTTTTTTCTGCATTATTAAAATATCAGTAAAGAAGTATTTAAAAAATACCAACCAACCAATAAATAGCATCCAGAGCAGGGGTAGGCAACCTATGGCACGCGTGCCAAAGGCAGCACGCGAACTGATTTTCAATGGCACTCACACTGCCCGGGTCCTGGCCACCGGTCCGGGGGGCTCTGCATTTTAATTTAATTTTAAATGAAGCTTCTTAAACATTTTAAAAACCTTATTTTACTTTACATACAACAATAGTTTAGTTATATATTATAGACTTATAGGAAGAGACCTTCTTAAAACGTTAAAATGTATTACTGGCACACGAAACCTTAAATCAGAGTGAATAAATGAAGACTCGGCACACCACTTCTGAAAGGTTGCCGACCCCTGATCCAGACAGTGATCAGCTTCCTAGCTGAGGAAGCATAAGGGGATCGTTTATATCACCAAGTGATTGGAATAAATTATGTTCAATACTCTGGTTTCACATCCACTTGCTGCAGACAACAATGAAGGAATAACCTACAGTATGCATTTGGTAAGAAAAATAAAAATTCCCCACTCTTGTTTCAGGTGCTCTGCCTTTATAATTACAGAAGAGATGTAGGGCTGGAGAGCCCTGCTTTTCACAGCATAGCAGAATACTACCGGATCTCAGCAGCACAGAGACTGCTGATAACCCTTTTAAAGCACAAATCATTCCGAACTTTTTAGGTCAGCCCCTGAGAACAGAGGGGAGAATCACTACCCAAGTACTGAACAGAGTGTTTGAACACAGTGTGTATACTGGTGACATTCTGACATTTTGGTTATAATACACGCATTTAAGATTATTATACTGTGAAAGAGTGCTGGATTCACAAGGGTTTTTTCGGTCTTTTCTGAGCCAGCATTACAGCTGCAGTTTCAACTCTAATGAAAAGCGGCTAGGTCATCTGCTTTTGTAAATCAGTACGACTTCAATGGAACTACACCAGTTTAAAACAGCTGAGGATCTGTCTGACTGCTTTTTCTGAACCAGGGCCGGCTCTAGGCACCAGCAAAACAAGCTGGTGCTTGGGGCGGCACATTTTTAGGGGCGGCATGGCCGGCGCCAGAATGCCGCCCCTAAAAATGTGCCCCGGCCACCCTAGCTCACCTCCGCTGCTGCTGCCACGGCGTGCGAAACAGCTGATTCGTGCGCTGCTACTCGCGCTCCCTCCCAGGCTCTCAAGCCTGGGAGGGAGGGGGAGCAGCGGCGCGCGAATCAGCTGTTTCGCACGCCGCGGCGGCTCGGGGTCTCCCCCACCCTCCCAGGCTCTCAAACCTGGGAGAGAGGGGGAGATCCCGAGCGGCCGTTTCGCGTGCCGCTGCTCCCCCTCCCTCCCAGGCTTGAGAGCCTGGGAGGGAGGGGGAGAAACGGCACCCGCGCCGCGGCCACTCCTAGGCTTGAGAGCCTGGGGGGAGGAGGCAGGGCTGGGGATTTGGGGAAGGGGCAGAGTTGAGGCGGGGCCGTGGGTGGGGTAATTAAAGAATGGGGGGAGGGGGGCCGCCAAAATTGTTTTTGCTTTGGACAGCAAAAATCCTAGAGCCGGCCCTGTTCTGAACAGACCTGCTTATAGAGTCCAGGTGGTTACAGGCCTTGATTCTGTTCTAACGTTGCTTTTACACCAGTGTAACTCTATTGACATCAGTGGGGTTACTCTGACTTACACTGGTGTAAGTGAAAGCCAAATCATCACCTAAAGTCTAGTGAATGAAACTCTGATCATAAAAATTGGCTGTGCACTGTCCTTAATATTTCCAAATTTCTGACCAGAACAGCTGATTTGTGAGCTGTGTGACACTTTGACAGATTGTCTCACTGTATGGTATTGTGTCATTTATTGCCTCCAAGATTAGGTGAAAAGAGGCAGATCCAGATTCTGCTGGGTGCAGAGAGAGTGGGCTGTCAAGGAGCCCATTATCACTAAGTGGTTCTGACCCTGATCCTAAACTGAAGAACTCAATGTAATTTATGCCATTAACACCACTGGGAGCAGGATCAAGCCCTCTCTCTCCAGCCTGACTCTGGGCACAGCTTAGAGTAGGCTGGGAACTGCTCTGAACAGTGCCAGCTCATGATACTTGGAGCACATCTTGCTCCAACCACCCTCCCAGCTGCCCTGACACATTCCTTATGTGTTGGGAGGAAGGCAGAGGACCCATGTTTGCTGGATCTACACCTGCTCAGGCCTCTCCCATCTGACGGGAGGTACCAGCTCTCTTTGTGTCATACGAGTGATGATTAGGGAGCACAATAGGATAGGGACTCTGGCCTCTCTCTCTCTCTTTTTTTTAAAATTAAAATGATACTTCTCTGTAAATGGACATCTAAAAAACATAAAAATGATGGATTTACTTTACCAAAAAGGTACAACATATGGACACATTTAGATCTTACTGTTTTCCTTCATGTGCATACAAGTTGTGTAAAAGGATCCTGTTTCTCCATAGACTATAGTATTTAATAATTAGCATCTGCTCAATGGGATAAACTTCCTCACATAACTGTTTGCAGGCTCTGGACCTCATTTGGTGATGTTAAAATACTATGCTTAAGCTCATTTACAGGACGAGACAAAGCAAACAGCCAAAATCCCATCAAGATGAACCGCTAACAGAGGCAGATTAAGGTTTCCTGGGGCCCTGGGCCAGAGCAAGTGGGGGGCCCCTCTCCACCCCTTCTGCTTGTGGGCCCGCACCCGTTCTGCCCTTTCCACCTGAAGCCCAGCCCACAGTTCCACCCCTTTCTGCCCTTTCCCCAGGGTCCTGCCCTTGTTCCACCCAGGGTCCCCCCATTGCAGCCCCCAACCTGTTTGCTCCTTTCTCTCCCCCACTCCCACCCCTGCAGCCCCAAGACCAGAGAAGCCCTGTCCCCATACCACAGCCCCTGGGTAGCTTGCACTGCTGCTCTCTATACTGTACTTGGTCTATGGTTAAGTGGTGGACTTGTGTCTCCAGAACTGTCCTGATACTTTTCACATGTGTTAAATTCACTTAAAACTTTTCTTTGGAGAAATGCAGGGAAACACATACAAAGTTGTAAATTAAAAAATTGGGGGTGTTTAGTCTAATATTTACCCTAATATCTTTATGTACCTAATTATAAGATTGGGTTTTGTTTTGTTTTTTGAGCAATTAAGCCTCCGAACCAGCAATTCCAGAGAGAGTTTGGAATACACATGTGAAGTATATAAAGGTATGTTTTATTTTAGCTCTAAATTTTGGCACTAACATTAGTGTTTACTTCTATAATACATAGTGGGCTAGATCCTTAGTTAATATATATCAACGTAGCTCCACTGACTTCAGTGGAGTTTTATGCTGATTTACATTAGCTGAGGATCTGGCCCTGAATTTCTATAAAGTTCTTAAATCTTGATTTCTTTTTGGAATTCTAGGGCAAGGGTGTTCAGTAGCATTTTAAGTTGCAGGTGCTCCTACGTTAATTCTTCTTTGTGCTCTGCTGTTTGTTAAGCAACATTTACTCAGAATTTTCTCTTGGTCAGTAGAAATTGAAATTGACAGGCACAATTTTCTGCAGGGAGAGTGGAAATGTAATGAGAAACCTGGTGCCATGGATGCTCTTCCATGAAGGTATGTGAGAGTGACTGTGCTCTTGTACTATTCGTGCTGAGTTTCTAGGGGAAAAAAACGGAAGGATTCCATACAAATGCTACTTGATACCATGTTGAATTGTTTCCCTCCATTAAGTACCTCTCCAAAAATCAGAGTACTGACTTTTCAGGAATATTCACACTGAAAACAAACTCAGAGCTACTGATCACAACCAGTGCTATGTTCTCTGTTATATTCAATTATTATTTTAATGCATTGATAGGTTGGTTTCCATGTATGGTATTGGTAACTTTAGGAGTATTGTAATGCTCTGTATATGTAAGCACAGGCATAAGTAGCTTATCTGTAGACAGTGGTTGGTTTTCTTTGGTCTAGGGAGTTTGATTTGTGCAGATTAGGGATGTGATTAATCTAATATATATTTGAGATATTCCAGATGCCAAAGGCCGTCTCTCTTCCAACACATGCAAATCTGGATAATGACCCTTTTGGACAACGTCCACCCCCATTGACTTCAATGGTCTTTGGATTAGCCCTTCAGTGAAAATAACCCATGCTTGCATCATGACTCATAAGGAATGAACTCAACTGCCACCATTCTTCAACAGACACTGAACCTGGAATGCAGCTCCGCAGGCCTGAAAAGACTTTTGCTTCTTGGTGAGTAGCTCGTTGCTGCGGAGATTTTAGTGTGGATTCCCCCAAAGCAGGATTTGCAGCCTATGAAGGTAAACTGGAAATTTCCTTGTCTTCTAACACTGTTCATGTTTTAAATGTATTACTGAAGGGCTAAATTTTGCCCCCAGTTACACCTACACAACTTCATTGAGTCAATGGAGCTGCACCTGAGGGCAGAATTTGGTTCTAAGGCCCTGATCTTGCAATGAGCTGCATGTAGGCAGAGCCCTAGTGAGCAGGATTGGGACCTAGGGTTTGTATTTTAAGCTCTTTGTCAATATGGCGATACACTGAAAAATCCCTAAATGCCAGCTCCAGAGAAAGTATGAGAGGTCCCAGCCCACTCCTAGGCAGATTGTCCTAAAATGCTGTAAGCAGAGAGAAAGGATGAGGAACTTCAGCCCACTCACACTCAGACTGATTCAGACATGCTAAGTCCCAAAGAGAAATCATTCACCTATGTAGACAGCTACTTAGATACTGAGTCTGAAGAGAAAGCGAAAAGAAATCACTGTTTAGGAACTTTCGGAATTGTAGAGCATTACCAAAAAGTAGCATTTAACTCTGCAGAATGGCACCCTTTATTTCTGATGGGGCATTTTAAGCCACTTTTATTTCCATAAGCAGAGTTGCATCTTGGGACAGGTTGTTGGTGTCGTGTGTGCACGCTTTTGCATGTCCCTCTTTGAAAATCTGGGCTTTGCTTTAGGTATAAGTTAACGTTGCCGCGGGATGTTTGTAAACATTAAACAATGTGTGTCCTTGCATCATCCTCATCGATATCCTAACATTTGCTTTGTCCTCCAGCATGAGCTAATTGTTGACATAAGGCTGCCATAAACTGTTGCTGACGACCTGTGGGATTAATGGGCTGGGAGGAGATGGCAAAGTATTAGATTTGTTCCTCATTCTGGATTATAGTTTGATCAATTGTACTGTGTCAATATGAAAGTTCAGGGTTAAATGAAGTGTATACTGTATTTTACAATATCATTACTAGTACTTTTTAATGGGCTTTGTTTTCTCTGTACTCTTCGAATGATCTTTGCATTCACTGCTAGATTGGAAAGGGCTGTTTTGACACTATTTATTGTTCTAAGCTAAATGCTTCAGCATTAGAAATTGTCAGTGATCTCTTTCAAGAAGGGAATGGTGGAAAGGGAGAGAGGACATTTTATGTAGTAATTGTCTTGTAACCAATTTAGACTCTCTATTGGAATATTAAAAGATGTTATAGCATGCTGTGCCTCTTGGGAACCTTTTAATGGTTCTATATTTTTCATCACTGAGGACAGAACTCAGGACATCAAGGAAAGGTCTAGAAACGGACTTTTTAACCACTTGACTCTAAAGGACAATCTCCCTTAGCCATCACAGCACTAGGGCTTTATCCCCCATGGATCAGTCACTAGATGGTGACATGATCGCACACACTTCAACAAGTTGGACAGTCCATCAAACACACTACCTATTTGTGATACATACCTTCATTTGCTTTGAAAATATTAGGAAAAAAGTGATGTTTCTGATTCCATCTCCTTGATTGCTCCTCTTTGTTTCCTCAGGACACAAATTATGTGTAGGAAAATTTAAATATGCTGAATGTACTGTGTGTGGCTGGAATCATTGGGTGGGAAGTCTATGGTGTGAGTTATACAGGATAATCACATGTTAGATGCCCATATGTTAGATGACTATACTCATCTCTGAATTTCCTGTAAAAGAAGGTCTAATAGGTATATTTATATGTAACAATCTTTGAACATAAATACGCTGGTTTCTTCTCTTTTCTTCTCATCTCCTCCCCCCAATTTGAAAACCAAGGCCTGCATTTTCAAAAATGACAGATTTATCTCGTTAGACTGACCTAACACTTGGTAAAGCAACCCCCATCCTTTCATGTATTTATATCTGCTCCTGTATTTTTCACTTCATACATCTGATGAAGTGGGTTCTAGCCCACGAAAGCTTATGACCAAATAAATTTGTTAGTTAGGTGCCACAAGGACTCCTTGTTTTTTAAAAAAAGAGGACAGATGATCATGGGTGCCTTAAATCCTGGTTGCGCAACTTGAGCTATCTTAAAAAGGCCTGATTTTTTCTGATGAGTGGGTGCTATTCAAAATGCATGTATTCCCCACCACCCAGATGGAATGTTCACTGTGCCAATTGCCTTGCTTAAAGCTCCTGTCCAGCTCCTGGGTTATCATTCATTTTACAACAGAAGAAAAATTTCTATCTTTCACAAAAGTGTACTTCTCTGATATTTTATAACCTGCTTCCCCACTGCCAGAAGTTGGGGGAATGACTTAGTGGCACTGACTTGCAAATATTGATTATAGCCCATTGACTTCAATGGAATCATCACTGATGTGAGAGCAGCATCAGGCTCTCTGTTTTGAACTGTGTGCATCTGAGATTTATTTGCCCTGCTGTTTCAGTACTGTCCTTCCAAGTACAGGTGCTAATTAGAGGCGAGATTGAGGCCTTCTTGCACAGTCATGCAAGAGGGTCAGGAAGAGAAACTTTACTTCCTTGCATTGGCCACCCAGATTGTGGGCATCAGCAAAGGAAGAAGAGCAGTCTCTCTGTGGGGTTGCTGCATTTCCTTATCCTACTCAAGTGGGTGAGGTGTAGGTAGCCTTCGCTCTGATCCCACAGTTCACCAGCTCGCATAGTTGCAGTGGTGTGCAGGGAGAAGTATGCTGCACCTGGTTTAGACCTGCCACAAAGTAATTCCCCTTGCAGAGCAAGAGGGAAACCAGAAGGCAGATTGTGACCTAAGACGCCAGTCTGCCGTTGGGACAGCATAACATAGTGCTCAGGACTCCTGACTGATCCCCAAGGATAGGCCCACGCTCCAAAATTCAGATCTAAATCTTGACCTCCTCACACTTGCCGTATATGTGTATTAATATCCAGGGTTTTATTTTGACCCATTACAGAATTGCAGCAGTGAAGTTCCAATCTGGGGTTTTGCTTTGGGCCAATCTTTCACAGTAACACTGTTGTGTTTCACGTTAAAAGCTGGAACCTTGGCACTGACTCCAAATTTCGCATTTCAAAGCATTCCCCTGTTCTAAATAAACAGCAGCCGCAAACTCAGCCAGCAGGAAAGGTAGACGTTGAGACAGGACATTCACATTTCCACCCTCCATGAATAAAGAGACAAAAAAGATCCACCGAACCAGTGAAAGAGCTAAGGGCTCAGAGACAGGGAAGTGAAAATTCACCAGACACTTGTTAGACTTTGCATGAAGGGTTTTAAATAGACAGTTGAGGAGAGTATGTTATCTCTGCCAAAGTAATGAAAAACAGATTGCAAAACAAATTAATAACAAAGGGCAGCATCTGGCAAAAGTGGCTGTACACACTTCTGATTTATGCCAAAGAGAAATATGTCTAGGAGACTATAGAATAGAACCAGACTATATTAAAATTTTTAAGTGCCACCTCTCATGTTGATGAGCATGAAGAGATCCCATTTCCCTGTGCTCTGTTTAGTAGTGCACATGATTAGATGATACTAGACAGGATAAACTATACTTTGTGCAAACCCTGAGCTTTTTCGTTGGCCTGCTTGATTAACCATACAAGAAGCAACACCCATAGACAGATTTTTAGGCAATTTTCAATGTATTTAAAAAAAATTTATGGGGACTTAGGGATCAGAAGCAAATGGAAAAAACATCAGCTGAGCAGTAAAACTTATAAAAGTTGATTAGAAAATAAAACACATTTAAAACTGTCAACCCCAGCTGACTGTACACAGCCAGCTGTCTAGCTGGAAAGGTAGACAAAAATGTACATGGACACAAAGGTTACATCTACACAGGGATAAAAGACCAGCGACATGGCCATGGTTGGCCTGGGTCTGCTGACTTGGGCTTGGGTTGTCGGGCTAAATATCACTGTTTAGGTGTTTGGGCTCCGGTTCGAATTTGAAATCGGGGACCCTCCACCCTTGCAGGGTCCCACAGCTTGGGCTCCAACCCAAGCCCAAAACTCTATAAAGTATCAGAGGGGTAGCCGTGTTAGTCTGAATCTGTAAAAAGCAACAGAGGGTCCTGTGGCACCTTTGAGACTAACAGAAGTACTGGGAGCATAAGCTTTCGTGGGTAAGAACCACACTTGCATCTGAAGAAGTGAGGTTCTTACCCACGAAAGCTTATGCTCCCAGTACTTCTGTTAGTCTCAAAGGTGCCACAGGACCCTCTGTTGCTTTTTACAAAATCTATAAAGCAATTTTTCAGCCCCAGAGAAGAAGCCCCGCGAGCCTGAGTCAGCTGACCCAGGCCAGCCGTGGGTTTTTTATCCTTATCTAGGCATATTTTAAAGGCCCAGGGCTAAATTCTCCGCTAGCATAACTCCCTTGACTTCAATGGAGTTACACCAGCAAGAGAATTTGGCCTCCAGGTTCACTCAGGATCTACACTGGCTTCTGCCTGTGTAGATGCTGGTGGAAGTCAGTGGAAAATCCACCAGGGAGAAGGTTGCAGTATTGTGAAGTGTAGTATCCATCCGCTGCTAGGGTTTCAGGAAGCCAGCACAGCACTGATTAAATAGTAAGCTAGGGCAGCCAGGGAATGCATTGAAATAACACATTCACTTAGCAGGCCCCACCAGTTGGACTCCTATGGAACCTTACCCCATACATTACAACAGCTGTGTCTGGTTGGGCACTCTGGATGGAAAGGTGGCAGCCCTGCTCCAGGATACGTTCCTCAGGGGGAGAGTGGTGCAATTTTCACCTCCCTACCATCTCGCATAAATATAGTCCTCGGTGGGGGGCGTGTGAGAGAGAGAATGTCTCTAAGAACCCTTGTTAAACATGAATGTCAATGCACTGCCAGTATAGGGTCCTGTAACATCATAGCTAGCCATTAAAGGAAACTGGGCTCAGCTCTCCTGTTCTAGTCCAGGTGAACCCATTTGGGTCAATTAAGAGGACAGGGAAGCATCTAGGGGCTAAAAGAGGCCTGGTAAGAAAGCCAGGAAGTCAGAGCAGACGGAGTCAGTCAGGAATCAGACAACAGAACACCAGGAAACCTGTCAGAGAGAGAAGTTCATTCCTGGGAGAAGGCTGAAGGCAGGAGAGTAACAAGTGGGTTTTCTGGCTGGTATCACCAAAGCTGGAGAGAGCTGAAGGCAGGAGGAGAAACAGCAGAGGGAGTTGCTTGCTGGCTCTAAGCCAGAGAGCTCTGGACCCAGAGGTACTGTGAGAGGGCCAGGGGGAGTGAGAGATGCTCCACGCCAGGAGGCTGTGGGATCTCCTGCTGGGAATAGTGGGGTTATCCCCCCAAAGGAAGGGCTGGAGTGACTGTCCTGACAGACAGTCCGGGTATAGCAGAAGACACTGCAATGTCTTATATCAATGGCCAAGGAGTTGTATGATTTTTAAGGACTATGTGCACTGGGGTGAGATGGATTATGCTATGGGACTTCTGCTTTATGTTTTGTTGTTAAAGCATTTTGATGGACTTGAGGACATGCTTGCATGGAGTTACTCGTGACGCAGGAGGCAAACTGAGGTGAAGCCTCTAGGTCACAAGGGGATGCCTGGAGAAGGCAGTGCACCTACAGATCCCCAGAGGTTTATTTCTGCAATCCAGATTTTGCTACTCTAAGGAGTTTGTGTGTGTCGAAGGGATGCTGCTGGAGGCGGTGTAGAAGAACAAAGTGTGAATGATGGTACGCATTTTCCATTTTTCCCCTTCAGCAGAAAAACATCTATGAAATACAAAAGCCAAGTTGAACTAACAGTAAGTTTCTGAAATAAGCACAGAGAGAATTTCACAGCCAAGCCTGCCATTCTGTGGCATAATCCACCACATTATACTTAGATATCACAGCATATATTAGATAACAGTGAACCACCCTCCAAATGCTCTCATAACACAATAAACTGTTATAGCTAAAATTGCAGCTCTATATGCATTATAAAGCTCTGTTTTTTCATACACATAGCTATGTTCAGGACATACCAACAGAGAAAACCCTAATTCTCTTGCTAGAAGGTTGCAGCATAACACTACTTTATTTCTTAAAATTCAGAATGATAAAACACAAGAACCCCAAAACACAGAGAGAGACAAAGCAGGCTGGTCCTTAAGGCAGAGAGGCACAACTCAAACCACTTCATTCTAAGATAGGTGTCTGATGAAGTGAGTCTGATTGCACACTTTCCTACAGATTCCCCTAACCTGCAAGCAGGACCAGGAAACTCCTTAAAACTTAAAGTGATAGCTTGTAATTTTAACACCATTTCAATACACCACAATAATAATAAGGTTCCTTTTGGACCATAAGCTCCCATGCTTGGTCTCAGCCCAAAGATGGATTTTGTTTGGAAATTTGAGTTAGAGCTATTTGGCCATTCTTGTGGAAGCTGTTGTCTCCCACTAGAGGCCGAGTCTAGCTCCCACCAGCATCAATGGGATTTGAATCAGGCACTAGCCTACATTTGGGTTCAGCTTCTGATAAGGCTGCAAATTAAATGAGCTTTGTGGTCTGTTCCTAACCCCAGTGGGTCTTTGTCTGCTTTACAAAGCCTCCGTACAGCTTAGCAGAAGGTGCCAGTAATTGAATAGCAGGAAAATTACAAGTCATGACAGAGGTGTATTGACACAGCTCTGTGGAGCTTTTTGCCACACTCCATTCCTGCAATCCACCATTCAGCTGTGGATTCCCTGCCTGTAGGGTGAGTTCCTTCATAAAAGACCCCCTCTTCCTGCAGCACTGGTGGAATTTTTAGGCTGTGGGACTGTAGATCTAGGTCCCAGGAGTGTTACCACTCCCTGCTCACAACCTCCAAAATGAATAATAGAAACTTAATAATAGTAATAAACGGAAGAGGCTGCAATTAGAGCATATTTGTTGCAGCAATTTCTTTTCCAGTAGATTATTCTGAAATCACTTCTGTTTCAAACTAAGCTTCCAAGCAGTTCATTTTTATTGCATCCTAACACCTGCTCAGTTTGTTTAACCTAAAATAAAAATGAGCATGACAATATAATGCTAGGCGCTTATTTGGTTTTTACTGTTATAATCCAATAAGAGTCATGTCTTGGTTTTGTTCCCCAGAGAGCAGAGTAATTTTTGTTTGGCAATAATGTTATAGGCAGTTAGGAAGAGAGATACCTCTACTATATATATGTGTGTGATTTTTCCAGGATTAAATAGAGTACAGAGTTCTAAACAGTGAAATGAATTGAGATGCAACTGACGTGCTGTATAAATTCAACATACTGTAGCAGTAAACCTATATGGAAGATCTGCACATTGTGAAATCTGAAACCAATAGGTTACAATGATGAACACCAGGCAAACAGCTATAAAAAATAAGGAATTCCTCCTCCTGTTTTTACTCATTGAAAAGGTCCCATCGAAGATGATAGGAATACAGTACTCATGTGTGAGTAAGGTGAGTAGGATTTGGGGCCTTTTCTGTGTGTATTAGGTAAAATCACAGTCCAAGAAGAACAGCAGGAATTCTAAGGGATTTATAACAGGATAGATGAATTACAAGAAGGCAGTTGCAAGTCACAAAAGACGGGCTGGGTCATCCCATCTCTACTCACCCTCCAAATGTCCCACCATATGCTTATGGGGAAATCCTACAGATTTTAATAGGGATTAAACCAATAGGTCTCTACAGATTTGACAGGTGTCTATAGCAATGACTCTAAATACCTGTAGAATTAAACAGAGAAAGACCATCTTTATAGAGGCTTCATGAGCCATCCTATAAGAATTCTACGGCAGGGGCAGAGTTCCCTCTTAAATTCCATAGGTTGATCTAAAAGTCCTCTAGAAAAGTTATTCTCTCTGAAATTTGTCTAGGATTTTTCCAAGAGGGATTGTCGCTTCTTTCTCTTGGGATGTCTCCTTTTTCCCATCTGGTGCCCATGTCCCCTATTTTGCTCTCCCCACATGCAAACTGCCAAACTCTCTCATGTCTGGGACCAACCTCTTTCCACACACTCTTTGCTTCTCCTGAAGATTCTGACTCCCGTTCGCTATCTCAGGCCATTGCTAGCTCTGACCACTCAGATATATTACTACTAATTACAGATTGGTGATCCAACTTTATACACAACAGTTTTGCGCTCCCATTGGGCATGGGATTATTTTACAAACTTGTGATTGGCAAAATGCTTTTTGAAACTGAATCCTTGCAGAAGACTCTCTAGTGCAAGGCAATCACAGCTCTGTGTTTGGGTTTGAGAAATTCTCTCCCCTTAGGGGGAGCTCTGGGAGGAATTCTGCCTCAGAAAGGCAGGATTGTTCCCGAGGATGTGCTTGATGCACAGAAGCAGCGTACCTGCTGCTACATGGCTTCTGGGGCCACAGCACACTCACCACAGCTTATCCAGCCAGTTTTGCTGGCTAGCGATTGATGCTGGGGAGCTATTGGGATTGTAGGCCTACTGTTTACCTGCCCTTCCTCACCATCTTTGGGGTGTCTAACCCCCAAGGCAGCACAGAGACTGCAATGGTTTCTAGCTTCTGCAGAGAGGTGTGAGACAAAGGGTGTAGGGGGCTCTGTGCTCCCTAACCCGCTGCAGCTGCTGAGGAACCTAGCACAATTGATCCCTGACTGAGGTGATGGTATCCTGCTCTAGTCTCAATTAAGCGTGGGTGTTTCAAAAGTGACCAGTGGCCCGCTGTCTTTAGTGGAGCAGAGTTAGGCCATGCTGAGCATTTTTGAAAATCTCACCAGGACCATAGTGAATATAAAAAGACAAGGCAATAATACCTGACAGTCAAATGACAAATTCTGTCTGATATAGCTTAGTAAAAGGAAAAGCAGCCATTCTTCAGGGGTCTATGCTCTCTTGATGAATTTGACAAATATAAATATTTAGTAATAGACGAGCTGTCCAGGCCTATTAAATTGCATGCTGTATGGCAGTTGTGAATTGAATTGTCACCAGCTGTTTAATAACTTTCACCAGAAGCCCTTGTGAAAGATCTCATTTGGCTCTGCAGTCCTAGGAATCATAATGAAAACCAAGTGGATTTATCATAATACACTATCTGTTCTGTTCCACAGCATGGGTCTCTAAACAATCTGTAGGCTGCATTTTGCCTTGGAGTGACATTTCAGGGTTCTCTGTGAGTTTAGATAGAGTAAACTGAAGTCAGCATGCTGTCACAAAACTCTCCCCAGCATGAGACGCTTTTGCCCACATGCATTCAACTTGTGTATTTCATTAATTTCTTGTTATTTATTACTAGCTATAGTTAAATTTACTGCTATTTTTACACTATTCCCTGAAAAGTTGACTAACAGCTTAATTGATATTTGATTCCGGGCACCTTAGTTTGCCTGGGATCTTAGTAGTCACCACTTTTTTCTAGTCCAGCTGATATTTTTGGTAGAAGATGTAAGGAAAAGCTTTAGGCTTTTGTTAGTAACTGATTTTTTTTTCTTCTTATCACCATTATTGTTTTGCTTTCCTGACGTTATTACCTTTGCTCTATTGTATTCCTTTTTGTTGCCTTTCTGTTTTGTGAAATCTAATTTCTTAAATTACAGTTTTGTGTTTTCTGTGTTCTGGAGTTGGGTTAATTCAATTGAATATTTTGACATTTTCTGTTTTTACTTTCATTCAGACTGGACCGAGCATTGGGGACTGTACTGGAAGGCACAGCCCTGCACTTGCATGAGCTGGCCAAGATGATCCACTGTATGCTTTACACTTCTGAGTTCTGTTATTCTAAACCATTGGGTTGAGAGCATTCCTTTCTTCCTTCACAGGCAAGGAGAAGAATGCCAGCGACTGAATGAGCTAGTGAAGTATGATGAATGCATGAATCCTCAGATTATGCAGCTGCAAATCTTGTCCAAACTTCCCAAAACCTCTTTGGTCTGGAAATGGAACCAGAGATCTAATATCTGGCTCTTACGTAGTGCTTTTCATCTGTAGATCTCAAAGCGCTTCACAGTCTTTAATGTATTTATCTTCACAACATTCCTGTGAGGTAGGGAAATGCTCTTATCCCCATTTCACAGATGGGGACTGAGGCGCACAGAGACTAAGGGCATGTCTACACTTAAAACACTACAGTGATGCAGCTGCAGTGCAGGTAAACACTACCTATGCCGACAGGAGGGGTTCTCCCATCAGTTGTACCCCTCAACCGAGAGGCGGTAGGCAGGTTGACAGAAGAATTCTTCCGTTGACCTAACATTGTCTACACAAGGAGTGACTGGCTTAACAGTGCTGCTCAGGGGTGTGGATTTTTCACACCCCTGAGGACATAGTTACACCAACCTAATTTTCTAGTGTAGACCAGGCTTAAGGGATTTGCGAAAGGTCACACAGGAAGTTTGTGGCAGAACGGGGACTTGAACCTCTGTCTCCCAAGTCCTAGGCTAGTGTTTGAGAGACAGGATCCAGTGTTGCCAGCTCTGGCTATTTTATCACAAATCGCATGATATCTGGTGTTTTCCCTGATGCTTCATCTCCTGGATGCATGTAATTGAGAATCTCACCTTTTGCTTTTTTTTTTTTTAAAAGTAAGTTTCTAGTCTTCGTGGCTATGGAGATAGTTTTTTTTTTTTTTTTTTTTAATTCATGATTTTTAAGCCTAATAAATATTGGGTTCTTTGTTGTTTGCTTGCTGGGTTTTGAGTCTTCAGGGTGTACTCAGGTCACGTTTTCAAGCTTGTCTCATGATTTTAAGGGGCCTGACTCATGATTTTTGAATGTTTGAGGTTTGTTGATGCTGAGGATCTCTTGTAAGGTTTCTAGTACTACTTCATTTCAATGGATATTTGCTATTTTGAGACTTGACCCAATTCCCATTTTAGACTTTACGTTGCCTGCAATGGGCATTGAATCAGGGCCCTAATACTTTTTGTTGCATTATAATCTGGGGTGCACAAAGAGCACACAACTGAAGGAAGGAAGGAAATTATTTTTATACAGTACTTCAAAATAGCTTTGGTTTCAATCAATGAATGATTCAGGTTGCTGCTTATTGTAATCAAAGCAGTTTTCCCATGCCTACTTCTCACTTATTGCTCAGTTAGGTCAGTTAGGAATGGCCCTGCATTCAGGGTGCTGAGGTGCTGCTGTATCATCCCAGGTGGAGCAGTGGGAGGCATTCTGCATCAGGGTTTGCAGGTGTACAAAGGACGCATGCCTACTGCTACACCCTTTTGTGCAGTTTGCCACCTTCTCTCAGCTGGTTAATTCTCCTGCCCAATGTGGGAGGGATGGGGCACACCCAGAATGCCACCTTATCATACACACCCCTCCCAAGGGTGTACCATAAAAGAAGCAGGGAGAAAGAAGTTTCTGTGCTTCCCAGGGCAATTGTACCTGGCTTTTCTGCAAGCTTCATAGTGGGAGAGAAGGCTCCACATGCCCTACCTTACACTGTACACATGCGTAAGATCTAGGCACAATCTGGCCCTTAATGTTTTTTTCATGAACCCTGCTCTATTTCATTTACCTTTCCTGCCTCCAGGTGTGTGGTGAAAGTTCAATCCAGGTAACTATGGACTGGAATAAGGTATCAGTCATTCTGTTCCGTAATAGCTATAAGTAACTGTAATGGTTTCCATTGTGTGCATTGAAAGGATCTCTGGGTTGAGCGAGAGTCTAGGGAAAGGTCTGGCCCTTTTGCATTATTTATTTTGCTTAGATAAAGAACTACATAAATCCATGGAGGATAGGTCCATCAATGGCTATTAGCCATTATGCACAGGGATAGTGTCCTTAACCTCTGTTTGCCAGAAGCTGGGTGACAGGGGCTGGATCACTTGATGATTACCTGTTCTGTTCATTCCCTCTGGACAGGATACTGGGCTAGATGGACCTTTGGTCTGACCCAGTATGGCCGTTTTTATTTTCTTATGTTACCCCCATAGAAAAGTGTAGAAGAATCTGGACCTAAATAGCCAAGCAGGTAAAGAGTAAATGAGGCAGCAGGATAATTCAGTGTTCGGTTTCTTGCTTCTGCCTTCTGTTGTTGTAGCATTCAAGCCCCAGTCAAGACTGGGACCCCATTCTGCATGAAGCTGAACATACAAAGGTAAAGAAACCTTGCATTTAAAATAATTTAAATCCCTTGTCCAACACAAACTGAATATTAACCTGTCAGCTCCTATATTGTTTAGCCCCTTGTTGGCTTGACTTCACACCCCTCTCTTATGTAGAGAACTGAGAACTCTCTCTAGCACATCAGACACTGAGAATCTGAATCATTGCTTCAGTGGAACAATGGGCATGGAGTACAAAATAGATGCAAAATGCTACCATTCTGAATTAGTAGTGATTGACACCCCGTTGCACTGATGTCAATGAGGAGAGAAGGTGCAGGCTAACAATGAACTAGGGCCAAGATGTTATACTTGGGATGTACGGTGTGAGTGCTTAGTAAGTTTAACTCTTTCTCTGAGGCCTTGGCTACACTTACCCGCTAGTTCGGCGGCTGGCAATCGAACTTCTGGGTTCGACTTATCGCGTCTAGTCTGGACGCGATAAGTCGAACCCGGAAGTGCTCGCCGTCGACTGCGGTACTCCAGCTCGGCGAGAGGAGTACCGCGGAGTCGACGGGGGAGCCTGCCTGCCGAGTGTGGACCAAGGTAAGTTCGAACTAAGGTACTTCGACTTCAGCTACGTTATTCACGTAGCTGAAGTTGCGTACCTTAGTTCGAATTAGGGGGGTAGTGTAGACCAAGCCTGAGTGCTGTATGTCCTGAACCATGCTGGTAGCAGATACTGTGCTGCTGGAGGTATGATGGTCTGGAAGAGGTGGAAAGCCAAGGTCTGACGATTCATAATCATTAAAAATCCAATAGAGCAGTTTGTTTAAGCGAGAGGGCAGTTATCCTCGGTGGCCTGGCCCAATTCTAGTTTGGTCCATTACATCCTGTCTACCAAAAAAATCCCCTCTGCGGTTTCAATTGGATAGAATCTTCTTTCCTTCCCGTCTTAAAGTGTACTGATGCTGTGCACGGTTAGACTGCTGCTGTTGTTCCACCCCAAAGGTGGCTGCATTCAGTGGTAAACAAAGTGAGGGTGGTATATTTAGGGATAAATAAAGGCTCTGAGTCAGCGGAGCGGGACAAAGCAGCTGTGACACAATACTGGTGGTGGAGGGAGGCCTTATGCCTACATGATTGAAGGGGGAGCATGCTCAGGAGTGGCACTTGTTACAGCGGTATTCAAGGTGAAGCACGTGCTGTTCCCCTCCCAGTACTGCCTTGTGCAGCTCAGGGAGTGCAAGGTGATGCACTGTGGCTGCACTCCTGTGCATGTGCCCTCTAGGGTGACCAGATGTCCCGATATTTAACCTTTTGTCCCGCGTCCTGATCAATGTATGATCAGGATACCATTTGTCCCAATATTCAGGTAAGGAGAGGGAGGCACCGACGCTGTGGGTGCTCCAGGGCTGGGGCACCGACGCTGTGGGTGCTCCAGGGCTGGAGCACCCACGGGGGAAAAATTGCAGCCAAGCTCCCCCCTCTCGCCTCCTTCTCCCCCCTCCCCTCCAGCACGCCAAGTCCCCACTCCTCCCCCTCCAGTGCTTTCCACCGCCTAACAGCTGTTTGGCAGTGCTTAGCGCTTTCCAGGAGGGGGGGGAGGAGCAGGGATGCAGCGTGCTCAGGGGAGGAGGCGGAGAAGAGGCAGGGCAGGGGCGGGGCTTGGGGGAAGGGGGTGGAATGGGGGTGGAGCGAGGGCAGATGCTTGGGCGGGAAGAGGCGGGGGGTGGGCAAGCACCCACCCAGCCGAGAGGAAGTCGGCACCATAGGGGTGAGTGGTAGGCGGGGGGGTGAAGAGGCGAGTGACGGGCGGGGAGGGTGAAGAGGTGAGCGAGAGGTGGGTGGGCGGGGGGTGAGGAGGCGAGAGGTGGGTGGGGGAACTGAGGAGGGAAACAGCAAGCCAGCAGGAGGCCGGGGGATGAGGAAGGGCATGGTGGGGGCGAGGGGGCGGGACCTGGAGCAGAGTGGGGGCGGAGCCTGGGAGGAGGGGACATGGACTGTGGGCGGGGCTGACAGCACCCCAATCTGTCCCAATATTGTAGTGTTGTGATCTGGTCACCCTAGTGCCGTCAGTGGGGTCTGTAGGTAAAAGGACTCTCTCCAGTTCACCGGGGCACAGACTGCCATAATTTGTAAGGCGCTACACTCTCTATGGCTACCACATTAACAGGAGTTGAACTAATCATTTCTTTAAAAAATTAAACTCTTTCTAACTCCCCCCAAGGTTTGGGTTCTGATTCAGTTCCTACGGTGGGCGAATGCTCTGGTCAATTTTTTCATTATCTGAACCACTTTCCCTCATCCTTAATGAGATGTCACTTTGTGGCCATTGACATACCGGGAGTTTGATACTGGAGTAGCTGGTGGAATAAGTTAGATTAGCTACATTGACTAAAGAAAAATAATACAAAAGTTGCCAAGGACCTTAGGGCAGAAAAGATAGAAAAAGAACACAGTAGATACGTTTCCTGGGAGATAGTGGCAGCTGCTTCTATCTTACTCCCTCAACCCCAACAAACTCACCAATTAATATTTTAAAAGTCCCATTGAAACCCTATTCAATATTTTATTAGATGAGGTGATTCTCTTTTATATTGTCCTGGTAAATATTTTATTTGCTTGTAAGGATTCAGCATGTGAGAGAAGTTTCTGTGTTTTCCCCCCGGTATTATTTTTTATATGAGCTGATCCAACTATAGCTCTCTCATCAGTGATATGAAAAGGAATAAATTCTCCAGAGTGCTTTCTCACAGAGTCATAAAAATCAGAGCTGGAAAGACCTATTGGGCCATCCAGTCCATCCCCTGCCATTTGAGGCTTGCTTCCTACAGTATATGCTTGAGAAACAACTGAAGTGATGGGACTTCAACTATCACCCTTGAGAAATTATGACAGAGTCTCAGAATGGTACATTTTACCTGACGTTAACAGGAAAGGAACAAAACTATACAGCCCCAGAAGGTGCCTTTGGCGAGATTCCATAAGGTCTTTGCATGTGAAATCCAACTTATTTCCCCAAGAAAGTTTCAATTTGCCTCAAGCAAATTCTGCCTAATATGAGGTACTTAACGTAGATCAGCCATGAACTGTTTGTTGAACTGAGGTGAATAGTCCCTGTGAAATCCTGCAGTCATGCTTTCCTCTGTTCACCTGTGTCTCGTTTTGGGGTATAACCCAGACCAGTGAGAGATACTGTCACCACTTGTCCTGTAAACCTGAGTAACTTAAATGCTCTGCTGCTCTTGCTCTCTGTGTGGACACTCCCAGCCAGCATACAAGCATGCACTGAGGCCTGGTCTACACTAGGAGGTTATGTTGAATTTAGCAGCATTAAATTGAATTAACCCTGCACCCGTCCACACAACGAAGCTATTTAGTTCGACATAGAGGTCTCTTTAAATCGATTTTTGTACTCCTCCCCGACAAGGGGAGTAGCGCTAAATTCGACATGGCCATGTCGAATTAGGGTAGGTGTGGATGGAATTCGACGCTAATAGCTCCGGGAGCTATCCCACAGTGCACCACTCTGTTGACGCTCTGGACAGCAGTCCAAGCTCGGATGCTGTGACCAGCCACACAGGAAAAGCCCCAGGAAAATTTGAATTCCTTTTCCTGTCTGGCCAGTTTGAATCTCATTTCCTGTTTGAACATCGTGGCGAGCTCAGCAGCACTGGCAACGATGCAGAGCTCTCCAGCAGAGGTGACCATGCAATCGCAGAATAGAAAGAGGGCCCCAGCATGGACTGATCGGGAAGTCTTGGATCTGATCGCTGTGTGGGGCGATGAGTCCGTGCTTTCGGAGCTGCGATCAAAAAAACGGAATGCGAAGATCTACGAGAAGATCTCCAAAGCCATGACGGAGAGAGGATACAGCCGGGCAACGCAGTGCCGCGTGAAAATCAAGGACCTGAGACAAGGCTACCAGAAGACCAAAGCGGCAAACGGACGCTCTAGATCCCAGCCCCAGACATGCCGTTTCTATGAGGCACTGCATTCCATTCTAGGTGCGGCCGCCACCACTACCCCGCCACTGACCGTGGACTCTGACGATGGGGTATTGTGGCTGGCCGCTTCCTTGGAGATGTTCGTGGACGGGGAAGATGAGGAAGGAGATGAGGAGGACGAGGCAGATGACAGCGCATACAACGCTGATTTCCCCGACAGCCAGGATCTCTTCATCACCCTCATGGAGATCCCTTACCAACCCTCCCAAGACGTTAACCCTGACCCTGAATCAGGGGAAGGATCACTCGGTAAGTGTTTTAAACATGTAAACATTTATTTTGACCAGAACAGGAATGGAATATTAACAGTGGGTTTTTCATGATTACTTTGCCCTAGGCGCTCTACTTTTTAGTCCTTGACAGTGCAGCTACTGGAAAATTGTGTCAATATGTCCGGGGATAGAGCAGAAATCCTCCTGGGACATCTCCACGAAGCTCTCCTGGAGGTAATTTGAAAGCCTTTGCATTAGGTTCCTGGGGAAAGCGGCCTTATTGCGTCCTCCATGGTAGGAAACTTTTCCACGCCAGGCTAGCAGCAAGTACTCCGGGATCAGTGCCTCGCACAGCATGGCCACATTCGGCCCTGGTTTTTGCTGGCATTCATGCAGCATGCGGTCTTTCTCTGTGTCCGAGATCCTCATCAGAGTGATATCACTCATGGTGACCTGCTTCGAATTTGGGGAATGTTAGTATTGGGACTGATTGCCTGTTCCTTTACATAACTGTAACCAGCGGTTTACAGCCACATGGTGGAGGCGGGACAGGGGCAGCATGCAGAGATCTTTCCCGGGGACAGCCATGAGGGGGGTGGGACAGGGGCAGAGTTCTTGCTGGCTGGCTTGCCGGCAGCAGGAACTGGCCAACGCTAGGATCATTGCTTGGAACATGAAAGGAGGGCACTGCTATAAATTAAGCTTTAAGCAGCCAAAAGTCTACGGCTTACCATGTCTGCCTGCTAGCCGAATTCTGTTGTCCGGCCCCACTTGTGATCTGTACAGCAAGACCCCAGGCACTCAATGGGAAGGCCGAAAATTCGACCTTGTACTGAGTGCGCATGTGATAGGTACTGTGTATCGTCTTGTTCACAGAGAAAGACTATATTCATTGTTTGCAAAAATGTATCTTTTTGAGGAATTCACTCCCTTTTTCCCATCCCACAGCTGTGAGTGTCTCCCGAGCTACCCCGGCATCCCCCTCCCAGAGGCTGGCACAGATCAGGTGAAGAAAGAAAAGGACACAGGACGAGATGTTCTCAGAACTTATGGGCTGCTCCCGAGCCGAGGCAGCACAGCAGACCCAGTGGAGGGAGAACATGTCGCAATACCAGTGATCACACAGCGAACTGGAGGACAGTTGGTGGCAGGAAGACCAGCAGGCGACTCAAACGCTGCTTGGACTAATGAGGGAGCAAACGGACACGCTCCGGCGCCTTGTAGATGTTCTGCAGGACCGGAGGCAGGAGGACAGAGCCCCGCTGCAGTCTATCTCTAACCGCCCTCTCCCGCCACAAAGTCCCATCCCCCCCTCACCCAAAGTCCCAAGAAGGAAGGCGGCAGGGTCCGTGAAAACAGTCACTCCACCCCTGCAGACTGCTCAAGTACTTGGCGGCTCTCATTCCCAAAGTTCTGATAAGTCCTTTCCTTCACTCCAAAAGCACCTCACCCAAGCCCCCGTCCCAGTGTCATCCCCTAACTGTGTAGTTGTTAATAAAAAATACGTTTCTGTTCATTACTGTTTCCATCAGGTTCTTTTAGAGGAGAGTGTGTTTGAAGGGGGGAAAGGAAGTTGGTAATTGGAGAGGACAGTCACCTTTACCAGGGTACAGACACGGGGGCAGGTTCAGCAGCAGGTCACACACACATTGCAGTCACTAGGCACCCTGGTCAGTCTGGGAGGTGGTTTTCATGTTCTGTGTGGGGGGGCTATGTGAGTTTGCTTCGGGGGAGGGCGGTTACAGATCTCATGCAGCAGTCCTTAGCCTGGATGACAGAGCCACGCAGCAGGGGATCTGTAACCGTCCTCCCCCGCCACAAAGTCACATAGCCCCCACACACAGAGTTCCGAAAAGGAGGGGTGGCAGGCTCCGTTGAAACAATCAGTCCACTACTGTGGACCGCTCTAGGAGCAGGAGCCTGTCATTCCTCGAGTTTAGAAGCGTCCTTTCCATCACTACACCCGCTCCCCACCACACTCTGCGTCCCAGTTTCAACCCTTTACCACGAAACCCTTAATAAAGAAAACGGTGTTAATGAACAAAGTTCCATTTATTTTATTTTTAAAGGTATGTTGGAATGGGGGCAACGGGGTGAAGGGGGTATGTAACTGGAGAGGATAGTCAACATTAAGTGGGTAAAGAAACGGGGGCAGGTTCAGCTTCTCTTTAAACAAACTTAATAGTCACAGGTTACCCTGCTCACTGTGGAACCTAGCTTTCAAAGCCTCCCGGATGCACAGCGTGTCCCGCTGGGCTCTTCTAATCGCCCGGCTGTCTGTCTGGGCGTAATCAGCAGCCAGGCGATGTGCCTCAACCTCCCACCCTGCCATAAACGTCTTCCCCCTTGCTGTCACAGAGATTGTGGAGCACGCAGCAATCTGCAATAACAATGGGGATATTGGTTTCGCTGAGATCAGAGCGAGTCAGTAAGCTTCTCCATCTCCCCTTGAGACGTCCAAAAGCACACTCCACCACCATTCTGCACTTGCTCAGTCGGTAGTTGAAGAGTTCTTTTTCACTGTCCAGGGCACCTGTATAGGGCTTCGTGAGCCAGGGCATTAGCGGGTAGGCTGGGTCCCCGAGGATCACTGTGGGCATCTCCACATCCCCAACAGTTATTTTGTGGTCCAGGAAGTAAATGCCTTCCTGCAGCCATCTAAACAGACCAGAGTTCCTGAAAACACGAGCGTCATGAACCTTGCCCGGCCATCCGACGTAGATGTTGGTAAAACGTCCCCTATGGTCCACCAGTGCTTGCAGCACCATTGAAAAGTAGCCCTTTCTGTTAATGTACTGGCTGGCCTGGTGCTCCGGTCCCAGGATAGGGATGTGAGTTCCATCTATAGCCCCACCGCAGTTTGGGAATCCCATTGCGGCGAAGCCATCTATGATGACCTGCACGTTTCCCAGGGTCACTACCTTTGAGAGCAGTAGCTCAACGATTGCGTTGGCTACTTGCATCACAGCAACCCCCACAGTAGATTTGCCCATGCCAAAGTGGTTCGCGACTGACCGGTAGCTGTCTGGCGTTGCAAGCTTCCAGAGGGCTATGGCCACTCGCTTCTGGACAGTCCGGGCTGCTCGCATCCGGGTGTCCTTGCGCTTCAGGGCAGGGGACAGCAACTCACAAAGTTCCAGGAAACTTCCCTTACGCATGCAAAAGTTTCACAGCCACTTTGATTCATCCCAGACCTGCAGCACTGTGCGGTCCCACCAGTCCGTGCTTGTTTCCCGGGCCCAGAATCGCTGTTCCACAGCATCAACATGACCCATTGCCACCATGATGTCCACGGCGTGGGGTCCCGTGCTTTGCGAGAGGTCTGTGCCACTCTCAGACTTAATGTCCTGACCACGCTGCCATAGCCTCCTCGCTCGATTTCTCTGCATCTGCCTCTGAAAAAGGTGTATGATAAAGTGCGAGGCGTTGACAACGGCCATAACTGCAGTGATGGTCGCAGCGGGCTCCATGCTCACAGTGCTGTGGCGTCTTCGCTGTCACTCACCAGAAAAGTGCGTGAACTGATTGCCCGCCGGCGCTTTCAGGGAGGGAGGGCGGGAGTGACGGTTGAATGACGACAGTTACCCAAAACCACCCTCAACACATTTTTTTCCCCAGCAGGCATTGGGGGCTTGACCCAGAATTCCAATGGGCAGCGGGGACTGCGGGAACTGTGGGATAGCTGCCCACAGTGCACCGCTTCCAATGTCGACGCTTGCCCCGTTAGTGTGGACTCACAAAGTCGAATTACTGTTCTTAGTGTGGAAACACATGTTCGATTTTGTAATATCGGTTTCACTGATTCGATTTAAGTAAAATCGAACTACTCTCGTAGTGTAGACGTACCCTGAGTCTCTTTGTGATAAGCAGCCCTAGTTCAGCAGTTCTGACTCCAACAGCTTTAGTTAGTACTGGCCAACTGACCCCAACACATTCCACTTCCAAATTTCCCAGCCTTCTATTGGAAAATGTAGGTCTATTGCTCTTTTAAAGAGGCAAAAACACAGCAGTTTGTTGCTTTAACTGGAGTCAACAATCACTTCAATTCAAACACAGCACTGAGTTGGTTTAGATTAAAAGTAAATCTTTTGTGGTGGGCAGGATAGCTCAGTGGTTTACGCATTGGCCTCCCAAACCCAGAGTTGTGAGTTCAATCCTTGAAGGGGCCACTTAGGCATCCAGGGCAAAATCTGTACTTGGTCCTGCTAGTGAAGGCAGGGGGCTGGACTTGATGACCTTTCAGGGTCCCTTCCAATTCTATGAGCTAGGTATATCTCCATATGTTTGTGAGCCTGGCTAACTCAGTTGGCAGAACACCAGACTTTTAATCTGAGAGTCCAGGGTTTAAGTCCCTGGGCAGGCAGAGGGACACTTTCCCCCTGTAATATCCTCCAAGAAGGACTCTCTTTGACATCAGTTTTGGGGGGAGGGATAGCTCAGTGGTTTGAGCATTGGCCTGCTAAACCCAGGGTTGTGAGCCCAATCCTTGAAGGGGACACTTAGGGATCTGGGGCAAAATCAGTACTTGGTCCTGCTAGTGAAGGCAGGGGGCTGGACTCAATGACCTTTCAAGGTCCCTTCGAGTTCTAGGAGATAGGATAAAAAATTAAAACAAGTTTATTAACAAAAATGAGAGGTTCTAAGTGAGTTCAAGTATAAGGGATAACATTAGAAATGGTTACAAATAAATAAAAGTGAAAAATGCTTTTCTAGTGACTAAGATTTAACAAAACTACAGTCTTGGTTGAAGATAAAACTCTTACCATACCTCTTCCTAGCAAGATGGCTGACATCCCCTTGGTCAGGATCTCCCACAAACTACAAAGCACTTGGTTCCTTTGTCATCTTAGGTGAAAGATAAGATGGGGCTCATTGTCCCTCTCTCTTATAGTCCAGTGAACTTTTAAAATGTATCCTTCTCAAAGTCCAGTGGCTGTGAGGAAAGGTGCCATGGAGTCTGAGGGAGAAGGTTCCATGCTAGTTTCTTCCCCGCTGGTGCTTTCTTCAATGCAAATTGATCTGTTCCTGCAGCCTGTGATTGCCAATTGTCTGTGATTACACCTGGATGGAGACATTGGCCTTTCCTGTGTCTGGAAAAAATGTGTTTACCCACTCCCCAGACTTGTCTGGTTCAAACACATTTTAGTCCCATATTTCCTTCACATTTGTACAGTCCTTTGGGTGTTTACTGTACATCCACCACACAAGAATATTAATGATCAGTATGTTATTGGTTTTCCAGTGATATCTTACACGACACCTATTAGACACAGATCATGACATAAGTGATGAACTGGTCAGGCCAGCTGAAATTCACTATCTGATACCAGTGATCCCGTTGCCCTCTGGCACTGGGATGCTCTTAGGGTCATAATCTGTCACATTCTCATTTTCTGCCAGGCTTTCATGCAGTCAATACTCGTGCCGTGAGGATTTTGACTTGATGACAGTATTACAGACTTGATTGTGATGAGCATTGGCCTGCTAAACCCAGGGTTGTGAGTTCAATCCTTGAGAGGGCCACTTAGGGATCTGGGGCAAAATCAGTACTTGGTCCTGCTAGTGAAGGCAGGAGGCTGGACTCAATGACCTTTCAAGGTCCCTTCCAGTTCTAGGAGATGGGATATGCGCACATGTAGCAGCTAATTTTTATAAGAGACCTAGCAGTTAGTGCCTGCCTACAGTATACTGAAAGGCAGGGTTGAGCCATAAGACTGGATTCTCCAAGTCAGCAGAATAAGTTTTTTAGTCTTCCTATATGTTTGTACAGTGTTTGTACAGTGTCTCTCTCGCACACTGAGGCCCCATGCCTGATTGGAGCCTTTGGTTGTTA
Organism: Chrysemys picta bellii; assembly: GCF_011386835.1. Classification (NCBI taxonomy): domain Eukaryota; kingdom Metazoa; phylum Chordata; order Testudines; family Emydidae; genus Chrysemys; species Chrysemys picta. The sequence continues at coordinate 86,213,831 of NC_088792.1, forward strand.
CTGTAGTACACATATTGATGATTTGGTTCAATAGGATCTATCTTTTCAGATTTTTACAAATTCACTCATCATTTAGGTATCTGAACACATGTATTATCATTGGTGTTGAAAGTAACTTAGCTTGGGAGATCAGATCAAATCACAGTCTAAATGTTCTCTTCTGGAGTAAAAAAATGCCTTTGCTAATACTTTTCTTAAATCTAATGTGATGAACAGGTCAATTTTTTCATATTTTCACGTAATAGCAATTAATCTTTTTGATAACATGAAGCAACTAAGAGTCTTGTGTTGCATCATTTTCTGCTCTATGTAAAATACAAATCTTGGAGTAAGAATAATTTTGTAGACAATTTTAGATATGTCCTGTTATTTCTTGCCAGTAACTGGTCATGTTTGGACAGTGGCAAAACATCTGTGTATTACTCATATAACTGTGACAGTTCAGTGTACCAGATTTTAGAAAATTACCTATATTTGATGCTGACAATGTGGGGTTTGGGGTCAAAATGTTATTCCACTTTTTAGTTTTATGTCCAAATCTAAAACCCACTTTTCTTTTCTTTTTACTAATTCCACTCTCAGTTAAACTAGCATAAAGACTGGAATAACTACACTAAAGGCATCAGAACTACTCTAGAGTTTCACTGTTGTAACTGATGTCAAAATCTGGCTCTATGTTTGGCCTGTCTATGAATACAGACAATGGACCTGAGTCTGATCTTATTTACACTGATTTTACAGCCGTGTAACTCCACTGACTTCACTCGAATTCTTGATTTGCACTGGTATAAGTCAGAGAACCTGAGTGTACTCTGTGTAATGGACAAAGAGCTGTACAAATCTCCGATTCCCATTTTTGACCCTTTCCTCCCCTCCCCCATCCACATATCAAATAGTTTCCACTCTAGCTTGCATTCCTCACTTAAAAGTCATCTCTCGTGACTAAACCTTTAATTAATCTGACTTTGTCTTGATCTGAATTTTTTAAAAGTAAATACAAAATAAATAATTAGAGCTAGTCAAAAAACAGAAACAATTTGTTTCCATTTTTATGGTTCAAAATGGGTCTGTTACTTGTTTTCCACTGAATTTTCAGCAATATTTTTACCAAAACATTCAATAAAATGTTTATCAACATTTTTACTGACTTTTTTGTCAAAATCATTTTTAAATGTTTTTTGTTTAAAGAAGAAAGCACATTTTTGGTTTAAAAAAACCCCCATTAAACAATTTTGTCTCATCCTGCTCTATAAATAATGATGCCTTGTGCTGTTAAATGCCTTTCCTGCATCTCTTGCAACAAGAATGCCTTGATATTTCTTCTTAAACTGTATGACAAGTTTCTTTCTATTTACCTAGATTTTTTTATTATAGGGTTTATTCTATTAACCTAATGCAAAATTAGATTATATGACCCTATAGAAATAGATGTACATGACACAACATAAGAAAAATGAAGGCAGCCCTCCCATGGGATAAATAAAAGAAACAGTCCAATCCCACTTTTGCAATAGCATCAATTAGTAGAAAGAATTGATTCTACCGTCTGCCTAGCACTCCTAGTTAGCTGAGTCACACACAATAAATGCTGCAGTGGAAAAAGACAACTAATTCCCAAAAATCCCAATGGGAAAGAAATTAATAGATGCTGTTTTGCAGGATTTAAAACAAACAACCTGAGGGTCATTTTTAAGCTCTATATTATAAATTACTGCATTTGAATTATTTGCATTATCCCTCCCAATTGTCTTTATCTAGTAAATATGTAACTTTTCAGATCAATTTATTCAGTGCTTTGCTTGTAGTACGTTCCTGATCTTCCTAATTTCTTTGAAAGCCATATGCAACCTAGTCTCATAAAGGGAAGCTGTACAAAAACCATAAAATGTAGATCTTAGATTTGGGGCCAATCATTTTAACTTCACTTGAAAGTGTATGTTATTTTTAGGGAAAGATCTTATCAGATTTATCACACACATTTATTTCAATGGGGGTTCTGTGTAAGATTGGATCTTTAACAGACAAAATTCTTATGCTTGTTTCAGGAAATGAAAAGTGTGTGATTGTCTTTGTAAGAACAATTATGTAAAATCTTAAACACAAGAGTACATAAGATGCCATCAATTAACAGAATTAGTTAGAAAATATACGACACAAATTCTCAGAGCTCTTGGAATCTGATATGAACTGCTAGAACAGTCAATTCAATAGAGACCTGAGGATTGTAATACAAACCTGTACCAAAATAAAAGAGTAGTAGAAAACATGCTTTATGGACACGGAGTAAATCTATAATACACTAATTTAGAAATGTGAGTGAAATACTAGCCACTAAATCAGGATTAAAATAGATGGAAATATATTCAATACATTGATGGTATTTGAAAGGTTATATTTAATGCTATCTTGTCTTGACCTTTAGATGAAATTTGCATTTGATTTTGGATGCCTCAGTGAATTTTCTATTTCCTGTTCAAAACCTTTTTAAATCTTGAGGAAAACATATACTGTTGCAATAGGCATCATTTTACAGTCTCACTAATATAACTTTACACACCATGACTTTATAACGTGAGCTATTATTTTAGGTCAAATTCTGCATGGAACCTATATCCACAGGGAATGCATGGGGTATACAGAAACACAGAATTTGGATGCTGAGTGTTGTTATAATGACATTGCCCCTTCCAGATTTCTGACCAGGACTTTAGAAGACGAGACAGACCCAAAATATCTGTCCCAACTTTTACACTAGATGCATTGTATGCTATGGCAGGAAGTTATGAGTTTTACTTAGTGCTTTCTGTGTGCTCTTTCAATATAGGCATGTTTACTAAAACTAATCGAACAGTCATTCAAGAAGCTCTCAGTAATACAGGACATTGCACAAGTCTGTATGTAGAGAGAGCACAATCCTGAAAGAACACACCAGTATGTTTATAAATGTGTTCTGAAAATGGCACGTTGTATGTAACCCTGTACTTATAAAGCACAGAGAACAAAAAAATGAGTTAGCCTACAGTGGGGAGATAAAAGGCAGTCCAAACGTCAGAAAAATTGGAGATTGTTTCTTTCAAAAAACACATGGGGTCTGATCCAAAGCCTGTTGAAGTTAATGGAAGCACACTCATTGACTTCAGATCAGAGACATAGGGGCCTTTGGGCTATGGGACCTGGGATTCTGAATGGGCTAAACACAATGTTTATTTCAGTTTTATGTTTGGTCAGATTTCTTTGAGTTTTGTTCATCCCCATGTATTATAGCCAGTGCTTGTGGTATAATATGTTCAACCATGCGACATGAGCGAATTATAGAAGACACCTAGGAGGTGTAAGTGTCATAAAGGTGGCCAAACAGTTTCTCGTCTAACCGTTATTTTTACCTGCTCATTGTGGGGGGAGGGAGAGAAGGCGTTAGACATTTTTAACTTTGGGGCAGAAATCTTCCATGTTTGGGGCAGAAGCTTAGTGTTGTTGTTTTATTTTTGTAAAAGCTTGAACCATCTTTGTGCAATGGGAGAATGGAGGAAAATTACACATGCTTTTTTGAACAGGACTCCAGCCCAAATAGCTGAAGTTTGGAACTTGACATTTTGTGCAGACCTACCACAGTGCTCACTGAGGCCTGTTTTAGGTTTGGAGGAGTGGGAAAGAAATGATTTAAAAATATATATATCCAAAAATCATTTCTGAGCATGCTTAGGAGACATCTATTAAGAGTTTAGCAAAGCCTAATGAAGCCAGTGGCCTAACTGACTTCACTATTCATTGTGTCTGCCTGCTCTGAAGAAGGGATCAGGTAGAAATAGTCTATTCATGTCAGGGCCCATCTATACTAAAAATAAAAAGCCCTAATTTGTTGAGGAACTTGACTACAATACAATTGTCCCTTGAATGGCTATCAAAAACAGAAAAGCACCACATGTGAAAACATGTAACAGTTCTGTGCAATTGTTCACATATTAAAAAGTGCAAATGCAAAGTAGGGTGGCCAACCCTCCAGGAACTAAAGATTAATCTTGAATTGATGATCACATGATGTGATGAAACCTCCAGGAATACATCCAACCAAAAGTGGCAACCCTAATGAAAAGGGTGATAAAATATTTATCACATGCTGGATGCAATACTGAAAGGATTTCTTGGAAGGCAACAATTGCTGGCTCATACTAGCCTTCTGCTACTGTATGTCTATTCTGCAGTCCATGCTTATGTTAGAACATTGAACAAAAAACCTCTAGAGGACAGAGCACATCATTCCACTTGTACTTGGAAGCACCACCATAGGCGTCGACTTTCTAATGTGCCGGGCGGTGCTCCTGCCAGTTCTGCCCCCACTCCACGCATTCCCCCAAGGCCCTGTTCCGCCCCCTCCCCTGAGTGTGCCCCACCATCTCTTCTCCCCCTCAGTGCTTCCTGCACCCTGTGGAACAGCTGATCCACAGGAGGCGGTGATCAGCAGGGTGGGCGGGCGGCACTGGGGGGAGAAGGAGGTGCTGATGCAGGGGCTGCTGGTGGGTGCTCAGCACCTACCATTTTTTTCTGTGCGTGCTCCAAGGCTGGAGTTGGCACCTATGAGCACCACTGTTAATTTTGTCTTGTTTGGCTAAACCAGCAGTTCTCTACCTGTGGGCTGCGGGCACCCACGGTCCACTGACTATGTGTAAAGGGTCCACAAAAGAGACAGACTGAAAACTGACTCAACAGAATTCAACTATATATACAGACGATAGATTTCCAAAGGGGTCTGCACCTCCATTTGAAATTTCTAAAGGGGCGTGACCTCCATTTCAAATTGTTTAGGGATCCTCAAGTGAAAAAAGGTTGAGAATCACTGGACTACACCATTTAATCAGCGAATGTTTGTCTAAGTTTCTCTGGCTGATACCAGAGATCAGATCAGGTTAGCAATATATAAGGAAAATGTAAAAATCTGTTTTTTTTCTATGCAGGAGATTTCATTGTGAATCATTGTAATTACTCAGGAATTCTGTAAGGAGCTTGATACCACTGCTGTTCTCAGTGTTTGCAGACAAGTTTACATTTGTTCCAGCAGCATGGCATGTGTCTGTGCTCTCTGATTTTTCTAAGTGACCCCTCAGCAGGCAAAGGAAAGGAATTAAATTGGTAATCCCCTTGCAATGGCCGAGAAACACCTATTTTAGCTGCCTTGTCCTGGGTTGGGTATTAACGTAGACTTCTTTCTGTTCCAGAAATAACTGGGATATTAGTAAATAGAGCTCAGGGCTGATGTGTTATCTGACTGTGAGCCAGGCTCCTTCCTGAAGCAGATCAATTCAAACTTTTTTCTTTAATCTGTATTTTACTAGGTTGTTTTCTCTAGAATTCATGTAAGGAGACCAGCTGTACGGACCACAGAAAGACCATTGTAGATGTTAAATATTGACGAGAGCCATTTGGACTTCACTGCAGAAGATTTACAGAAATTCTCGTTCCTCATCAGGTAACACAAACCCAAAGGAAAAAGAACACAGCCAATGGATGGCTGCTGAAAGCTTTCTCAGCATTTGTATTTTACATGATGACAGAGAAATTCTGAGAAGAGTGTGGGGGGGGGGAAACAAGGGCCCAGATACACTGGAGCAAATCTGAAGTGCAGTGGGGGCTAAGGTGGAGTTAGCCACATTTAACCTGGGACCAATAAGAGTCAGCCTGGTCCCCAGTGCAACATAGCATAACCTTTGGGCTGCTCTATATTATACCCCCTGAGGCTGTTCTGGCAGCTGGAAATCAACTGGGCAGTGAGGTGCTCTGGCTGGCCTCATTTTCCCTGGTGATGCCCCCCACCCCTGCACAGGGGCCTGGGATGGGATTGGCAATAGAGATATGAGGGCGACCCTATGCTTCCAGATGATTCCCCTATGGAGAGGAATCCTTCACTGGCTGATGAAGCTAGATTTAAGCAGAGACTATGGCTTATGTTAAAAAGCAGTGCAAAGCAGACTTTACAGGCCAGAGAGACTGGTCCAATATTTAAAAAACTTGTTAATTCATAACTGGACTCTCAGCATGGTGTTTTACCAGAAGCACTAACTTAAAGCATGACTTCACACACCAAAAACATTACCCAAGGAAGGGGTAGAAAATCCATTGATCAGGCATTTAACACTATAGTGAACGAAGCATTCCTAAATATACCCCAGGGACTAATCCTTCCCTTGCAAGGAGATGGACTGAATGATGTAACTGGTCTGTCTCCTCTCTGACACAGAGTTTAGTTTAAGGCCAGAAGGGACCATTAGATCACTTAGTCTTGACTGACTGTATATCACAGGCTATCAACAGCACCTCCCACTAAACCCAACAACTGAAATTAGACCAAAGTATTGCAATCCACAGGAGACTAAACTATTATGTGCCACTGGCAAAGAATAGGAGGGACTGAGGTGTACCAGTGCCTGAGGCCCATACAATGGAGGATGATTGTCACCTGTAATCAAGGATATCTTCTGTTCCATAAATTCATCTCAAATTAAATGACTGTCAGTTTCCAACTTCATGTAAGGTGCAGTATAGCCTGCAGTGGGCACTGTTTCCCCTCAGCTCCTGCTAATAGCACAATTCCTAATAAGGGGGGGTCAACCCCCTCATCGCAGACACATGGGAGGGTGGTTATGACATATCCCACAAGTCTCCACTTAAATGGTAACGTAACTCTTGATGACGATCTGTGACACTTATATAGCATTGCTCATCCCAAAGGTCTTTCAGAAACATTAATTAGTTAGGCCTCACACCACCTTGGTAGGGTTGACAAGTGTTAAGTTATAATGTAGTATTATTACATGCACTAGTGAAATGCCACCCAGGGATCAGAGCCCCACTGCCGTAGTCATTCTACATGCACGCACACAAAGACAGCCCTTGACCTAAAGAGCTTACAATACAAACATATAACAAAAGACAACAGGGCAAGGAAAACAGGTAGGCGAAGATACGGTAACTGTGAAACATACTGCTTTTTTATTACAATAAGCAGCACTCACAGCATGCCCACTGCCTTGCCATATAATCACTCCCAACCCGAGAACAAATCCCAAGTTAAAAAAAATCAACCCTTTGAAAATGTTCTGGCTGAGCCACCTCACAAGGGAAAGAATGACACACACAACATCTGCAGCATTTGTTTCAAGGATCGCATGACACACATACCGTTAAGTGTAAAGAAATACGTTTTGCTATTGAGGTGAGGGCTGCATGCAGCACTTGATGAAACAATGATCCTCTTTGCTTTCTGGAACTGGCAATCTGATGACCAGCATCTTTAGCACAGTGAGATTCATGGCCTGCTGTATTAGACAAAGCAATCTAGAACACACTTGGACTCACTCTCTGCACACGAGAGGCCTGTGTGGAAATGGAATGGTCACGGACACCCTTGTCTAGGTGTTCATTTCAAATCTGATCTTAATTCATAATGCAACAGAAATTTTAAAAAGTGTAACTGAAATACTGTGATGGCAGATAAGAATAAGTAGAGCCGGGAGAACTTGGGAACATCCTGTGCATTAAGTAGTTCTGGTCAAATAGCAGGGGAAAATATGTTGAATAATTAATGTCACAAATATTGCTAGTACCTACTGAATAATTTATTCAATACATATCCCCAGCATTCATCACATTTATTCAATGAATAGGACACAAGCAGCTATAGAGCTGGTTAAATCCATTAAAAAAAAACGGTTGTTAAATAAATTATTTGATTAAGGCAGCAATTTTTGGTGTCTAATATATTCTGTAAATATTATTCATCCAGCTGTAGTAGTAATGAACAGGCTCCTTTTAAAAAGTTCCTCCAGTTTTTGGAGGCTTCGAAGCCTGTAGCTGTATAATTAAGGCCAGAAACAAAAGCTCTGTTCAAGTAATATTACAATTCAGGTTTAAACCACAAAGGACAAGGAATTTAAGGCTGCACTCTCTTCTCCACTTATCCTACTATGACATACCAAGGTTGCCCTACAAGTTACATTGGTGCAGGACTGTCCCAGCTTCTGAACAGGGCCTGCATTCCAAAAGTGCGTTGTGGGGGGAGAGAAATTAATGAACAGTTTTGGGCCCCACACTACAAGAAGGATGTGGAAAAATTGGAAAGAGTCCAGCGGAGGGCAACAAAAATGATTAGGGGTCTGGAGCACATGACTTATGAGGAGAGGCTGAGGGAACTGGGATTGTTTAGTCTCCAGAAGAGAAGAATGAGGGGGGATTTGATAGCAGCCTTCAACTACCTGAAGGGGGGTTCCAAAGAGGATGGAGCTTGGCTGTTCTCAGTGGTGGCAGATGACAGAACAAGGAGCAATGGTCTCAAGTTGCAGTGGGGGAGGTCCAGGTTGGATATCAGGAAAAACTATTTCACTAGGAGGGTGGTGAAACACTGGAATGCGTTACCTAGGGAGGTGGTAGAGTCTCCTTCCTTGGAGGTTTTTAAGGCCCGGCTTGACAAAGCCCTGGCTGGGATGATTTAGCTGGGAATTGGTCCTGCTTTGAGCAGGGGGTTGGACTAGATGACCTCTTGAGGTCCCTTCCAACTCTGATATTCTATGATTCTATGAACACAAACACAGGCATTGTTCCCTAGTCTATTGTTTACAATAATTACATAGTTCCTGTCAGTGCTATGAACAAAGACAGATAACTTTTCTGCAGTTTTTGTTGTTTTTTTAACACAGCTCTAGGATAACTTTCAGAGTTCCAGCAAAATAACAATGTTTGCAAATGCTCAGCGAGCCGGCCTGCTCCCATGTTCAACTGCTGTGCAAATCTTCCCAGCCCTAAGCTACCTTTGCCTAGCACAACCCTTCCTTGGTTCTAAGTGATTTGTATCTTTAGCCATGTGCTTCTGGGCACATGGTTCCTGGGGCAGTTGCATCTTAGCCAACGTGGGTGAATTCTTCTTAATGCCCATCTCCCAGAGATTTCTCTGGGAGATGGGCATTAAGATCCGTCGAGGCACCATAGGAGCCCTGCTGGTTGTGTCTCCCAGGGAGACATGCTGAATCATGTGTTGTTTGGTTTGTCTTGGATATGGAAAAATGATGGTAGTGAGTTAGGGGAAGGGTGTTCATTGTTGCTGGGGGTAGTAGGCAATGTTCCCTCTAATTTTTACATCCATGTGCAGAATGAAATTTCTTATGTGCACCAATATGGAGGTGATGTGTGGTGGGGGTGGGGTTGAGGGGTTCAGAGTATGGGAGGGGGCTCACGGCTGGGACAGAGGGTTGGAGTGTGGGGGGGTGAGGGCTCCAGCTGGGGGTGCAGGCTCTGGGGTGGAGCCGGGGATGAGGGGTTTGGGGTGCAGGAGGGGGCTCAGGGCTTGGACAGAGGGTTGAGGTGCAGGGATGAGGGCTCTGGGGTGGGGCCAAGGCTGAGGGATTCAGGATGCGGGAGGGGGCTCGGGGCTGGGGAAGAGGGTTGGGGTTCAGAGGAATGATGGCTTTGGCTGGGGCTGTGGGCTGTGGGCTCTGGGTGAGGCCGGGGATGAGGGGTTGGGGTGCAGGCTGCCCCGGGCCTGTGGTGGGGAGAGAGGACTCCCCCCAGCCCTCTCTTGCTGCAGCTGCCCTGGCGCTGGGACCGGGAGAGAGGCTCCTCTCCCCGCTGTCAGCAGCTCCGGGGCCAGGGCAGGGGGAGAGGCGTCTCTCCCCGCCGGCAGCGTGTCTGCACGGCCCTTTATAGCCTGCTGCACAGCTGCGCAGCTTAGAGGGAACTTAGGTAATAGGTATTTCTGCATGTATCTCTCTGTTGGTTTAGCAAACATGCCTCCCTCCATCGCATATCCTGTATACTCTGCGCACAGTGAACAAGGTTCTCATCTTACTACATACTAAGTCACAATGACACCAGAAAACATCTCCCTTTTTCCTACACTATTGTGTGTGAATATTTTGTAAATAGTTGGGGCAAAATACAGCTGTGTTCATAAACTTATTTCTCTCAGTTTAACATGCGTATTTGCCTATGTGCCATCCCCTCGTACATTCATACCGCAATAACACCATTTTCTGTTTGAATAGCACTTTCATTTCACTACATCACCTTGCTATCCTTGATACAACTTTCTGATTGAAACTTACTATATAGTAGAACTTCAGAGTGATGAACACCTCGGGAATGAAGGTTGTTTGTAACTCTGAACAAAAGGTTATAGTTGTTCTTTCAAAAGTTTACAACTGAACATTGACTTCATACAGCTTTGCAACTTTACTATGCAGAAGAAAAATGCTGCTTTCCCTTTATTTTTTTAGTAGTTCACATTTAATACTGTACTGTATTTGCTTTTTTTTGTTGTCTCTGCTGCTGCTGCTGCCTGATTCCATACTTCTGGTTCCAAATGAGGTGTGTGGTTGACTGATCAGTTCATAACTCTGGTGTTCATAACGCTGAGGTTCTACTGTACATGTATTATGCTGAGTGAGTCTTATTGCTCTGAAGTGTTCTCTATGCCCATAGACTGCACAGGTTCTGCAAAGCTAAATCAGGTGGCGTTGCTTCAGTTTCTGCTGCTCTTATCATTATTGCCTAGTATATAACAAAATAACACCTCCTGAAGAATAGTATGCAGTAAGTGTTGGCTACCAATCAGAAAAAAAAAAACCCAAAGGAACTACTCATTTAAGTTATCTTCCTTCACTGTTGGGGTAGAGATACAATTATAAGCGGAGGAAGCTGTGTTGTTGGGGGTCTCTTTAGTTTGCTTGCCGGGGGGGGGGGGGATTGGATTGGACCTAGGACCCATGTAGTCTTAATGCACCACTGTATCAACATCCTGAGGCCAGAGCTTTGGGGCGGGAGAGTGGAAGAAAATTTAGGGTGAAGTCTATTGAAGTCTAATGGGAGCCATTGAAACTAATGTTGAGCACTTTTGAAAATTCCACCCTTTCCGCTCTTTAAATTATCCACTTCATGAATATCCAGTTGAGATTTTAACTGAGGCAACCAAGCAATTAATTTGTGACACTGATCTTTAAATTCTTTACCCCAAGAGGGAATAGAACATAGTTCATAGCGGCCAAGAGTCAACGAGCTCTTGCTTCCAAAGGAAAAAAGTCTGCATACTTTCTTTACTTTCCACAAAATCTGTCAGCACCGCTAAAGAATGTGTTGACAGGTTAAGCAGTCTTGTAAGGACAAGACCTAAAATGTTTCATCAGGTGTTATGCAAAGAGGCAGAGTAAGATAATAAATACACTTCACTCTAGATGCAGCTGTTCCCCATGTAGAGTATTTGCAGAATAGACAATTTGATAGTGACTCATTTGCAGGGGGATGATCAGTGGCTCTCTAGCACTATCTGTGGAGGAGCTTGAGAGAATCAATCAAGTCAAGTGTTTCTCTCTCTCTCCCTATTTCCACCTCCTCCCAGTCCTTCAGAACTCTGACTGCTACTAACAATTTTAAAATCACACACTTTTGTGCCGGATAACTACTGTTGTCTGTATGCCACTACTGACCTGCAGAGCATGCCAGAGCATCACTCAGAGAAAGGAAGACCAACAGAGTTAACAGGCCTTTTTCATTCTCCTCACATCACCCATTTTATCTCCCCTCCTCTTTATGCCTGTTTCCTTTCACAATGATGCTATATGCTGATAAGACAATATTTGATTGCAAAAAAAAAATCTCATTTTGGCCATGAGGGATGGACTTTTTGGGCTGCTTCAATATTCCTCTTTAAGGGCTCAGTCCTGTAATGTGCCAAGCACCACAACCTCACACCTTCAGGAGGCACTCAGTACCCCACAGCATTGGGCCTCGATTACACACTAATTTCATGCCCTTATCTTCCAGGCCTTGCACAGTTCTGGACCAGTTCCTCTCTTCTCTCATAGCCTTCAAGTCTCTCTCTCACTCAATCTTCACATTCCTCAGAGCCTCTCATGTAGGGCACTCTACTCGCCTCAGCTACACTGCTATATACCAGGCTAGCTGGGTGTGACATATCTGTGGAGGGGGGGGGTCCTAGTAAAAATACGTTACAGAATTAAAGAAACAGAAGTTTTTCTGTGTCCCCAGTAAAAATCACCAAGACTAATACAATCGCTGCATTGCTTGCACCTAAACTGATAAGGCTGACGTTTTGTCAAGATATTTCTAATGTTCCCATCACAGCAGTATCTGTGTATCCACCATCTGACTGCTGTCATCGTACTTGGATAATTTATTACAACACTAATCAGGGCCGGCACCAGGCACCCAAGCACATGCTTGGGGCGGCACCTGGTAAGGGGCGGCGGGGGGAGCGTGGCGCGGCATTCCGCGGGGGGGGGGGGGGCGCTCCGGTGGCATGGCGCTGGGTTGGGGCGGGCTCCGGTTGTGCGGCGCTGGAAGGGGGTTCCGGCGGCGGGGGGCATGGGTGGGCTCTGGCGGCGCTCGGCGGGGGGGGGGAAGCTCGGGGCTCAGGGCTCGGGGGGCGGTTCCGGCGCACGGCGCTCGGGGGGGGGCGGCGCTGGAGGGGAGTTCCGGCGGTGCTTGGCAGGGGGCGGGGGCGGGCTCCGGCGGCGCTCGGCGGGGGGGGACGTCGCGGGGCTCGGCACTCGGGGGGGTTCCGGCAGCGCTCGGCGCAGGGGGGGGTGGGCTCCGGCGCACGGCGGGGGGGGGGCCGCACGGGGGGCGGCGCTCTGGGGGGGGTTCTGGCGGCGCTCGGCGGGGCGCTGCGGGGGGGGCGGCGCTTTTTTTTGCTGCTTGGGGCAGCAAAAAAGCTAGAGCCGGCCCTGTCACTAATAAGGACTAGACAAGCTAAAAAGAATGACTAATCCACATGACAATGTACATTTCTGCTGTGACAAGTTGACACACAATAGAGCAACAAATGGGAGTGTTATTACATTGTCAAAGGAGAATATTTTATCCTGTATGGTCCACTATATACTAGATGTGGGCTTGTTTTTTAAAATTCTGAAAAGGAGAACCTGGTATTGTTCATGAACAAGTTCACTCTACTTCACTGTTTTGAGGGAAAACACTTAACATAACACATATTCCCTTTCTTCTCAAAGGTCTCAAAGCAGGTGGCAACCAGGGCCTCTGAGGCTGGCTAGAACAGTACCATGGTTTCTGAGGTTGGTAGCAGTAGGACTCAGTCTAGTGTTTAGCCTAATGGCAGCAGCACACAGTTTGCCAATGAACCTATCAAGTAGCTGGCTAACTTCCACCACATATGTGAATATCGTTACAGTAGAATCTCAGACTGTACAGTCGGCCACGCACCTCATTTGGAACTGAAAATACACAATCAGGTAGCAGCAGAGACAAAAGACGGAAAAAAAAGGTACAGTACTGTGTTAAATGTAAACTACCTTAAAAAAAAGGGAAAGCAGCATTTTTTTTCTGCATAACACAGTTTCAAAGTTGTATTAAGTCAATTTCAACTATAAACTTCTGAAAGAATAACCCTAACATTTTGGTCGGAGTTATGAACATTTCAGAGTTACACGCAGCCTCCATTCCCAAGATGTTCATAACTGAGATTCTACTATAATTCATCCTACCATGTCAGTCAAGTGTGTGATCTTAAGTGCGCACTTAGTAATTCTCCTCTCACTATAGCAACTCGTCATTTGCTTTGAAAATTACAGTATAATTATTAATGAATTAAATGTGTGCAGCCTTTAGATTGACGGCCTCTTTAAACCTAGATTAAAATATATACTAGCCCTAATTTTTAATAAATACTCTGAAGTTTGTTAGGACAGAAGCCATAGCACTCTTTATTAACTGCACAAGCACTCAGTCCAGTCAAAGCATGCTTGGCTTCTAGAAACTCCTAGTTCACATTGGACATGTTTGTAGGCTTAATGAACTTTAACACATTATGTAGCCATTCCCCTTTCTTTACAGCATGGCTGTAGTGTTGGCTTCATTTTCCCCATCCCCCCTCCAAATATTGCCTGTTCAGAATAAAACTAGGTTACCTTGGTGGAGAAAAGTTCACTTTAATTAACAAGTATAGAAGTGTATAAAAGGAGCACCCACTTCCAATACTTGTGTGTATCTGTGAGTGTGAAAACACTCCCCCCTGCAACACCCACAGGAATTTTAAATTGCAGCCTGAACAATGCACGTAGATTGAGAGAATTTTATTTAAAAAAAAATCCTTTTGTTTGTAATGATAAAATAGCTACATCTCTATAGTATTCCATTAGTTTATAGGTTAGCAGAATACAGTATTCAGAATAAATATGCACAACTAGCACTTCTATATTATTATCACATTAAACCCCTGGATAAGTAAGAAAAGAATAACAATTGTAGTTTTTATGTATCCCTTTATGATACCTTTGAGAAATGTATAGCAATAGTGGTTCATTATGAAAATGCAATTTTAAAGTACTGTAGTTGGAATTTTGCACAGTATAACTGCCTGATTTGATCAGTCTGCTACTCTTGCTTAACATGCTGATAGCTATCTGTAGACTGCTAAGTTCCTCACTGGTGTGATGGTTTCCAGTTCCTGGCATAGTCTTTGAACTCCTCCATGTTCAACACTGATGTCTTTACTTGTGCTGGGAACCTAAATCTAAAGGATTTGAAACTCATTGCCTAACTGCTACCCGTGATTAAATCAATCAATGAATTTGTCTAGGTCTTTTCCAGCACTAATTCCTAGGAATAATATCATTGAGATAACTCTAGTCAATTGATCCTGCCAATTTAAAATTCTCAAACTCTGTCAGGCCTTAAGAGAAAAACGTTTCAATTTTTAAAAAAACGAACCCTGGAAAAAACTCAATTAAATGGGATAGTGTAAACTCAATTAAAAATATCATAAATAAAATCCCAGCAAAAAAAAATTGCAAGATCTCCTGTCAGCATAATACGTCTTCACCAGACGTGCTACAGCTGCACAACTGTGCCGCTGTAGCACTGTAGTGTAGACTTGCCCCTAGTGTCAAGGAGGGCAGATTTTGAGGGGATGTTTTAACGACATAAAGGGCCAGAGTTTCAACCATGTTTGCGTGCTGAAAAATGCATATACAACTGCATACTTAATTTGCACATGCATTTACTGTGATTGTGCATGACAACTGGGTCACTGTAGTTAACTGTATGAAAATTAAGCTTGCAGTTGTATATGTGTTAGGTAAAAAGCAAGTCCTTACTCACCTCTCCAGCACCCGAGTTCGTGCGGAGTTGGTATGGGGCTCACAATCTGTCAGAGACCAGACACTAATTCGTTGATCAACGGGCTCACACTATCCTTAGCTTGAAAGACTTCAGAATAAGTGTGGCAAGTTTATTAGGGGTGAGCATCAATATTTATACACAGAAGTAAACAAAGTGATTAACAGATCATAATGGTCAGTCATAATCAATCAAGATTCTACAGGATAAAACAGGTTAAAATGTAAATTCAAAAAGACAAAAGGGGAGATGGCTACTTAAGGGGAGGGGGGTGTCATGAGTAGTTCGCAGGTCAGAGCTTTGATTAAAAGTTCAGACAGAGACATCAAGTCTGGGTTAAGTTTAAGCTCATCAAAAGTTCAGACTCAACATATGCAATTGTTTTGTTTCAAAATCTGGCCCAAAAGATACAGTTACCATACTCCCATACATATTTAACATACTGAGCCAGATCTTTAAATAAGTTGCTGTAAATTGACATAGGGTTTGTCTACACAGTGCATTAGTCCGCACTAGAGGGTGTAAATTCTAGTGTGCAGTAGGCTGTCATGCACTAACTGGCCCCTGTGGACACAATGACATGCACCACAAGTTCCCTGGTGCATAATAATATAGTCCCATTTCAAACAGTACTTTGTTAACACACACTAGGGAAGTCTTAGTGCACACCAAAAGTGTCCACATGGGCCAGCTAGTGCACATTAAAATTTATATTCCTTTAGTGTGAACTAATATGCTGTGTGGACAAGCCCTTAGCTCCCTTGGCTTGTATAGAATAACATAGATTAACAGCTGAGGATATGTCCCTATATAACAGACACACAATAATTTCACTGAAATTTTCTGCATGCCTTCCATATTGTAAAATGGACACACAATATGGATAATTGAGGGTACTGATTATTCATAGGGCCTAAGCACTTCAAATGCAGTTCTATTAACCAGATCGCCTACTGTTCCTTATTTCTATGACCACTAATTGCAAAAAGGCGTTTTGAGTTAGTTAACCTGGAGGGCAAGAATTATTTATAAAAGATTAGAAACACTGATGAATATTTTTAGTGGTATATACTCCAGAGTTTTTAACTCAGAAGGGTGCTGTTACATCTGTGATCAGAAGCTGAAACAAATTTACTATAACAGGTAACACGCATTTCATAAACATCAAATGTACAGTATTCTTTTTGTAGTTGGTAAAAATGAATGGAATCCTTGACAGGCAGAGCTATGTAGAAATATGTTTGCTCTAGAACTGCTTTAGTTCAAGTAACACAGCTCATGTTAAGTCCTTCTGTCTTATGAGGAGTGGGTAGGGGTGGGAGTGGAGGTGTTTCTGTCTGTCTCTCTCCTCGTCAGATGCCTTAGTTTTTGTGTATTGAGATGTTTATAAATTCACATGACCTTCTGCTCTTTCCTGTTTGTTGATAGTCAGAAGGAAGGATGTTTATTAAATACCAAATATAATTTCCTTTTTATTTCATTAAGGACGTGTTTGTTGTTGAAGGAGCATTATCACCACATTGGCCCAAGTTGTTAGCTGGTGTAAATCAGCAAAGCTCCATTAAAGCCTATGGAGCTACACTTACGCCTGCTGAGGATCTGGCCCTGGAGCGTTTTTAATAGATGTAATGGTGGGCACATTCATTATAAAGAGGAGACAGGTTACTTCATTTCTTTTCCCAAGGATAGTGGAAGAGGGATAGTCAGATATTTCAGCTCCATTTTGAGGGATGGTCAAATGTTTGTCTAATGGCGGCCAGATGCTTAGAAAAGACCTAGCAAATCAGTGGAGTCCATCTTCATCAAGTGACTGGATTTGCTGTATAGACGTGCATGAGTATTATCTCAACCACCACAAGAGGCAGCAGCTTCTCTAGATGAACTAGAGGGAAACACCCCCGTGGATGAACCAACTTGAGCCACGGTTCAATCCCCAACTCGAGGTTCTTCTATTGAAGTTATGATGCACATCACACTGAAAACTAGATAAGCATTTGAAGTGGCACCAAAAAGCAGATGAAACTTAAGTTTTGCTATAAACTTCATCTTCAAGACAGGTTTGCCCAAGGGTTCATTGAGGTTCATGAATCTCTTGCCTAACCAGTTTCAAGTGAGCCTAGACAGACTTTTGGCTGTTATCAGAAACTATGTGAAACTCATAGTTTTGTAAAAAAGCAACAAAGAGTCCTGTGGCACCTTAAAGACTAACAGATGTATTGGAGCATAAGCTTTCGTGGGTGAATGGAGATTTCCAGAGGCAGGTATAAATATGCAGGCAAGAATCAGTCTGAAGATAACGAAGTTAGTTCAAATTTGACACCATCAGCTCAGGATTAAACAAAGACTGTGAATAGCTAGCCAACTACAAAAGCAATTTCTCCTCCCTCAGTGTTCACACCTCAACTGCTAGAAGAGGGCCTCATCCTCCCTGATTGAACTAACCTCGTTATCTTCAGACAAATTCTTGCCTGCATATTTATACCTGCCTCTGGAAATCTCCATTACATGTGTCTGACGAAGTGGGTATTCACCCACGAAAGCTTATGCTCCAATACATCTGTTAGTCTTTAAGGTGCTACAGGACTCTTCGTTGCTTTTTACAGATCCAGACTAACACGGCTACCCCTCTGATACTTGACATCATAGGTTTGTGCAGCTTTGACTTGAAACTAGGCAGTTTTGGTTGTGTTTCATTTTGAGATGACCGGTAGAGCTGGTTGGGAATTTTTTGACTAAATGTTCTTTCAGCAGAAAGTGTCAGTTTGTCAAAAATAGAACTTTTCAAAGGAAAGGGGCGGTTTCAATGAATTTTTTTGACTTGGAAAAAAATAAAAATTGTCGAAACATTTTGTTTCAATTTTCAGAGTGAAAAAAACTGGTTGAAAATGACTTTTTATTTTCAAATTTAAGTTAAGCATCGCAAATAAATACATAAATGGGCAACATCAAAATGAAGTATTTCAACTGACCCAAACCAAATATTGGGGTCAGACTTTCAGTTCACAAAATTTTTTTCAAGATTTTGACATTTCATCCTCTATCGGGACAGGAACATTTTTCAATATCTCACAAACTTTCATGTAATGGAAACACCTGCTCTACTTCTGAGTTCATTACAATGCAAAACTCAGGGATTGCCTAACCAAGCAATGTGGTAAAGCTTTACCAACATTTCCCATGCCTTTAGCTTCCCTTTTCTGATCTAATTTCTTTACATGCTTTCTCTTTGACAATGCCATTATAAAAGGACGGTCAACTGATTTATTGAAGCAAAAACATTCCACATGTAAATTACATTTCAATCAAAAAGAGAAAGTAGGGAATTTCAATACAGTATTTACATACCAGCACAACATGTACTTTCACAACTATTTGATAAAATATATACTCATCAGTGCATAAGCATTTTTAAGTGGAACTTCCCTTTATTATATTTTTCCCCTTCTTTTATTATAAAGTTCTCACCTAAGCATGTAACCAGAGCAAGAAAATTCAGAGTAAATGCTCTTGTTCCACACCTAATTTTTTCCATTTTACATAGAAATTATTGATTCTGAGAGCAGAGACAGAGTGTAAGTAGTGTACACTATATACTCCTATAAACTAGGCCTAACAATGACAGCTTTGCTTCTGAGTGTCCTTGCCTTGATCTTTCTACATTAATTCCTATTCCCATCTATTACAGAGAAGATCATGTCTGGATTTAAGTGAAATTCAAAGAGAACAATATCCCCATTTCTGTGATGATGTTTTCATTTTTGTGCTATCATCTTCTTGCCCTTGGTTTAAAGCAATGAAATTATTATGGTGCCCCTGATGACCCATGTACTGCTGCCATCCATGAAATCTGGAAACAGTGAATGCCGCTGGCAGTGAGCAACAAAGTTTGATTAGTCTAAATTCCATTTGAAATTGTGAAATGACATAGCAAAAACTATGTAACCCAGCTCCAAATTTAGGCAGAAATAAAGTTCCGGGGAGAAAAATATATCTAGACCTAAGGCCTGTTAGGATGCGGCTAATATTATTTATTCATTATTTCAAGCCAGGCGTAACCATTCTATAGCATGCCTAGGATCTGTCAAATAACATTCCTTTGATTCATGGTGTGAGGGGGCGTACAAGCCCCACACTGGGAAAGCAAAGGTTAACAAGCAGCTCTGGGCCTAGACCATCACACCCCACCACACCTGTGAGGCATGCTCACAATGGAGGCAGAGCTCAAAAGGGAGCAGCCCAGTGCAGTCAGGGTGGACAGAGCGATGGAGCAGTCTTGTGCTGTTAGCTGCTGCAGAGAGGCCACAGAAACTCCACACCGACTGGACCAGATCTTGCTGCCACGCAGTCAAAGGCCCCCATGGAGACCGGGAATGGGTGGCTGCACCTGACGGAAAAGAGTTTCTGCTAGGGAGAACCGCTCCCACACACTTGATGAGTCCATAAGCAGAGTCTACGGTGACTTTGGAGGGGCAGAGGCCCTGGCAGGGAGTGGCCCAGGGAGCAGGCTTATGGAGGGACATCCACTCTAGGCCACATACCTGACCTGCTAGTTACTGGGTCCTGGGTTGGAACCCAGTGGAGCAGGGAGGGTCTGAGTTTCTCCACCGCCAGCACCACTGACTCTCACCACTTGGCCATACCGCTTCAAATTCTCGCCACTGGGAGATGCTACCGGGTTCAGCTGCTGAACCCTCTGACACATGGTTATACAAGATGTTAGCTAGACCCCATGTTTAGAGTCTAGTAAATAGGCTATGTCTACCCTGTCCAGTTAACCTGGGCCATTGGCACCCGGGTGTCAGCACCTGGGTTAGCCTAGCCAGGGTGTAAGCATCCCCCCAGCAAAGCTCTATCTACAGTGTCATCTCAATGCTTCTGCACGGTGACTCACCTGTGTGCGTTGGGGGCATAGCCCAGGATTCATTGTGCTGAGAGGCTCTAGGGTTCTTTTCCAGTCAATTGTGGGAGAACATGTCTGTGTTTTGAGGAAAATTGTGGGAAGGCACTGGAGGATTAAACCAGCATCCTCACTGCAAAGTGAACAGGTTCCAGCCTGAGTTAAAGGAGAGCCTAGAGTCTAATCCACACCCTCAGGTAAGCAAGCTAGCCTGGGCTAAAAGCACCTCCAAATCAGGAGCAGAGGTTTTTCTGTGTGGCTGGTAGTGGAGGTTGGGCTAAAACCCAGGTTAACTACAGTTTAGACATACTTATAGTATTAGAAAGGTGAGTCCAGGCCTTTGCTGAAGCTTGTTTGGCTTACTTGCCTATTATCCTAATACAGAGAGTAGCCATTCATGCAGCACACAGGCCTCAGAGGCAAATAGCAGAACATTATGACTTCCTTATGCAAATAGAATAGCACTAGCATTCTCAGTGATAAAACAAGAGTAAAACTTGAAAATAATACCAGTGCCATTTCTGTATTTTCCCTCATATCTCCTAAAACTTCACAGATTCGTTGTTATATCAACTTAACTTTGTATTGCCCATCCACTTGGGCACTTCTGTGGCCTCTGTCCTGGTTGTATGTGAACACCTCACAGACATTAATTAATTTATTCTCAAAACATCCCTGTGAGAAAAGGATGTTTAATTAGCCCCATTTTACAGATGGTATAAAGAACAGCCTTTGCAGTGCACAACAAGTTTTACTGGTCCTATAAACTTTAGGAACTATGCTACTACCTATTGAGCACTATCTATTAGCACCTTTACTATTTACATATAGAGAGCTACAGAGCACTCCTGCAACAGTTTGATTGAGCCAGGGATTAAAGCTTGGATTTTCAAAGGCCTTTAAGAAAGGCAGGAGTCCAGTTCTTATTGAATTTCAATGGAACTTGGGCACCTAACGTCTTTGAAAATTCCATTCTAAACCCAGGTCTCTAGAAAGCTACAGGACTATTTTTCTTCCCTGTTCTTTTTTTCCCCATGAGGTCAGGTTCATTTACCTCAACAGGCATTTTCCTTCTGTTTATTACAAATATCTACCAATGAAGCAATGGTATCGGCAGCCTCTCTTATGGTACTGTATAAATTGCAAAAAGTTCTTTTCAGAAAGCACCACATACCTTCACTTTCTGGATCCTTGATTATGCTGTTATTTCAAGGAACAGCATAAACAGCAAAATATTCAATGCATCTTTGAAACAGAGAAGTAGCACACTTCTAAACAAGATTTATTGCTGTTAATGAAGTTTGGAAGCCCTTGGGGGCAAGAAAGATGATAGCGAAAATCTCTAGAGAGGCCCTTCAGTTATAAAATATTTCCTTCATAAATTGTGGAGCAGAAATTCTATCACTAAAAAACTTTGATTTGGTTTCAAAGGGAGCATGTCTTTGCTCTGAAAGCATTTCCGTGCAGCTGGGACCTATAGCATTGCTATGTAATTTTGTCCAATGGTGGATGTGCTTCCTTTATAAAAGCTTTTTTCTATTTCGTCCCTGCACGATAATTCTGCAAAGATAAATAAAAACAAAATGCAAAACTTCCTGCAAGCTAGTGATAAAATACTTTGCAAGGTGGCAGAACACTCTTTGAATGTACTTAACTTAGTTCTTATAAACAATTCCAAACTGATCAGACTGGTAAGCAAAGTGCCCTGTATAGCTAGGGGACAGGCAAAGGCAGTGCACACTTCTCACCATGGCAGGATACCTCAGCCCTGATGCGGAGAGAGCATTCTTTGGGAATAAGAGAGCAATTCCGTCTCCATGCCGGTTCAGTCCGCAGCCTCTCAAATGAGCCTGACAATGAGATTGATCATTGTGGGTATGTCTACACTGCACTGAAAGACGCGTGTCTGGCCCAGGCCAGTTGACTGGGGCTCGCGGGGTTTAAGCTGCAGGGCTATCAAATTTCAGTGTAGATGTTCGAGCTGTAGCATCCTCCTCCCTTGCAGGATCTCAAAGCCTGGGCTCCAGCCCTAACCTGAGCAGCTACAGTGCAATTATATAGCCCTGCAGCCCAAACCCCACAAGCCCAAGTCAGGTCACCTGGGCCAGCCACGGCCGTGCTGCAGCTGTTTTATCACAATGTAAATGTACCCTATGATGGTAGATTTTTGTGATATGAACATGCATCTGCTGGAGGCTGGTCAACTCATTTCACACAGGCAACTGAATAGTCACAGCATGGGAGCAGACCAATTCTACTTCAAGGAAACCCCATAAGAAAGGTCCAAAGAGGGAAAACTCCCCTATGACAGAAGGGAGTTGAAGTGCTGTGTGGTCATCCCCCCTTCCCAGCCATGCAGATATCAGGGATTCATGGGAATGGGAGAAGCTGGAGGGATGACTGGTGGAAGAGCCCCAAACTCGTTCTGGCCCCTCTGTCAGGTAAGTTCCTGAGCAGCGTCAACCCTCTGTTAGGTGATCAGCTGCCTAACTCCAGCTTTCCCTCTGCCCCCAGGTTTATACTGAGAACAGTAGTTCCCCTGCTCTGCAGCCAGTCTATTGTTCAGGGGTGGATCCATCTGAATGGAGGACCATCAACGTTGAGGACCCTGAATGGCTTTCCCACTGTTAGCACCTCTGCTTGGTATAAGGATTTCTCCTAACACTTCCTGCATGTCCCTGCTCAAGGGATGGAGGCTACAGTGCAAAAGTGAAGAGCACAGTACAGTTTACAATCAAAATGATGTTCACAAAACAAACTGGAGGTTGTGGCTAGATACAGACATATCCCAATCCATCACAGTGATCGTGAAACTCAATCGTAAGGCCTGCATGCAAAAGGATAGTATCATGGTTCTGAAGACAACTTTAACTATGATTTAACAGCCTTAATATTCTTTTAACATTGGTTTCTCTATGGAATTTCCAAGAGCAGTTAAAAGACAAATTATAAAACTAAGAAATTCCATTAACGTGCAGTTATGTGCTGGACAGCTGCAGACCATAATATCTGCACCCACTTAGGCAACAGCTGTCACAGAATAAATTGGGGCTCTCAAGTCATATGTACTTTTTATGTATCATATAGAATGCACCCTGGCATCTCTCTAGTATTGCCATATTTCAGGTTCCCAAAAAGAGGATACTGCCAGAAGGGAAGGGGCCTGGGGGTGAGGGGGAGCTGGAGAGGGGTACAGTTGGGGATGATGGAGGGGTACCTGCATCAGGGGTACTCACTGGTGGTGGGGGGGCAGTGTTGCTCCCTGTCACAGTGGCAGGGCAGCTGCGCAAGCTCAGGATGCAGCACCAGCTGTCAGTCAGCAACTCCCTGAGGAATCCCCTCTCCAGGGCTGGGAGCCGGAGTCCAGATAGGTGGGATCCAGCAGCTGTGACTTGCAGAGGACTGGACCAGTCAGCTGCAGATGGCAGGGGAGGGCCCAATCGAGGCGCTTTCTGAGGTGCAGTGTGTCTGCTCTGCAAAAGCCCCTAGACATTTCCTGTTATTTCAAAAATCTGCCTGGACAGAGAAGGGAAGCTGTAACAATGCTGGTTCTGGCGGGACCCAACGGAGAGTGCCAATTCAGGACAAATTGCTTAAAACAGGGCAGTTACAGCCCAAGGCTGGGGTTTTTCCACCTCTAAGGCAAACCAAACCAGCCAAACAGAGAAGACTTTGGTTTTACCCCACTGGTGAACCACAAGTCACACAAGCACTTAGACACTCCAGTTTCCCAGTATCACCACCAGTGCCACTCGTTATGGGGGACAAATGGTTATGAAAACCAATACCCCAGTAAAAGAATAAAAAGGTTCTCTTGATTCCGAAGGACCAAGCCCCAGACCCAGGTCAATATACAATATACAAATCAGATCTTACCCACAAATCACGCTGTTGCCAATCCTTTAGAATCTAAAATCTAAAGGTTTATTCATAAAAGGAAAAAGATATAGATGAGAGCTAGAATTGGTTAAATGGAATCAATGACATACAATAATGGCAAAATTCTTGGTTCAGGCTTGTAGTAGTGATAGAATAGACTGCAGGTTCAAAATTAAGTCTCTGGAATACATCCCCAGCTGGGATGGGTCATCAGTCCTTTGTGTAGAGCTTCAGTTTGTAGCAAAGTCCCTCCAGAGGTAAGAAGCAGGATTGAAGACAAGATGGAGATGAGGGATCAGCCTTTTATAGTCTTTTCCAGGTGTAAGAACACCTCTTTGTTCTTACTGTAGAAAATTACAGTAAAATGGAGTTTGAAGTCACATGGACAAGTTCCTGCATACTTCGCTGAGTTACAAGACATATCTGCTTTCTTTCAATGGGTCAACTGTATAGCTGATGGTCCTTAATGGGCCATCAAGCAGGCTAGGCAGAGCTAACACCAACTTGTCTGGGATGTCTCCCAGAAGCATAGCATAAGTTTGAAATACAGACAGTATAGAGCCAATATTCATAACTTCAACTACAAAATCGATACACACATATAGACAGCATAATCATAACCAGCAAACCATACCCTTGTCTTAGACACCTTATTTGACCCCCTTTATACAAGATTTGGTGCCACTACAGGACTTTGGTTGCAACCATGTTCTATATGGTCTCAGTTCAAGTCAATAACGTCACAGAAGCTCAAAAAAGAGGCTATGTCTGGGAAAACCCAGATGTATGGTAACCCTACTTCTCCCACGTGCCTTCACACTACCTCTGAAAGGAGGCAGGGCACACATCAGCACAGAACATATGCCACAATGTGTCGCATATTAAAACTGAAATTCCACTCCGCTTTCTTATGGACACCTGTGCAACCTGAATGGAATACTGGGACATCATTTATTCAGTGGAAATTTCCACTCTGCTTACATACATATATATATATATATGCTTAGTGCCAATGGGATGTTGGCTGCCCCACTGATTATAATATAGATGAACTGGCTTCTTCAACACTTTAAACCAATAAAAACAAATGTAAAGTTATGGCAGCATGATTAAAAACTGCTAGTGGATCGATGCTATTGAAAACAGCATTAGAAATAACATTTAGACTGGAAGTGATTGGCAGTGTTTCACAAAAGAATACTTATCTGAAGTCCCACCTGCTTTACTGAAATTGTGGTTTTGCATTTCTTTCATTTGCATTGATATAACAGTTACAACTAAGAGGCTCTGACGCTGTCAGCAAAGATGGCAATTTGGATCCCTCATTTTTTTGTCTGTCAATCAAGCTGAAGCTAACTGGGGTAAGAGGAAGCTCCTGCATAGTTAAGCTGAATGCAGTTTTTCAGCAACTTAGGAGTGCAAACTGTAACAGAATTAATAGAGATATTTCATAATGTGCGGTGCATGTCACCTCTTTCCCCCCTTGCATGGACAGCCACAATTTTTAGCATCTCACTTCCAAAGCCTAACTTCTACCTGACCACTTCTCTTCCTTCTCTATCTTCAGCACAATTGGCTAACAGCTTGATGTAGCCAACAGAGAGTTCAGAGTTCTGGATTCCCTTAATGTAGTTACATCCTGCTACAGATTACTGGTCCTCTCAGCAGATCTTTAATTAAGCCCTTTACAAAATGAATGGCAATAGAGCCTTCAGTGTTCTCACGCAACCCTATAATTCCAACAATTGAGGAACTAGACCACTTTTACGGTCTAAAACTTGCATAGT
Organism: Chrysemys picta bellii; assembly: GCF_011386835.1. Taxonomy (NCBI): domain Eukaryota; kingdom Metazoa; phylum Chordata; order Testudines; family Emydidae; genus Chrysemys; species Chrysemys picta. The sequence goes on from NC_088792.1 coordinate 86,239,529, forward strand.
TAGTATATACACTAGATACGTACAATGCTACTAGTTGTGTGGCAATTCTCCAAAAAAGGACCATATTTGGAGTTTAATGTACCAACCCTAGACACAGCCACATCATATCATTTGAAAGCTTATTTTATGTATATTTAGATGAGGTATGTTGTGGAGCTTTCAAGTAGTCCCATACACCTGTAGGCAAGGTGAAACAATGGTACCTAAAATGAGAATGTCATTTTTTTTTGCACCGTTCCAGAAACACTGCAACATGATAATAACTACAGTTTTTACCGTTTAAGTTAATTTCAACACCTTAATGGGATATTTATTGGTCAAAACTACCACACAACAATTAATTAAAAGATTTTTATTTATTGGTTTTGCATGGGCAAGTATTTTTCCCCCAGAAATGCTGAAGCTGTTTAGCATGTAAATATCAAAATTTTGCAATAAAATACATATTCTTAATTGTCAATGTATCTCACAAGTGATTACAATAGTTTTCTATATTTTCAATTGAAATTTGCTGACCAGATCAGTCTCACATTGAAGGTTGTGCACCAGTAGCAGTAGTTTGCATGCCCATAATTTGCTTCATGGATAGATGTAAATGCATGTGAAGTCCTCATGTAATGCTTCTTCATTTGTCAGCGTTTTTTACATACAATGTAGTATCTAGTCTGCCTAGTAGATGGTTTTAATGTGTAATTGCCTATGCATGCAGTACTATCCTTTGAAATATTTTAGAAATTAGCTTTTTAATTCAGTGACACTTATGTACAGCTCAGTATTAGTGTTATCGATGACAATACACAGCTTCGTATTATGAATATGCAAACACTATGAGAGAAAGAAATCGCCTAACTAGAAGTAGCGAAGACAAAATCCACACACAAGTCCTTGTCTCTGCGCTGAAGAGGGATGATGAGTGTTACAGCTCTTACCAACCATGTCAAACAATATGACAAACCCATTTGACACTGAATCACATCCAGAAGTGCTTATCAACATATCTATTGCACTTCCCACAATGTCAGATGTACAAGTGTTTCTACTGAAAATAACAGATGTTGGTGAAGAACAAATAGAGAGATTTGTGAGATTTGCACTTGATTCTGATGGGACACGTAGCTTCTGCAGCCTAGCCAAGAAATCTGGCATCAAAACATTTGCTCACATAGCCAAGAAGTCCAAATATAAGTCTGGAAAGGGAGGGACAATCACAGCAGCGCAGTCTAGAAATTGTTTTCTACGGAGCCCCGTCCTTAGCAAGATGCAGCGTTCTATTGTCCTATTGGTCGAGGCCGGCTTTAGGGTGATTCACCCGATTCACCCGAATTGGGCCCTGCGCCCCTAAGAAGGCCCCGCAACGTCCCTAAGGACCCTCTGCCACCGTGCCACCGAAGGCTGCTGCCGAATAGAGCTGCTGCCGAAGTCCCACCGCTGTCTTCAGCGGCAGCTCAATCGCTGCTGTGGAAGGAGGACCCTCCGCTGATGTGCCGCCGAAGGCACCGGCAGCCAATTGAGCTGCCGCCGAAGTCCCGCCGCTGTCTTCGGCGGCAGCTCATTCGAATCGGGCCCCACAGTGCCTAAAGCTGGTCCTGCTATTGGGGTCACCCAATGAGACTTGTGCCCATGTCCCTCTTCCATGCCGATGGAACAATGAGAAGAACAGACAAAGGTGAAGTAGGGTATCAGCTGGAAGCTCAAGCTGAAAGAATCCATGAGCTAAGAGCATGCAACAACGAAACCACAATGTACATCAGCGATGCCATGGATGTCATATAAATGATGGCTGGAGACAGTATGTGCACATTCAATGAATTGGCTGCTGAGTACTTGAGGCAGGTCCTAAAAGGAGTTGATAAAGCTAATTCTGTAATCAAAATCTTTGAAAGATATGACAATATTAACTCTGTGAAAACTGCAGAAAGACAGTGCTGAACAGGAGCTAACGTTGGATGCAAGAAATGCCAGGTGGTTGGTGGATGCCCAATGCCTCCATGGAAAAAGTTTCTAAACATGGCATCCAACAAGCAATAACTTGTAAAATTCCTTTATGAATATATGGTTCAAAATGCACCTGAGAGTGTAGGAGTGCATCCAACACAAACATTCCTTTCTTGCAGGAGGCTTTTCCAATGGTGAAGTAGCAAAATCCATCACCAACAGAAGCATTGAAAAAGCACAAGATTTGTACAGTACTCAAAAGGACCTGGTCACAAGGATGCTTCTGCATACTGCATGTGCCAATATGGTTTTGGGGTTTCTTGATGTCAAAGGAACCATGACAATTAAGTCATCCGATACAGAAGTTTTGGTCCTTCCTGTTCACTATATTCCAGAAATGGAGCACATAGATAACATGTGGATTGAAGCAGGCGCCATTACCAGCACAACTGACAATTGTTGCTTCATACCTGTGCATGCAATTTGTGACACACTCACTTCTGCCTTCTGCAACATACTTCCTGCTGTACACAAATTAACAGCATGTGATTGTGTCATCCCTATTTGGTACTGAAAAAAATCTGTGTTTAATGTTATCAAAACAAAGAGAGCTTACCAGAGGCACAGACTCCATGGGTGCGCCGGGGCTGGAGCACCCACAGAAAAAAATAGTGGGTGCTCAGCACGCACCAGCCACCTGCCGATTAGCTCCTCCCCTACCCCCAGCTGTATATAGCACTGTATATACACTGTATATCAGCTGTTCAGCGGCGTGCAGGAGGCACTGGGGGGAGGGGAAGGAGCAGGGGCAGGAAGAGGTGGGGTGGAGGGTTGGGAAAGGGGTGGAGTGGGGACAGGGCTGGGGTGGAGTGCGGGAGGTCGAGCACTTCCCCGGAACGAGGGAATTCAGCTTACTGCTGCATAGATCTTGCAAAATTTGGAGAGAATTTGAAACTGCAACTTCTGCAGCAAGGAAGCTGGAAGCAGTGCTGTATGACCAGAGTGAGATAGAAAAGAAGACCCATAGAGACATGAATTGCTTGTGCCTCAATCTAGCCATCAAAAAGGACAAATCACTGGCCAAACTCCCACCACATGAGTCAAAAAAGTGCACGTCAAAAAAGCATCTTGGTAAACAAAGATTTGGATGTCTCCATACATAGTTAAACCAGATGTTGGATCACCATTGCAACATGGGTGGAAAAATGTGGATGATTAACTACTCTCTGTATTCTTCAAGGGCCCAATGGCATCTGACCTCTACAAGATTTTTTTTGTGCCTGTACCAGTAGGGGTCGTTGCACAATCAACTGTGTCTGTTGTCACATAATTCTGCACAAGGAAGTTTGTTCAATATGCCAAGGCAATGAAGACTGTAGTAACCTACGCACTCTCAACAAAGGTTGTAATCTTGAACAAGATGATGATAATGATGATTATATGATGATGCCTGTACAAATTTATTATTAAATTTTGTTTTACCCTTTATATTGTTGTGATGCTTTGAGGTCACAAAGAAATCCAATTTTATTTCTTGAAGTAAGTAATACATTAACAGAAATGAATGCAAATATTCCAAAGTGGTCATTGTTTATCCCTGTTTCTATAGTAATGGCACCATTTGACAGCTCCATTTCATATCTCATCTTAAAGTAGACATAATAAGCTTTCAAATGATATATTATGTACAGGTGTGGAAAGGGTACATTAAGTAAACCCAATCCGTGGTGTCAGCCACTCATCTATACAAATGTAGTTGATACTACAGGTATTTAGAGACACAGTTAAGCCAACGATGGACTAATGGAATTCTGACAGTATCACAGAAATGTCATTATTTAGTGCATTCATCTCTCAGAGTTTCCAGTTAATTTTTTTCCATTTTATTGTGAAGGAAATAATTACTTTATTATGAAAGGGGAAGAATGCCGACATGCTGAATGTAATTTCAAATAATGTTATCAATTTACAAAATAACACAATGTAGCTTCTTAATCCAAAAATCACTGACGCTATATCTTGACATTTTCATTATGGGAGCTGTCATGAATAATCTGGAAGGGGGAAAGTGTCGTATTAGAAAGATCCTTCTTATCTTCTATAATCAAATAATTAATCTTCAACAGCACAGGTCAAGTAATTTTTATGATACAGCCTTTAATCCTTTCATCAGTTGCTACTTTTAATAACCACAGAGTGACTGGGAAGTATAGCGGTTCTCTGGTGACAGTACAGTACTGACCTGAACAGTGCTCTACTACAAAAGAGATGGCAGTATTTTTTTTTCTTTCCCATATGAATGTAGTGGTTGTAAAAAATGCTGATCTCATTACCTGGAAGACTATAAATCTTGGTCATATTATCTACATATGCACAACAGGGCCAAATTAAGGTTGCACAGGGAACCTTACTTTGGCATTTAACTTCTTGACCACTTGACTTTGCCACCTTAACATTCATTTAACAAAACCAACCACACATATATACACATGCACACACAGGATAGTTTTGGTTTACAGGTTTTTTAAAGGGTTGCTATATTTACGTTGCTTAACATTTTCATTACAAATGATTCTTGTAACTTTTTTTCAGAAGTTCTAACACCTCCATTCTTTGTTTGTAGCAGGAATTTGGTCTTTGGAAGGGAACTTTTGCTGGTCCCATGAAATTCCATTCAGCTCTGGCCTCGTTACAAACTGGAGTACTGTCTACCTCAGTAATATATATTTGCATGGTACATTTCTGTTGAACTTACTCACTTTCTTTGGCCCTTCAAATAAATGCACACGATGTAAAAAGTCTTGTGTTATCTTCAGTCAGGATTCCATGCCCCATCACCTTCTTGGGAAGAAGGGCATAAAGAATGAAGGCCACATCTTGCTCTCATGATTTCATAAAAGGAATAATTCAACTGCTGTCTTTTCTTAGACCAGATACTGCTCTCAATTGCACTTCAGCAACCCCATTTATCTCAGAGATGAGTTCAGATCAGTGGGATTGCAGGGATGACACAGCACAGTGTAGGGAGACCAGATGTCCCAATTTTATAGGGACAGTCCCGATTTTTGGGTCTTTTTCTTTATAGACTCCTATTACCCCCCACTCCCCGTCCCGATTTTTCACACTTGCTGTCTGGTCACCCTAGCACAGTGTGGTCCTTATTGATTCTATAGGCCAGTGGCTCTGAACCTTTCCAGGACTGTCCCCCTTTCAGGAGTGTGATTTGTCTTGCCTGCCCCCAAGTTTGACTTCACTTAAAAATTACTTGCTTACAAAATCAGACACAAAAATACAAAAGTGTCACAGCCCCACTATTACTGAAAAATTGCTTATTTTCTCATGTTTACCCTATAATTATAAAATAAAGCAATTGGAATATAACTATTGTCCTAACATTTCAGTGTATAGTATATAGAGCAGTATAAACAAGTCATTGTCAATATGAAATTTTAGTTTGTACTGACTTCGCTAGTTCTTTTTATGTAGCCTGTTGTAAAACTAGGCAAATCATCTAGATGATTTGATGTACCCCCTGAAAGACCTCTGCGTTCCCCCAGGGGTAAGCATACCCCTGGTTGAGAACCACTGCTACAGGCCACAACAGCAAAGTCCAGTCTTGAGTTAACAAAACATATGTGAACCAGAGCACAAAGAAATCGTTCATACCAAGCAAAAGCTTTTTTCCCTTCTCTATATTGAACACCTAACTCGAAAGCAAAGATGCAAAAAAAAGACCCTGAAAATAGGATCAGTATATGTCAGAGGCTGAAATTATTTGTCAAGCCATTGCTCAGTGTGTTGCTTACCATATTTGTCATGTCTCCTCTCAGCTTCAGTTCTTGCTGCTCATGGTTATTTTATATCACTTCCTTGGAGGGAGAAATAGAAAAGAGGGATTTTATATTACTTAATTGAAGGACTTTCATTCCAATGGAACGATGGACAAGAAGGATTTTGATGGACAAGTAAAGTGAATTAGATCACATACAATTTCCTAACCCTGAATCTTTATGAACTAATTTGCATAACTCCAATTCCAATGCCACTGACTTCTTTTGTCCTCCATTGTTTTTCTTTAAATTCAATTGCATGTATATTCATTTTCATGCTCCCGGAGCCAGCATCCCTTTGAGATCTAATTTAGATCCTATATATATATATATATATATAAAAACCTTTGGAAAATAAGAGAGATTCAGACTATTAGAAATGAAGGTCAAGGACAACAGCATCTTTGAAATAATTGACTGAGAAAAGTCAGTTTCTGTTTCATTTACAGACCTTTTTAAGAAGTTTATTTTCTTCTCAGGATATTTACCTGCATAGGGACTTCAGGTTCTGCTACAGTAAGGGGACCAGCTGCTCCAGCAGTGCTGGCTGCTTTGTGCTGCAGCCTTGGCGCCAACTAACCTTAAAGCTGGTGCAACCAGCCTGGGAAGATTATTTCAGGGCAAGAGTAATAGTCCTTGTGATGAATGCCAGCATAGGGATTTTACACCACTCATCCTCCCTGCTGCTGGCATGACAGGGGAAAATGGCCATGGACAATTTATTTACCCTCTCCCTTGCCCTGATTACAACAGCATTATAACAGCAGCTGTGTTGTGAGTTCTAAGGGACGTTTAGTGTACTCCACATTTTATAGACCTCTATCATATTCCCTATTACTTGTCTCCTTTACAAGCTGAAAAGTCCAGTCTTTTTTAATCTCTCCTCACACAGAAGCTGTTCTGAACCCTTAATAGTTTTTGTTGTCCCTCAAATACCGTTAAATGGCTGCAGGGATATTGTTCCCCTTTGGAGTCTGAATCTACGTGAATGTTCTTCCAAAGCAACAATGAGAGCATGTCAGCTGGGGATAAGGACAATATCTTATTTCCATTAGCGACAAGATGATGCCTTTCACATCAAATTTACGCTTCTCAACTCCTCATCAAAGCTAATGTTCCTGCCTCTGCTCTCTGCTTATTTCCTTCACCTTCTGCTACTTACAGATATTCCAAACCTCCCTTCTTAATGCCCCTTTTGATCCTTTTCCCCAGGCTCATCTTTGTACCTTCTTCCGTGCCAACCCCTGCTCTTGGAACGCCTTCCCTCGCCTTCTGCACAAACAAGCTCCTTTTGTAAAAATGTTCATTATTAAGCCCTCTAAAACAGAACATTTTTAAAGTTGTATCACTACAAAACTAAACTCTCAGGCGGTGTCTCCAACACGGCTGACCTACATTGATTATGAGTTTCCTGGACAGATAAATCTTCCTCTGTCTTGTCCTGCATGCTGACAGCACTCAATAAATAAAATAATAAAAATGGTCATAAGACATAACATAAGACTGTTCTCTGGTCCTTCTGAGGCATGAGTAAGCCCAGATGGAGGGGCAAAGGTGGCTTTAACACACCTTTGCACTCTTCATTCCTGAGCCGGAGTCCTCAACTGGTTCCTAGTTTACAAGAGAAATCTGATGCCAATACCCCGCAGGGGCTGTTACAGCAACAGGGGATAAGCTGGGTGCACGGCCTGGCCTTGCCCTCTTTTTCCTGGCCACATACTGTGCAATAGAGGCCTAAAGTGGCTGGCACTGGACACACTACAGTTACTCAAGAGCATTATGCAGTTCCCAGTTAAGCCAAAATTGCACAAAGTGGGCGTAAAGTACCAGTGACTCTGTCCCTGTAATTTCAGTGAGATAAAGAGAAACTGCAGAATTTACCAGTGGCACAATGAACCTGATCATAATTTTGCAAACTTTGCACATTGTGCTCCAGTTTCGCTGCTGTAAAATGATGCAATTTGCAATACCAGATGAAATCCTTGTATCTTCAAAACAAAATATATTCTAGAGGCACACCTCCCTCCTTTTCCATGTGCAATTAATGCCGGTGAATGTTTGCGCGTGTACACACATATATGTATACAAGGTATGTCTACACTTCGAGCTGGAGGTATAAATTCCAGCTTGAGAGTCATACGCATACTAACTCTGATTGAGCTGGAGTGCTAAAAATAGAATAAATGGGTGGTACAAGTAGTGGGAGGGCATAGCCACCCCAAGCATGGATCTAGTATCTTGGATAGATACATATTAGGGGTGGCTAGCCCCTCCCACTATATACTTAGTTGACTTGTTTGCCCAATGCTTGCTCAAGAAAACCTATAGTTCAAATTTTTGATTATGCCACAAAATATTCTTGGTTGTTTCTTACTTAGTGACTTTTAGTAATTTTCCAGGCCCATCTCCTGCCACATTTTAAAGATGTAAGAACGATTCAGTGAGGATCCAACAAAAGCATATTTCTAAATGGCACAACAGTTACAGTTGTACTCAAGAGTTCTTCCAATCAGAGATGAGCCTATGCCACAAACCCAGCAACACACAAACGTTGAAAAAGCTAAGATCCAAACTTTGCAGCGCAAGCTCATCTGTACCCCCTGTAAGCAAACACCTGTATGAAGTGGCCACTAAGTGTCCTCGAGGTTTCTCAGTGCAATTGTATGCAACCATTAGTTAACAACATCCTTACTAGGCAATCACTTTTTGTTTCAGCTCTCTGCATAGTTTACTACCTCTCCTTGCTTTACTGCTCAGCTGGAAAACATACAGTGTATACTGCCACCTAATGTCTGTACTGGGTGACGTAAAGTACTGTGGTATATCAGAATAAGGATATGAAATCATTTGATTCTCGTTACATTTATTAAGCCAAAAGAAAGAGGTAGCTAGAAGTCATTTTCTGTTGCATGGGAAGTCAGTCGTACAAATCCCATGAACTTTAATAGTAGCTTCACAGCTAATATCCATGGAAAAATTGTGAAATGCTATGGTGCACTGACTAAGTGCTGAGTTGTATTTACCCATAATGCAACACCTCCCTGCTTGTAATTAACACATTAAAATAGTACTGATTTCAGTCTCTAATATTTTTGTTTAGGTGCACCAGCTTTGCATCCAAGAAATTAATCCTGTGTTAGTGGATAAAAAAAAGGTCTATTGATATTCCATATGCACTGAACTAAACGCCTAGAGGGTGGGTATTCAAATATATTCATACTGATGGCTCCAAGAGTATTTTTGTTACATTAAAAGTTTTCATGGCACCTGATCTTTTTCTGGTTAATCAAAACATGCTGCTGGCTTTTGTAATCAAGTTGCAGTCTAATTTTATAGGCTGATACTGGATATAAAATGACAATACAGCAATTAAATGAGCCATACAGCGGAAAGTTTAACATGCATTTGTATGCAAATAAGGCCAGCTTTCCGTCAGCTAAAGGAATGCTGTTGCTTCATATCATTTATAAGAGCTACTTGTATTCCTAGATTTTAAAGCCAGAAGGGACCACTGTGATCATTGAGTCTGACCTCCTGCATAACATAGGCCATAGAATTTCACCCAGTAATTCCTACTGTGAACCTAATCATTTTGAACCCAATAACTGAACCATAGATTTTAAGAGTCATCCGCTCTGCATTTGGACAGCCTTAGAAAGATCTGGAGAGTTATGTACCACACAGCAGGTTTTCGGTAAGGTTCAACTTTTGGAAGGAAGTTAAGATCTTTCAGCTACATAGAGCCTCATTCTGTTTTCCACTTATGAAAGCAGTAAGGGCTAGTCTTGTAGTTAAGACATTGGACTGAGACTCAAGAAAACTGAGTTCAGTTTCTAATTCTACCATGAACTTCCTATGTGACCCCGGGCATGTCATTTAGGCCAGCCGTGCCTTCTGATTTGGAGTGCCTCAGTTTCTTACTCAGCTTGAAGTATCTCAGGCCTGATTTTCAGAGTGGGCTGAGCATTTGCAGCTCCTGCCAACTTCAGTCAGAGGTGCCTGGCAGCACCTCTGGAATTCAAGCAAAGGATATGTAAAATAGGGCTCCCCGAAACAGCTCCAAAAATCAGTGGCTACTTGATTATTTTGGCCTTCATCTCTCCATGTGTCAGGTCTCCTGCTGTAAAATGGGGATAACAACCTACCCCATGGAGGTGCTGTGAGGATAAACTCATGAATGCTTGTGGGGTGCTCCGATACTATGGTGATGGGGCTATATAAGTAGACGGACTATGTACCTTCTTTTATTTATATGAAATCTATAATACAGTCTGTCAACACTTGTCCACAAAAAATTCTTACACCCCAGAATAAAGATTTACTCCTAGTAACAGCCTAAGTAAAACTATTTAATTGATTTACTTTATGCACCAAGGAATCTAAATCAGTCGTTTTTACGGTAGTTGTGTAACGTTACATGTCCATGTGTCACTCGTGGATCATATTTGGGGGTGATTTTAATTAAATGAACAAAAGCTGAGGCTATTAACAATTGCTGATATTCATCACAAGCTGTTCCAGTGATTTATAAGTGTGGCTTTTGCACTGATATCATAGCACCCCCATCATTTTCACCCTGTTTTGCAGCTGAAGGGTGTACTCACAAACTAACTTTCTAAAATTATTGATATCTTTTAAAAAATGGCAGGGTTGGCAATCTGTATTTCTTCTGACCCAAGGGGTTTTGGTGTTCTCAGTTGCCGAAAGCAATGTTGGGGGGGGATGAATAATTTATTGGGCGAGATCTAGATCTATGTCATTCACATCTTATCCCAAATCTAATCCTTTCTTTCAGACAATTGAACTTTGCAACTGAGATGGCTTTTTTTTGATCCCTTGGGCTTTACTTAAATGTTGCATCAGAGACATTTTAGAGATTTCTGCTGCCATAAAAGTATGTAAAAATGGCTATTTCAACCGAGCACTACTTAGAACTGGAGAGCAAACAGCTGAAGTTTCGAGTTGTCAGTACCCCTATTTCTCCCTCATCCTTTCCATATAGGCTTTTTGTCTTCACTACTAAAAAAAAGGGGTGGGGAGTTGTTGTTTTATTTTTTACAGCAAGATAATAGTAAATGATAGTTATCATGCTGTCAAATCCTAGTGGAGAGATGCTCCCTGTAATTTTTATCCATGAGGTAGCTAGGTGAGGTCAGTGCTGTAACTCCGCTTGGGGTTGACCTCATCCTATTTAACTTGCAGTAAACCTGCAGCACCTTGTCTCCACAAGGAGTTTACAATGGGCTAGCTCACACATTAGTAAACATGCTGTCTTTTTAGCAGTGTAGACAAAGCTATAGATATTCAGTGAGGCGAATAGGCAGGCCTTCTTCAGAGACCTATAAAGTAGAATGCTTCTGTTTTATTTCCCAAAGACAGCATCCTACAACAGGAAACTAGGGCCAAGTCCATACTACAAAGTTTTGATGGTGTAGCTATGTTAGTCAGGGGTGTGTGAAAAAACCCCAACATGCCTCTGTCAGAACAGGTAATGTTGTTCAAGGAGGTGGTGTTCCTACACAGGCAGGCAAACTCCTTCTGTTGATATATGCTGCATCTACACTAGGGGACTCTGCCATTATAGCTATACCAGCAAAACATTTGTAGTGTAAACAAGATACAGATTTGGTCACTGGATAGCCAGCTTTACAAGGCCAACTTCACCCCAGATGAAATTCCATTAAAGTCAAAGCTACACCAGAGGTGAATTTGCTCTTTAAAGATGGAGCTGGAAAGATGCACTGTTACTGCCATGAGAAATTCCCTCTGTTCACAAAACTGACATGAGGCTAACATGTGAAGAAATCTATATAATCCTCATATAACATAGTTAGTTTTGTAGGTCATTAAATATTACTGCTAAGCTACCAGGAATTCTCCCTCAATTATTTACCCTAGAGAAAAAGCCACTCAACTAAATGCATGCAGAGATGTCTAGAAAAGAAATTTCATCCAGTGAGAATTCAAGCTGAACAGACTTTTTGTTTTATGGGTTTTTTTGGGGTGGGAGGTTGGTAGGTAGAAAAGATTTAATTTTTAAAAATTACCAAATTCCAAAGTGTATACCATGTTTAATAAACCTTCTGAATGTAGGATGAAGCTCTCTACACCAACATTCCACACAAAGATGGACTACAAGCCGTCAGGAACAGTATCCTCCAATAATGTCATCGCAAACCTGGTGGCTGAACTTTGTGACTTTGTCCTCACCCACAACTATTTCAGATTTGGGGACGATTTATACTTTCAAGTCAGCGGCACTGCTATGGATACTCGCATAGCCCCACAGTATGCCAACATTTTTATGGCAAACTTAGAACAACACTTCCTCAGCTCTCGTCCCCTAGTGCCCCTCCTCTACTTGCGCTACATTGATGACATCTTCATCATCTGGACCCATGGGAAGGAGGCCCTTGAGGAATTCCACCAGGATTTCAACAATTTCTACCCCACCATCAACCTCAGCCAGGACCAGTCCACACAAGAGATCTACTTCCTGGACACTAATAAGCGATGGTCACATAAACACCACCCTATATCGGAAACCTACTGACCACTATACTTACCTACATGCCTCCAGCTTTCACCCAGACCACATCACACGATCCATTGTCTACAGCCAAGCCCTAAGATACAACTGCATTTGCTCCAATCCCTCAGACAGAGAAAAAAACCTACGAGCATTCTTAAAACTACAATACCCACCTGGGGAAGTGAAGAAACAGATTGACAGAGCCAGAAGGGTACCCCGACGTCACCTACTACAGGACAGGCCCAACAAAGAAAGTAACAGAACGCCACTAGCCATCATCTACAGCCCCCAACTAAAAACCTCCCCAGCGCATCATCAAGGATCTACAACCTATCCTGAAGGACGATCCCTGACTCTCACAGACGTTGGGAGACAGGCCAGTCCTCGCTTACAGACAGCCCCCCAACCTGAAGCAAATACTCACCAGCAACTACACACCACACAACAAAAACACTAACCCAGGAACCAATCCCTGCAACAAACCCCATTGCCAACTCTGTCCGCATATCTATTCAAGGGACACCATCATAGGACCTAACCACATCAGCCATACCATCAGGGACTCGTTCACCTGCACATCTACCAATGTGATATATGCCATCATGTACCAGCAATGCCCCTCTGCCATGTACATTGGCCAAACCAGACAGTCTCAATGCAAAAGAATAAATGGACACAAATCAGACATCAAGAATTGTAACATTCAAAAACCAGTAGGAGAGCACTTCAAATCACCCTGGACACTCAATAACAGACTTAAAAGTGGCCATTCTTCAACAAAAAAAAATTCAAAAACAGATTTCAACGAGAAACTGCAGAATTGGAATTAATTTGCAAACTTGACACCATCAAATTAGGCCTGAATAAAGACTGGGAGTGGCTGGGTCACTACAAAAAGTAATTTTCCCTCTGTTGATACTCTCACCTTCTTGTCAACTGTTGGGAATGGGCCACATCCACCCAGATTGAATTGGCCTCATTAGTACTGACCCCCCACTTGGTAAGGCAACTCCCGTCTTTTCATGGACTGTATATTTATACCTGCTTACTGTATTTTCCATGCATTGCATCTGATGAAGTGGGTTATAGCCCACAAAAGCTTATGACCAAATACATTTGTTAGTCTCTAAGGTGCCACAAGGACTCCTCGTTGTTTTTGCTGATACAGACTAACACGGCTACCTCTCTGAAACCTCCTAACACACTAAATGTAAATCAATCTCTATGCCTCCCTATGATTTGGGAATGTGATGTATGGCTCTATGTTTATATTTCAGTGGAACCATGCTATTCTTTTCTTGGCCTTTACAGTTATTATTTCTTGGAGTTGGCCGCTGCCCAACTTTAATTGGGAAATGAAATATATTAATTTAGGCTTGTGTTCCAAACTTTTACTCCTCTTTATTCTCTGCAAAATTTAGAATGTCTATCTTAGGGGAAATTCCAATATTTCAACTTTTGTTTTCTATCCAAATCGGGATGAAAAAGTGGAACTGTTGCAATTTTTCACTGAGTGAAATATTCCCAAAATGGTTGATTCGGAAATGTCAAAATGTTTCCTTTTGACATTTTTGGTTGAAACAAAATGTTTTGACATTCCAAAAGCTAAAGGTTTCGTTTCGGTTTGTTGACTTGACCTGAAACAATTTATCTGAAGTCAGTTCAAGATTAAATTTCATTTTCCCATTGCGGCACATTTACTCGTGGGAGTTTTAGTTTGGGAGCCTGATGGCTCCATTCTCCCCTATTGGCCAGGCTCCCAAGCCTAAATAACAGCCCAGTGGCACAGACTCCAATAAGCCAAATATTAAGAACAAAACAGATCCCTTTTTGGTTTTGTTTTATTTTTTGATTGCTCTGAGCAAGAGGTCTGGTCAAGCCTTCCAGCAGGTGCAGGAGGCATTTTGTACTGGCTGGCTGGTGCTTATGGGGTGTGCTTTGATTGGCAGGTTCGGGCTTCTGCCTCCAAGGAGCTACCAGCAGGAGTGAAACCCATTGTCATGGATTTGCAGACTTTCCCTGGGAAGAAGGTGGTCAATTTCAGTGGAAAATTCCCAGTTAGTGCTATTTACAGCTATGTTGCTGTTTTTTTAATTATTCCCCTTAGAAATGGATGAAGTACAATTGTCTAGAGAGCATATGCATATTGTTAGGAGCTGAGTGAAACCTTGTTATGGGTTAAGTTAAAAAAAAACCTCATTCAAATTGATGTCTGAACACACGCTTCACTTACAATCATAGTGAGACACAATTAAGGGCCACACTTCAAACAAGACCTAATAGAGTCTGACCAGAAAATAGCACCAGGTGGGTGGGGAGTTCCACTGGGGACTGTGACTGTGTCTGGGTAGTGTGACCCTGGATAAAGCTGGAGAGAGAAAAAAGCTGGGTCTGTGGGCTAATGAGGCTTGGTGCTGTAAGCTAAGGCCAGGTCTACACTACCACGTATGTCAGCAAAACTTATGTTGCCCAGTGTGTGAAAAAAACCACCCCCCTGAGCAACATAAATCACGCCTATATAAGTGGTAGCATGCACAGTGCTAGGATGGCAGGAGAGCGTCTCCCGCTGACATAACCACCGCTGCTCATGGGGGTGGTTTTAAACATGTCGACGGGAGAGCTCTCTCCCCTCGGCATAGAGTAGCTACTCGAGAGATCTTACAGCAGCGCTCTAGTGTAGATGTGGCCTAAGAAAATGCTCCTTTTGTTTTTGGTTCCTCCTGCATTTGGAGAAGCAGGACTTGGTCCATTCCTTGCAAATAAACAAGATTGCATCAAAGAGAATACCAGACTCCATCAGTGTCTACTTCCGACTGGAACATCCCAGAGCCCTCAAATTTGACTAGCTGCTCAAGTCAAAAAGAGGCAACACTATCATCAGAAATAAAGAGGACAGATTTTGCTCTACGTGCACACCTCACTGGTTGTACAATTCTTACGTGATAACTCAAGATTTATATTTCAGAGCTGACAAGCAGGCCAGGACCTCATGGTGCAAACATATATTCAAGGACAGTCCATGTCACAAAGAACTTACAGCCGAAACTGAAAATAGATTGTGGCCCTAAATCTTATGTAAGACCCCTTGCTTGTATTGACATGACAAATATAGTTACAGCTTTAATCTTGACAAAGAAGCTAAAAGGTTAGTTTACCTGACCTATAAGCTATTTGGTTTGACATTCTATATCTTGCCATCAATAAACTTCAGAATTAAGTGTTCTTTTTGTTCATTCCTAGTTTCTAAGGAACCTACCTGCTTTATATGCACACATCCATAGTTGTGAGAGCTTGTTTTGCTAGATATCAGAGTAGAGATTTATCAGATCAGCAATTCCCAAATAGTGATCTGCAAAAGAGCTGGCTGGCCACAAGGACCTGATGTGTGTAACTCCCACTGAAAGGTAGGAGAGAGGTCCTGGAGGCCAAATTTAGGCTGATAAGTAAGAGACTAAAGTCAATGACATCCATAGTAGCCTTCTCTGAAATGCTTCCAGTTCCATGAGCAGGGCTAGTTAGGCAGAACTGCAGGGTCTCAATGTACGGATGAGACGATGGTGTAGGTAGATGGCATTTAGATTTATTAGGAACTGTGGAATTTTTTAGGAAAGGGGGAGCCTGTACAGGAAGGATGGGCTCCACCTAAACCAAAACAGAATCAGATTGCTGGCATGTAAAATTTAAAAGGTCGTAGAAGAGTTTTTAAACTAAGGGCTAGAGGAAAGCTGTCAGGTGCTGAGGAGCATGCGGTTTGGACAGAGACATCTTGTAGAGGAGGCTCTATTAATGGGAAATGAATGTCACTCACTTCCATCACATGAAGGCAGACAACTAAAAAGTGACAAATTTTATAAGTGCTTATATACAAATGTTAGAAGTTTAAATGCCAAGATTGTGAACTTGAGATTTTACCATACTAATTTCCCCCTACTGTTACTCACACCTTCTTGTCAACTGTTTGAAATGGGCCACCCTCATTACCACTACAAAAGTGATTTTTCTTCCCTTGGTATCCTACTGTTAATTGAATTGTCCCGTTAGACTGACCCCCGCACCTGGTAACTCCCATCTTTTCATGTACTATATATATATATATATATATATATATATATATATATATATATATATATATATACCTGCTACTGTATTTTCCACTCCGTGAATCTGGTGAAGTGGGTTCTAGCCCACAAAAGCTTATGCCCAAATAAATTTGTTAGTCTCTAAGGAGCCACAAGGACTCCTCGTTGTTTTTGCTGGTATTAAATTAGTGTATTGATATAATGGGAGTCACAGAAACTTAGTGGAATGATGACAATCAATGGGACATGGCAATACTAGGGTACAAAACATATAGGAATGACAGTGCTAGTGGGGGAGTGGCACTATATGTGAAAGAAAGCATAGAGTCAAATATAGTAAAAATCTTAAATGAATCAAACAGTACCATAGATCTCTATGGATAGAATTCCCATGCTTGAGTAACAAGAGTGTGGCAGTAGGAATATACTAACAACCACCTGACCGTGATGGTGATCATGAAATACTCAGGGAGATTAGAGAAGCTATAAAGATTGAAAACAATAATAATAGGGGATTCCAACTATCCCCATATCGACTAGGTACATGTCACCTCAGGACAGGATGCAAAGATAATTTCTAGTCACCATTAATGACTGTTTCTTGGAGCTGCTAGTCCTGGAACCCACAAGGGGAAAGGCAATTCTTGATTTAGTCCTAAGTGGAGCTCAGGATCTGGTCCAAGAGGTGAATATAGCTGAACTGCTCAGTAATAGCGACCATAATATAATTAAATTTAACATCAACCTGCCCCAGTGAAAGGGAGAAATATCAAAGAAACCCACCACAGTATAATTTAAATTTAGAAAGGAGAACTACACAAAAAATGAGGAAGCCAGGTAAATGGATTTAAAGGAACAGTCACAAGAGTGCAATGCCTGCAAGCTGCATGGAAACTCTTTAAAAACACCATAGTAGAAGCTCAAATTAAATGTATACCCCAAAGAAAATAGTTAAGGCCTGGTCTACACTAACCCCCAATTCGAACTAAGGTACGCAACTTCAGCTACGTGAATAACGTAGCTGAAGTCGACGTACCTTAGTTCGAACTTACTGCGGTCCAGACGCGGCAGGCAGGCTCCCCCGTCGACTCCGCATACTCCTCGCGCCGAGCAGGATTACCGGAGTCGACAGGGAGCACTTTCTGGGTTCGATTTATCGCGTCCAGACAAGACGCGATAAATCGAACCCAGAAGTTCGATTGCCTGCCGCCGAACCAGCGCGTAAGTATAGGCAAGCCCTAAGAGAACTCAAAAAATGCCACCCTGGCTAAGCAGCACAGTAAAAGAGGCCATTACAGGCAAAAAGGCATCCTTTAAAAATTGGAAGTCAGATCCTACTGAGGAAAATAGAAAGGAGCACAAACTCTGGCGAGTCAAAAAGAATTTGAAGAGCAACTTGCAAAAGACAAAAAAAAATTGCTCTTAGTTTTTGAAAGAACATCAGAAGCAGGAAGCCTGCCCAACAGTCAGTGGGGCCACTGGATGACCAAGGTGCTAAAGGAGCATGCAAGGAAGACAAGACCATTGTGGAGAAGCTAAATGCATTCTTTGATCAGTCTTCACTGCAGAGGATGTGAGGGAGATTCCCACACCTGAGCCATTCTTTTTAGGTCATGGAACTGACTCAGACTGAGGCGTCAATGGAGGAGTTTTGGAACAAATTGATAAATTACACAGCAATAAGTCACTAGGACCTGATGGTATTCACCCAAGAGTTCTGAAGGAATTTAAATTTGAAATTGCAGAACTACTAACTGTGGTATGTAACCTATCATTTAAACCAGCTTCTGTACCAAATGACGGGAGGATAGCTAATGTGATACCAATTTCTAAAAGAGTCCCCAGAGGCAATCCTGGCAACTACAGGCCAGTAAACCTAATTTCAGTTCCAGGCAAATTGGTTGAAACTATAGTAAAGAACATAATTATCAGACACATAGATGTACACAATTTACTGGGGGAAGGGTCAACACATATGAGAAGAAATTAAAAAGACTGACTGTTCAGCTCGCTGGGTTCAAAAAAGAATTAGCTAGAACTAGATGGAGGATAGGTCCATCAATAGCTATTAGCCAAGATGATCAGAGATGCAACCTCATACTCTGGGTACCCCAAGCCTCTGACTGCCAGATGCTGGGACTAGATGACAGGGGATGGATCACTTGATAACTGCCCTGTTCTGATCATTCCCTTTGAAGTATCTAACGTTGGCACTGTTGGAAGACGGGATACTGGCCTTGATGGACCATTGGTCTGACACAGTATGGTCATTCTGATGAAATCAATGGAAGCTGGATTTAAGCACAGGCTTAAGTGCTTTGCTAAATTACATTAACAGACACCTAAAATATTTAAAGCAAATGTTAACAAACCTGGATGCCCAAAATTTGGCTCCCAAACCCATATTTAGATGCCTATTTAGATTGCAAACTGTTTGGGGCAGGGACCAACTTTTTGTTCTGTGTTTGTACCGCACTTAGCACTGTGGGTGTCATGGTCTAGGTCTCCTGGGCACCCCCTCTTTCTTCTTGTAGCCTTAATATAATCTATGTGAGGTTGGGTAGGACTCATTTCATGGATTTCTTTGGAATGTTTTCCGGCTGGCTGCCCATCTGACCCCTACCCTCCTCTCTTTTTTCAACAAAGCTTGGGACTGGCTAAGGCACTATGGCAATTTAAATAATTATTTTCAAAGGTGCTGAGCAACTCTATCTCCCACTGACTTTATGGGAAGTTGCTGGGTGGGACTTAACTTTCTGAGCCCAAGTTTGAAACATTTGGCCTAAGTTCTTTCCTAGCATATGCATTTGTTCTAATTGCCACAGGGATATTATTGTATTCTGAAAGGGAGGGGAGGTGGTCCCAGCAATCCCAAAAAGAAGGGCAGGTGTCCATGAGACAATCTCTAGAAAAATGTGCTCCACACTACAATAGGATTAAGAAACCCTGCTCCAAGTTACTCGTTAAACCTTTGCAAGGTCTCTTTCCTTATGAAGGGCAGAGCCTCATATATATAAATTGTGATAGCGCCACTGGGCCATAGGCCCATGACAAAGACATGACTGGCTAACTTGACAAAGTTGTCCTATGCAGTCTAGAATATTACTAAGCTGCCCTCCACTAGAGATAATGAGTGAGGCTTTTTTTTTAATTGGAACAATTAAGTCATTTATTTGGTAGGTTTGATGCTTCAAAGGATGCACAAATACATGATGAGTTACAGATGTCACCATTTCTAAATGAACTCACCAGTAAGTAGCTTTGTTTTGTTACCCATGAAAGCTCGTCAGGTGTTCTACAATGTAAAATGTCACTGCGCTGAACCAATTCTTTACAGAGATGATATGCCTCTCTGCATGCAGACGACAGCCTTTGTTTGCTGTCTAATTGTTTCCCTCATTGTGAGGGCTGAAAGAAGTCATCCTGATCAAGTTTTCCTTAAAGAGAAACAACTGACTTTCATGGGGGCTGATTTACAATCACCCTCCCCACCATCATTTGCCCCCTTGTTTTGTGCTCTAATGGAAATATGCTGTTGGGTGTGTTGCACATTGGTTTGTTTGTTTGTTTTTAAAGTGAAGTACGATTTTTAAGGGGAATACAGTCCCAAGGTACATTAAGTTATGCTGGAGTTCTAGAGTGTGATGTGTTGGGGGAATAGATTATTCACATAACTGGAACGATTGATGTCTCTGCCTCCCCCAATCCCATACAACCCTCTCCTCCATGACTATACTGGCTTCTCTATACCTCATCTGGTTCCATGCCTTTTTTCCAGTCTTCTACTCTCATATTATCATCCTGCGCCCTTCCATACTCTCCGTTAGTCCCAGTCCCCTGCCTTTTTTCAATACCTGTGATCTGTCGCCCCACAACACTGTGCATGTCTCCCTGTGCCTCACCAGTTGCCTGCTGCCCCAAGTGCCTCCCCAAATGCCTCCACTTACTGTTTTCCCAGAAACTTTTCTACCCATTCCAAGCCCAGCCAACATGCCTCCATTCCATCCTCCGTATCTCACAATCCACGGCTCCGCCATTGTCCTGCCCCCTTATCCATGTTCCCCATATCCCTTCCTAGACTCTTTCCGATTCCCCTGCTCTTCCCTAACTCCCACTACATCAGTGCCCCTCTGGCTTAGTGCAGCCTCTGCAGCAGCTCAGCCTGGACTCAGCAGGAGGTCAATTTATATCTGGAAATGTTAAAAACTAGTTTGAAACTGCTCTGTGTTCCTCTGAAGGTGGCTCTGCATGTACATGGCCTGGGCTGTAGCCAAGCCTAAAAGAATGTTTTAAAAAATGTACACTGTTAAACTAGATCCACTTAGAATGGTTTTTAACCTTCAAACACTATTTAAAAGACAGACTATTAAAGTCACTGGTGTTACTCCAAATTCACATGATCACATCATGATCAGAAGCTGGCCCACAGCCTTCAGTTCAAGGCTGGTTTTTAACATTCATTTTATGTGCCAGAAATGTTCATTGAAAAACACCTGCTTCACTGATGATCAGTCACTGCCTATAGGCAGTTGTTATGTGGAACAAAATGAACCTGGAGTAATAGTGTGAAATCTGCTTAGTCATCTGCCTGCAACACTGCCATAAAACCCCTTTGCATATACAATCAAAAGTGGCTATTGGGGTGGGGAGAGCATTCAACACACATTATTAATTAAAGTTATTAAAAGTTCTATAACACTGAAAAGGAAAAAAGAAAGAGACCAGCCTCCTCTCGCTGTGCTCTGGTTAACTGAAATGTAGTCTAGCTGGATCTAGTTGTGAAATTCAGCTGGCTAGATCCAGGCAAGGTGAATAAGACAAGTAGGTCTATTACACCTGTGTTCATGCACTATGCACTAGCTGGCAGTTAACTTCCAGATGAAGCTGAAGGTGCAGGGAACATCCACAAACTTTTGAAATGTGGGTTGCTAATGTGAGACACCAAAATCCAGATCTAAGCAAAAATTGTCTGAATTTCAGAGGTGCTGAATAGCTGTAGCTCCTGTTGATATTCAGGACAATTTCCTTTAGATCCTTAACTATAGATTTGGGGACCTAATTTTTAGTCATCCACAACTGAAAGGTTTAACCTAAATGGCCTAGAGCTGAGCTACCTCAAGGGGTATCTCTCCCTTTTTGAGCCACAATTCCACCTGCTTTTGGCTGGGACTCTGACGTTAACCATCTCAAGGATAAGGCTTCAGAGAGCCAGGAGCAGTCTTGGGAATTGTCCCTTCTTGCCTCTAGATTTTGCTCCTGCCAGGTCTAAGTCTAAGCTTGGTCCCATTCAGAAAATTAAGGTGCACCATTCTGTCCAGGTAGTTTGCTAGCTAGTGGCTCCCTCCCCACCAGCATTCAGCCTACTGGTAAGGTTTTCACCATGCCTGACTTTAAAGTTGAGCTGTTCTTGGGTATTAGCTTCCTACACAGTAACTGGGAAAATGGTTTCCCTTATCATCTAAGCCATGGCTAGAGGGCCAGATCCCAAGTTGATGGTCTGAGCTATTCAAACAACAGGAAAAATACTGTGAACATTTTGGTTGAAGTTTTTCCCTTTGTCATAAATATTTTTCAATGAACATTTTATGCCATCTCTGGAGAGGGTCAGAAAACAGAAGCCATTATTGGTGGCGATTTTCTAGCTGTATCTTGTGATGGTGAGTCCCTATAAATGCTCCTAATAAAAGAAAGTCCTCTTAGCAGTAGTCCAGACTTTGAATGGCACTCTATAGACTAATGAAATCCTTTGAGTGGTTTGATTTTAAAAAGAAAGAATTGATTCACTAGGCTGCAATAGCCAAGAAAAGCAGGTGATGCCGTAGGAAAGGAACCTGAAACCTACTACAAGAGGAACAACAATGGCGCTAAATTGCTAGGGGCCAAATCCTGCAAACTCTTAAGCATGCACATAACTTTATTCAAAGGAGTACCCTCACTGGGAATGTCTACACTGCAAGTGGGAGCAAGCCCCCCCCAGCCCAGGTAGACAGACATGCACTAGCACACTAAAAATAGCAGTGTGGGTATTGCAGCTCCAGTGGAGACTCAGGGCTGGCCACCCAAGCTTAGACTCTTCAGGGTCAGGTGGGCTTGAAAGCCTGCGTGCCACCCAAACCACAATGTCTACACTGCTGTTTTTAGCGCGTTAGCTCAAGGGGAGCTAGCGCAAGACTGTCTACCCAGGCTGGGAGGTTTGCTCCCAGCTGCAGTGTAGTCATAGTGGGATGACTCACGGGAGCAAATTTACTCACCGGTGTGTTTGTAGGATTGGACCACAGGCATGTGCAGTAACCTTCATTCAGACTCAAGTGTTGCAGGTACGTGCTTTCACCTGCACAGACTTATTTAGATGCCTAAATAGGAGATTTAATTGGGATACCATGTGAGTGCAAGAGTCTGCCTGTGCAGATCTGGTTGCAGAGACAGGGCATGGTTGCAAAGGTCAGGAAAAATCACACTAAAATACCTAATAATCCAGAGCCTCTCTCCTTTTTATGGAGCTAGATATCTGGTTGGTCTTCTGCTGTGGTGCTGTAACCAACACACAGTAGGACCATACAAAGCCCTACCACACCCACCACACCCACACTGGTTCTGAGGCCCGGGGAGCCCAGATGTAGGGCTGGATTTTGCCATTTCCACTGTTTCTCACTGTATCTCACTTAGGCCATAAAAAGTTTTACAGGGTCTGATTTCTTCTTATTGTAAATGGCAAAACAACAACTTCTCAACCAAGCAAATGACAAGTCAGTCTCCTTCCCTTAGTCCCAAAACTTGGGGAGCAGCTGGGACCTTTCTGGCAAATAAGGCACTGTTGTGATTCTCGGTGGAATTAAAATAGACACTGTAAGAGACAGCTCTACCCAGGGCTAGTTAGGTCAGAGAGCATAAGCAGAAAAGCAACATCTTACATTCTAGAAAAATGCTATCCAGTTTAATTATCTGTGCCTGAATTGAAAAATTCCTCTCAGGGATACAGACTAGTCAAGTGTCTCTTATGAAAAGGCTGTTCAAGGTAAGTCAGAGAAAGTAGGTTCAAAACCACCACTTGTGAATTGCAAGAAGGTAATGATTATACGTGAGATCTTATTTTTTAATACGGCTCAGTGGATACTAACAGCCAGCTTGCCAAATCCCTGGGTACTAACTCCTGGCCAGCTAGCTCACAATTACAGAGCAGATTGTGGGCTCATTTCTACAGAAAGCTCTTGCAATAACTTTACATTTAGAATCAGAGTCGCTGTAACGGCTTCACAGTTGTTAAACGGAGCTTCTTGTTGGTTTGTTGGGCTGAAACTGAAAAAAACCTCTTTGACTTCAGGAGTGAGCCCAATAATTTTTTTCACTATTAAACAGGGGCTGGATTATAACCCTACAATGCAGCCTGAGTAAAGATTAGCTGTACAATAAGCACCATACTGCTGCCCAAAGCCAACTTCAATGGCTTACTCCTGAGAACCCCCTTCTCTGAGCTACCTCAAGCCTTACACTTGAGGTGATTAATTTCAGTGTCCTAGGTCAACACAGGTGCTGAGGTGTGTCAGACAGGGAGAGGGGTGCCTTGGAGTAGCTGGCCCCTAAACTATATAGGTCAAATTTTTCCAATTTATTTAGGAAATCAATTCCAGACTTAGTAAAGCTGATAGAAATTTTTCCATTGAAACAGTTTTTTTGATGGAAAATTGGGTTTTCAACTAAAGTACCATTTTTTTTTTTTTTTTTGCAGTGTCTGCTTTTACTGGAAATCGTTGATTGTCTGGTGGTGGAGTGGGAATAGAAAAACAGAATGTCTGAAAACTGAAAAGGGAGCCTGGCCATAAAGGAGCACAAGACACTTGAACTACAGCTCCCCTGAGGCAACACAGGAGCATTTCTGAATTGAAATATCTCAGAGGGTTGATTTTTCTGCAAAAAGTCAAAATTTTCAGATTTTTAGATTTTTTTTCCTTTTTGTTAGAATATTCTGTAGGAAAAATAAATCCTACCACCTCTCATATTTAAAAAGTCAAAATTTTCAGATTTTAGATTTTTTTTCCCTTTTTGTTAAAATATTCCATAGGAAAAATAAATCCTACCACCTCTCATACTTAAACAACTAAATAAGACTGGCCTGATTTTCAGAGGTCCCAAGTAGCCATACCGCCCACTGAGAATGGGTGATCGAAATTATTCAGTGAACACTTACAAATGAATTCCCAGGAATCAGGATCAGTTTGTGAATGAGTCAGAAATAGAAAACCGGGCTAATTTAGTGATATTATTTGCAGCCCATAATTTGATCAGTTCTTCTTAAAGATAAGGTAACACCATCAAAAAAATTTACTGAACTGGCACGTGCGGAAGAAAGAGTCCCTGGCTATTCCACAGAACTCCACCTACCAAACTCTCCAACAAGGATAGCAAGTGTTAACTCTACCAGTGAAAGACAAGTTAAAACATTAGAACAAGTCCCTACTTGCTGATCATATCGTGAGATCAGGAGACTGAGACCGGCTGCTTCTGAAAGCTACCTTTGCCAAATTAATACGTTCATAGGTGTGATACATCACAGCTCCTGAACTCTTTTCTGTTTCTTATTGTGCAATGCATGCCACTTGAAGAAGGATGAATGGACCTCATCACATTGCACCCTATAGTCTCTCTTGTAAGCTAAGCCCCGTTAGGTGGTGTATTCTTCGTAAAGAAATTTTCAAGTTGTCAGAAACCATCTAAATAAGCATAACAAACACACTGCATTTGGGGATTAATTTGTTATGGAAACCAAAATCATCCTCACACTCTTGGCATTCACATTTTCACTTGAGGTGAGCCCCCGTGGCTTTGTCATCAGTACATTTGATGGTAGCAGAGAAGGAGAGTTCCTAATGTAAGAATTCCTCTTATGGAACCTACTCGGAATGTCTTGCTTAAATGGATATCTGTCCATTTCACTCACAAAAATGGATTTCAAACCTACTCATAGCATTATATTTTTAAAACCCAAAGACATGCTATATTTCTTGCATGTTTTTTAAAGCAGAAAAAAAGGCTCTTAATTTAGCATGTGGCTCTGGGTTTCTAATTCCGCACCTGCACTAGATTTCTTCTTCCGGGGTATGTTCTTAACATTCAGGGAAGGCCCTCCCATTGCTATTTATTATGTGAATAGCAGTATTGGGCCAGAGTCTTACTTGGTGTAAATTGGCAGAGATCCATTAACTTCACTTGAGGATCTGGCCCCCAAAGGCGTCACTCGATGGACAGCAAGAGAACATAACTCTTAGTTTTTCTTATGCTGCTGGGGAGGAGGCCTTTAAATAGACTCTATAGAAGCTCAGTCTATCCTTCCTTTCTTTCTCCCTTTTGAAAGATGATAGGCTCCCAAGACAGAATTGAATTAGTGAATTTGCAAACAAGGCAAAGGTACTGATGCTCTTTCTACACTTTTGTTTCAGTAGTTTCCTCCTCCCCCTTCCCCAGCGCCTCCCCCGACCCCACAGCTGCAGTCATGTACTCTGCTTTGTTCCCAAACTATTTAATAGCTAATTACAGATCCCTATTAACCATGGTTGGAATAGCATTATTTCAAGAAAAACATATCACATGACAAATACATAAGAGTAGAAAAAATTGCATGAAGTCAATAAGCACCCCTAAAGTAGTTAACTAGCTCCCCCTAGTGGAGCTAGAAAAGTACTAAACTACTACAAACACACTATATTTGACAATGAGATCTGCATTTTCTTTTTACGCTGGAGATTTTGCAGTACACATTGTACAGCATATTGAAATTTTAAAAGCTCACACTAATAGCTACACGCAAAAATGTAGTAAAGATACCATACTACAAAAAGTTCTGCTATATCATCATTATTATATGATATACTCAAAGTGATATCTGTTAATTCCATGTTTGAAGTTTTATGGAACTTACTGTGAACAATATTTAAGGACCCTGGGTCTGTTCATCTGAGGCTCTCATAGTGCTTCAAAAAGATTGGTATTGTTATCCCTGTTTTATAAATAGCATAACTTATGTTCAGAGATGTGAAGGGACTTGCCCAAGATCAAATAGGATGAGAAAGAACACAGGTCTCCTGACTCTTAGCCCTATGCTCCAACCAATAAACCGTGCCTCTCCAATGGATCCTTTACTCTTAATTTAGGTCACTAGTTCAAATCCACCTCAGTGCAGTAGTGACCAGATGTTTTTGCCACTTGATGACTATTGGTGTCTTATTTCAGTGGAATGAGATCTTGGAGTCACCATGGATGGTTCTCTGAAAACTTCAGCTCAATGCACAGCAACAGTCAAAATGGCTAACAATGTTAGGAACTATTAGGAAAGAGATGAAAATAAGCCAGATAATAACCTAATGTCATGATATAAATCTATAGCACTCCCACACCTTGAATATACTTCCAGAAGGATAACTGGAAAAGGTTCAGAGAAGAGCAATAAAGATGATCAGGTGTATGGAACAGCTTCCTTACAAAGAGAAACTAAAAATGTTAGAAAAGAGATGACTAAGGGTATATATGTATATAAAATCATGAATAGTGTGGAAAAAGTGAATAGAAAAGTGTTATTTACCCTTTCCCACAATACAAAACACAGGGGTCATTCAATGAAATTAATAGGCAGCAGGTTTAATACAAAAAAGAGGAAGTATTTTGTCACACAACACACAATTAACCTGTGGAACTCATTGCCTTAGGATGTTCTGAGGGCCAAAAATATAACTGGGTTCGGAAAAGAACTAGATAAGTTCATGCAAGATAGGTTCCTCCATGACAATTAGCTAAGGTGGTTAGGGATGCAATCCCATGCTCTGAGTGACCTTAAACCTCTGACTGCCAGAAACCTGGAGAAGAAGACAGGGATGGATCACTCCAGCTGCCCTGTTCTGCGACTACCCCTGAAGCTCTGGTACTGGACATTCCTCGGGTGGGGGTGGAGTGTGGGTGGGGCCACGGGTGGAAGAGGCAGGACAGGGAGCTAGCCTCCCCCAGGGGAAGCTTCACCACTGCCTATGACCTTAAGATCAAAGATATGAGCTACTTCAGGAAACTAATAATATTACCTACATTGTCTAACTCTCTCTGTTATAATGAATGACTGGCGGTTATATTACAGTGTAACTACATTATCTGTGCATGCACAGGAAATAGAAAATTAACTTCAAAGCAAATGTCCACAAACTATCTGCAATGTCTATTCTTCCTTGGAGGAAAGCCTTGCTCTGACAATTTCTGTGAGGAGGCTTGTCAGACTGCTAGGGGGTATAAAAGAGAAGCCTCGGGCCTGATCCTCTCATCTCAGGTCTGCTTAACTTTAATAGGGGAGGTCTAAGCCATAGGACTGAGATCTTCCAAATAGTTATTTGGAATACCCTGCAATATTCATGGAAAGACTCTATGGCCTAGTCTACACTGCCGCTTAAGTCGATGTAAGTTACGTCGCTCAGAGGTGTGAAAAAAATCTCCACCTCCCCGAGCGACATAGCTTACATTGACCTAACACAATGTCTGCACTGCGCTATGTTGGGCAGGAGAAGCTATCCTACCGACATAGCTTCCACCTCTCGACGGGAGAGCGCTGTGCCATCAACTCATTGCATCTTCACCAGACCCGCTAAATTGACGCCGCTGCATTGATCACAGCAGCACCGATTTAGCGTGCCAGTGTAGACAAGCCATCAGACTCTACATCTAAGCTGCATTTGGATTCGAATCTTTTTGGGATGATTCCAGAGAGACTTTTACAAGCCAGCACGTACAACATCAGTGCTATGAACCTGATTTGTGAACATGGAAAATCACTTGTATGTATATGACTCCTTAATCATTAACAACATTTTTCTTTTCTTTTATTAATAAATTTGTAGTTAGTTTACTAAGAACTGGCAGACAGTGTGACAGTGGGTAAGATCTGAAATTCATATTGACCTGAGGGTAAGTGTCCGATCCTTTGGGATTGGTAGAACTTTAAGTATGGTGAATAGGGTTTTCAATAACCCCTCACTATATTAGACTTGGTTGTCTAGATAGGAGCCAGGGGCTGGAATGACTAAACAGGGACTGTGGTTGGCTTCTTGTTACCCAGTCTGGTACTGCAGAAGCTCTTTTGTTACTGGCTTGGTGAATCTAATTATAGAATAAACCACCAGTCTGGGGGATTGTCTGCTCTATTTCTTGCAGTCTGCCCTGAGTGTGGCATTCTCAGTGGGGCCCATCCAGGCACCCTGTCACAGCCTGGTGTCTTTGGTTTTCTGTGTATAAGTCACATATTGATGTGTTGCAACTTTTTACAAGAGTTTAGGAATCTCTGAACTAATGTGCACTACACACGCTTTTGTCTGAGCCACCTAAAAAATTTCATTCTAAAAAATACAAAACAGAAAAAAGTTCTTGAGTCTTACAAAGCAATCTTTCTTCAGATAGGGCCTAATCCTAAGCCTATTGGAGTCAATCGAAAGACTCCCATTGACTTGTAGTGGGCTTTGGCTCAGGCTAATAAAGGATAAACTTATTTTCATCACCAGAGGAAGGAAACTAGCCAGTGTAAATTAATCCCCTGGCCAGCTCCCATCTTAAAGTCTGTTGATTTTTATCCTCTCAGAGGTCAAGTTCTAGAAGTAAGCATCACTTTCAGCACCTGCTAGCCAACCTTTTCCACTCCTGCTGAGTTTTGTTTAGAGAAAGCATTCAGTTATAAACAAGGTCTTCAGGCAGTTAACAATTCATCGAAGACGAGTCTTAAAGCTGTTTTACTACATAATGGCAATGTTTTGCCATCAATTCCAGTTGGTCATGCAGTCCATATGAAGGAAACCTATGACAACATGAAACAACTTTTGAGGTGCATAAACTATGACCAACATCAGTGGCAGCTTTGTGGCGATTTGAAGGTTGTTGCTCTCTTGCTTGGTCTGCAGACTAGATACACAAAGTACTGCTGTTTTCTCTGCGAATGGGATAGTCGTGCAAGAGATTCCCACTACATCAAGAAAGATTGGCCACTCCGACAGTCATTGGAGCCTGGGAGGAAAAGTGTTCAGCATCCACCACTTGTTGAATCAAGGAAGATTTTGTTACCACCCTTACACATCAAGCTGGGTCTGATGAAGAAGCAGAAGCGGGAAGACAGTCTCCTGACCCTATTGATTCCATTTGCACCACTGACCTATTTTGTTTCAGTCACAGATTTGGGCTCCTCAAATGACCACTATTACTACACTCTATTGGAGGAATAGGCTCTCAGATGGATCAGGAAGGATGCATCTCTGAGTTGAAAGGTTTGATTTGTGGGCACCCAAGGTACTGGGGCAGTGGGAGGAGTGTGAAGTCTTCAGGGCAGGGACTGTTCCTTATACTGCCTATCACAATGGGGGCCACAATTTTGGTTGGGGTTTTTTATGAGTTACGGAAACACAAATCAACAAACTGTAACACTGTCTGTAATGTCGTCTCTTTAGGTCTACACAGCATTCGGGAAATGTTATTGGGGCACGTGTAGGCATACTCAAGCTAACTGTGATTGAACTACCTCACCCTCCCTCAGGTTGTGGCATCTGCTTGACTACGTGCTACAGGCTAGCTGCTTAAGTATGTACCCAGAGTTCTGGACTGGCTGGTACTCAGGTGGCTGGCCTATACTGCTGCCCATGTCACCGGGGCTTCACAGCTGCCTTTAGTTAGTTAACTTGATCAAAGCTAGCTGAGATGGGTGCTGCAATCACACCCCCTGATTGCTGTGCAGACATACCCTTTATATCCACTCACTTCACACAGGTACCCCTTCAAAACTTTTTTTTTTAATGTCTTCTTGGAGAACTGCTTAATGTCATGTGTATTAAGGTGGCCTGAAAAATAGCATAGGGAAACCTTTTTAAAAGGGGTATTAGAAACAAAAGTCTATTTATGAGATTTTTTTTTTCCACCCAAAGAACCAAGCAAAGAAACCACTCCAGGAGCAGAAAATTCCATGTCATACACACCTTGTCTTGCTCCTTGCAGAACTACTGTGCTTATATAAGCTTGTGCCCTTCTCTATTACAATGCTGAGTAGGAGAATGGTTTCTTTGTGTTCAAACTGCCAATGGTCTAGTCTGACATTCTGCATCTACTAGAAAGGGGGCACTTCCTCCTCTGAATATGAAATAGCTTCTGCAGCTGTGAAGCCTGTTTTCTGCTGGATTCAGTCCTTGGTACTTCCAGAAGTATGCAGATGCATTATGAACATAGCAGGGTGCTGACAAGCCCCCTCTATAGCATGGGATGAGATCACACCTACAGTATTGTGTTCAATTGTAGGCACCTCTTTACCATGAAGAGATAATTTAGAGAACAATAAAATGGATTAAAGGAATGAAGGGACACAGATCTATAGTTTAGCTAATCAATGACTAAGGCTTGGTCTACACTACCCCCCTAATTCGAACTAAGGTACGCAACTTCAGCTACGTGAATAACGTAGCTGAAGTTCGAAGTACCTTAGTTCGAATTAGTTCGAACTTACCTTGGTCCACACTCGGCAGGCAGGCTCCCCCGTCGACTCCGCGGTACTCCTCTCGCCGAGCTGGAGTACCGCAGTCGACGGCGAGCACTTCCGGGTTCGACTTATCGCGTCCAGACTAGACGCGATAAGTCGAACCCAGAAGTTCGATTTCCAGCCGTCGAACTAGCGGGTAAGTGTAGCCAAGGCCTAAGAAGAACAGGATAACTTCCTATATGTGTTCATTGTAGCTAAGACAATCCACGTATTACAGAACACTCATACCTAGCAAATTCCCTAAAGTAAGTGTTTGAATAAATCAGTGCCTTTAAAGCAAGCAGATGAAACAATCATTCCTATGGAGAATGAGGGAAAACCCTCCCTTTAATGCAAATTAAATTGCAGGCCAGCAAGTTTACCTGTGTGGATGGGGGAAGAATGTTGCACCTGGTGAAGAGGTGAGCACTCTGCGCTGCCTCTGATAGCTTGGGAGCTCCAGGAAGTGCTTCCCCTGGGCTGACATCTGCACCGTACACTGTGTCTGAGCCCTCTGAGTAAAGCATACACTTTCAACTATTTGTCCCACCTACTGACCGTTCAAATACATATCTGTAAAAACAGTACTGTGGTTCCATGAACCTGACCATTTTACTGAATGGTAGGGGAAACAAGCAACCTTAGCTAGAATAATCCTTCCCTAGGAAGTGGTGCCAGTTGCCTGTAACAATAAATGCTGTCTTCTACGCACAAGCACCATTCACTGCTGAGGAATCCTTCCTAATCAAGCATCTACTGCCTTTGGGTAGAAGTTTGCATGCTTTGTTCAGGCAAAATTCCTACTGAATTTAAGAGGAGTCTTACCTGAGGAGGTGTGCAGGATCAGGCAAGCCGTAGCAGCAAAGCCCCTGTTCTAGCTCAGTAGTTTGGGGCATCCAGGTGTTTTTGATCAGAATATTCTAATTATTAATATTATTTGTTAAGTTGTATTGTACCTAGAGGCCCTGATCAGCAATCAGGCACTGTACATACATATATATAACAAATATAGTCCCTGCTCCAAAGAACTTGTGTTCTAAACATATAATAATGTTGTCTACTTACTATTAAGCTTGCAGTCTGTGCAGTGCTTAGTACATGTTTATTTGGGCTATTTAATTCCTCCCTAACCAAGTTTAGAAACCATTTGCTTTGACAATTCTAAAAATAACCAACTCATTATTTTCAAGGAAATTTGTATGCTGTTCTGTTCCCCCTCATAGTAAATTGCCTTGAGCCATCTCATAGACCTTGAGTACATGGGCTGTGTGTGCACAGGGGAGTTTTCTCTCCCCTCCACCCTGACCAAGGAGTAGCAGCACAGCCCGTAGCTCTGCAGAAGCCTCTACAGTTGCTGTACTTCCAGTCTGTTAAGCGTGGTTTGATAAGTGGAGCTACTTTAGATTGGAGCCAGTCACTACCCCTGCCCAGACCAGGGCCGGCTCTGGCTTTTTGGCCGCCCCAAGCAAAAACAAAACAAAAAAAACAGGGCGGCCACAAAGACAAAGCAAAAAAAAAAAAAAACACCCAGCAGCGCGGCCGGAGCGCAGGTGCAGGGGGAGCAGCTGGGGGGGGGGAGGAGGAGGAGGGAGTGGGCAGGAGAGAGAGAGAAGGGGGCGGCCAGGGCTACAGCAGGGGCGCTGCTACGCGGCCCCTCCCGCTGCACCATCTCCTGCCTCCTGCCGCGAGGGCTCCGCTCCGGTCAGCGGGGAGGGAAGGAAGAGGACTGCCCTGCAGGGCGCTCTGGTTCTCCGCGCCGCTGCCCCCTACAGGGCAGCTGGAGCGGAACAAAAAAAAAAAAAGCAGCCGTGCCGCCCTAGGATTGGGCAGAATGCCGCCTCGAACAATCTGCCGCCCCAAGCACCAGCTTGCTCAGCTGGTGCCTAGAGCCGGCCCTGGCCCAGACAGCTCCTGTGCTGGGACCCCAAGTCCTGTTCTAGATCTGCTGGGCCCAGAGAGTTCTGTGGGTGTGGTAAATGGTGATAGGGTGTATCCACTGAGGAAGAGTAACTAACTGAATGATTGGGGTGTCCCATCAGGAAAGGTTTTCTCTATTAACATAAAACCAACACAGACTTGTTTTCACTGTTAAAATTAAATAATTAATAACTCATATAATCCACTTTCTAGAACATATTCCATTCAAATAATGAATTACAACACATTAGTGAGGGCTGTAGTGGAAAACTGGATACGTGCCAGGAGGCTGGCTATTTAGATCTCAATGTGACAGATAGCAGGCTTAAGCAATGCCAGTAAATTCACAAATCTTTTTTATAGTCAGTAACAGTTAATTGATGGGTACAGGCAAGGCAGCCAGAAGTAGACAGTCAATCTCATAATTTGTGAATGTTGCAAAAGTATATGAATCTGACACAACCAGCCTATGTCTGAGGAAAATTGGCTAACGGCTTGTCTTCACAGCAGAGTTAATCTGAGTTAGAATTCATGTGTTGCCCCTAACTAAAGTCCCATTCACACACAGAATCTCTTGAGTGGGATGGTGCTTTTAACTCAAGTTAGCCAGCCCACTGGGGATACAGGCTACCCCACAAGTTAGCTTTGCTTGTGAACAGTTAATGCAACCACTCGGTGCAGCTCGAATGTTATTCTGCAGTGTGGCCACTCTCAATGGAGCTAAGCTAATTTGAAAGGAATTAATTAGAGTGTAGATAATAATTTGAGTTAACTTGGCAAAAAAAGACACATTGTGAATGAACAGTGGAAATTACAGAGAGGCTGTAAGAGATGCCATATTTTGTCCCAGTTTCTTCATTTCATTTGTATTTGAAGATAAAGGGCAGTTCCTCAGCTGTGCAGTGCATCTGAGGGGGACTGGGGTGCGTGTATGTATGTGGGGAATGGGGGGGAGTGACTGAATGGGCTGAGGGAAGGAACAGAAACACCTTCCCTTTTCTAGAAACCAAGAAGGTGATGGTGGCAATGAGAAAAGGCTATTTCCTCTCCTGGAAGGGGGAGGAGGGGACAAACAAGGGAGCCCTAATCTTCACCCAGCAGTTGGGAGAGGAGAAAGAAAAACTTTCTCCCTTCCTTCTCAGAAACCGCCTTCCCAGTAATGGTGATGATTGGTCTCAGAAGGGAGAAGAGGGCAGAAAGAGAGTGGAAAGTGAATCCCACTCCTTAGAGCACTTTTGAAGCAGTCTCTTTCCAATTCCTGGTCTCATCAAGCCCCAGCAGCCTGCCCACACAGGTTTTATTAGGTATCAGGGATAATGCTTTCTCCAGCTGTCAAGCTGCCCATTGTTAAAAATCATGTTTCTGCCCTTGTTTTATAATCCCTTTGTTTTACACAAATAGCTCACTAGCAGGAACATTCTCAGGCTTTCAGCTTTGAACAGCTCAAATAGGGTTTCAATGATATTATGACTCACTACCTCTCATTTTTTAAACTGCTGGCCTTGCACTATTAAGCTTTTCCTTGCAGTCATAGTAAATAGCGACCCTGTTTTTAAGTTCCTGGATCATGTGAGAGTACAGGCAGACTATTCTGTTATTTCCTTGCTACTCTCACTAGTCATGTTCATGGTGGATTCTGTCATGTTCTGTCTTTCAAACTCAGCATTTTTTTTCTGGCATCTTTCCTGGCTGCTTTGTCAGCTCCTTTCACTGACCCTTTGGCTCTCTCTGCTTCCATTGGTACCTTTTCCATTGCAATGGGAATCTGTTTATCAGTCTCCAAGTTTGAATGGAGTAGCCACTTTTGCAAGTAGCCACAGCAGACAGTTATAGCAGCAGGGCTGGTCAGTGTGACAGAGATTAGGGCTCTATTAGAGGAGTGGGTAGTTGAGGTTTGGTGGCCTGCAATGTGCAGGAGGTCAGACTAGATGACCATGATGGTCCCTTCTTACTTTAAAGTCTATGAAACACATTTCACAACTGGTTACTATCCACTCAGTTACTTAATATGAGAAATAACATTAATATAAATAAAAAATAATCATAAAATCTATCTAGAGCTGGTCAGACATGTTCAGATGGAATGCTTTTCTGTCAGAAAGTGCTGATTTGTCAAAGTTGAAATGTTCCAAAGGAAAATGTTGATTTCAACAAAATTCCAACTGGATGTCTTGGGAACTGGAATGAAACACTGCCCGGTTTCCTGCCAACTCAGCCAGCCAACTCATTGACAACTTGCCTCTGGGGGTGCTGGGGAACCTGCTCCCAGCTCATCAGCAGCCCAGTCTCCCAGGGATCCCGGCTCCCAAGCTCTCTGCCTGGCAAGATGCTGAGGCTCTGAGCAGCTCAGGGAGCCTTTAAACGTTTCATTTTCATTCTGTTTGGAATTTTTTTTTTTAATTTCAAAATTTCCCATAAAATAGAAATTCTAGTTTCCAGCTAGCTCTGCTTCTAACCACTAAAGATAGTGCACACTACTAGAAGCTGGTTGTAACGTAAGTAGGGTTACCATATTTCAGCAAGCAAAAAAGAGGACGGGAGGAGCCCCACCCTAGCCCTGCCACATCCTGCCCTAGCCACGCCCCTGCCCCTCCCACTTCCCCCCCTCAGAATCCCCAACCCTCCCCCGCTCCTTGTCCCCTGACTGCCCCCTCCTGGGACCCCTGCCCCTAACTGCCCCCAGGACTCCGCCCCCTACCTAAGCCTCCCTGCCTTTTGTCCCCCCGCCTGAGACCCTCCTCCCATCCTAACTGGCCCCCTAGGACCCTACCCCCTACCTGTAGCCTGACTTCCCCAACCCTTATCCACACCCCCACCCCCAGATAGACCCCTGGGACTCCCACGCCCCATCCAACCACTCTCCACCCCCTGACAGCCCCCCCCAGAACTCCCGACCCATCTAAACCCCTCTGCTCCCTGTCCCCTGACTGCTCCAATCCCTCTCCCCACCCCTGCAACCTGACAGCCCCCCCTCCAGAACTCCCAAACACCCCCCCCCGCTCCTTGTCCCCTGACTGAGCCCTCCTGGGACCCCTGCTCCTAACGGTCTTCCAGAACTCCACCCCCTACCTAAGCCTCCCTGTTCCTTGTCCCCTAACTGCCCCCTCCTAAGACCCCCCCAACTGCCCCCCAGGACCCTACCCCTTACCTGTACCCTGACTGCCCAAAATCTTATCCACACCTCCCCCAGAAAGCCCCACCCCAAACTCCTGCCCCGCCCCCCCGTCTCTTGACTGCCCCCTCCAAAACCTCCCTGCCCCTTCTCCAACCCCCTGGCCCCCTTGTTGGCCTTCGCCTAATGTCTCTGTGAACTTGCTCAGGAACGGCCTGAGCCACTCGTCCCGGCACGCTATGCAGCAGGGGAGGAGCTTCAGACTGCCGGAGGCGATCTGCTAATGCAGGGAGGGAGGAAGGGAGTGATCTCTGCTGCAGGGGAAGCGGAGGAGGGGCTCTCTCTGGCTGTTGGAGCCCCATGTAAGTGGCACCATCTGGCCAGCTGTCCTGTTAGCTGCGCGCGCTCTGCATGCGGGGGGGGAGGAAGTCCGGACATTTTCAAATTCCCCCCAGACGCTATTTTTAGCTCAAAAAGCCGGACATGTCCGGGGGAATCCGGACGAATGGTAACCCTAAGTAAGAGCAGGTTTATTGCATACCAGAAGGATTTGCATACCAGCATTTTCCAACCTGGTTGCCTACAATTAGGCACTTACACTTGTATTTAGGCACCTCAATAAAGGATCAGATTTTCAAAGGTGTGGGTGCTCAGCATCTTTGAAAAATCAGGCCATTTTTATTTAAGACCCTAAAGATTTATTTAGGCATTTACTTAAACTGAAAATTTTGGCCAAAATGTACAGCAAAAATATCTGGACTTTTCTTTGACCTGTAATGTCCAAGGAAAAAAATCATTTTTTATGACTAACACTTGTGTGCTATTAATTCTCTAGCATAGACTCATTCTCTTTCCTCAAATCACAGCATTATAAAATTAGCAGCATCTGCTTATATAATTAACTAGTCATTCATGCTACTCTGGGGGATGAGATTCTGAATAAGTTCAAAATCAGCAAATCAAGATTTCCTTTCTCTACACTGGGTCAGATTTATGACAGAGAAAGATATCATGTTCCTTCTTCTTTCCTGTTCACACTCTGGTTCTCTCTCCTAATATATTTTGAGTTCACCGAGGCTTTGGCAAGCACAGAAACTTTGGCTCAAGTCAACTAGACTTCCACTTACGTTGAGAGGAGAACATAAGATCTAAGTACTGCAATTAATAGATTCATAGAATTTAAGTCAGAAGGGGCCATTTTGCTTAACTAGTCTGACATCTCCTGCGTAACACAGGTTATAGAATTTCACAAAGCGATTCCTGCATCAAACCTGTAACTTCTGGTTGAGCTAGAGCATATCTTTAAGAAAGACAGTCAATCTTAGTTTAAAGACTTCAAGTGACAGAGAACCCATCACATCCTTGGGTAAGTTTTTCCAATAGTTAACTACCCTCACTGTTAAAATTTTGCCGTTTATTTCTAGTCCTGATTTGTGCAGCGATTGGATCTTATTATGCCTTTGTCTGCTGACTTAAAGAGAAATCTTCAGACTGTTCAGAAATCTTCTCCCCATGTAGGTACTTAGGTCAGATTTGTAAAGGCAATTTAGATGAGTAAAGATGCAGATAGCCTCCTAGTAGGATTTTCAAAAGTGTCTAAGTTAGGCACCTAGGCACTTTTGAAAATCTCACTAAACAATACTTTGTATCATTAGGTGCCTAAATACATTTACAAATCTGGCCCTTCTAGACCATAATCAAGTCATTTAATGGGGTAATGCAGTCCCAATTAACCCAATAGCCTAACTACATAATGGCAATGAGAAGGCATTAAAACTGATTTTTAAACATCCATAGTACTAACAGCCTGACCTGCTGTTTATCTGCAACTGGAAGATTCCAGAGGGATTTACAATACATGTAAATGGAGTAATGGATCATAATTTTGATACTCACCACTGTTTGGAAGCCCAATTCTGAGTGAGCTTAAAACAGAAGTTCTGTTATAACAAAAGTTCTGGTAAAAAGTTAAAACAATAAGCCGTTCACCTGATGCTTGGGTTTCACAGAAAAGATGTTGTCAAGTTAAACTTGTCCCAAAAATTAGAATCTATTTAAAACCGCAAAATTAGCACAGTAAATTTTAAGACCAATTGAAATGCTTCCATATCTTGTTTTGCTTTTCAAATTCAAATAGAAACTTTAAAAAATATCAACCATTTCCCCCTGTAGTGTTTGCAACACAAATATTGGCATAATTTGGTAGCATAGGAGAAGCAGAAAAGGAAACCGGCTTGTCAGTTTTCCTTGTCCACACTGAGAGAAATGCAAAAAAGCAAAGTGAACAGGTAAATTAGAAGTTTTGCATAATTACAGTTTTATAATGTGAAGATTTATTTGTAACATTTGATCAAGCAACTAGTTTTTCCACTTACATCTTGACATTTGTAACACATATATATAAATCTTAATGTATGATATATTTAAGCTATTTAACATTTTATATATAACATATCCCATTAAACATAGCTTATAGATATCAGCTATAAGCTATATTAAAGGGATACTAATATACGTTACAGATAAAATGTTAGTATCCCTTTAAAAATAGCTTAGCCTTTATAAGGAGAGTGAGGCAGGGTGTTAAGCATTCTAATCTTCACAATTATTTTCAAATACATCACTATTCACCAAAGCATTGTGTGTGCAGTAGAAACCTCCCCTGGCATAAACAATTATGCATAGTTTACACATTCATAGGTCATCACAATATAATTTTACATCACCTTATAATATGTAGCAAAATTTCTCTATTTAATATTAATTGTAGTACGTTTGCTCATACTGCATTATCTTGGCATTCATGGAACCGTATTAAGTAACCCTATAGCAATTCTCTTGAATAATGTATAAATTATTAACCTATAAGATGCTACCTATAACTTTATAAATCATCTGAGGCAGCACTTCCACATCATGTGCTCCTGGGGTCTGGCCCAGATATGGTTTTGAGTAAAAAGATGTTACAAGAGACTGAAGATATATATAACTACCGTACCACTACATAGCATGCACCGAGCACAATTCATAAGGTCATTTTTAGCAAGGCTGTACAGTAGGATATGCAAGAGAATTGCCAATGTTTGCCTTATATGGATATATATTATTTACTGAGGATTAGCGCATTATTCAACATTTTCCATAAGCAATTCCTACATTACCAAAAGGCACCCCAATCTCTGTATTTCTTTTACAACAACAGTTTCCCATGGACTTGTCAGTAAAAGTGCAAAACCATAGCAAGCCAAGTAGGTTTTCAGAGAAATAAACACAATAGTTCTCAACAGGAGTCTTGGATTTAGATGTAACAATTATTCTTACACTTCTCGCTGTACAGCAGTTCCATGACTGCCAAATACACACTAAGTATTTATGCCTTATTTTGGTGTTTAAGCAGTAGAATATCCATGTGTTTAAGGTGCTCACTTGAAAGGAGAGCTTTGTAGTTAAAGCATTGGACATAGACTAAGAAGACCTGAGTTCCAGCTCTACTATTGACTTCCTGTGTGACCTCACTCAAGCTGTATAAGCACAGAGATGTAACTACTGTTGTAAAGCAGCAGAACTATGCTTGACCATGGTTTTTTTTGCTATAATCATAGCAAGGCTGGTTTAACAGGGACAACTTACCAAGCCGATAACTCATTTTTAAGGGCGGTATGACAGCATGCAGACACAAGCTATATTTGAAAACAGTTTAGAGTCTACTGTGGGCAGAGACTTATTCTAACTGCCAGTACTTGCATCATGTACAAATATTGTGACTGTCCAGAATGCTAGATGATCCTCCTCTACCTAACATTCTGGACATAGTATCAACAGCCTTGTTTTAGAACTGTGAGATCATTCCAGAACATGGCACAGTATGCTTAACTACTTAAGTCAGTTAACATAGCCACAGATTGAAACTTAAAACTGCAACATATTGTTTCTCACACTGAAAAGTATATTCCCCATTTAAACTCTGCTTCCTTTAAGTATTTTTGTTACATAATGAAAAGACAATTCAGAAAACTGATTACGCAAGACTCAAGTACTAACATTAAACATTAGATATTAGAGGATATTAGGGCTGTCAAGGGATTAAAAAAATTAATCATGATTAATCATGCTGTTAAACAATAATAGAATATCATTTATTTAAATATTTTGAGTGTTTTTCTACATTTTCAAATATATTGATTTCAATTACAACACAGAATACAAAGTGTACAGTGCGGGCAGGGTTGGAGTCGGGGCGGGGCCGGGGGCAGAGGGGTGTCGAGCACCCATCGGCGCCAGCAGAAGTTGGCGCCTATGATCAGCAGCATGGAAGCATGTCCTCTGGAATGGTGGCTGAAGCATGAAGGGGCATACGAATGTTTAGCATATCTGGCACATAAATACCTTACAATATGGGCTACAAAAGTGCCACGTGAATTCCTTTTCTCACTTTCAGGTGAGACTGTCAAATAAGAAGAGGGTAGCATTATCTGCCATAAATGTAAACAAACTTGTTTGTCTTAGGGATTGGCTGAACAAGAAGTAGGACTGAATGGACTTATAGGCTCTAAACATTTTACATTGTTTTGTTATTGAGTGCAGTTATGTAACCAAAAAAAAAAAATCTACATTTGTAAATTGCACTTTCACGATAAAGAGATTGCACTACAGTACTTGTATGAGGTGAATTGAAAAATACTATTTTATCATTTTTACAGTGCAAATATTTGGAATAAAAAATAAATATAGAGTGAGCACTGTACACTTTGTATTCTGTGTTGTAATAGAAATCAATATATTTGAAAAAGTAGAAAAACATCCAAAAATATTTAATAAATTTCAATCGGTATTCTATTGTCTAACAGTGCGATTCATCACAATTAATTTTTTTAATCGCAATTAATTTTCTTGAGTTAATCGCGTGAGGTAACTGTGATTAATCGACAGCCCTAGAGGATATATATTACTCATATTTTCCAAGAAAGAATCTACCTTAAAAATGGCATAAACTTTAATTTTTTAGAAAAATGTACATAAGACAACACTAGTACAATTTATTTTAGATAGTCTCCCATTATCTCAACTAGATAGCATTACTGAAAAACAGGTTAAGACTTAACATGAAGTGATCAGTTACAGAAATGTAACTGAAACAGAAATAAGTGTGCCAAATAGTTAAAAACAAAAACAAAACCCACAACAACTTCAAAACATTCTTTATATGTAGATTGAAAGTAGTATGTACAATGAATCTGTGTAAAAATCAGTAAACACTTTAGTTTTTCCCTTACTCAGTTTATAAAAACATTTGAACTGCCAATTCTAAAAATAATCAACACATTATTGTCAATGGAAACCTGTATACAACAAACCCCACAGGCTTACAGACACATTAACATTTAAGACTTAATTAATCATAGCTTGTATGAATGTCTAGAATACAACCTGATGAAAGGGACCTGAGCGTACAGAGGTTTAATGTTCAAAAAAATGTGTGCTATCTGTAGGGTCAATGAGTCATCTTAAGGATATTCACATACCTCACTGGTTAGGAGAATTTTGATCCTTGCTGGGACGATTGTGATCAATGCCACAGCACCAAAAATGACTAAAGATTGTTTGTCTGGGGGTTTTATTTGGAGGGTGAGGAGAAAGAGAGTTGGAAATAAACACATATGGTAACAAGAATTTTTTGGGGACTGCAGTATTTTAAAATAAATATCTACACACTTCAGAGAGTCTGAAAATACTCAGTTAAAGTTCAACTACCAGCCCCCCCCTTATCCCCTGCTTACTGCTGGGAGAATCCCCGCTAGTTGACACAGAATAGAAACAAGCACTCCCTGTTGTGCACGTGGATTACAAAGTATGGCCTTTTGTTGTATGATATACCCTGTACACACCATCCCAGTCTATAGCAGGAGGAAATTTCAGGCCTGTTTCAACAAGAGCATGGTACAGGGAGTCTATGGACCATTGCCTTTAGCGAGGACGTCAAAAAAGCTAATCACTGACCTGTAGCATGAATATCGGATCTGACCAATATTGTACGGGTGATCAGGGTATCCCCCAGACAGCTGGGTGGTGGATGAAAGCAGGATCTTGTGCAGATTATATGAACAAGGTGATAAATCCCCAACCCATCAGTAAGAGTGGCATCTGGTCTTTTCTCTACTTACGGGTGGGTTTGGAACATACAAGTCTATATGTAGAGTTTTGTTTAGGATAACAGGAGTATGTAGACCATAACCAGGATGGCAGAGAGTGATCAGGAGAATAGGGCGGAGTTAAAGCTGATGTTGAAAACGGAGTATTCCCAGCCTCTGATGTAATTGTTTTGTGGGAATTTCCTTAGTATTTTAAAACCAACCTGTTTAAAGTGTTATTTCTATTTCTTTCTGGCATTATTTTTAGAGTAGAGTACAACCTAAGCTACTTGAGACAACTGCCCCAAATGATACAAAATAAAGGCATAGCCCCTGATCTTTTACTAGCGAAACAGTCCTACAGGAAAAAGAGCAACCTGCTTAGTATGCATAAGGAATGGGATGGAGAATAATATAGAAAATATGACATTATATAAATCAGTAGTATGCCCTCAGTTAGAAACAGTCACCCATCTCAAAAAGGATGCTGCACAATTGAAGGGGATGAGGGAAAAAGAAGGGCAATGAGATTGATTTGAGATACGGAAAACCTCATCTAAAGATTCTGTGTCTCAGCACATGAACGAAGGACATTTGAACTTGAAAGGTGGCAAATTCAAAACTGATACAAGGAAATGCTTTTACACTCAGCATGTAATTAGACTGTGGAACTCATTGCCAAATTATATTGTTTAAGTGAAGAATTTAGCAAAATTCAAAGAGGGACTGGCCATGCATATGGGTAATTTTCTGTTAATGCTAAAAAGTTTTGAAGGGATATGAAATCTCATGATTCAGAGTTTAAAGCAATCTAAGTATTAGCTTAGGAGGAGACCTTCATAGGGGCCAATTATTGCTAAGGCTAAGATTTAATCACGGGTATTTTTAGTAAAAGTCATGGACAGGTCACAGGCCTGTGATTTTTTGTTTCTTGCCTGTGGGGGGGGGCACACTGCATGGGGGAAGCCCCTGGCACCAGCTACAGGGGGAGCCCCAGGGGCCCGCTGCCACTGTTGCTGCCCCCAGGGGGAGCCCTGGGGGGCCTGTGGGACCAGCTCCAGTGGGAGGAGCGCCAGGGGGCCCATTGCCAATCCAGCTGCCACTTGGGGGACAGTGCCGGGAGGCCCGCTACTGTGCTGACCACTGCCTGGGGGGGAAGGGAGGAGGGGAAAGCAGCTGTTTTGGCTCCCACGGCGGGGGGAGGGGTGGAGGGCGCGGCACAGAGCCCAGGGCTAGGCACTACTCCAGCCGCCCTGGGATCACTGCCCAGAGCTGCTGCGCTATGGCTACTCCGCCTGCCCCTGGGACTACTGCTCAGGTGGTCCCTGGGGTCAGCTACATCAGCAGCTGCTCAGGCGATCCCAAGGGCCAGCTGCCAGGTGCTGCCTGCCAGAACAGCTGGTGCAGGTGGCTGTGGGGCTATCCAAGTGGCTAGCTGCAGAGCGGCTCCGGCAGCAGCCAGTGGGGCCAGCTGTTTGAGCGGCCCTGCGTTCAGCCACACCAGCTACTGCAGAAGTCATGGAGGTGGCAGGGGGTCACGGCCTCCGTCACCTCTGTGACAAACACAGAGCCTTAATTATTGCACATCTGCCTACTGAAGTTTCTTGCATCTTCCTCTGAAGCATCTGGTGCTAAGTCTGGCCATTGTCAGAAACAAGTTACTGAACTAGGCAGGCCGTAGGTGTGATTGAATATGGTAATTCCTATGTTCTTGGGAATTCATGAACTCCACAGGAAGGAATGTGCACATCTGCAGCTTCCAGGATCATGGGCTCTCTCTGTGTGAAGGGATAGGGTACATTACCCCATTTTGTATCAAGGTGAGATGGTTCAGTTAATCGTACTTATCGTACTTACAATGTTCCTAACAGAATTAGAAAGCAATAAGCTCTACAGAAGACATCTTAAAAGATTTAAATACTAATTTCCAGAATGGCTTGACCAATTAAGTCACAGATTTTTATGGCCAGCAGGAACCACTATGATCATCAAGTCCGACCTGACACAAAGTAATTTCATCCAGTAATTCCTACATCAAACCCATAACTTCTGGTTGAACCACAGCACATCTTTTATAAAAACATCAGTCTTGATTTAAAGACTTAGTGTTGGAGAAACCGCCCCATTCTGTGCTAAGATTAAAGAGCTCTATCAAATCTTCTCCCAGGTAGGCAGTTATACAGCATCATGTCACTTAACTTGCTCTTTGATAAGTTAACTAAGCAAAGCTTTTAAAGTCTGACTGTAAGGCAGGTTTCCAGGCCTCAAATTGTTTTCATAGCTCTTTTCTGAACTCTTTCCAATTCTCAAACAGATTAATTAATGGAGATATCCTATCTCCTAGAACTGGAAGGGACCTTGAAAGGTCATCGAGTCCAGCCCCCTGCCTTCACTAGCAGGACCAAGTACTGATTTTGCCCCAGATCCCTAAGTGGCCCCCTCAAG
The DNA here is from genome assembly GCF_011386835.1 of Chrysemys picta bellii. NCBI lineage: Eukaryota > Metazoa > Chordata > Testudines > Emydidae > Chrysemys > Chrysemys picta. The sequence continues at coordinate 86,284,019 of NC_088792.1, forward strand.
GATTGAACTCACAACCCTGGGTTTAGCAGGCCAATGCTCAAACCACTGAGCTATCAGACAGTATGTCAGTAGTAGTCTCACCAATTAACTTAGATTTTAATATCATTTTTGCAGTGAGAATTGACAAGGAAAGCAGGTTGGGGTTTGTTTTGAGGATAGAAATAAATCCTGAATTTCCAATGAAAACTTAGATATCATCTTATCAAGTCACCACTCTAGTTTAAAAAAAAAAAATCAAGGTTAGTGAAAGTGATTTGTGCTTTTATTCTAGATGGGTGTAATTTTCTCTTGTATGTTACCACATTAAAACTTAGCTATTCAAGCTTTAGCAAAACATTACTTATTTACACCCCCTGAATAGGAAGTAAAAAAAAAAATTCCCATGCAACATGAAATCAAGTCACCCAACCACACATTTCTAGCAAGATATTCAGAACTTAGCAAGCTTTTTCTGCTACACAAGCTTTTAAACAGAGGAAAGAAAATATGGCAATAAAAAGGCTTAGTCACTATGCTTAAAATAAAAACAAATTTAAAGATGGATGATTCAGTTTTCAAAAACCCCCAATGGATGCCATCTGCACCTAGGAGCCAGATTGAGTAACATGATGAGACAGTCTGTATCCCTATCTTCACCCTTTCTACAAGACTGGTATTTTTTGTACAAAGTATGCCTTGTGCGGCATCATTTGAACACTCAATTTGCTGAGTATTGTCCTGGTAAAATGTGAGAGACAACATTGTATTTAAAGTTAAGATTCTACTGTATGACATTACTGCGAGAGGTTCCAAATGTAGAAAACCAGGCACAAACCAGTTCCTCAAACAAAAGGCAAACTGATGCCTTGGCCAGCTATCAACATAATCAAATGGACTATCACCTGGTTAAAAGAGGCGTAGCGAGCGCCATCTGTACCCTCCGATCGGAGGGGGCTCCGCAAGGAAGAGGGCCCCTAAAAGTGACAAAATAAATACCACATTCCAGTTTCTGCATTGTAAGGGGACCAGCCCGGACATATGTTCGGAGGGGGCCACCGTTCGGAGGGGGCCACATTCTTTGTTGCTTCGGCCCTGGCTGGGGACGTCACTGCACGCAGCAAGAAGCGTCGGATTTCCCCACGGCACTTGCAGCTGGTCATTCACAGCGACTCAGAGCTCAAGAAATTGCTGGGAGGTGTCACCATGTGACCAACAGACGTATTGGAGCATAAATGTCTAAATCGTGTAGATTCTGGGAGGTGATTTCTGTGTTTTTTCAGGCATTTCCCCAATAAATTGAAGATTAGGAATATTTTGCCCATAGTGAAGTTGATGTGTATTGCATGTTTTGTGAAAACAGAAAAAAGAACAAACTCATGACAGAAAAATTTCATCCATTACACATGAAGGATAAAGCCTATGGGCCTGGTTTTTTTTTGTTTTGTTTTGTTTTCTTATTTTTTAGTTACCCCATTATAAAACCGTTGACTCGTTTAGAGTAATATCAGATTTATACAGTATAAGTGATACTAGAATCAGGCTTGCTGAAATTATTAAATACCTGGAGGGGTTCACATAAACTTTGATCACCTTTTTAAAGGGAAAACATTACCCACTTGCCAGCACACAGGTGTCCAGGTAGACTTACAAGTAAAAGAGAGCCATCTGCAGACCATTGTCCTGGTTAATGGGAGTCATCAAGATTCCAAACCACCATTAATGGCCCACACTTTCCATAATTACAATAGGCCCTCAGAGTTAGATTTCATATTTCTAGTTTCAGATACATGAGCGGTACATTTATACAACTAGGATGACCACACTCAGTAGATTATAAGCTTTGTAATGGTACCTTAAACGAGACCTTTTGCATGAAGCATATTCCACTTACATTATATTTAACTCATTAGCATATTTTCATAAAATCATATAGAGTGCAACATCACACAATGGATTTGGCCTGATCTGAGGGGTTCTCTCCAGATGCTGTTTTTAAACCGGTCTCAGAAAATAGCTCACGAACAAGAGAAGCGGCTAATCAAACCTGAGAGTGACAAATGGTGAACACTTGGGTTTCTGGAATGGCAAAGAACCCTTACCATGGGCTTGGGTGCCAGGAGGGTTCTCTAAGAGACGGGAAGCATCACCAAGTTAAGGGCTCCAGAGAAACTGGCCAATATTTTCAAACTTTAGGATGCCTGAATTTCAGCCCCTAAATCCACTGTTAAGCAACTAACTAAAAGTGACCTGATTTCCATAGGTGCTGAGCACTCAAAACTCCTAGTGAAATCAACAGGAGCTGTGGGTGCTCAGCTCCTCTTCAAATCAGGCCACTTATAAGTTATTTAGGTGCCTAATTTAAGGCATCTAATTTTCAAAATGTAACCAAAGCCTATTTCATGCCCTTACAGGATGAGTTTTGCTAACAGCAGATATCACTGACTAAAAATCCAACACAAACGGTGAATCAATGGGAATGATGTCATAAAAGGATGACATATCCCCTCTGGCTTGGGTAACAAATGAAGTAGCTGCCCATTGGTTCTCAGACAACCAATCAGAAAGTATGTTTTCTCTGTCTGCTCTGAGGTTATAAAAGGCTGCAGGTTCAGACAGGGTCAGCATACTACTCTGGTGATTTCAGGAGGTAGCTTAGCCAAGCCACACTTTGTCAGGCCAGTCATAATCAGGCCAGAGCAGGAAGAAATCAAAGAAGGCAAAATAAGAGAGAGAAAATCAAGTGAACAGAGCCAGGAACAGAAGGAAAGAGAGTCAGGCAAGCCAAGCAAAGAAAGACACAGGCAAGTGGAGCCAAGCAAGGAAACATCCACTGAAGCCAAGCAAGTCAAGAAAAAAGCTAGGCAGGCCAATTCCTGAGTAAAGACTCAGCTAAACCAAGCAGAGAAAACAAAAGAAAGCCAAG